>NW_028327173.1:176553063-177178063 GCF_987537825.1 Furipterus horrens
GTTAGTCTCGGGTGGGACCAAAGAGCAGCTTCCTGGGTCCACACAAGGGGTTGCCTGGGGTGAGGGTCTGCTCCAGAGGCCTGCTAGTAGCTTGGTCCTTCTCCTGTCTACAGACCCTTTACTGTCATACCTTGGAAGCCCTGCAGACACTGCTCAATGCTCTCTTTGTTGAGTGTCCCATCGCTGCTGGGCTGACGAGCATTTTGGAGGTGAGGGGACGGGGAGGAGGGGAAGGGTGGAGAAGAAAGGAGGATTGGCTTAGGAGGAGGGGGTGGTGGGGGCTGGACCCAGAAGGAGTGATTTGACTTCAGGACGTGATCTTGTGCCAGTGTTCTGCCTCCCTGTCCCAGACCCGTGCCTCTTCACTCTCTCCCTCCCCTCCATACTCCCATGGTAGCGGCCCCCGTATCTTTGCTCCGTTCATTCATGCCCCTGTCTTCTTCTTTGAGCCTCATGATTCTCCATCTTTCATCTCTCTCCTCATTGACCATCCTCCCTCTGGTCTTTCAGTCCTATTCTCAGCTTCTGGACCCCATGACTCCCTATGCTCTAAGAAGAAGAGAAGAACTGCGGGGAGTGGTCTTTATGCTCTCCCCAGAAGCTGATCAGTGAAGATTGGCCTGCCCACCCAGGCAGTAGGGGCTGGCAGCCAGCCTGTAGCTCTGAGCCTTACCCTTGTCCTCACAGCCCCTGGGGCCCTGGATGAACTCTGGAAAGGCCCATGAACGAGCTCGTGCTGTGAGCAGCAATGTCTCTCTGTTGAAGTGCGCGCTTCTCACCGTGCCTTACTTTGTGAGTGGCCTCTGGGAGGTGGGGCGGGGGGCCTCCTGGGGAGAATATTCCCAGTTCTGAGGGAGCCTGTGCACCTGTCCAACCTGTCCAGAGATTCCCAGGTGGCCCTTACCGTCCTCAGAGGGCTCCGCTATCAGGGACAGACATTCCACCTCTTTTTACCATTTACTGTATAGCACTATTGAACCTTTAAGACTCAGTCCCTAAGATTATTACAACACAAATAGGTATGTTTCGGATCCACGGGCCTGGGGCTTGTGCTGGGAAGACTCGCCCTTCGCGTCGGGGATCCCGATGAGGATATTGGCCGGGAGGCTCTGGAGGGCATCACCATCCTTTATACCATCCTGAACCTCCGAAAAGGTAAGTCTAGAGCACCTCTGAAGCAAAGCTTCTGAGCAGGCATTCAGCTAGGCACTTGACTAAGGCAGTAGTAGTAAGGCACTGGTGGGAGATGGTGGAGACCAGCACAGGGTCTGATGGGGTATGCGGAGGTACAAAGAATTAGTCCCCACAGGACCAGGGACAAAGGCTATAAACAAACCTATTTTGATTGAAGCAATCCTTCTATCTAAGCTTTTCCTCATCCTTCCAAATTTAATCTGTGACTCTCCTTTTCACATTCCCATGGAACCATGTATACTCAGGCATGATAGCCCTAATCTCTTAGTTCCTGGTCTGTCTTCTCCACTAGACTATAATCTCACTTGAGGACAGGGCAAGGCTGTGTCTTGTTCACCGATGAACCCCCAAGGGCTAGCCATGGGCCAGGCACGTGGTGGGTGCTCAGTGAATATTTATGGAATGAATGAACAAAGAACAGATTCTATCTTAGAACCACAGTGGTTCAAACCTGTAAGTGGGGAACATTCCTGGGATGTTCTTCCAGGGAGCTAGTGTTGCAGCATGGGCTGACACAGGTGCCCAGAAGGCACTGCACCTAGAAGTGCACCGTATCATCGATTACTTGTGTCCTTCTTTTTTGCACAGTCCCAACACTGCCTCAAACCAAGGGACCTTGGCATGTTGTTTAAACTGCCCTGGCTCTGGAGGCAGAGTGACCTAGGTACAAGACCTGGCTCTGGCCCTCCCTAGCTGTATGACTTCAGACAAGCACTTTCCTTGTCCAGGTCTAGATTTATTCATCTGTAGAAAAGGGTAAAATAGCATATAACTCGCAAGCTTTTTGAAAAATTAAATGAGATCATATATGGCACTTGTCAAATAGAGCTTTTTTTTTTTCTTTCTTAAAGACTTTATTTCCTTGTTTTTAGAGGCAGGGGAAGGGAAGGAGAAAGAGGGGGAGAGAAACATCAACATGTGGGTGCCTCTTGCGCACCCCCAACTGGGGACCTGGCCTGCAACCCAGGCATGCGCCCTGACTGGGCATTGAACCAGTGACCGTTTGGCTTGTAGGCCGGTGCACAATCCACTGAGCCACACCAGCCAGGGCAAGTTTTCTTTTCTCCATGCCTACAATGATGGGCTTATTAGTTTCAGGCCTTTGGGATCTGTCTGGTGTCCCTGCTTTTCTTGACCTCTAACATTTGGGACAAAGATTTGGCCCCCGGACTATTTTTGCTGCTGCCCAGGAACCACTCAGACCTCCTGTGTAATGGGTAAAAGTGATATAAGTCATGTCAATAATCAGCCTTAACGTCAGGAATAGCATAAACCAAGTTAGTATTGCTAGATTTTGCAAATAAAAACACAGAACACTCATTTAAATGTGAATTTCAGATAAACAATGAATAATCTGATTGAAAGTATTATATATTTGAGAGATATTTTCACTAAAAATTATTTGTTTACCTGAAATTCATATTTAAGTGGTTATCCTGTATTTTATCTGGCAAGCCTAGGCCAAATCCACTCTGTTAGATTCTGCAGGAGAAAAGTGGTTTGTCTGGACCCCCTGACCGTAGGAAGCAGCAAAGCTAGAATACAAAACGTGCGTTTGCCTGATTCCAGGTCCCAAGCTCCTTCCCTTTACAAAAACCCACACACTTGGTTCATGTGGTCACTCCACCTGATGGACCTTTCTCATGCCTATGTCTTGCCTACACTGGCAGATCCAGGAAGGACCCAGGCCAGGCCATAGTAAGGGCTCATAAAATGCATCTGAAATGTGTTTCCTTCAGTAGAAAACAGAAACCATCATGTGCCAGATACTATTCTATGACCTGGGACACAGCAGTGAAGAAATAAATATCAATTCAATTAATCAAATAATCCACCCTGTTGAACTTACCTTCTTGTTGTCAGTAGACAACAAAATAAAAAAGTAATACCTATAGTAAGTCAGATGATGATGAGTCCTAAAGAAAAAAGGAAGTGGAAAAGGGGAATTGGGAATGCCAGGAGCAGGGGGATTGCCGATTAAGAGGCATTGCCATACGCCTGCCGGAATGGCAAAAATGAAAGGGACGGTGCCGCACGCTGGTGAAACCGGAGCCACTGGAGCTCTCGGGATCTGCGGTGGGAGCATCACTGGCCTCCACCGTGGAGAGCTGTTTGTCAGTATCCCCTGAGGCTGAATCTATGTCTACCCAAGGACACAGCAATTTCTCTCCTACTTATCTGCCTAGCAAATGTGTACATATAGTCAGCAAAAGACATGACTAGACATACTAGAGTGTTTATAGCAGCACTATGCACAATAGCTGGAACCAACCCAAATGTCCATCAGAGGTAGAACAGGTACATAAATTGTAGTATATTCATACCATGGGAAACTGCGCAGCACTGAGGATGAATGGAGCAATGCTGCTTGCAACAGGGGCCATGAAGCTCACCCACATGATGTTGAGTGAAGGCCAGACATCAAGGAGCGCATAATATATGAGTCCATTTGTAGAAGTCCAACAGTAAGGATATCTAATCTGTGGGCTGAGAAGTCGGAATAGTGGTTACCCCAGGGTAGGGGAGGGACAGAGTGGACTGAAAGAGGGCATGCGAGGGGCTTCTGGGGTGCTGATCACATTCTGTTTCTTGACCTAGGCGCCAGTTACGTGGATAGGTTGAGCATTTGAAAATCCATTTAGCTGGGTACCTATGATTTATGCACTTGCTACATCTATGTTTAACAAGAAGTTTTAGAGAAAGGGTGATCAGGCCTCACTGAGAAGGTCCTCTTTTTACAGGAGCCAGGGATGAGAACGAGATCAACAAGGTGGAACTGTATGAGAGCAACAAGCGTTTCCTGGGGCCCTACAACCCCGTCAGCCCACGCCAGAACATTCCGCGTGTGATCACGGTGACTGCTTGCTGCCTGCCAGCCCTGGGCCTTCCCGGGAATGGGGGAGAAGGGCAGCACCAGCCTGCCCAATGCCCTCCCCTCCTATCCCATCTTCCAGGAAGGCTTCCCTGACCACACGGGCCATCCTGAGTGCCCACGACCCCTCTGGTCTGAGCCACAGTGAGTGGGCTGAGTCACTCAGCTCTGAGGCCACGTCGCCTCTTGTTTTGCAGCTCCTCCCCAGAGGTTGCGGGCTCTCCCTGCTGACCTCTGGGTGTGCTTGGTGGTGTTTATGCAACTGTGTATGGCTCATTCAGGGTCTGTCCATGTGTGCCAGCATCTCTGTGCCTTTGTTTCAGGGATTCAGAAGCTTCCTGGGGCCCGAGGAGGTAAAGGACATGTTGCTAGCAGCCCTGGAAGGGCTGAAGGGTGCCTCGGAGGCTCAGGGGAAAGACTCAGGGGAGACGATGCGGCTGGCCTCAGAGGTGACACTCCGCTCAGTGCTGCAGTGGTACGAAGACAGGACACGGGAAGTGGTAAGGCCCCTGGGAGTGGGGGCTGGGCTGGGAGACCCCACAGGGCCTGCTGGTCCCTCACGTAAGGCAGGGGTGGTGGTGGCTGAGTTCAAGGCGAGGAAGAACTCACCCATCCAGTGTGGGGCAGTGGGGGTGGGCAGTGAAGACAAAGTAACTCGCTTTCAGGGAAGGAGCAGGCACTCTGCCCACTTCCCCATTTCTCTCCTGTGTGTCCCCTTCTATCCTCTCACTCCTTTCCTCCTCCGTCTCCCCGCCCCCACAACTCTCTTGGCCTCGCCATTGGCCCTCTGCGTGCTCATGGCTTCCCGCCATCCTCCAGATCCCAGAAATCACGGAGGCTGTCTACGTGCAGCTGAGCCACATCCAGGAGCCACAGGCCCGCAAGGTGGCCCTGCTGCCCGTCTCTCTCCTGGCCTGCTCCTTTATGCCCAAGGTCGTGGACGCCCTGCTCCTGTGCCCTCTCCCACTAGACAGGTACCAAGGTGGGGGTTGGCCTCAGAGGGTTGAAGCAGCCCCCACGCTGGCCTGGGACTCTCCTTCTACCCAGAGGAATCCCTTGCCCTTTCTAGGTGGCCCCTCTTCTGTGATCTGTGGTACTACGACAACCATTAGGCACTTCCCAAACACTGCTAGCTGTCTTTGCTCAGCATTAATAGTGCAATAACCCCATTCTACAGATGAGGAAACTGAGGCTCAGGGGAAGTTTCTTACCCTAGGGATCCACCGAGCCAGCAACAAAATGAGGACCTGAACTCAGATCTGACCAACTCCAAGCCCAGAGCTCTATAATGATGCCATAGAAAGGAGGCCTGAGTGACAGTCCTTACTCAGCTTTCAGCTGCTGTGTGGTCTTGGGCAGCCTGCTTGTCCTCTCTGGGCTTCAGTTTTCCCCCACAGGCCAAAGGAAGAAATAATCCCTGCATTCCCACTCCATATGGGTGGTTGTGCCGAGTAATGCAGCCAGTTGTGCCGGGCCTGTGCAGGAGGGCGCACCGTGTCCTCAGCCTTCAGGGAGCAGGTGGCCTGATGGGCCGAGGGGACTGTGGCCAATGGTGAGCTCATGGCCAGGAGAGACCAGTGTGACTGGTGCAGCCTCCTGGCCCTGGAAATGCTCCCACACCTTTGAATGACTAAATCAAGGCAGAAAGCATGTGGTCCACATCTTAAGATGGTTGGTTGAGAGTGAAGGTAACAGAATTGTGCAGAGCTATGCAAATGGGGTGTGTCTCTAAGAAGGAGAGTTGGTGTCATTCACAGAAGCCAAGGACATCAGTGGTGAGGGCTAGGGTGACACATATCTGTCCTCCCACCTGCAAGAATTTAAACCTTGTGACTGCACTGCCCACCAGAGGGTTTGCTTCTTGGAGCCACTAGACATGCAGACTCACAAGGCTGCGGAGGCCACACTTGAAATCAGAGTCACTCAGGATATAGGACAGGATGGCATCAGGGGCTCCTCTTTGCAGGAGACCTTGCAGCAGGCCATGAAGCTGGCCAAACGGAGCAGGAACAAAATTCAAGGAGGCCCTTGCTCTCAGGTGACATGCCTGCCTGCACTTGTGTGAGCCTGAGAGTGAGGGACTCCTTACGTTTTGTGCCCTGGATGCTTCACTTCCCTTACCCCAGCCTTGGCCCTGGTTCCAAGAGTTGGTCTCGTGGGTCTCAGGCGGAAGGTGCGGGAGCTGCCTTAGCTTAAGTGGCTCAGGCCACCGGGAACTAGCATTTCTTCTAACAACTCTATAGACTTGGCTTCCAGGGTCCCCACAGAGACAAGCCCAGTCGCCCCAGGAAGCTCAATGCTACAATGTCCCCATCGGTTCTTATAGTTAATCTATAGTTCCTCCCAGCTCAGATGCAATTTACCAGTTGGGTCACTTTTACCATAAACAATGTTACCTAGCAACATAGTTGACATACTGTCTTTATCAGGTTTCCAGGGGAACAGAGCTGGAAAGTTAATGGGAGGCTCAGGTGTTCCTGCAGAAGGCAGAAAGGGCTGGGTTAACTCTATAGCTCACCGGCCCATCGGAATGCCCGCAGGCCGGTGCCGCCTGGCGCAGGTGCCTTCCCCTGCCTGGGGTACTGCCTCCCAAGGGGCAGGGGCGTGGGCTTCTTGATATCATGTGACAGATGCAGGGTCCAGGCCCCAAAGGGCTCCTTGGCCTGGGGGAAGGAGCACAGGCTTTGGGACACCAGACCCGGTCACTTCTTGATGATGCAACTCATGAGCTGTGTTGTCTTATACTGGTGATTGCACGTCTCTGAGCCTCAACTCTCCATGTCTAAAATGGCAATAACAACCCACCTTGAGGGTCATTGTGAGAATTCAGTGACCCTGAATGTCTTAAATGTCTTTTCGTATCTGTATCCCCAGAGATGTGCTCAGTGCCTGGACGATAGCAGATGATCGATATTTGCTGAAGTAATAAATTGTCTGTAAAGCACCTGGCATAATACCTGGGAAATAGGGTTTTGTATCGCTGTTAGCCCCCTGCCTCATAGGGAGTGTTTTCTGGACCATTCCAGGAATTTGCTAGCATGCCCATGGGTACCAGTGGGAAGCTGGGTTGCCCCAGCTTGGGCCTGGTCCCCATAACTATCTTACGCCCGACCTCCCAGCAATGGAGCAGAGATGTGGAGGCAGCTGATACTGCACAAGCCAAGCCGTGATGTCCAAAAGCTCCTGAACCTGCTCCTGCTCATCCTGGAGGAGGAGCCTGTCACCAAGAAGGGCGGGGCCTCCAGCAAGCCACTAGCGGTGAGACCTGTCTGCCTGCCCTTTTCTCCTCCCTCCTCCTGCTAGACTCAACCCACCCAGCTTCTAGGGTGCTGCTCTGCGAGCAGCTAGTTGTGTGGCCTTAGATAAGTGTCTGTCTGTCTGCTCTTGATTGTGATCCATCGATGGCAGCAGTGCTGCTACTTACAGTTACGTCAGGGGCCTGGAATAGTAAACGTCTAACATTTACCTGGCACAGAGCAGATATTCAAGAAATTTCAACTCATATATTTAACAATTCTTTATTGAGCGCACGTAAGTTCTGGAGACTCAGCAGAGAGCAAGACATTCTGAGGGAGGGAAGCAAATAAGCAAAGATATGGGGAATGGAGGAGTGGGTGCTATTCTCCTTTACAGAGGGAGATCCTCCTGTTCAGGAACAGTCTGCGTCTTGCCCAAGGTCACACAGCCATTGAGTGGCGATGGCAAGACTCAAACCCAGATCCCGTGCTTCCCCATCGGGTCTCTCTGCCTCTCTCTCCCAGCATCGAGCTCTATGGATCAGGCACCCCGTGCCCTCCATGATTTTGGCATTTAATTCACTCCTCCCATGTATTCTCCAGTCACTCATCCATGCGTCTTGCTGAACAAGCATAGTTTGAGCATAGATACGGCGTGGGCAGATTTTTACCTTGTGGCATTAATACACCATTTGAGCAAGATTAAGCCAAGAGCAGAGCCTCATGGCACATCACCAGAGGCTTTTCTCTACACCGCAGACTGTTTTCTTTGAATAAAGTATTAGTTTTGGGCTGCTGACAAGTGGAAAGGCTTTGAGTCCAAGAGACTCATCTTAGCTCTGCCACTGCCTCTCTGTGTAACCTTGGCCGGTCACTTCCCCCTCCTTAGCTTTCATAGTAAAATCTGTAAAAAGAGTAGTAATAACTCCTGCCTCTCTGTCTTACCTGTTGAGAAGAGTGAGATAGTGGATGTGAAAGGGTTTCCTAAGCCGTGAATTACAAATAAGGGCTGTTTATTGTTCTCCTCCAGCCCACATTATGTCATTTATTTCCATGGGAACAAGTCATGGGCTCTTTCACTTCACAATTAAATGGGCCAGCTGCATGGTGGCACAGATTTCAATCATTTCTTTAGGAAGGAGTCTCCCTTCTCCTTCATTCACTTCTCACCACAGCTGTGGGGCTGGCTGGACGAGGTCCAGTAACCTCACCTTATGGAGGATGAATCTGAGGCTCAAAGGGGGCAGGGAGCGGTAGAGCCAGAATGAGCCATCAGGTCTTGTGACCCCAACCCATCACTGCCTGCTCCCTGCCCCCACCTTGTCCTTCAAGTTAGGGAGGACTCAGTGGGCCAAGTGTGAGGGGTGGGCCCAGGCCAGGACCAGAGTGAATGTAGGTGGGGAAGTTGGAGGGGGGCAGCAGTGAGTGCAAATTTGGTCCTTGGGAACCTGGTGGGACAAATGCCAACGAAGCCAAATTCCCAGGGCTTGGGAGGGTTGGTGTCGAGGAAGGTGTGTGAGGCAGGTTGTCATGGAGTTCAGAACAGGTCCTTCCTGGCTCCTGCTCCAGGCTGTGGCTTGTTTCTTTTAGCTGCTGGCCACATGGGGAGGCAGTGAGGGCAGTCCACCTTAATGGCCCAAAGTAAAGGGTCAGCTGGTGCCCCTTTGCGGTCTGTGTGCCTGTGGTACAAAAGAGGAAGAGGAAGAGGAAGGGCACGCTCCAGCCATATCTGAAACCCTAGGTTCAAGACTCAGCCCTGCACCCCAGGGGCTAAGTGACCTTGGGCAAGTCCCATCACCCCTCTGATCTTCTCACCGGCACAGTGGGATCAAGACCACCACCATGATCTTCCAGGGGTGTGTCAACATCAAAGAGGCAGGCTTTTGTTATTGCTCCAGTGCAGGGCCCACCCACAAAGCCAGGAGTGGGAGTCGGGATTGAGGGAGATCTGGGCTTTCCCAGGCCACGTCAGAGTAGAGCAAAGATCCAGGTCTGACCTCCTAGAGAAGCAGTCCACCCCCTGCCAGCAATGCTGAGACAGTGGGCCAGGACTTCTCACACGCCTCTTCTCTGCCCCCAGGCAGCCAGCGGCCTGTGTGAGCTCCTGTCTGTCGACAGCTGCCTGGACCATGTGAGGCACATCTATCCCCATCTGCTTCTGGCCTTGCTCGTTCAGGTCCATCACCACATCGGCCTCAACCTGTCTGAGCTCGTGGGTTCCCACGAGGACGCCAAGAAGGATGCACAGCTCTCTGCCTTCATACCTGTGTGGTATGCTCCTGCTGTTCCTGGCTCAGGGAGGGCCACCCCGACCCACTCCCCCGCCCCCCCCCCCCCCCCCCCCGCCAAGGGCCCTTCTGAAAGTCTTTAGGGCAATCGATAAGTAGAAATCAGCTGTGAGACTGGAAGAGAAAACAGAACCTCACTTCTGTGAGAGGCAATCATCTGTTCAGCAACTATTTGTGAGCCCTTGCTGTGTGTCAGACTCTGCTTAGTGCTGGGCTGCGGGAGAGAATCGGCCCTCCCCAGGGGGGTTTTATCTAAGGCCTGGACATCCAGTTTTAAATGGTTAATTGGAATAGGTAATATATGCACATGGTAAAAATCTCAAAAGATATTTTCTTCACCCAGTCACCCTCCCCAGAAGGACAGAGTTCTTTCATGACCTTTCAGAGGTGGTGTGTACAAAGATAAGCACACATTTATTTCTCTGTTTTTCTACCAATGGAACTGTGACCCGTACGCAGTTACACATTTTTGCTTTTAGCATATATTATGTCTTAGAGATAACTACATATAGTGCCACCCATCATTTTTCACAGCTGCATAATATTTCCATGTAAAAAAATTAATTTCAATATTAATTTCAATGTACCGTAATTTATTTCACCAGAGTCCTCTTCATTTAGGCACTTTGAAGCCCTTTGTGATTACAAACAATGCTGCAGTGAGTTTGCTTGTCCACATGTCTGTATGTGCACACATGCGATCGTATGTATAGGAGGAATTCCTGACAGCAGGATGGCTGCAGCAAAGAAGGTCTCTGCATCTAAATAGTCAGGTGGAATAGGAATGTCTGGGGAAAAGGGTTCTTGACCAGTGATGTGATGGAAGAGGAATTGCAATATATCCTAAAGCACCGAACTTGCCAAATAGCCTCCAACAAGGGCACCGCCACCAGTGGTGTATGAGTGTCTGTCTCCTCGCATTTTGCCAGCACAATACTGTATAAAACATTTTCATCTCAGCCAGTCTGAGAACTGGGGAACAAAAGGTACAGTAGTCCCTCTCTATATCGCAGTTCACTTATCGCAGCCTCACTGCATCGCGGAATTAAAAAAAATATTATATTTAATTATTTATCGCGGATTTTTCGCTGTATCATGGGATTTTGCGGTACTGTATACGTATGGTGTTAAAGTTACGTAGATTTAAGAGTGTAGAATAAATGTAAGGTTCCTACTTCACGGGAGGGGGGTCTAGAACGTAATACCTGCGATAAGTGAGAGAATACTGTATTTTGCTGCAATTTTAGTTTGTGTTTCTCTTATAGTGAGTGGGGTTAAGGGTGAGATGCTGTTTGTGTTTTCTGTGAGCCACTTGTTCTTGTCCTTTGTCCAATTTTATACAAAACTGTTGGGAATTTTCCTTAATTATTTGTAGAAGTGCTTTATATATTAAGGACACTACTCTTTGTCATTCGTATTCTAGTTTGTTACGTGACGGGCAACGATTTTACTGTTTATTTATTTTTTGTCTGTTTGTCTTTGCCACTCAGAAATTTTAAATGTATGTAGACCAGTTTGTTAGCTTTTTCCTTTTTGGCTTCTCTTGCGTGTTATGCTCACAGAGGTGCACTTTGAGGGGCACAGGGCAAGCAGTTTTGCAGCTGGGCTTGGATTTGAGTCATGCTTCCACCACTTTGTGCTTTGTACTTTAGGGAAACTACCTTAACGTCTTGGTGGCTTGTTCCTTTGCCTATAAACTGGGGTAAGAGATTTCTACCCCCTAGGTGTGTTGTAAGGACTAAATAGGATGGCATCACAGCGGGACACTGGCACTCACTCCCCTGGCGCTCACAGGTGCTGCCATGAGGGTGTCACCCCTGACTCAGAAAGCTGGTGGCTGGAGGGAAAACAAAACCAGAGGAAAGTGGAGGGGGAAGTGGAAGAGGAAGAAGAGGAACACATCGTGGAAAAGTCCTGGGCTGCCGAGTGAAGGTGCAAACTCCTGACATGGAGGGCTTCAATCTGTTGATGCTTGCACCAGGGAGCTGGAAGAGAGCCTGAGCGTCCACCCTCACCTCTGCCTCGCAGGAGGCAGCATCTGAGACAGAAAACCAGAGGTGGGCAAGTGCCACGCTGAAGGGGACCAGAAAAGCCACAAGGTGGTACCTGGGTGGAGAGGGCTGCATGGCGGGTCCCACCTGGAACCTCCAAGTGTGACCTTATTTGGAAAAAGGGTCTTTGAAGATAATTGAGGAGCTTGAGATGACATCATCCTGGATGAGCCAGGTGGGTCCTAAATGCAGCAATAAGTGTTGTTATACGAAGAGGAAAAGACGCACATGGAGGGGAAGGCCACGTGAAGAGAGACAGAGACCGGAGAGCCGCAGCCACAAGCCAAGGAACGCCATGAGTCACCGGAAGCAGGCGGAGGCCAGGACGGGTCCTCTCCTCGACCCTCAGAGGGAGCAGGGCCCTGCTGGCAACTGGATTTGGGACTTGTGGTGTCCAGAATGGAGAGAGAATAAATTTCTGTTGTTTTAAGCCACCAATTATTTGGCCGTTGGTTTGGGCAGCCCGAGGAAACTAGGCACCGGGGCGTGGAAGCCAAGTGGGTCGTGGGTGCTCCAGGCCCCGGTGAAGGAAAGGAAAAGCTCTAAGGAGATGACTAAGTGCACAGAGACTGTCACAGCCTCCCGTGAGGAGAGGTGGGTGGAGGCGATGAGTGTGGGCCCCAGCTCTGTCACACGGACTTGGGTTTGAAGGGGGTGGGGGTGTTCCAGCAGGACGCTGGAACCATAGATAGAGCTTGACAGTGCATCCCGTGCAGTTCAGCTTCCATGCTGTGCAGCAGCCTCGGGCTCTGAAGCAGCTGGTGTTAGATCCTTGCTCCCTGCCGCCTTCCCACCCCCCATCCCAGTGCAGGAACAGGGCAACACTGGCTCCATTTGCTGGGAAAAGCCAAGAACCTTCCAGGAAGGTGAAGCTCGCAGAGTTGGTGTTTGGGGAGCTGAAGGAAATGCACCCCCTACCCGCAGCTTTCTCCCAACAGTGTACCTCTGCCTTTTTACGAAGCAGAACAGGCTGGCCTTCTTTGGGCTTTTCCAGGTGTCTCTTCGGGAGTGAGGTGGGGAGGAAGGGTGATGGAGAAGGTCATTTTTGTTAAACTTTGGAGCCTTATTGAGAAAGTGGTGAAGTGGGAGAAGACAAACTATGAATGATGTAGCTCTGTGTTTGGAAGTTTTGGCCTAAATCTACATTCTTTGTGGGCTGCACAGATGAGGTCAGGGGTCTGCTGTGACTGTCTGAAACCTCTAAGTCACATTCTTTCCTGTGGAGCTTCTGAGCCCTGAGCTCAATGCCGTCCCCGAACCAGTTAGCGAGAGGTGACCAACTGCCACTGGAGATGGAGACACATAACAGAGAGCACACGCAGGTGGTTCGTTCTGTTTTAGTTAAAGGTGCTGCTAATACTTGAACTGGAAGATATAACCTTCCTTCTCTAAACAAAATGCATAAGTCTCAGCTTAGCCCATGCTGGGAGTTTCAGGGGCAGAGGGAGGACAGTGGATGGGAGAGTTGGGGAGGGTGAGCCCTCGGCTGTTAGGGTGAACAACACCTGGGGCATGCCCCACTCTATCCCCTCGTGTGTGTGTGTGTGTGTGTGTGTGTGTGCATGTGTGTGCGTGTATGCACATGTGTGTGTAACTTTAAACTCTTAACAGCATGGCTAGTGAAGGACTGTCCCCGACAGCATGTGTTTCAAAGAATCCACACAAAGATTGCATGACTTGAATTTTTACACTGGACTCATATTCATTACAAAACCCCAAAGAGAAAAATTCAGAGCAAATTCCTGAACATCACCTGAGTTCCAAAATGCTTTGATGCCTTGTCCTGGATCCTGAGAACCACCAGCCCTGAGCATCAGCTGAACTATGCCCACAAAACCGTGTCTTAAACTCTTAAAGCAAGGGTTTGGCTTTCTGGAAAACTGTGTTTAAATGTAAACTTTATTCCACACATTGTCAGTTTTTATTTTACTAAAGGCTCATACACACACTCACAGATCTACACACGTGCATGTCCGCACACACACACATATACAATATATACCCATGAGCAGCCGGGGCCGTGCATGCAGGGGGATGACAGCCCCTGGCGGAGCCCTCCTCCTGTTCCCTCGTACCAGGGCTCCTCAGGCTCACCCAGGGCCTTCAAAGCACAGACCGGCGTCCCACCCTGATAGTCCCCGGGTGGTGCAGGCTCCCCAGGGACTTTTGTTGTGCACCTAGACTTGGGACTCACTCCTTAAGTGTCCTGAGCGAATGAAGGACTCAGGGTTGGACAGGAGACTGTGTCTGAAGGAGCAGAAAGGACTGTCCCATGGAGCTCCCCCCGCCATGGGCTTGATGGGGGTGGAGGGCAAGCTTGAGGCAGGACCTGGGAGGCGGGAGGCTCCAATCCGACCTCTCCATTCAGTAAAGAAACTCAGGGGAAAAGGGAGGGTAAAGCAGCAGCTCCAAAGAGAGGGACATCTTGCTTCTGTTTACACTCTTGTTCTCAAAGCTAATAATTGTTTGTAAAAAAGCCACTATTTGTGGATCCACTGGACACCACTAGCTAATGATTAGCATGACAGAGAGGAGCTTGTCTGGCTAGATGGGAGCTGATGGTGGGAGAGTCCTGGGTGGAGGGCGGCCCAGCCTGCTGGGGGCGGGGTCACATGAGGTCTCAGCCCCCTTATCTTGGCAGTTGTGTGGTCAAAGTGGTGAAAACCCTGCTGCTGAAGATGGGCTGCTCGTCCGAGGCCGCCTTTCTGGATGACCAGGGCGGCTGGGAGCTCTTGGGACAAGCGGAGAACCACCACCGAGGAGTGTCCCTGCTGGCTAGGTGAGGCCAGGGGCCCCCAAGGCAGGGGTTGGAGGGAGGGGAGGGACCTCAGCGTCTTCAGACAGACTTGGGTTTGCAGGCCTCTGGGCAAAACCCTTCCCTCAGTCCATCACCTCTCCTCTAAAACCAGCAGATCCCGTCTGCCTTGGTGGGTAGACAACACAGATGTGAACGACGGTGCACGCTCTTCAGAGCAAACCGGGTATCACAGGACCTGGCAACCGCAGAGCACTTAGGTTGTTTATAAAGCACCTTTCCTCACAGCATCATGAATTTAATACCCCCAGTGCTACAGAAATGATGGGATGGCTGAGAGGGTCAGAGTGTGGCCTTGGAGGTGGTCTGCCTGCGTCTGAATGCCCGCTTGCTGCGTCCCATCTGTGTGACCCAGGGCAAGTTACATCCCTGTCCATGTCTCGGCTTTCCCTTCAGTCGTAAGGAAGTAACAATAGGACCCACGGCCAAGATTTGGGGTGAGGGTTAAGTAAAGCACTCGGAACAGCCTCTAGCATATGGTCAGAGCTCAGACACACAGGTTAGCTCTTACTATCGTCATGCTGCCTGGTGGGGCAGGAATTACTGATGCAGAGGAGGATGCCAGAGAGGGACAGTTGTGTACCAAAGGTCACAGAGCCAGGAAGTGGCAAAGCTGGGAAATGACCTGCTGACCCCAACTGGGGCTCTTCCCTGCAACTACACACAGCCTCCCGTGGGGTCAGGAGAGGACAGACACCTTGATTTTAAAGATGTGAGTCCTGCAGGAATGTCTACCTCAGCCCTGCACCAAGTGCCCAGGATGGGGTCTCCTTGGGATCTCAGCATACAAGCACATTTATTGAGCACTTACTATGCTTGAGGCACCGTGCAAAGAGCTGTATGTATGTGGATTATTCCATTTAATTCTCACCGTGACCGATGAAATAGTACTACTGTTATCCCAGTGTTACCAAAGAGGAAACCAAGGCACGGAGAAGTTAAGTGACTTGCCAAAGTCACACAGCTAGTGGTGGGGCCAGGATTTGAGCCCGAGCTGCCTTACTCCAGTCTCTGTGCACAGCTGCCACACTTCCTGGGTTCGCTGATAATGGAGCATAGTGCAGTGGTCCCCAGACTTGAGCAAGCAGGGCTTGTTTCAACACTGATTGCTGGGCCCCACTCTCAGAGTTTCTGATTCAGTCGGTCTGGGATGGGGGCCCGAGAATGTGCACTTTTGACACGTTTCCAGGGATGCTGATACTGCTGATCAAGGGGCCACGTTTTGAGAACTACTGACTTGGTACAACGAACAAGGCAGCTGGAGTGGGGGGCCCTGGGCTGGGGCGCCAGCTCTGCCATATTTCCGGTTCTGTGATCCTGAGCAGGTTACACTTGAAGTCCCTGTCTCCTTATTTATGAAAATGGGAATAATAACGGCAATGTGCTTGGGGCTTAATGGGGAGGATCAAATGCAATAACAATGTGAAAGCACCTGGCTGCTGCTGGGCGCTTAGGAGCGGGTCCTCACACCCTCTCCTTCCGGCCTCCTCCTCCTGGGGTGGTCCTGTTCAGTGGGCAGTCTGAAGTCAGGCTGTCTTACTGATTTGCCCTGTGCTGTTGGGCAAGCCACATTCCTACTCTAAGCCTCAGTTTCCCCATCTGTAAAACAAAATAGTTAAACTAGATGGCCTCTGAGGTCCTGTCCAGGTGGGAAATCCTGGGAATGCAGAAGCCCAGGTGACCCTGTCTTGTTCATGGTTTCCAGTGTCTTGGCCAGACTCCCACACAGCAGGCCTCCCTGGGGCCAGAGAGCCTGACGGACTGCTCCCCTTCCCCACCTGCAGGGCCATGGTGCACTGCTCCTGCCGGGAGCTGTACCACATCCTCTGCCTGCTCAACTGGCTCCTGGAGCAAGGCGACGAGAAGCACAAGATCACCGCCACCGCCTTCTTAGTGGAGGTACCAATGGGGCACTGCGTGCACGGTGGGGCTGCTCCCAGGCCTTCCCCTGAGCATAGGCTTCAGTTCACATTAGTGGTCTTTTGTCCTGCGCAAATAGTACTTAACAATTGACAGTCTGTGGTGAGCATGATTTCTCTTGAATAGGAAGAGCTCCTTCTTCCCTCCCTTTTCTCCTCCTCTTTCCACTCCTTCACCCCATTCCACTCTTCTCAGACCCCTTCTGTTCCCCAGGCAACCGCTATCCTTCGCTGGGCATTTCTGTGTGCCAAGCACCAGATTGGAGGTATAAACATACGTTTGACTCTGTCCTGCCCTCAATGAATCCTTGGTGCAGCAAAGGAGCGAGAGGACATCCCCATTATAACATGGGGTGCTGTAGAGTGATGTGTGCTATGATGGGGATCATCAGGGAGGGCTTCCTTGAGCAAGTGACATCTAAGCTGAGCGAGTGTGTGTGGGGGTACTAGGAGGGCGTTGCTGGGGAAAGATGAGTCAGGACATGGATAGGGTCAGACCCAGAAGGGGAGACCTACTTATAATAATAGAACACGTACTGAGCACTTACTAGCTTCCAGGCACATTCTAGGACCCTTACACATACTGATTCATGTAATCCTCACGCAATCCAGTGGTGCAGATACCATTCTATCTCCCATTTCAGAGGAATAAACAGGCACAGATTTAAATAACTTTCCTAAGGCCATGCAGCCTGTAAGTGGCAGATCTGGAATTCAAACCCAGACATCTGAGCTCTTAGAACACTGTGTGTATGTGTATGTATGTGTGCGTGCATGTGGTAAAATACACATGGGGCAAAAGTAGGTTTACACTTGTGAGTACATTATTTTTGTATTATTATTTATTAATTATTGTATTATTTTCCATATGAACAGCTGTAAGCCTACTTTTGCCCCACCATGTATATCACAAAACTTGCTACTTTAATCATTTTAACTGTACAGCACAGTGGCATTAAGTGCATTCGTAGTGTTGTGCAGTCATCACCACCATCATCTCCCGAACTTTTTCATCTTCCTTCCCAAACTGAAACTTCCCATCCCCCCTCTCCTGGCCCCTGGCAACCACCTTCTACTTCCTGTCTCTGTGAATCTGCCTTTTCTAGGTTTTGGATAAGTGAAATCTACACTATCTGGCTTATTGTACTTAACATAAGGCTTTTAAGATTCACCTATGTTGTAGAATTTCATTCCTTTTTAAGGCTAAATCATATTTTGTAGTATGTATATACCACGTTTTCTTTATCCCTTCATCGGTTGACGGACACTCTCTTAAGCTACCCCTGTGTGCCTCTTTTGACCTGCTGATTGTCATGTGGCAGGTCAGGGCTATCACTGGGGTCTGTACAGTGGGGCTCAGAGGCAGGAGGCTCAGTTAAGGAAGGCTTCCTGGAGGAGGTGCCATTTGAGACAGGCCTTGACAGGTGAGCCAAGTCTGCCAGGTGCACAGGAGGCAGCATGGCATTCCAGGTACTCCTTGCATATTTTCTGCCTCTGCAGAAGTCCTCTTCTGGACTGTGAGTCTGCAGAACAGGGGCCATGCATTGCAGCCCCAGACCCAGTCCTCGGAGGGCTCCCAGATGGGGAGATTGAATAGAGAAGTGAGGGTCAGAATGGACACTTTGCCTGGCTTTGCAGGCACCAGCAGAACATCACCTCCAGGATGATAAGCATGGGTCTTACTTCTAATTTTCCGCATGGTTCTGGTGTGGAAAGGGAAAATATCATTTCTTGAGAGCCTACTATGTCCCAAACCCTGTGCTGACTGCTTTCATTTGTTAGTTACCCTTCTAATCTGCACAGCAGTGCTGCAAAGGAAGACTTGTGAGGCTCAAGTTCAGGGGCATTTTTCCAGGTCATGCACCTCAGGGAGTCCAGAGAGCTTCAGACCACGTCTGCATGACTGGCTCTTCTATTGCAATCAGCCTTAGTCTTAAGTGGCTGCTGCACAGTTTCTTCGGGGAGGGGGTGGGAAGTCGGACCTTGCCAGATCTCGGGGGATGCTCTTGTGTTCACCACTCTAGACTTAATCTTCCCCAGCATTCGCCTGGAACCCTGAGCAGCGGCCCTCCCTCCAGGAGCAAGGGTCCTCCCCTAGGCTCTCCTACTTCCCAGAAGAGGTGGTGGTCTGCTCCTGGCCAGAGCCAGGCCTGCTGCATACACTCTGGAACTTTGATGAGGCTCAGATGTTC
Organism: Furipterus horrens; assembly: GCF_987537825.1. Taxonomy (NCBI): domain Eukaryota; kingdom Metazoa; phylum Chordata; class Mammalia; order Chiroptera; family Furipteridae; genus Furipterus; species Furipterus horrens. The sequence continues at coordinate 176,571,631 of NW_028327173.1, forward strand.
CTCCCTGGCTCCCCAGGCCCCTATGCTGTGTGTGTCGTGTGTGTACTTGCTTCTACCAATGGCCAGGGAACTCCTCTAGGGCGCTGTGTGACCTTGGGCAAGTCACTGAACCTGCCTGTGCCTCAGTTTCCTCACCTGTAATGTGGGGATAATGAACTGCCCATCTCATAGGGTTTCGATGAGGATTCAGTGAGTTTACATCCAGCACTCAGAACAGTGCCAGGACACAGGAAGTGCTCTCTGTGAGTCAACTCTGTTGCTATTATTACCGTCATCGTCATCTTGACTCTTTTCTGTATTTCTAGTGCCCAGCACAGAACCTGGTGCATAGCAGGCCTGAGTATCCTGTATGGATGGGTAGGAGCCCCTCTCCCCAGCTCTCTCTTCTCATTACACAGACACACGGTCTCACTAGTCTCAGTAGATATAGGGCAGGGTAACAGGTAGGAGAAGTGTTTATGAGGACAACTAGGCAGAAAATGAAGACCGGTGATTGTGGTGGGTGGGGAGGGTGAGGAGGGAAAGGAAGGAGATGAGAGTGATGTGTGGTTTGGGGCTGGGAAAAGAATTGGGGGGGTGGCGGTTGCTAACCCTGCAATGGGGACACAGGAGGAAGGGCAATTCTAATGAGGAAAGGAACCAAATTTCATGTTTCAGGCAACAAGTGTCCCCTAAGCATATATGCCACACCACAGCTGTCTCAAAGGGACCCAAAGGAGAAACACTTGTTTGTGTCCTCAAGGAAACCCACAATGGGAGAGGGCAGGCAGACACATTAACAGAGGGGAGCCCTAAGGTCTCCATGTTCAGGGCCCTAGGGGGCCCAGAGAAGGGAGCCAGCAGCCGAGGTGAGTCTTGGGGGCACCGTCAGACGTGGCTTCTCAGGGGCTGAGTTCTAGATGGAGTCATGCAAAGTAAGCAGGGGCTAGAGTGGAGGTGGCTGCTGTGGCAGAAGGGCATCCTGTCCACCCTAAAGGGACAAAACAGTCTGGGTCATTCCATGAATGGTGCGCAGCTTGTTTAGAAGCTGGTTTATAGCAAGTGGGGCTAGAGGGCAGGCAGGCATGAATGGGGCCCCAGAGCAATTAGGGTTGATGGAGGAAGGCAATGGGGGAGAATGGGGGCTCTGAGCTGGGTAGTGACATGTTCAGCTCTGACATGAGGTGCTGGACATCTGGTGGAGGTGTGCGGTGAACTGTTGGTTTTCCAAATTGGAAGCTCCAGATGGAGGCTGAGCTGGAGGCACAGACTTAGGAGTTATTTACCCGGGGACAGCAGTTAAGATTCTGAGAATGGGGGGCTCACTGGGAAGAGTGGGCAGAAAGGACAGGGCGCAGGGCCGTCACCACTGAGTGCTGGGTGGAGACAGAGGACCAGTGGCTCTCACCAACCAAACCTGGACTGTCCAATACGGTTGCCACCAGCCACATGGGACCTAGTTGACCCTTGTAATGCAGTCTGAATTGAAATGTGTCCGGAGTATAAAATTCACACCAAGTTTCAGTGTGAAATATATCAATAAGTTTTATATTGATTACATGCTGAAATGATACTAGTTTGGATATACTGGGTTAAATAAGATGTATTAGTAAAGTTAATGTTTCCTATTTCTTTTCACTCTTTTAATGTGGCTATTAGGAAATTTAGGCCTGTACACGTGGCTTGCATTGGACGGTGCTGACTGGGCAGTAATTGTTCGTGCCCCACACCCGGCCCCTGGTCATCCGGCCTGTGCTACCAGTGCATGGGACCCAGAGGGCTGCCTATCCCCTCCGTCCAGGGAGTAATCACTGTTTCTCCCTTAGCTCCTCCAGATGGAGCAGGTGCAGCAGATTCCTGAGGAATACTCTTTGGGGCGGATGGCGGAAGGCCTGAACCACCGCGATCCCATCATGAAGATTCTGTCCATCCGAGGCCTGGCCACCCTGGCCCGCAAGACTGGAAAGGTAAGCCGAGGGCAGAGGAAAGCCCAGCCCAGCTGGACTCTGGGTTGGAGGAAGGACGGAGCTGGCTGTCATCGACTTTCAGGTGCCGATGGCTGGAATCAGAATCGGAGCCTGTTTCTGTCCGTGCCTCAGCTGCTCCATCTGTAAAATAGATATCCCTTAATAATTCCCTAAATACTTCATTTGTTTTGAAGTAGTTTGTAATCCAGAGTTTTCACAATGTCCCTAAAAGCAGCGTGTGTGAGAGGGGCTGGGGATGGCAGTAATTATTCCTGCTTTACAGATTAGAAAACCAAGGCTAGGATTGTTGGGACATCATTAGCATTTCTTAAAGTGCTTTGTTTTTTCTACCAAGCACTGTTACAGCTCATGATATATATATATCAGGTGAAATGGCAAGATGTAGACTCTAAAGCTAACTGATAATTATACAAAGAAGGGAGTAGACAGCCAAGGGCTTCGGGTATTCAGGCCAGGAAGGAGTCAGCAGGGCCAAAGAAGGCTCTGGGGACAGCAAGAGCTTGAGTGAGGGTGTCCCAGGCCGGCGGGATGGCAGAAGCAAAGGCCTGGAAGTGAGCCTTGTTGCACTGAGTTCTTCTCGGTGAAGCAGAGGCTGGGTCTCCCACCTGTTAGCCCAAGTAGGAGGCCCCATCCCAAATGCTCCTGCCCCACAGACCACCAAGGTGCAGGCTCTTCTGCCCTTCATGGTGAAGGCTCTGAAGAATGTGGATGGGCTGCTGTTGATGGAGGCATGCGAAAACCTCAAGACCATCTTCAAGGGGCTGGACCGCAGGAAACTGAATGACAGCTCAGCCTATGTGGAGCTGCTGCAGATCCTGCTGCCACACTTCAGTGATGTAAGGGACCCCCTTGGGTGTGGGTGGGAGGGGTGGGAGTTGGCTATAGAGGATGGTTCTTTACTGCCCGGCAGGTTGCAATACCTCCATGGCCCACTGGCACCTGGGCAGTGCCAAGTGGGCAGGGCCAAGTCAGCCCAGGGGAAGGGGTACCTCATTCATCATTCCAACTTGTCTGCATCTTTTTGTAATAGGTTTGCATAGAGAAAGGTCCTTTTCTAATTGGCTCGCATGGAGGGAGCTCTTCTTTTATAATCAAGTCTCCCAGTGACTTGCTTCATTGCTATTGGTCCACCTGCAGGTGGTGCATTTCTTATTGGTCCAGGCAGAGGGCTCATTTTCCCACTTGACTCTAAGACATGTTTTGGGTGAGCAGGAGGCCCGGCTGGGAAGAGCGGGAGGAGCTCCAGACCTGGGCTCCAGCAGGGAGACACTGGCCCCAGCTCAGGCCCACCAGGGGGCTCTGCTGTTCTCTGTCTCTGTGCCTCCTGTGCCTGGAGGGCGGCTCAGAATGAGTGGAAGGAAGGCCGGGGTGTGTCCCTGTGAGGCGCAGAGGCCCAGGCTGCCTCCTGGAGGAGGGAGCGTGCCTGAGCCTCCACGTCTCTCCCAGTCAGGAGAAGATGTGCGCTCCTCCTGCATCAAGCTGTACGGCAAGGTGGTCCAGAAGCTGCGGTCGTTGCCCCGCACCCCTGCCATGGAGGAACAGCTGATCAGCGCCTTGGTTCCCCTGCTGCTGACCATGCAAGAGGGCAACGCCAAGGTGGGCCCGGTGAGTGTGCGCAGGCCCCTGGCCCTGCGGGCGCCTCTCCCTTTATGGAAACTGATCCGGAGTCACTAACCACTCTGGTGAGAAGTCTGTTTTCCGAAAGCACCTGTGTCAGGATTCCTCTTCCAAACACCAGCTGCGCTTGTCCACTTCAAATGGGAATTGATTTTCCAAAGTGCCGTTTCACACGACTTTCTTCTGGAACATGTTCTGGCGGTCCCGGAACTCCACAGCTCTGGTATTCTCTTTCTGTTGGTCCTCAGTGCTGTGTGAAGACCCTGTCCCGCTGTTCTTGCTTCATGGCGTGGGACTTGCCAAAAAGAGCTTATAGCCAGAAGCCCTGGGACAGCCAGCAACGGACGGTGGCCAAGATTTGCAACTACCTTGTGAGTGCTTCCAAGACGCCAGTGGTTCCTTATGAGTATGTTGGAGATGGGCAGTTCTTTCCTTTCCTCTTCTTTTTTTTTACATCTTGACTGGAAATCCAATAGCACCCATGAGTTGTTGGCTCCTGAATGTTCATCTCGGTCTCTAACTTCTCTCCTTACTCCTAGTGTTCCCTTTCCAGGGGTTTACCAGACACAACCCCCAACCCCAAACTGAACCACATGCACTGCGAGCTCAGCATGTCTCTTCCGAACTTATGACTTCCTGTTGCCATTTTGCTCTGTCCCTCTTGAGCCCCAAAGCTGAAACCCAGAATCAGCCTAGACGCCTTCATCTCCCTCACCTTCCACACTGGATCAATCTTAAATATCTTAAATACGTCTGAATCTGATTTTCCCTCCCCACCCCCACTGTCACTGCCTTTAGTTCAGGTCATGGATGTCTCTCAGCTAGGACTTGGGTCTAGCCCTCCAGTGGGTCTCCCAGCTTTTAATCTCACCTTTCCAATCCGTTCCCCACTCAGGCCACCAGAGTGGTCTGGTGAAAACACACATCTGTTTATCTTGCTGAAAGGGCTTTACCGGCTCCCTTTTCTACAACAGTAATTCCCAGAGTGTCTTGTCTATGACAACAATTCTTTTTTTTTTTTTTTATCCTTACCTGAGGACATGCTTATTGGTTTTTAGAGAGAAGGGAAGGGAGGGGGAGAGAGAGAGAGGGAGAGGAACATCGATGTGAGAGAGAAACATCGATCAGTTGCCTCTTGTATGCACCCTGACAGGCCCGGCCCCCAGACCTAGGCACGTACGCTGACTGGGAATAGAACCCAAGATCTCTTGGTTTATGAGATGATGCTCCAACCAAGTGAGCCGCAGCAGCCAGGGCTATGACACCAGTTCTATAGGATATGCCCTACTGGGGAGAAAGGACGTTCTCAGACGTCCCAAACTAGGTTTGGGAAACACTGCATTGTCATCTTCCTCTTGGGTATTTGCAGCACCATCAGCTCTTTGAAGTCTCTGAGACGTTCCGTGCTAAGGGCACGTTTCATGGCTGTTTAATTTACGGTTTTCCAAACTTATCTGACCACACAGAACCCCTTTTCTAGGTAACACCTGAGAACATCTTAAGGTAGTAAAGTGCTGGATATGGCCCAGTACCTCCGCATAACATTTAGGAAGCTTTGCCATCTGGTCCCATTTACCTTCCCTGTTGTCATGGGCAGGGTTCCCCTGGATGCAGACTCTAAGACAGATTAGCACGCACGGGGTTTAAGAGGGTGCACCCTTGGGGTTAACACCTGCAGAAGGGAAAGTGAGGAGCAAGAGTGGCAGAGCAGTCAAGCCTCCTCGTGGTTGCAGGGAGGCCTCAGCCAGCACTTCGTGAGATTCCCCAAATTGGAGTCGGGGGTCATATCTTTACATCCTGCCTGTCTCTGGCCGCCAGCCCCCCTGTGAAGGGACGTGACCTTGGGTTAACGGTTTTCTTCAGCCAAAGCAATCTCCATAGCTGGGAGAATACATTTTTCAAACCCAAAGGGAGATTTGGACCGAGCATGTCAGTATTCCCCATACCAACCTAACAAATATATACAAAATATCAGATTGGGAAGATGTTTCAGGACCACCATTCTCAGGAATGCTCAGAATCTCCTCACCCAGTGTCTAATATCGTTACCATCATTTTACACAGAGAGAAAACGCCCTGGAGGAAGTGCTTGGCCGGGGCGCTAATTCAAATACTTGCAGTGCCCAGGGACTGGGCAGACATGCTCACGAGTGACGTGGCAGTGGCAGTGCCTGTGGCAGCCTGCAGGGCCCAGTCCCTGCTGAAAGCCCGAGTGGAGTGCTCCAACTCACTGTGCAGCCACTCTTGCCAGGTCCTCGCCTTCACAAGAGAAGCTAGAAACCCAGATTTTTTTTTTTTTTATTAGAGAGAGAAACATTGATTTATTGTTCCACTAATTGATGCATTCATTGGTTGATTCTTGTATATGCCCTGACCAGGGATCTGACCCATAACCTTGGCATATTGGGAAGACATTTTAACCAACTGAGCTACTTGGCCAGAGTGAAACCCAGATTTTTATAAGACATTAATCAGTAATCAGTTTAGCTTGCTTAAAACACTGTGTGGGTCACCACTTGGCTGGTCACTTATGGCCCGTGGGCTGCCAGCTTGTGACTCTGCAGGATTCTCTGTCCCTAGTTTTGCTCACGCGAAGGTTAAGTTCTACCGTTTGGTTTAGGAAGGGGTTGGGAACCTAGTCATCAATTCATTCATTCACTCACTCACTCATCCATCCATCATCCAACAGTTTCTGGGCACCTGCAGCATGCCAAGTCCTGTGCAGGGCACTGAGGCCCTGAGTGCAGTGAGACGGCTCCTTCTCTCTGGGGAGCTTAGGCTCCGGTGGAGGAAACGGGTATAAATAATTGCAACACAATGTCATAGGTGCTGTGACAAAGATTGTGCAAGATGCTGCAGAAACATCACAGGTGCTGGGATCAGCTCTGCCTGAGGTTTGCGGGAGCTTCAGGGAGGAGCTGGCTTCTGAGCTGAGCCTCAAGGGATGAGAGGGAATTCCTCAGATGAAGAGAGGGAAGGGCGCTGCAGTTAGGAGCAACTGCTTGTATCAGGCACAGATCTGAGGAGAACTGGGCTACATCCTGGGACTGGAGCATAATGTGCATGGCAGGTGAAGGCAGTGCGGAAGTTGAGGCCGAGAAGGAACATGATCATAAAGGCTTTGCATCATGCCCAGGAGTTCACTCCCTGATGTGGAGATTGTCAACAGGGGAGTGATCAGATCAGATTTCTCTTCATTTCCCACAACAGCCTCTTAGCAAGATGTCTGCCCCCTAGTTTCTACTTGATCAAATTCATCCCAAGCACCACTGTCAGATTATTTTGCCCAAATTATTGCTTTGCCATCACCTTATCAAGAATGAATGTTGGGCCCTGGCTGGTGTGGCTTAGCCGATTGAGCGCTCACCTGCAAACTAAAGGGCCTCTGGTTCAATTCCTGGTCAGGGCACATGCATGAGTTGAGGGCCAGGTCCCCGGTTGGGGGCGCGTGAGCAGCAACCACATGTTGATGTTTTCCTCCCTCTTTCTCCCTTCCTCCCCCTCTCTCTAAAAGTAATAAATAAAATCTAAAAATAAGAAAAAAAAATGAATGAATGCCGGCTTCCTATTTTCTAAAGCATAAGTCAGCCCTCTGCCTGCTTGGCTTTTAAGGGCCTTTAAGAACTTCCTCACTTTCCAGTTTATTCCCACCTGCTCTGCCACTTGAATCCTTCACCCTGGTCAGACCTTTCTCCTTATCGATCATGTCCCTTGTACGTCATGTGCATCCTCACCTCTGAATGGACTTGCATTTTAGAATTTTCCTTCCAGCTGCAGCAGGGGGGTGGGTTGGAAGAGGAGACACTCAAGGCAGAAAGACCACAAAAGTGATTTTTGTAATCCGCCAGGAGAAGATGAGGCCTGGCCTCTGGGGGCTCAGGCAGAGATTTTCAGGAGGCAAGAGGCCAGGGCTTGGCTGCCTGACAGTCACCATTCCCAGCTTCGGGAGGAGTGGATGAGTAATTAGTTCTCATGAGGGCTCAGCACTTTGGGGGTTCTCTTTGTCCCAGGTGAACACCCACCGAGACAGCGCCTTCACATTTCTCAACCAGAGCCTGGAGTACGCCAAGAATTCCCGAGCCTCTCTCCGGAAGTCCTCCGTCATGTTCATAGGTAACCTACCTGGGCACTAGTGCTGCTCCTGGGGCTCTGCACAATCTCCAACGTGGAAGGAAGCTGCCAGCCCTTTGGGCACCTGGATGGGTGCCTCCCCTGGGGTTTGAGGGTTGGTTAGCAGATAGTCATGGTGCAAATTAGAAAGGTCTTCTCTCCTCTGAGATCACTGCGTGGACCACAGGCTGAATTCAGCCTGGAGTCCTTGTGCAGGTCAGAACCTTGACAACTATACACAGCAGAACAGTTCCCCCTGGAGTGCAGCCTGGGCCCAGGCGCAGCGGGGACCTGCCACTGTGGACGTGGAAAAGTGACGTCGAATCTCAGCTCCATGATGCCCCCTCTCTGAGCTCAGTTTTCTCACCTGTGAGATGGGGAGCAACTCCTGTTTCACAGACTAGACAAGAATTTTTTTTTTTTTTTTTTTAATGTGAAGCCTGGCACGTCAAGGTACTCACTCAATGTTAGTTACCTTCATTCTCGCCACAGTGCCAGCCTCTGTCTCTGTGTGGAAAAAACAAATAGCAGAGTCCCCTCACCCAGAATCCCCTGCAGGACCCTTCTGATGACATGCTGGGTATGTCTTCTCCCAGCTATACTCCCGCTCCCCACAAAATAATTACATACCCTTCACCGAAGACCAGGAAGCCCTGCTGCGAAGAGGCTTAGAGAGGATGATGCTCCCAGCCCTGTACTTTGTAAAGTGATGTTTCCTTGACTTTCCTCAAATCAGTTGCAGTTTTTTATGCATCCATCCATCCGTGGATCCCTTCAGTGGTTTGTTTAGCAAATGGTGGTTGACCCTCTACTCTGTGTCAGTCACTATGCTTAGTCCAGGGAAACAAAGAACCCTTCAGGGGGTGATGCCGTTCACATGATCAGTGATGGGACAGAGGAGTCATGCCCGGACTGGGGGAGCCCTCAGAATGTGGGGGCCTGTTCAGAGGCAGCTTCTCCCGGGGAGTGACATTACTTCCTCAATCTTGTTCCAAATTAATCACTTCTAAAAGTGTTGGTGTTTAACACCGCAGGAGTCTCCTCTCTGCCAGGCGCTGTGCTGGGGGAACAGAGTTGAGCAGTGCCAGCCTTGCCCACAGACAGCGCCCACTGTGGGGCAGGACTCCAGCCTCCATGGGTGACTGATCTTTTGTGAGACTCTGAAGAAAGTTAGGAACACCTATTCTAGGAAAATGCATATCTGCATACAATTGTGCCCATGCTCTAGGATCCTTGGAGACTGCCCTAACTCTCCCCAGGGAGTTGAAGCTGAAGAAACCCCTGGTCTGATGGGAGATTCATAAGTCACATGTAAAATACAACAGACCATATACAGATAGAGAGAGACTCACAGGGACTCTGGGAACCCAGAGAAGCATTTAACCTAGCTTGGGGGCAGGGGCAGGAACGATTTCCTGGAGGAGCAACTATGTTGAGCTGAATATTCAAAAATAAATAGGAATTAGCCAGGTAAGAAAGTGTAGGAAGGGCCTTGCAAGAGGTATAGGCCATTTAAGGATCTGGTGGCACTTTGGGAGCCAGGCATGCAGGCTGGGCGCAGGGGAGGGCTAAGTAACATCGCTGAGGAGCTGGGTCTCAGCCCCTCCATGGGCCCTGCCAACTGCCTGCCTGGAGGGTATGCCAGGCACTTGGTGTCTTTCATGTTATTGTGGTTCAAACTCCCCAGAGAAGGGGCAGCTGGGGCAGCACCGCCTCCAGTCTCAGGTGAGGATACTAAGGGCCAGTCTGACTAAGTGACTGCCTGGGGCTGTCTGTCAGAGTTGGCTACAGCCCACATCGTGCCCCTGTCCTAGTGCCATCCCTGCCCTTTGAGCCTGCCACCTCTCCCAGGGCCTCTGTTGCAGGGTCAGAATGAAGTTCTCCTTTTGTGTCCTCATTGGCAAGGCTGGAGAAGGGTTAGGGAGAGCTTCTCTGAGGAGGTCTGGTCCGAGGGTGGGATGGGGGTGGGGTCAGAGTAAGGAGGTAGGTATGCTAACCTCTCGGATTATGCTCAAGGGTCGCTGGTCCCCTTCATGAAGAGCGTAATGACGGAAGAGCATCTGCATGAAGTTAACGCCGGTAAGTTGTGCTCTGTGTTGGTGAGATTTCAGGGGCCAGTGAGAGAATGCATAGGCCCACAGTGGGTCATAGAAGAGGAAAGGGATAAGTCCCAAGGGAAGGGTCCTCAGCTCAATTCAGTTGTGTTAAGTCTTTATGCAGATGAGTACATGTTATGTACCATGGAGTCGCCAAGACAGAGGACATAGCCCCATCCTAAGGGAGCTTATAGTCTAAGAAACCAGACTCAGAGAACCAGACTCAAAATCACTTAGTTCAGGGCAAGCACTTCAGACTCTTAAAAGGGGCAGATTAATTTTGTAACTGGGAAAGCTGATGGAAAAACTGAAGGTAGGCTGGGGCACTCCAAGAAGACTTCCTGGAGGAGGCAGGTTTTGCTTCAGGCGTTGAAGAAGCTGAGAGGAAGGTAAGATGAGGGGAGGTTGAACAAAGGGTGCCGAAGCCATGTCATGGAAGTGAGAAGGAAGGTAAGGTGTGAGACCCATGTGGAGACCTGGTCTTCACACGTGGCCCCTTTCCTTCCCATGACCCAGCTCTGAAAAACTTGAGACACGACCCAGAAGCCTCAGTATGTATCTGTGCGGCCCAGGCCCAGGACAACATCCTGGCCAGCTGTTGGCTGAACTCATCGCCACTGCCACATGGGGACTCAGCCATCATACATCGCGGGAGTCCTAATGATGAGAACCTGCCCACTTGCCATCGGCGGCGCTCCTGGTTCATGCGGGCACTGGGCTTCTGATCGATGTCCTTCAAGTAGTGTTTTGATATGATATGGTTACAATGGTTCCAACTTTTTCCCCTTTACTCCCCTCCACCCAGCACCCCCGCCCCAGCAATCCGCCCCCAAGTCCATACCCATGGCTTGTACGTACAAGTTCTCCTGCTTCACCCTTCTATTCTTTTTCTTATTCTTCCCCTTTTAATAAATAATTAATGATTTTAAGAATAAAAAATAACAACCCTTCCCTCTTAGATATTAAGACCCTTTATAATCTTATAAAGGACAATGGGCGAAGGTCTCATGCTCCTCTAGCTGCTTCAAGCTGGACATGGTCATCATCCTACCTACCCTTGGGTCCAGAAAACCCTAATAAGAGTGGGGGTGTGGAGGGGAGGGTGGCCTTCCCACATGGGGAAGGATCGTGCAGACTCCAGGTCAGTTGGCTGTCCCCGGACCACGGCATGCTTGGTTAAACAGGCTGGCATCCTTGTTGTATTCTGGGGGCAACATATTTGGCAAAAAGGGTTAAAAGACATCATTCAATCCATAACCACTAGATGACAAAAGGCAGGGATTAATTTTTCAATGTTCCACATTAGGGGGAAAAAAAAAAAAAAAAAAAAAGGCTTCTTTGGAGGAAGGTGTGCTAGGCACATCTCACTTGTCCAAAACCCTTTTGCTCATTATACTTAGTTTTGGCTGAGGGAAATATTTTAGGTTTCCCCCCTCTCCGACCTCTGGGCCCTTTCAGTCCACGCCATTAGGATAGAAAAGAGAAACCAGTTTTAAAGTGAAGCCCACAGACCACCCCATTCTTCGCCAACCCAGCCACTTAGTTCAGCCAAACCGTTGAGTCTCAGGAGGCAGCGCTGCAGACAGGATTAAGTGAGGCCTATACGTACAGACAATCAGTCGGGTAATGCAGTCATAGGCTTATGCCCTTTGAAAACAGAAAACACATGTTAATTTATATATTATAACCTACAAACAAGTCCCTAAATCTGTAAGACTGTCTTATTGGAAAGACATCCAGTTGCAAGGCACTTGACATTCTTCTTGCCTGTAACTTAAATATCTTTGATGATACCACAGACATGGTTTAACTTTCAAGTGAAAACATATTTTAAATGAAAAGAAACTTTAGAGACGGTTAGCTGCCCTACTTTATAGTCTACCGCTGATCATTGTGATTTTCCTTGAATAATGGTTTTTTCCCCTAAGATTACCCTCCTTGTCATTAAAGGGACTGCATTAAGTCCATTTTTAATTTATTCTGTTCATTTGCATATACACAACAAGAGCAGCAAATGATCACTTATGATCTTTAGTTTTTCTTTGCTGAAACTTACCCAAGGAATATTTAGGGTGACCTTCAGTCTGCTCTTCAGGGCACAGAAGCTGGGCCACACACCTGGCATTCAGCCTTGCCTATACACCCCTGTCTTTTCTAAGTCCTTATGGTTTTTCATTGTGCCATTGTACACAACTAGTAATTAATGCACCTTGTAAGTGAGTAAATAACACATTAAGCTAATAAGTAGTGTAGCTGAAATTGTGATTGACACACTCAAATCCTAAAGTCCATGTTCTTTCTTGCTATAGGGGTAATGTTGTCTCTTTAGGGACAAGATCTATCAATACATCTTATTCATCCCTGCATCCCAGCTCCCAAGATTGTACCTGGTGGAAACAGATGCCTAATGCATGTTCAAGGAGGAAGGAGAAGGGAAAGGGAAAGTGAGAGAGGGAGGGAGGACACAAGTTTCAGAGACATACCCACAGAGCGCTCACCATGGAAATGAAGGTCAAGGCCCATTCAGTAGCCAGCTGCATTTTTCTGAGAAAGAAGAGCTGAGGGATGGACCTATGGGGGTTTGCTTTTGTGAGCTGTCAGACTGTCTGCTATACTCCAAAGGGAGGACCTTTGGAACTTCACCAGTGACCCAGGAACAGAGCCTGTCAGAATCTGCTCATGATTCCAAAGGCCCTCCACTGGCCCGGGGTGCGACTGGGGGCACAGGAGCATAGCTAGATCTCATCGGCAGCCGTCCGTATCGAGAGACGATGGCGTAGCTTCTTAAGAGTCTATCTGCACCGCCGAGAATGGCTGTGCAGTCCGACTCGGGAGTGACACGGTATCTGTCTCCTCCCGTGTTGAATCGACATCTTGCGATGTCGCTGGAGTGTCCTCTCCAGTGAAGCTGAAGCTACAGAGCCTGGGCAGGGTGATATGGAGGGTCTGCTGTTGCCCATGCAGCAGACACCCCCTCTCTTCGCAGCTGAAGGATCCAAGGGAAAGACGGAGTCAATACAGCTTGGCTTCAGGTGCGCCGCAGGAGTTGCCGGTGTTGACTACAACGTCAAACCGCCTTAGGGACTCCGACTCCGGATTTTCTGTCGGGGTTTACTCCCCTAGCCTTTCCCCTGAAGAGGTATGCCGCAAGGCAGCGGAGGTTTTTTGGAATCAGAGTTTTCCTTCTCTGATGTGCCCTGACTGGAAGATCGAACCAGCGACACTTAGCTCGCAGGCTGACGCTCAATCCACTGAGCCAAACCAGCCAGGGTAGATAGCTAGATAGGGAACAACTATTTCACTGGGTCCAGTCTGCAGATGTACAGTGTCTTCTAATATTTGTAAGGAAATGTTTAGATTGTGAAGACTATCCTGATACAATGCAAAATCCAGGCTCTGCAGTGTATAGAGAAGCTAAGGGAACAACTAGCCCACTGCTTCCTCAAGGTTCCAGAAGTTGTGATACCTAATTAATGTAAGGTATCATGTTTCATAGGAGTTATGTGTTTATTTCTCTCCTTCCTGCTAGCCCAAGTGTTAAGTGCAAGGAACTTGTTATTCATCCTTAGTATGGTATAACTGGTTAACCATGTGCCTGGGAAGCCAGATTACCTAAAATAACATTAAAGCTTCATCATTTACTGTGTGACATTTGGAAAGTTATTTAACCTCTCTGAGCCCTTCTTTTCTTATCTGTTAAATAAGAAATAATGACAATGTTTTCCATAAGGGAACTTCATCAGCCACTGACCAAAGATGTTTGTCTGCTGCCTCAAGGAGGAAGTTGCACCTGAGGAAAGGATTACTAGGAAAAGGAAAGGCAATGGCACTGAAGTCGGGTTCTTTGTGCATTATGTCATGAAAGCCTGATGATTATGTGAGAGATTTATGTAAATTGTTTAGCAGAGTGCCTGGCTGCTGTTTGTAGACATAAGAATGTCCAAACTTACAGATAATTTTTATTAAAATTTATTTGAGCCAAACAGAGAGTGCAACTGGAAGCAACATCTCGAAGGACTGAGAAAAATATTTCTTAGAATAGCAGTTTGCAGCTTCTTTCATGCATTTATTTAATTAAGGAGGGAAAGTAAGGAAGATTACATGAAGGTGGGAGAAAGCAAGGTGGGGATTAGATTCCAGAATAGTTAACAAGATTATGTGCTCTCTTGAGGGTGATTTCCCTGGAGGGGTCTAAAGAGAAGCATTTCAAAGGTATGTTAAATGGGTATGTTAAATGGGCTTGCTTAAGGCAAAGATAAACCTTTTACTAAAGAACTTACAGGCCTGGGGAATTTATGATCAGATCACTCTGTGAGGTTACTTTCCTAGAACCCCTTTTTCGTTCACATACCGCATGTGACAAAGACAGCTCTGTTTCCTAGTCCTTACACTCTGTTTCTTTCTTTCTTTAGTAATAACATCACCAAAGTTTTGGCAGGGTGTGTGCCTGGTTTTAGAGAGAAGGATCTGGAGAACTATGGGAAAATGGTGGGGTGCACGTGGTAACAGCTGATGTCCACTTAGAGAAGCCATTGCTAAAGCCGAGGTGAGAGGAACACCAAGCACTCTCTGGTGGTGGAGGGGAGTGGTGAGCACGCAGGTGTTTCTGGGGCAGAGTCAGCCAGATTTTATGAATGACACAGGAGGAGAGAAGGAGACAGGTGGGAGGGAGGGAAGAGGCTAGAGGACACCCATGGTGACTAAGTCGTCGGCAGCCGTCCGTCTCGAGAGACGATGGTGTAGCTTCTTAAGAGTCTATCTGCACCGCCGAGAATGGCTGTGCAGTCCGACTCGGGAGTGACACGGTATCTGTCTCCTCCCGTGTTGAATCGACATCTTGCGATGACGCTGGAGTGTCCTCTCCAGCGAAGCTGAAGCTACAGAGCCTGGGCAGGGTGATATGGAGGGTCTGCTGTTGCCCATGCAGCAGACCCCCCCTCTCTTCGCAGCTGAAGGGTCCAAGGGAAAGACGGAGTCAATACAGCTTGGCTTCAGGTGTGCCGCAGGAGTTGCCGGTGTTGACTACAATGTCAAACCGCCTTAGGGACTCCGGCTCCGGATTTTCTGTCGGGGTTTACTCCCTTAGCCTTTCCCCTGAAGAGGTATGCCGCAAGGCAGCGGAGGTTTTTTGGAGTCAAGAGTTTTGTGCCCTGACTGGAAGATCGAACCAGCGACACTTAGCTCGCAGGCCGACGCTCCGGTGACTAAGTAATTAGTAGTTAACTGAAGTAGAGAATGGAGGAAGAGGAACAGGTTTCGGAGGCCAGTGATGGGTGGAATGAGGACACGTAGGGCTGGACGGGCCTGAGGATGTCCCTTCTAGATGTCTGGCCAAGATTCTTTGTTTGCTGTCCCTGTGGAATAATGATTCATTACCAATGAGTCCTGAAAAAAGGTTCTGCAAAAGAGCATGCGAATATTCTGTGCCTGGAGGATCACAGACAACCTGCAGAGACAGCAACCATTACAAAGCACAGCCCACAGCCACCTCTCAGGCGGCTCCACCTGCCTTTTCAGGTTTGTTTTCCAAGCTGGCAGCTCAGCCTGGCCTTGCCCCACAGCACGCTCTGGAGAGGGAGCCAAATGGAGTGTATCTGTAGCACGGAATGACCACATCCGCTGCATCACTAATGGCTTATGTGGGACATACAGTCAGACACAATGTGCAAGCTTTCTTTTTACTTAAGTGAGTTCAATGAAAATAGCCAACGTGATCATGTTGAACACACAGCTAACAAGGCAGTCCTTCCTCCAAGGCAATTCGGTTCTCAGCAGACAGTTCCCTATAATTCTGTTTTGCAGCAAGTCCACGTGGGCTCTTCCAAGTCTTGTTTAGCTACAAAGGGCCTGAAGCAAGAATGCCACCCAATCCTCCCACCTCAGACAAAGGAGGTCAAACCGAAGGAAGACTGATTTTTTTTCTCAGCAGGGAGTTATAAGAGGTGAACCCACAACCTTGGAGGCCTAGCCTAGCATTTATCCAATGCTTGCAAGTGTCTGTCACTACACTAAATCCTTTATAGGTACGTATTATCTCATTTAGTCCTAGAACTAAACCAGAAGGCAGGGAAGATGAGGCTTACAGAGGTTAAGGAACTTGCCAGATCCTACACAGCTAATAAACGATAGAGAGGGGACTCCAATCAAAACTCTCTCACCAAAAAGGCTTAACCACTAGGCTGATCAGCCCCTCCACCATCAGCACAGAACCTCACCTCCCTGGTGACGTGCCCGCAGTTAACATTGCTGTCATTTAGGTTCAAGTCCTCTAGCTCAGTGTGCCCTACCGTCCACTTGCTGTTCTTCACATATGGCCTCTCTGTTTTACCAAAGGAATGTGTGTGGTTTTCTACTGTCCCCTCAGTGTTGGAAAAATGAAAGTCTTGGCCATGAAGACACTCAGTAGCGGTGTCATTGGATCTACTTGCTCTGTGGTGGCCAGTGTCATGCAGGCGCTGCAGAAGTGGCTGTGGGGCAGAGCTGTTAGTGAAGGCAACCATCACACCTAGCTGAGGGCATACAGGTCTTAAAAATTAAAAAGACATTTGTTTGGGTCCACATCAATGTGCATTTTTA
This sequence comes from Furipterus horrens, assembly GCF_987537825.1. Lineage (NCBI taxonomy): Eukaryota > Metazoa > Chordata > Mammalia > Chiroptera > Furipteridae > Furipterus > Furipterus horrens. The sequence continues at coordinate 176,587,997 of NW_028327173.1, forward strand.
AAAGCAAATCTGGGATATGAATATTCCAAGCTGCAAGGTGAAACAAGTGGAAGGGGATGGCAATGTTTAGAAAAGACTTTCGATAGTCCTGTTTTTGTTCTCTTTGAATTGTTTCCGTTTCCTCAAAGCTGGCCTTCCTCTTGCCTTGACCACTGTCTTTCCGGTGAGACACTGAAGCGATTAGGCTGGAACAGGACTGGCTCAGTGCTTCCACGGTTGCACTGGTAGAGGAGCAGCCCACCAGCCTTAAAGGCTTCAGCCCGGAAGCAGCACGCATCACTTCTGATCAAATTTCAATGGCCGTAACTGATCCTGAGGGCTGGGGAAAGTAATCTCTCCCTGTGCTCAGGAGGAGAGGGAATGGGACACAGGGAGCCCTTGTGATCTCTGTCACTGAGGCTTTTCTTTGATGTCTGAGGAGCCTTAGTTCACCAGTTCACCTTAGTTGATGTCTGGGGATGATTAGGGAGGAGGGGAATTCTGGCAAGATGCCAATGGCATGGTGCAAGGTTGTTTGTGTGGGTTTTTTTCTTAACTTTATCAAGGGGTAGTTGATGTATTATAAATCCACCCATTTTCAGCAAATTCAATAATTTTTTTGTAAATTTACCACGTTGTGCTGTTACCAAGCAAAGGGGGCTCGTTCACATGGCACCTTAGTGTAACACCCAACAGTGTTGAGAAAAACAGGGCTTTATTTACAATGTTCCAACCTGGGGCAGGGTGGGGAGGGCAGTGGCTGGGAGCACTCCCTCTCAGAGATGTTTTCCCCTGAGACCCAGCACTTCCTTTGTTCCTCAAAAGGCTATAAGCCAACCCCAAACCCAAGTTCCCCATCCCTTATCTGTCAGCTCTCTCCTTCAGGATCTGGGGTATGATGTCATCAGCCTCCGTATAATAGTCCAGAAAAGCATGCACCACGCTACACTGGATCATGGGGAAGTCCAGGAAAGGCACAAGTCCCAGGAGAGTGTCCTCTCCACATATCCCAAGTTCCAAGAGTCCAGATAGAGCCCAGGTCTGCAAGGCAGAGTCCTCAGTGGCTTCAGAGTCAGCTAGAGCTGGCACAGTCAAAGCAGCAGTGTGCCTGCTTTCTTACTAGCCCAGGCCGCGTGGCTAGAAGCATAGCTGCTTCTTCCTTCCTGTTACTGCGGACCAGCTTCACTACGAAGCTGCCTAGCTGCTACATCATGGCTCTCTTGCTATACACCAGATGTCATAGCGGGCTGGAGTGGTCCCTCTACAGTCTTTCAAACTGCATGGCCCAGCACCCCAAATGGCTGCTACCTTATTTTTAAACCCTGACCGTTGCCTGTGATGCAGTCAGTGTGGTGACCAGTGGTGGCCACCCATGGGAAGTCTCACACAGACCCCATGAGCTCTCTGCCACCACTCCTTGGCCAAAGCTCCTCCCATCTCCCCCATTGCCAGGAAGCTGCCAAAACCATTTGCATAACTAAGAAACTAGCTACCAGCCATAGATATGCAAATACATCTCACAAAAATAGCTGTTCTCCCCTGAGTCCCATCCCCCAAATTCTGAGGCTCTGTCCACTGTCTTACAGGGCCACCAGGTAGTAGAGCAGTTTTTGTATGTCTTTGAATCCCACCACCAACGCACTCACAGCAACTAGGTTAGCAAAACCAAAAACTCTTGGATAACACCTACAACAAAATCTGGCAACTAGTATTTCCTTCAACTCCAAAATCTGAGTGAACAGGACATGCTACCAATAACTGTATGACCCACATGATATCAGAAACTGTGCAGAAGGAAGAGGAGGGGACTTCTAATGTCCTTGAAAACTTAAGGACCCTCAAATCACCAAAGGGATTCACTGGAAATTTCAGTGGGCTATTTGGAGAACAGTGGCAAAGCTGGGGTTTGAGGAGAAGAGTCTAATTGTCAATCTAAGAAATATGCAAACAGGTAGAAAATTTTGAAAAGAGTTTATTTGAGTCAAACTGACAACATATGCCAGGGAGCAATATTTCAAAAAGGATAATGGTTTTGCGGTTTCTTCTATGCACTGAAATTAAGGAGGGGGTGTAAGGAAGACTGGAGAAAGCTAGGCAGGGATGAATTATAGGATAGTTAACAAAATTATGTTCTCTCTCTCCTTGCTATTGAATTTATTGGGGTGACAATGATTAACAAAATTATACAGGTTTCAGGTGCACAATTCTACAACACATCATCTCTACACTGTATCGTGTGTGTTCACCACTCCAGGTCAGGTCTGTTCATCACCATTTACCCTGAGTGTAACCTCCTCCACCTCTCCCCACCTCCCTCCCCACAGCAATCACCACACTGTTGTCGGTGTCCATGAGTTTTCTCCCTTTTTTTTCTTTTCTGCTCTATCCCTCTACCCTCCTGATTGCTGTCAGATTCTGTGCTCTCTTGAGCATTAATAGCCCCTTCAAGGGGTATGATTATAACAGAACCCACAGGCTGTCCGATTGAAACAGAACCCACGGGTTGCTTAGTTATTAGGGGCCCAATTGCCTGCTGCCAGAAGCATAACTCTCAATACCAGAGATTAGCGAAAAGAAAAAGAATTGTTTATTTAATGGTTATATAGATTTAGATTATTTGCGGATTTCTGCTGTTAAGTCTTATTTTCTTTAAAACACCCACAAACACATAGTTCTGCCTCCCCTTACCAAACCAGGCTAGTTTTAGAAAAGTCAGAGATACAGTTTTCCTACTTCCCAGACAGAGTTCAGCTTTACCAGCAGCTCCCAATCATTCGATCCTGATAGGGGAGGTTTTGCCTGTGTTTCGGTGCTCTCCAGCTCTTAATGCAGAACCACATGGAGTTTCCAGCCTCCTTTCAAAGTGCACGGAGTTCTCCCTTTCCTTTCAAAGCCGCATGGTATTCTCCTTCTTCCTTGGAAACCGGGTGGATCTCCTCTTTTCTTCTCAAAACCGCATGGAGATCTTCCTTCCTGCAAACCAAGTGGATCTCCTCTGCTCCTCTCAAAATCACATGGAGAACCTCGCTAAAATGTCTGCTGCCTATTTTTAAACCCCTGACTTCGTCCTCTGATGCAGTGGGCGTGGTAACCAGTTCTGACCATTCACAGAACCTTGCACAGGCTCTGTATGCTCTTTCCATACCATTCCATGGTCAAAACCCCTCCCATCTTCTTGGGGCCTTGGAAGAACCAAAGCCATTTGCATAACTGACACTAAGCTACTAGCCATAGTCATGCAAAGGCTTCATAAAAGCTCTTCCCTTTCCCCATCCCCCAACCCACAGGCTCTGTGGATTTTTGGACACCCCCACTCTCTAACATTATTTCTAGTATTTCAAAGGTGTGATAACCTAGATGCCCAACAATGGACCGGGTTGGCTTAAAAACTCTTCCCTAAGAAAAGGCCTGGGGCATGACTACCCACCATGACGGGCCTAGTTAGGAATTTATGATCAGATCGCCCTGTGAGGTTACTTTCCATAGAACCCCGCCCCCCCCTTTTTCTTTTCCATTCACATAATTCATGTGTAAGTGCCAGGAGATAAAGGGAAGATCTGACCATGCTGGAGGGCCCAGGGGTCTGGGCCCCACAAATTTCTACAGCTAACAAAACAAAGCGCTCTTCCTCCAGGTCAAAATTTCACTCAGGAGAAAATCCTGGGAACAGCATTCAAACTGCAAGAGAGAGGAATGAGGGCAAAGAAAAAGTGAAGTCAAAATGCAAGAGGAGCAGGGAAGAGGAACTCCTAACGTATGAAGTCATGCTTTTCAAATTACTTCCTGAGACCAACAGAAGGGGAAGCTCTGAACTATGAAACTAGAAAAGCTCTCTATTGTCATTGTTTCCTCCTGAAAGTAGAGGGAAATGCATTTCACCAAAAAATGAGCCACAGGGAAAGGTTGTACTCAAAAGCAACAACATTGTTATAAGGAAAAAAGAGAGAATAAGAAACCAACTAATATCATTAGAGACAATTAAAGAATACCAAAACATATCCCACAAAATAGATGAAAATTGTACCTCATATTTCAAAATGAACTAAAAAAATAGAAATTGTAAAAGACAACATAAATCAGAATGAGAAAAAATTTTACATACGATGATTTAGGAAAATATGTATATAAAAAGAAATAAAACATTTTTAAAAGACCTGGAAACTTAATATAGTCATTTCAGAAATGAGGGCTAAACTAGAATGAACACAAGAACAAACAAACCAAATGAAAAGTGCTTTGAGAGAAATAAAAACTGGAAAATGGGAGGAAAAGGAAAAAGGAAAGAGAAGGGGTTTGAGAAAAAGTGATAATGTAGAAAAGAGACGAAGACTTTCCAATATATTTATCATACGAGCCTCCAAGAAAGAAAACTAAAGAATGCAACAAAAAATTACTAAAAATTAAAATTCAGAAGAACTTTCTTGAAATAAAAAAAAACCTTAAAACTACATATTGAACAGACACACTGCATATATAGAAAAAGCCCTCAGCAGCTCCACTCTGAAACCATTGAATTTTAGAGAAAAAAAAAAAACCTAATAAAAAGGATTTTATGAGAAAAAGACAAAGTCAAATTGTCATTAGACTTTCAACATCAGTACTTTATGCCAGAAATCAATGCAGTAACTTATTTAGGAATGACATATTTATTTACTCAAAAAAAGTATGAGCCAAGAATTTTAAATCCAGTTAAATTGATCCTCAACTATAAAGGCAGAAAACCTGCTGTTGTGAATGCACAAAAACTTGGAAAGCGGTACCTCTAGGAGACTTTTCTGAGGAATCAAAGAAAGCTTCAGGCAACCAAACCTGCTGAAGAGATAGCAACGTTAAGGAATGCTTAAGTAATTCAGCTAACAAAAAAAAGATAAAATTAAAATATCATTTTGCAGCCCCTAATGAATTAATAAATAGATCAAAGATCATCAGTGGCTGCTAACATCACAAAAAGAGAAGCAAAACAATTTATGAAGTAGCCTTGAGAAAGAGTGAAGTTGATCAGGCCTCTAGAGCTAGCCACCATTGATTGACAGGCAATACAGAGAACCATTACAGTCACGCCACAGAGGTGCAATCAGCAAATTTCGATCTCAAGGAAATGTTATAGGGCAAGTAACACAATTTTTTAAATATTTTTTTTTAGTTAAAAAATAAATGGGAGAATTAAGAGGTTAAAAAACAATCCGGAGCATATGTATCAAGTTGTAAATCTTGTTCTGATCCCAATTCAAGCTAACAAAGTCACGGGGGGTGGGGGGGTTATGGAAAAATCAAGAAACCATGTTCTATGAATTAAAGAATTGTTTTTTATTAAGTTGATACTGGTATCGTGGTTATATTTTAAATGAAAAGTCATTGTGTGTCAGAGATCCATAGTGAAATCGTCGTCGGCAGCCGTCCGTCTCGAGAGACGATGGTGTAGCTTCTTAAGAGTCTATCTGCACCGCCGAGAATGGCTGTGCAGTCCGACTCGGGAGTGACACGGTATCTGTCTCCTCCCGTGTTGAATCGACATCTTGCAATGACGCTGGAGTGTCCTCTCCAGCGAAGCTGAAGCTACAGAGCCTGGGCAGGGTGATATGGAGGGTCTGCTGTTGCCCATGCAGCAGACCCCCCCCCTCTCTTCGCAGCTGAAGGGTCCAAGGGAAAGACGGAGTCAATACAGCTTGGCTTCAGGTGCGCCGCAGGAGTTGCCGGTGTTGACTACAATGTCAAACCGCCTTAGGGACTCCGGCTCCGGATTTTCTGTCGGGGTTTACTCCCTTAGCCTTTCCCCTGAAGAGGTATGCCGCAAGGCAGCGGAGGTTTTTTGGAGTCAGAGTTTTCCTTCTCTGATGTGCCCTGACTGGAAGATCGAACCAGCGACACTTAGCTCGCAGGCCGACGCTCAATCCACTGAGCCAAACCAGCCAGGGCTCGTTTTTCTGTCTAGTCACTGGTTATCTTAATAGCTTCGTTATTGCTCATCCTTTAAAAAGCTTTTTCTTATCGTAGAATGTAGGTTTGATTTCCGAGTCTCCTGGGGAGGCAGGGTGGAGTAGGAGGAAGATAAGGTGCCCGGGCAGTGTCCTCGCTCTTGACTCTGGGCCAGTCTTTTCCCTCTGTGGGTCTGTTACCTCATCACAGACTACTTGATTGCAAAACCCTTTGCCCACACACTATGCACGGGGCTCCACATCAGGTCTGCTGCACCCCAAACTGCAATGTTCCTTAGAACCAGGCTGCCACCCCAAGATAAACAGAGGCATACAGCCAGTGGGGCTTTTATGGGGAGGCTTGAGCACAGGGCAAGGAACTTTGTCTTCATTTGAGTGAGGTCATTGCCAGGCAGTGGTGGAGGGTCTGAAGACAGATCCTTCTTTTGGAAGTGTTACTGGTGGTGTTGGAAGCAAAATTGGACCTCGGCTCTTGGTTTCAGTGAAGAATCCTGAGCCAAGAACTCAAATGATAAGAGAAAGTTTATTTAGAAAGTTACAGAGGTAGTAGAAGTGAGCCAGCTGGGTTGCACAGGCTCAGGAAACAAGTTACAGAAGCAAAAGAAAGGCCCTTGGAGCTTAGGAGAGGGAAAGGCAAAGGTACGGTACCTGAGGGGTGTGAGAAAGGCTCACAGTAAAACACCAGGACACAGGACTTCAGCAGCTAAGTGAGGCAGTTATTCACGAGTCTGCAGAGTCGGGTGCAAAGCCAGCCAGGAGCCTGTGCGTGCGAAGTAGACAAAGAAAACTGGTTTTATAGGAATGCGATTAGCTCCCCTTCCTAACGCGATTAGCTCCCCCACCCTTCTCCTTCTCCCCTGTTTCTCCATTACTGGTTAATCTGGGTTCACAATCTAATGCAATTAACTACTTAACTCAGGGTGTGATTAATTAAGGGTAATCTACTTATAGGTCTATCTCCAACTTATTTGCAGTTATGTAGCTACATCTTCCTATTTCTCTGTGTTTGGTGATGACAATCTTCCTCCTTTTGATCCCAGAGATAGGTGTGAGGAGCTTCGGAATGTCATTTCCTCTCCCTGTTTTCACGATTCATCTGTTAATTATCTCCTACTGGTTTGAGAGTCACTGGCTTCTTATCCCTTACAGGGGGAAGACGAGGGAAAAGGAAAAGGCCTGGGCCACTCAGCAGTGGGAGAGTGTGTGCTGGGTCCTTCCTCTTGAGGGTTTTAAAGGCTGGGAGATTTGGGGGAGGTCTAGGGGAGATCTCAATAGAATGTTCATTAGCTTTCTGCTGAGGAGCCAAGATGAGATTTATTCCCCTGACTTCATCTGTCCTTGGGTGTGGTTGGCACTAATTGGATTTCTGTTATCTGTCTCCGTGAGTAGGGTGATTTAAGTTATTTATCCTCTGCTTAGGAAACCAAGGATTTCACGATTTACCAGATGGCTGTAAACTGCTTGGTCATTTAACTATCTCAGTTTGCCTGTTCCACTTGTCCTGGTCTACAAGCCTGTCTCAGAGGAACCCTTAACTGCTTTTCACCGGTGCGTTGGCATGAGCAAGGGCCCCATTGGCTGGGAACTCCCGTGTCATCATGTCGACCTCACAAAGGCTTGGGGGAGCCTAGGTAACCTGAGAGGTGACTCTGGAAACATTCCAGGAGTGGGGGCAGCCTTCACAGCCTTCACAAGGCAGTTAAGGACTTAACCCCACCCTTCCTGGGTAAAAGTCTCTCTCCTGAGATTTTAATTCGACAGTTGGAACTTCATACCTTTGTCTTAAAGCTGAATTTTCTGTTACCACATGGATCCTCCAGATGGAGGTAACGCATTGAACTTAACACCAGCAACTTAAAGCTCACAGAGAAAATTTTGTGAGTGTGGTGGGTGGGAGTTGGGGGCAGGTGAGGGGGAAGAGAGTGAGAAGAAGACTCAAGGAGGCAGTACCATAGGTTGGGGGACAGAGAAGGCAGACAACCTGGAAGCAAGATTTGGTCTTTTTCTCAAGTCCCCCTGCCCCCACTGTACCCTTACCCAAGGGGAGGAAGAGATGGTGAGGATGAATATTTATTGAGGGCCTGCTGGGGGCCAGGCCCTGTGAGCATCACTCTCTGCATTGTTCACTTTGTTCCCTACAGTAATCTTGTGGATTGCATATTAAGATTGATGCTCATTGTGGTAAGGCTACGTGCCCAGGTTAACACAGCTGGTGGGAGACAGAGCAGGTTTTGAATTCAGGTCTATCTAATTCCAAAGCCCGGGGTTTGTGTATTATAAGCATTGGGAGAGTTTTGTTGCTTTCATTGGTCTTTTCCTTTAGGATAGAGGCCTAATAGTGGCAGATGGATTAGAGAATGAGAAATGGGAAGACATAGATTCACTCAGTGATTCATGCTTGGAGAATCTCTGAAATATTGTAGGGAAACCTGAGTTTAGAGGACCTGGGCTTGAATCCTGCCTCTGCCACTTGCTGGAGACTTTGCAAAAATCACTTTATATCTGTGAACAGTCTGAATTAATATGCCAGTAAATAAGGTTAATGACACCTTGAAGAGCTGTCATTCATTCATTCATTCAATTTTTTATTTTATGAATATTTTCTGAACTTCCCCTGTGTGCTAGGCACTATGTCATGTTCTGGGAGAACAGGGATAACTGGACAGCTAGACACTCACTAAGCTCATTTTCTAGATGGAGAAGTATATGTACAAGTAAATAAACAGCAATCCTCTGATAAGAGAGTCGCTCATGTGAGGAAGGTTCCTCACCCACATTTGAGGGTCTCAGGAAGACTCCTTGAAGAAAGAGATTCTTAAGCTGGCATCTAATATGTGACTATATGTTAGCCGGGGAAGTGACGGAAGTTTAGTTGGGTAGCCTTGGGTAAGTTTATAGGAAGAAAGAAGAGTATTTGCAAAGTCCCCAAGTCAATGCACTTGAGGCACTGGGAGAAGTTGTGAATGGCTTGAGCACGGGGTGCAACTTAATTGAGAATGACTCAAGGATTGCACCAGGGACGGGGATGGATGTCGCTGAAGAGATGGAGGGGTGAGGCATATGGGCAGAGCTTACTGGTAAAGGATACACATATCAGACAGCAGATCAGGGTGTCCATCCACCAGCTATGTGATCATCACTTTGGGGAGAGGAGGTAGGGAAGAGCTTGATAAAAAGGCTGATTCCTGGGCCCCTTCAGAGCTACAAAGTAGAGTTTCTGAGAGCAAGGTCCAGCAATCTGTCTTTTTTTAAAAAATATATAAACTATACCCCCACCCCAGAATCTGAAAGCCTATGAGAAGTCACAGAGGAGGTCCGAGAGGGAAATGGTGTAGTTGGATTTACAAGCATTTTTTCTTTATTTGAGAATATCAATATTTCCACCTAATTCCTGAAAGAGTCTTGACAGAAAATCTGTAGTTGGCGGTTCTTTTCTTTCAGCAGCTGAAAAATGTATAGCACTTCTCTTTGGCCTCATGGTTTCACATAAGAAATCCACTGCCATTCAAAGGGATGTTCTCTTATAGGTAATGTTCTCTGGTTTCTCTGAAGATGTTTTTTATTTCTTTTCTTTTTCTTTTAGTTGTCACAAGTTTAATCATGATGTTTTGAAATGGATTTCTTTGGGTTTATCCCATTTTGGATTTTCTCACCTTCCTGAATCTGTATGTTTGTATCTTTCACTAAATTTGGTTTATTTTCAGCTACTATTTCTTAGAAAAAAATTTTTTTCAGCATTCTTTCTCTTCTCCATCTGGAATTCTCATGATAAAAATGATTTATATATATATATATGTATATATATATATATATACATATATATATATATTTCCTCCTACAGATCTCTGAGTCTCTATTTTTTTCAGCCTATTTTCTCTTTGTCAATGAAATTAAGTAAATTTATTGATCTGTTCATCAAGTTCATTGATTTATCCTCTGTCATCTCTACTCTGCTATTGAGCTCATCTAGTGAGTTAAAAATTCTTTTTTAGTTATTGTGCCTTTACAATAACTTCTACTTTAATTCCAGTTATTGTATTTTTAATAACTTTATTTACTGATTGAGATTTTGTATGTTTATATGTTTCAAGAATACTCAAAATTGCTTTTTGAGGCATTTTTGACACTTCTAAATTCACAAATTCTGTACTTCTGATTCATCTCAGTGTTGGCATTAGTTGATTACCTTTTCTTAAGATAAGATTTTCCTATTTTTTGGTATGATGAGTGATTTTTGATTGTATCGTTGGTGCTTTGGACATCAAAAGGCTCTCGACCCTACTTGAATCTTCTGTTTCAGCAGGGAGTCAACCTTGGTCTGCTTTGTTCTTCTGGCACTGCTGGGGCTGCCTGTAGGGGCAGACGGTGCTTCCCTGGGACATATGTTGTCCTTGGAGATCCAGGAACTGTGGGACCTGGCAAGTTCTCTGCCACTGGGTGGAGGGCCCAGAGATGCAGGGCTCTGCTAACACTGACACTGAAGTTGGATTGGCCTGTCACTGCCTACATGTAGATGAAGAGTGGGGATTGGGGCACCTCACTGGGACTTCCCCTCTATTGGACTTCTCCTTTCCTGATCTTTTGGCCAGAAAGCAAGCTTTTCTTCTCCTTTTTCTCTCTCTGTGTGCATGTGTGTGTGTGTGGTTGTATGCATTCTTGGCAGAACTGTCTGGGTTTCATGGGAGATAAAAAGGAAACCTGGGAGCACTCACTATCATGTCATCCCTTAAGTCCTGAGGTTTCTAGCTAGTTCACTGACTTGTCTGTTGAGCTATTTTCAGGGTATTTAGTTGTATTTAGGAGGCAGGAGTAGGGAAAAGTGGGTCTATCCCCTGTTGTCTGTTACAAGCATTTAAAAATTGTGATACAATACACTTAGCATAAAATGTATTGTTAGTGACATTTAGTACCTTCGCAATGTTGGGTAACACCACTACCTAGTTCCAGGATGTTTTTTGTCAGTCCAGAAGGAAACCGTGTACCCATGAAGCATCACTTCCCAGTCCCTCCTTTCTCTGCGCTGGCAACTTTTTTGTCTGCTTTAATGTGCTTTCAGCATCTCTAGATTTGATTATTCTAGTTATTTTATATAAACGGAAGCATACAATATGTGCCCTTTTGTGTCTGGCTTCTTTCACTTAGCACATTTTCAAAGTTTATGTTTAGCATGTATTTAATTCTTTTCTATGGCTGAATAAAATTCCGTTGTATGGATATACCATTTTTGTTTATCCATTCACCAGCTGACAAACATTAGGGGTATTTCTACCTTTGGCTGTTGTTAATAGTGCTGCTATGAACATGTGTGTACAAGTTTTTGTTGGGACACCAATTTCCAATTCTTTTGAGTATATACATAAGAGTAGAATTGCTGGATTGTATGATAATTCTATGCTTAACTTCTTGAAGAATTACCCAGTTGGTTTTTACAGAGGTTACATCATTTTACATTCCCACCAGCAGTGGGATTCCAATTTCCCACATCCAATTTGAGGGCTCCAATTACTATACATCCTTGCCAACACTTGTTATTTTCCATTAAAAAATTATAACCATCCTAATGGGTGTGAAGTAGTATCTGTTTTTGGTTTTGATTTGCATTTCCTTAATGACTAATGATGTTGAGCATCTTTTCATGTGCTTGTTGCTTATATATATATATATATATAAAATATTAAAAAAATATTTTATATATATGGCCTGTTCAGAAGATATCTGGCCATGTAATATGAAAAACAGAGACATTTATTGAAGAAGATACAGGTTACAAGAGACATTGTACACAGGACAATGATGCCCCAGTTCCCTTCAAAGTAGGCACCTTGGGACCTCACACAGTTCTCCCAATCACCATCAGCTGCCCTGTGGTATTTTCCTGAAACTCATTGGTTTTAGTTTTGGGGAAAGCCAGAAGTACTAAACCTGGGCTGTAGTGGGGCCGGGTCACCTGGGTGATTTGATGTTTCACCAAAAACTCTGCACAGGATGTGATGAATGAGCAAGCACATCGTCCTCTTGAAGCTGCAATCACCTGCCGCTCGTAGCCGCAGCCTTCTGAGTCATCTGAATAGTCTCTTTGGAGGCGTGTTCAAGCTGAATGCAGAACCGATGCAGATTCATGCTCTACTCGCTCAGTCCCTTTGGATGTGACAGCCACGCAGTACACATGCTCCCTCAGCGGTGGCTGCCACCTTCACTGACTAGTACAGTGAAGTCGTCATTATTTACACATGTGTATTCCAGTCCACTTGCCTTGGCTACCAGCTTACATTGATGTTGCACAAACCTTTCTTGTTCTTTAACCATGGCTGGACTTTTTCCAGACGGACTATTTTTCAAGTATATATGTGTATGTGTGTGTGTGTGTATATACCCCCCCCCCCCACTTCCTTTGGAGAAGTGTCCTGTTTAAGTCATTCGCTGATTTAAAAATTGGGTTGTTTATCTTTTTGTTGTTAAGTTGTTAGAGTTTTTTAATTTTTAATTTTCTCTCTATATTTTTATTTATTTATTTATTGAATTTCTTGGGGAGACATTGGTCAATAAAATCATATAGGTTTCAGGTGTATAATTCTATATGCATCAACTGTATATTGTATTGTGTATTCACCACGCCAAGTGGTGGATTCTAAACTCTTGTGAGATATATGATTTACAGATATTTTCTCTATTCTGTAGATATTTCTCTTCTTAAAAGTATTTCTCTTTTTAAAAAGATTTTATTTATTTATTTTTAGAGAGAAAGGAAGGGAGGGAGAAAGAGAGGGAGAGAAACATCAATGTGTGGTTACCTCTCTCGTGCCCCCAAGCAGGAACCTGGCCTGCAACCCAGACATGTACTCTGACTGGAATCAAACCGGCGACCTTTTGGTTTGCAGGCCGGTGCTCAATCCACTGAGCCACACCGGGCAGGGTCCATGTATATTTTAGAATATGTTTGTCTAGGTCTTCAGAAAAATCTTGCTGGCATTTTTATTGGAATGCTATTGATTTATCCATCTATTGAAGTTTTCCTTTATATAGGATATAGCTTTTACTAGAACTGAAAAATTCTCCATCAAGATCTATTGTATTTTTCGATAGGTTAATTCCTATGTACTTTATAGTTTTTATTGCTTGCATGAATCATATCTTATTTTTTAATACAATTCCTCTTTTGTACTGATGATGCTTGATGGTGTAGAGAAATTTTGTTTCTGTATGTTGAACTTTTTAAAATACAACTTTATTGAGTTATAATTTAGATATCATAAAATTTCCCCACTTTAAGTGTATAATTTAATGGTACTAAAATACACACAGAATTGTGCAACTATCACCACAATCAATTGTAGAACATTTTCATCAACGCCCCCGCCCCCAAAAAAACATACCCAAACCTCTTAGATATCACCCCAAACCCATTGTCCCCCAGTTCTAGGCAACCACTAATCTACTCCCTGTATAAATTTACCTGTTTTGGACTTTTCATATAAATATGTGGTCCTTTGTGATTGAAACACAGTAACCCCACTTAATTCCTTCCCCCTAATTTATATGCTGTCCTGGTAATGCATATTCATTATTTTCTCAATCCTATAACATTATTATTATTTTATGTAGTTAATGTTCTTATAGTTACCCAAATACTAATCTTTCTTTTATTTCATTGCTTATTGCATCTCAGACCTTCCATGTGACATTGATTTCCTGTTGCTTGAAGGGCATACTTTAGAATTTCCTTTAGTGAATTCTGCTGATGGTAAACTTTTATCGTTTTTTGTCTGAAAAAAATTGCCTCTAGTTCTCTTTCATTCCTTTAAAAAATGTTAAAACAATGAAAACTTGAAGAAAAATTGAAAGCACAGTATAAAATTTTTTGTCTGTGAATAATTTGATGAAGTGGCCAAGTGATGTCCCACATCCCTGAATTTTGTTTTTTATTTCTTACAAAAAAGAACAAAGGTTAACCATCAAAATCAAGAAATCGGTATTAATACACTGTTACCATCTAATTCGCAGACCCCATTCAAATGTCACTGATTGTCCCGGTAATTTTTTCTGGAAGAAAGAGATCCAGTGCAGAATAACTCACTGCACTTTTTTGTCTAGTTTGTTTTGTTTCCTCAGTCCTCACCTCAGCCTTTCCTTGACTTCCATGTTCTTTTTTTTTCTTTCTGAACATGTGCTTTAATGAGCTGTCAGGCCAAGGGGGCAGCAGCTGAGCAGAGCTCAGGGCATAGAGGGGAGTCACCCATGGCTCCCTTTTGTCACCTCAGGAAGCCTATTTTTTTCCTTTCAACCCTGAGAAAGTGTCAGAGGCTTGGCTAGCAGTCTTGTCGATGCTTTTCTGGGTGTATTTGGCCACCCCGTCCATGGCTGCAGCCTGGGCTACCCCTTCCACTTGCTGCTTCAGGTCCTGCAAGCCCTTGCTGGCTATGGCTGCAGGGGGCCTCTGAGGAGTCAAGGGTAGCTGAAGCCACATTGGATCTCCTGACACTCGTGTTCTTGATACACTTGAAGATTACAGGCCAGCTGTTTTGTAAGTTGTACCCAGGTTTGGGTTTGTCTGATGCTTCCCATGATCACCTTCGTGTCATGCGCCTTTGGCAGGAAGAGCATGGAAGGGAAGCTAGCCTTTTCTCATGGCGTCCCACCTGCTGGTGTGTGATTTTGGCTTGTTCCGTTACTGATGATGCTCACTTCAGTCACGTGAGTGAGATGGTTGCTGCCAAGGTCACCACTGTGAAGTCACTATTTACCCCTTCGTAATAAATATCCTGTGAGGAGATTATCTGAAACTATGTAAATACCCCATTCTTCATCAAACTTTCTATTTATTCATTTACTTGTTTATATTAGTATGGAGTTGTGGCTTCCTAGTTTATTCAATGGACTGTATCATGTGTTGCTGCCATTATTTATTGTGATACCGAAACTTTCCGCAGTTTGACCAGTGGACTCCTCTTCAAGCAAGCTTTTGTGCCCTTTGACATAGCCTCATTGTTGCTTGAGTTCTCTTGTTCTCCGTTTCAAGATGTCTCTTTCTTGTCTTCTAGCTCATCTTATATTTTTCCTGCCCAAGTCCTAGAATCAGCCCAAGGAACCTTGTTCCTTTTAGTGGAGAATGGTACTTAGAAGCCAAGATCTTGGTGCTGGCTGTATTTACTACTATTGGGATGTCTCTGCTTCTTTCTCTTGGCTTAATCCTCCAGCAGCCTCTGGTGGCCAAGAGGGCCCTGAAGTTCTAGGCTCTCCTAGGTCCTCAGAAGGAGAAGACACACACTTTCTTAAATAAAGAGCTCTATTGCCCTGCTCACCCAAGAGCCCATCCCTGGACCAGTCACTGTGGCTGTGGGCACAGGACTCTTTTTATTGGCCAAGCTTGGGTTGCAGGCCCGCGCCTGTTTGAAGAGGGGATAGGTGGGGCTTGAAGGATTCAGCTTCATCTAACTATATGGAATGGGTAACCCACAGGGAAGGCAGGAATTCTTTTTTACCAAAGGAAAGATGAGCAAACCTGGGGCTGACAAAATAGCAGGTATCTACTATAACAAATGAGAGTTTAATTATAAATTGTGATAATGGTTGAAAAAAGAGAGTAAGATGATGCACAAGAGGATCACAGTGGGACCCCCATTAACCCAAAGGTCAGGGGAGGCCTCTTTGAGGAGAGGCAGGCAAGCTTAGACCTGAAGGACAGGTGTAGGACCTGGGCAAGGGGGCGTGGCAGTGAATTGGTCCAGGTAGAGGAAACTGCCTTGTGCAAAGGCCCTGAGCCTGGAAGCTTGTCTGGCCAGTGTGGCCAGAGCATGGTGAGTGAGGGAGAGCAGCGGCAGTAAGGCTGGGGGTGAGGTCAGGGAGGCTGACCTGGCAGGGCCTTGAAGACACTGACAAGGATGCTGATTTTATGCTCAGTGAACTGGGGCGCAATTGAAGGGTTAGGGTAGGGGGAGCCCAGTCTGACTGCCGGGAGAGTGAGGATTAGAGAAGCCCAGTTGGGGAGGGGAGAAGGGACTGTGGCCCCCTAGGTATGTTATATCTTTCTACTATTTTCTTCCCTCATCGAAACAATGACATGCAGAAGCCTTTGATGAAGTGGCCTCGTGCCTGGTGAACATGGCAGGGAAGGGAGAGGATGGCAACAAAATGACTCTGGTATGCATCCTGCCCAACAAACAGCTGACTTCCTGGGATGCCCCCCAGCCCCCACTCCCCAGCCCCAGCCCCAGCCCCAGCCCCAGCCATCCCTGTTTCTCTGCCCAGCTCCTCTTTTCTCCATGGTGTTCATCACCATCCAAAGCACAAGATGCTTTCCATCTTTTATCAGTCTCTCTCGCTATATGTATCTCCTGTGCACTGGGCATTTTCATCTGTCTTATTCCCAGCTGTATTCCCAGCATCTGCTGTGGTGCCTGGCATATCAGAGGTGCTCAGTAAGTTTTCTAAACAACTAAATGAATTGTGAGAGGGTCTGTAATGGAGACAGAAAGGCTGGAAATGGCCTGTTTCAGGACATAGGCCTGACCCAGGTCTTGGCCACGCACCAGGCCTCGGGAGGCCAGAGAAAGCCAGTGTCTGCAGGACTTGTTGAGGGCCAGTTGGGGCAGACGGGACAGGCTGGTGGACACGAGTATGACACACAGAATGTGGGCAAGGCTGGCTGACGGACAGAGTCTGGAGGTAGGGGATCCACCCAGGTCAGGACTTATAGCGGGGAGGCCCTGCCCTGCCCTCAGGCTGATTCAGAGGCCAGCTCAATGCAGCATGTGGGTGGGGGTGGGGAGAAGGTGACAGAACTATGAAGAGGTCTTGCATTTGGGAAGCATCTGTCTTTACCCCACGGCATTCTTCCAGTTGTCCATCTTGCCCTTGCCACACTAGCCTTCTTCTGTTCCATACCAAACTCATTCTTACCTCAGGGCCTTTGCACTTGTTATTCTGTCAGGAAGGTTCTTCCTATAAGATAGGCCTAAGTAAGTGAGGTCTGTGTTACATAATGTAGGCACAGCACTGAGCACGGTCCCTGCACAGAAAGAGTTTGTTACTGCAATCACTCAGCAAATTTAGGTGAGCCCTTGCTATGTGCCAGGCACTGTTTCAGGCACTAGAGATATACTAGCGAAATGATGTTCTACTTTGGAGAGACAGACAGACGCTCCTTCTTGTTTTTCACATGGCTACCTCTTTCTTGTCATTCAGGACTCAGTCGAAATATTATCTGCCCTGAGAGGCTTTCCTGGACAGTTGGTTCTAAGTGAGCCATCCCTCTCCCGTCACTTTAGTAGCCAAAGTCATTAATCGCTGTTTAACAAACTGCCTCAACACTTAGTGGTTTAAAAGTTCACTCTGACAGCCGAGGAAGTAAGGATGGAAAGGGCCCAATTTCTCATGATTCTAAAGTGTGAGTGGGCTCAGCGGGTGGTTCTTCTGCTCTGTGTGGTGTAGACAGAGATCACTGGGGGAGGGGGCCTGGAACATCCAAGATGGCCCCATCTTCCCAAGTCTCTGTGTACCTGATGTTGCCATTCCATGGCAGCTGGGTTCCAGAGGGGAAGAGTTGCCAGTTCCTGTAAGGGTCAGGCCAGAAACTGCACAGCAGCACTGGCATGGCCTTATGTTGGTCCAAACGAGTGGTGGGATGAGCCCAGAGCCATCTTGATAGGCAGAGTAAGAAAGAACTTGTGGGATCTTGAACCCACCACACTGTTCATCTGATTACCTGGTTTTGCTTTCTTTACTATATGAAGTTATGTTATTCATTATTTTATTTATTTCATGTTTTTTTCTCCTTCTTCTGCCCTAAGATAAGGAGAATGAATAGATGAATTGGACATTAGTAAATGTGTTGCCTCTCTCAGGTAGCAGAGTGCCTTAATCTGATTAGGGCAAGTCCTTAAGAAGGGTAGATAGCAGAAGGCCCATAGGAGGTATTACTTATGGTGATATTTCAGCTTGAGGTGTGGGGGACCCTTTCTGTCCCCGCAGCCGCTGCTTCTCCCTTAGTTGACTGGCAAAGGGGGAGAGTTCTGCAGCCCCTGATATCTGTCCTCTTCCAAACGCTGGACTTCAAGGATTATCCACACACCCCTGCGGTCACCTTCTCAAGTCTCACCTACTCCCCAGATGTTCCCTTTGTGGTTTCTCATTTCTCTTGAGCAACGCTGGGGCTGGCAGCTGGCGAGGAGCAAGCTGGCATGCCTGCAGGTGGCGGGTGGCTGATGCAGGGGTGAGGACAGCCCCTGAAAGCTGGGTTCAGTGCGCCTCTCACCCTGTGTCTTTGCCCTCTGCTGCCCCCGAGGCTGAGAATGTCGTCACCCTCCAGAAGAGCCAGGATGTGCTGGAAGGTGAAGGAGAGAAGAAGACTATGGTGAAGAAGATGATGGTGCGAGAGCCACATCTGGTCTGTGGCATTGGGGTGGGAGGAGCGGAAGTCCTGAGTCTACCCACTGATGAGACAGGGGGCTAGGCAGGGAGAGGAGAGACGAGGAGGCAGGGCACTTGGCCTTGAGTCTCAGCTCCACCTCTAACTGCTCTCTGCCTGTCTAGAGGGAACCCAGGCAAGTCAGGTCCCTTCTCGGGGCCTCACTCTGCTCATCCGTGACAATGACTGTGTCACTGCTTGGGGGGGGGGGAGTGGGCGGGGGGGAGGATACAATCCAATGGTCCACTGTAAAGCATTGTGTACCTGGGAGCAGTTTTATTACTTAATACCAAAAGTTAGTTCTGGTGGGGAATTTTCTTATCATTTTGCTAAATACAGTCATTTCTCAGTTATCCACCAGCATGTGCTGGGTGGGGATAAGCAGAGAAGTTTCCAAAATCATACTTAGCTTTGAGTCCCTTAAAGAGGGAAAATATCCTTGCCCTTGATACCTTCATTTAACTAATATTAATTGAGCACCTATTGTCTGTAGGTACTAAATCAAAAATGAGAAGTAATTAGAAGAACATTTTAAAAGGAATTCAACTGGATTTCTTTTGAGGGCCCTTTGTGGTGTTTTTGCTTTGGGCTGGTCTGTGGTTTAAATAAACCTCCCCACCATGAGGCTTCAGAGACGCAGCTGGTTAGAACGTGGGGTGTTTTGGTGACTTTGAACTGAGGCTCCAGACAGGTCTGAGCAGTGAACTGGCTCCCCCCGACTGGAGGCTGCCAGAGCGTGGAGGTGGGGAGTTCTGCCCAGGCTGAGGGGCTGCTGTAGCTGCTCCTGGAGGGGTAGCCGCAGCCCTGGTGGTCTGCAGCGGCCTGCTCCCCTCATCGGCCCTTCTGTGTGCCCTGCTCAGAGGCAGATTCAGGAGGAGCCACTGGATTCCCTCTCCAGCCCCGTCCGCCAGCAGGCCATGGAGACCCTGACGCAGCTGAGGTGTCCACAGCCCCTCCCCGACCCCCATCTCCTCTTCTTCTTGCCATGGGCTCTGCCTCTGTCTTCTGGAGCCTCTCTGCTGTGCCCTAACCCCACTCCTGGGTCTTCTCCTCTCCCCGTGCCCAGTCCCTCCCAGGGCTGTCTGCCCTCCACACCCACTTCCCTCCTCCCCCCACCTCACCTCACCCTTCGTGGATCTGAATCTCAGGCCCACGCCTGGCACCCCGTCGAGGTAGCCTCGCCCCAGCCCTGCATTCATAGCTCCAGCCGCCCTCACTCTATGCCTTTGCTTTCTGTCTCCTCACCAGTCACAGCCATCCTGTGCTGGATCTTTGGGAAATGTCAGAGCTGGTGAACACGTGTGTGAAGAGTGTGTTCTCCCTGCCTTCTGTGCAGGCCATGCAGGAGAAAGATGAGGCCAAGGCTGAGACCGTACGGGTAAGCAGGGCCCTCCCCGGTGGGTCCTAGGGTGGTCCAGGGTCCTCAGAGTGAGGTACATGGTAGGACTCCCAGCAGGGAAAGGAAGGGTGCTTGCTCGAGTTGCAGGGCCTGGGGCAATGTGCTGACCCTCTCTTGGTGTGAGAGGGATGTTTGGTGAGTGAACGGATTTTTGGAATAGGGATCAGTCCCTCATCTGGAGGGTTCTATTGACTTCTGAGCCCTGTCCAGTGAGAGGCCGGTGGACAGGCATTGGCATGGCCAGAGGAGGTAGCCAGGATTGACAGGAGGCTGGTTGAGGGCTAGGTCACAAGGAAGAAAGACTGGCTGTGGCCCAGAGAAGCAGGACCTCAAGGAGCTCAAACACATGGAAATCTTTCAACCTCTGCAGTTGTCCTAGGAGGAGCGGTCAGAGGTTTCCTTTAGTGTAGGGTGTAGGGTCAGTGGGGGAAGTCAAGGGAGTGGTGTTTCAGCTCAGAGTAAAGCTCATTCATTCATTCATTCATTCATCCTTTCATTCATTGAATATTAATGGAGGGCCTACTAGAAGCACAGGGGTGGGATAGAGTAGGGGCAAGGGCAGGGGTGAGATAGACCTTATCAGAGAATTATGCAGTTAATGCAAAATTACAACACTGGTAAATGCTGCGAGCAAGCAGTACTGCTGCTATGAAGAGCCTGGAATGGAGGGGACCTGGCCTAGGTGGGCGGAGGTTCAGGATTCTTGGTGCTGGAGCTGCGAGGTTAAAGAAGAGCTTGTTAGCTGAAGGGAGTGGCACTGGCAGAAGGAAAAGCATGCCGGGCAGAGGGAACAGCCTGTGCAGAGGCCTGAGGATGGAGAGAACATGGCAACAGCAAGGATGACACTGAGGCGGTGTGGCTGGAGCCCAGGGTCGGGCGAGAGTGCTGAGAAGTGAGGCTGAGAGCTGTGGGGGCAGAGCATGTGGTGGTAAGAGGGCTCTGGGTCCCAGAGGTGGTGCCCTGAGATAAGACCCAGAGGAAGGGCGGGCAATCCTTGTTTGGGCCCAGGAAGACAGAGGCCCCCTTGTAGTAACAGGTCCAGCCAGCAGAGGTCAGCGCTGCACAGTGCCGGGCTGCAGATGAGAAGGACCGGGGGGCGTAGCTGGAGAGTGAGGTTTGCTTGGTGGTTGTGGTGCAACCCTGGTGTGAATGAACAGACTCAGGAAGCCTGGGCAACAACAATGTGAGAGGCAGACATGGGGAACTGGCAGGACAAGGGAAGGCGGAGGAGAGAGGGCCTTTCCAGAGTGGCTCAAACCCATAGCTCAGCCTTGTGTATGTGTAATGCCCGCACCTTCCTAAAACCCAGGCCTGTGGTGTGATTGACAGGGGAGGAGCCCGGGCGTGGAAGAAATGGCGGCCCTGAAGAGGCGACTTGGAAAACCTATTTAAGTCTAGGAGTAGCAAATTAAAAAAGAAGCAGAGCGCTTCCCTAGAGACAATAATAAAAGTTTACCTAGCTCTTAGAGTTCTGGAGCATTTTCCCACTCACCCTCTCATTTGTTGCTTACTTGGCCTATGGTAGATTCTTAGTGAATGTTGGGTGTCTGCTTCCTTCACTATAAGGTAAAAAGTGCAGGGATAATAACGACCAATTTGTGGATAAGGAAACTGTAACCCATGGAGGGGAAGTAATGTGTCCAGTATCATACGTTAAGTTAGTCTCGGGTGGGACCAAAGAGCAGCTTCCTGGGTCCACACAAGGGGTTGCCTGGGGTGAGGGTCTGCTCCAGAGGCCTGCTAGTAGCTTGGTCCTTCTCCTGTCTACAGACCCTTTACTGTCATACCTTGGAAGCCCTGCAGACACTGCTCAATGCTCTCTTTGTTGAGTGTCCCATCGCTGCTGGGCTGACGAGCATTTTGGAGGTGAGGGGACGGGGAGGAGGGGAAGGGTGGAGAAGAAAGGAGGATTGGCTTAGGAGGAGGGGGTGGTGGGGGCTGGACCCAGAAGGAGTGATTTGACTTCAGGACGTGATCTTGTGCCAGTGTTCTGCCTCCCTGTCCCAGACCCGTGCCTCTTCACTCTCTCCCTCCCCTCCATACTCCCATGGTAGCGGCCCCCGTATCTTTGCTCCGTTCATTCATGCCCCTGTCTTCTTCTTTGAGCCTCATGATTCTCCATCTTTCATCTCTCTCCTCATTGACCATCCTCCCTCTGGTCTTTCAGTCCTATTCTCAGCTTCTGGACCCCATGACTCCCTATGCTCTAAGAAGAAGAGAACTGCGGGGAGTGGTCTTTATGCTCTCCCCAGAAGCTGATCAGTGAAGATTGGCCTGCCCACCCAGGCAGTAGGGGCTGGCAGCCAGCCTGTAGCTCTGAGCCTTACCCTTGTCCTCACAGCCCCTGGGGCCCTGGATGAACTCTGGAAAGGCCCATGAACGAGCTCGTGCTGTGAGCAGCAATGTCTCTCTGTTGAAGTGCGCGCTTCTCACCGTGCCTTACTTTGTGAGTGGCCTCTGGGAGGTGGGGCGGGGGGCCTCCTGGGGAGAATATTCCCAGTTCTGAGGGAGCCTGTGCACCTGTCCAACCTGTCCAGAGATTCCCAGGTGGCCCTTACCGTCCTCAGAGGGCTCCGCTATCAGGGACAGACATTCCACCTCTTTTTACCATTTACTGTATAGCACTATTGAACCTTTAAGACTCAGTCCCTAAGATTCGTCGGCAGCCGTCCGTCTCGAGAGACGATGGTGTAGCTTCTTAAGAGTCCATCTGCACCGCCGAGAATGGCTGTGCAGTCCGACTCGGGAGTGAC
Source organism: Furipterus horrens (assembly GCF_987537825.1). Lineage (NCBI taxonomy): Eukaryota > Metazoa > Chordata > Mammalia > Chiroptera > Furipteridae > Furipterus > Furipterus horrens. The sequence goes on from NW_028327173.1 coordinate 176,610,467, forward strand.
ATGGTATCTGTCTCCTCCCGTGCGATGACGCTGAAGCTACAGAGCCTGGGCAGGGTAATATGGAAGGTCTGCTGTTGCCCATGCAGCAGACCCCCCCTCTCTTCGCAGCTGAAGGGTCCAAGGGAAAGACGGAGTCGATACAGCTTGGGTTCAGGTGCGCCGCAGGAGTTGCCGGTGTTGACTACAACATCAAACCGCCTTAGGGACTCCGGCTCCGGATTTTCTGTCGGGGTTTACTCCCTTAGCCTTTCCCCTGAAGAGGTATGCCGCAAGGCAGCGGAGGTTTTTTGGAGTCAGAGTTTTCCTTCTCTGATGTGCCCTGACTGGAAGATCGAACCAGCGACACTTAGCTCGCAGGCCGACGCTCAATCCACTGAGCTAAACCAGCCAGGGCTATTGTATTACTGTATATATATATGATATATATATTATATATATATCATATATATGACTTGCAAATTCTTAGTCCCTAAGATTATTACAACACAAATAGGTATGTTTCGGATCCACGGGCCTGGGGCTTGTGCTGGGAAGACTCGCCCTTCGCGTCGGGGATCCCGATGAGGATATTGGCCGGGAGGCTCTGGAGGGCATCACCATCCTTTATACCATCCTGAACCTCCGAAAAGGTAAGTCTAGAGCACCTCTGAAGCAAAGCTTCTGAGCAGGCATTCAGCTAGGCACTTGACTAAGGCAGTAGTAGTAAGGCACTGGTGGGAGGTGGTGGAGACCAGCACAGGGTCTGATGGGGTATGCGGAGGTACAAAGAATTAGTCCCCACAGGACCAGGGACAAAGGCTATAAACAAACCTATTTTGATTGAAGCAATCCTTCTATCTAAGCTTTTCCTCATCCTTCCAAATTTAATCTGTGACTCTCCTTTTCACATTCCCATGGAACCATGTATACTCAGGCATGATAGCCCTAATCTCTTAGTTCCTGGTCTGTCTTCTCCACTAGACTATAATCTCACTTGAGGACAGGGCAAGGCTGTGTCTTGTTCACCGATGAACCCCCAAGGGCTAGCCATGGGCCAGGCACGTGGTGGGTGCTCAGTGAATATTTATGGAATGAATGAACAAAGAACAGATTCTATCTTAGAACCACAGTGGTTCAAACCTGTAAGTGGGGAACATTCCTGGGATGTTCTTCCAGGGAGCTAGTGTTGCAGCATGGGCTGACACAGGTGCCCAGAAGGCACTGCACCTAGAAGTGCACCGTATCATCGATTACTTGTGTCCTTCTTTTTTGCACAGTCCCAACACTGCCTCAAACCAAGGGACCTTGGCATGTTGTTTAAACTGCCCTGGCTCTGGAGGCAGAGTGACCTAGGTACAAGACCTGGCTCTGGCCCTCCCTAGCTGTATGACTTCAGACAAGCACTTTCCTTGTCCAGGTCTAGATTTATTCATCTGTAGAAAAGGGTAAAATAGCATATAACTCGCAAGCTTTTTGAAAAATTAAATGAGATCATATATGGCACTTGTCAAATAGAGCTTTTTTTTTTTCTTTCTTAAAGACTTTATTTCCTTGTTTTTAGAGGCAGGGGAAGGGAAGGAGAAAGAGGGGGAGAGAAACATCAACATGTGGGTGCCTCTTGCGCACCCCCAACTGGGGACCTGGCCTGCAACCCAGGCATGCGCCCTGACTGGGCATTGAACCAGTGACCGTTTGGCTTGTAGGCCGGTGCACAATCCACTGAGCCACACCAGCCAGGGCAAGTTTTCTTTTCTCCATGCCTACAATGATGGTCTTATTAGTTTCAGGCCTTTGGGATCTGTCTGGTGTCCCTGCTTTTCTTGACCTCTAACATTTGGGACAAAGATTTGGCCCCCGGACTATTTTTGCTGCTGCCCAGGAACCACTCAGACCTCCTGTGTAATGGGTAAAAGTGATATAAGTCATGTCAATAATCAGCCTTAACGTCAGGAATAGCATAAACCAAGTTAGTATTGCTAGATTTTGCAAATAAAAACACAGAACACTCATTTAAATGTGAATTTCAGATAAACAATGAATAATCTGATTGAAAGTATTATATATTTGAGAGATATTTTCACTAAAAATTATTTGTTTACCTGAAATTCATATTTAAGTGGTTATCCTGTATTTTATCTGGCAAGCCTAGGCCAAATCCACTCTGTTAGATTCTGCAGGAGAAAAGTGGTTTGTCTGGACCCCCTGACCGTAGGAAGCAGCAAAGCTAGAATACAAAACGTGCGTTTGCCTGATTCCAGGTCCCAAGCTCCTTCCCTTTACAAAAACCCACACACTTGGTTCATGTGGTCACTCCACCTGATGGACCTTTCTCATGCCTATGTCTTGCCTACACTGGCAGATCCAGGAAGGACCCAGGCCAGGCCATAGTAAGGGCTCATAAAATGCATCTGAAATGTGTTTCCTTCAGTAGAAAACAGAAACCATCATGTGCCAGATACTATTCTATGACCTGGGACACAGCAGTGAAGAAATAAATATCAATTCAATTAATCAAATAATCCACCCTGTTGAACTTACCTTCTTGTTGTCAGTAGACAACAAAATAAAAAAGTAATACCTATAGTAAGTCAGATGATGATGAGTCCTAAAGAAAAAAGGAAGTGGAAAAGGGGAATTGGGAATGCCAGGAGCAGGGGGATTGCCGATTAAGAGGCATTGCCATACGCCTGCCGGAATGGCAAAAATGAAAGGGACGGTGCCGCACGCTGGTGAAACCGGAGCCACTGGAGCTCTCGGGATCTGCGGTGGGAGCATCACTGGCCTCCACCGTGGAGAGCTGTTTGTCAGTATCCCCTGAGGCTGAATCTATGTCTACCCAAGGACACAGCAATTTCTCTCCTACTTATCTGCCTAGCAAATGTGTACATATAGTCAGCAAAAGACATGACTAGACATACTAGAGTGTTTATAGCAGCACTATGCACAATAGCTGGAACCAACCCAAATGTCCATCAGAGGTAGAACAGATACATAAATTGTAGTATATTCATACCATGGGAAACTGCGCAGCACTGAGGATGAATGGAGCAATGCTGCTTGCAACAGGGGCCATGAAGCTCACCCACATGATGTTGAGTGAAGGCCAGACATCAAGGAGCGCATAATATATGAGTCCATTTGTAGAAGTCCAACAGTAAGGATATCTAATCTGTGGGCTGAGAAGTCGGAATAGTGGTTACCCCAGGGTAGGAGAGGGACAGAGTGGACTGAAAGAGGGCATGCGAGGGGCTTCTGGGGTGCTGATCACGTTCTGTTTCTTGACCTAGGCGCCAGTTACGTGGATAGGTTGAGCATTTGAAAATCCATTTAGCTGGGTACCTATGATTTATGCACTTGCTACATCTATGTTTAACAAGAAGTTTTAGAGAAAGGGTGATCAGGCCTCACTGAGAAGGTCCTCTTTTTACAGGAGCCAGGGATGAGAACGAGATCAACAAGGTGGAACTGTATGAGAGCAACAAGCGTTTCCTGGGGCCCTACAACCCCGTCAGCCCACGCCAGAAAATTCCGCGTGTGATCATGGTGACTGCTTGCTGCCTGCCAGCCCTGGGCCTTCCCGGGAATGGGGGAGAAGGGCAGCACCAGCCTGCCCAATGCCCTCCCCTCCTATCCCATCTTCCAGGAAGGCTTCCCTGACCACACGGGCCATCCTGAGTGCCCACGACCCCTCTGGTCTGAGCCACAGTGAGTGGGCTGAGTCACTCAGCTCTGAGGCCACGTCGCCTCTTGTTTTGCAGCTCCTCCCCAGAGATTGCGGGCTCTCCCTGCTGACCTCTGGGTGTGCTTGGCGGTGTTTATGCATCTGTGTATGGCTCATTCAGGGTCTGTCCATGTGTGCCAGCATCTCTGTGCCTTTGTTTCAGGAATTCAGAAGCTTCCTGGGGCCCGAGGAGGTAAAGGACATGTTGCTAGCAGCCCTGGAAGGGCTGAAGGGTGCCTCGGAGGCTCAGGGGAAAGACTCAGGGGAGACGATGCGGCTGGCCTCAGAGGTGACACTCCACTCAGTGCTGCGGTGGTACAAACACAGGACACGGGAAGTGGTAAGGCCCCTGGGAGTGGGGGCTGGGCTGGGAGACCCCACAGGGCCTGCTGGTCCCTCACGTAAGGCAGGGGTGGTGGTGGCTGAGTTCAAGGCGAGGAAGAACTCACCCATCCAGTGTGGGGCAGTGGGGGTGGGCAGTGAAGACAAAGTAACTCGCTTTCAGGGAAGGAGCAGGCACTCTGCCCACTTCCCCATTTCTCTCCTGTGTGTCCCCTTCTATCCTCTCACTCCTTTCCTCCTCCGTCTCCCTGCCCCCACAACTCTCTTGGCCTCGCCATTGGCCCTCTGCGTGCTCATGGCTTCCCGCCATCCTCCAGATCCCAGAAATCACGGAGGCTGTCTACGTGCAGCTGAGCCACATCCAGGAGCCACAGGCCCGCAAGGTGGCCCTGCTGCCCGTCTCTCTCCTGGCCTGCTCCTTTATGCCTGAGGTCGTGGAGGCCCTGCTCCTGTGCCCTCTCCCACTAGACAGGTACCAAGGTGGGGGTTGGCCTCAGAGGGTTGAAGCAGCCCCCACGCTGGCCTGGGACTCTCCTTCTACCCAGAGGAATCCCTTGCCCTTTCTAGGTGGCCCCTCTTCTGTGATCTGTGGTACTACGACGACCATTAGGCACTTCCCAAACACTGCTAGCTGTCTTTGCTCAGCATTAATAGTGCAATAACCCCATTCTACAGATGAGGAAACTGAGGCTCAGGGGAAGTTTCCTACCCTAGGGATCCACCGAGCCAGCAACAAAATGAGGACCTGAACTCAGATCTGACCAACTCCAAGCCCAGAGCTCTATAATGATGCCATAGAAAGGAGGCCTGAGTGACAGTCCTTACTCAGCTTTCAGCTGCTGTGTGGTCTTGGGCAGCCTGCTTGTCCTCTCTGGGCTTCAGTTTTCCCCCACAGGCCAAAGGAAGAAATAATCCCTGCATTCCCACTCCATATGGGTGGTTGTGCCGAGTAATGCAGCCAGTTGTGCCGGGCCTGTGCAGGAGGGCGCACCGTGTCCTCAGCCTTCAGGGAGCAGGTGGCCTGATGGGCCGAGGGGACTGTGGCCAATGGTGAGCTCATGGCCAGGAGAGACCAGTGTGACTGGTGCAGCCTCCTGGCCCTGGAAATGCTCCCACACCTTTGAATGACTAAATCAAGGCAGAAAGCATGTGGTCCACATCTTAAGATGGTTGGTTGAGAGTGAAGGTAACAGAATTGTGCAGAGCTATGCAAATGGGGTGTGTCTCTAAGAAGGAGAGTTGGTGTCATTCACAGAAGCCAAGGACATCAGTGGTGAGGGCTGGGGTGACACATATCTGTCCTCCCACCTGCAAGAATTTAAACCTTGTGACTGCACTGCCCACCAGAGGGTTTGCTTCTTGGAGCCACTAGACATGCAGACTCACAAGGCTGCGGAGGCCACACTTGAAATCAGAGTCACTCAGGATATAGGACAGGATGGCATCAGGGGCTCCTCTTTGCAGGAGACCTTGCAGCAGGCCATGAAGCTGGCCAGACGGAGCAGGAACAAAATTCAAGGAGGCCCTTGCTCTCAGGTGACATGCCTGCCTGCACTTGTGTGAGCCTGAGAGTGAGGGACTCCTTACGTTTTGTGCCCTGGATGCTTCACTTCCCTTACCCCAGCCTTGGCCCTGGTTCCAAGAGTTGGTCTCGTGGGTCTCAGGCGGAAGGTGTGGGAGCTGCCTTAGCTTAAGTGGCTCAGGCCACACGGGAACTAGCATTTCTTCTAACAACTCTATAGACTTGGCTTCCAGGGTCCCCACAGAGACAAGCCCAGTCGCCCCAGGAAGCTCAATGCTACAATGTCCCCATCGGTTCTTATAGTTAATTTATAGTTCCTCCCAGCTCAGATGCAATTTACCAGTTGGGTCACTTTTACCATAAACAATGTTACCTAGCAACATAGTTGACATACTGTCTTTATCAGGTTTCCAGGGGAACAGAGCTGGAAAGTTAATGGGAGGCTCAGGTATTCCTGCAGAAGGTAGAAAGGGCTGGGTTAACTCTATAGCTCACTGGCCCATCGGAATGCCCGCAGGCCGGTGCCGCCTGGCGCAGGTGCCTTCCCCTGCCTGGGGTACTGCCTCCCAAGGGGCAGGGGCGTGGGCTTCTTGATATCATGTGACAGATGCAGGGTCCAGGCCCCAAAGGGCTCCTTGGCCTGGGGGAAGGAGCACAGGCTTTGGGACACCAGACCCGGTCACTTCTTGATGATGCAACTCATGAGCTGTGTTGTCTTATACTGGTGATTGCACGTCTCTGAGCCTCAACTCTCCATGTCTAAAATGGCAATAACAACCCACCTTGAGGGTCATTGTGAGAATTCAGTGACCCTGAATGTCTTAAATGTCTTTTCGTATCTGTATCCCCAGAGATGTGCTCAGTGCCTGGACGATAGCAGATGATCGATATTTGCTGAAGTAATAAATTGTCTGTAAAGCACCTGGCATAATACCTGGGAAATAGGGTTTTGTATCGCTGTTAGCCCCCTGCCTCATAGGGAGTGTTTTCTGGACCATTCCAGGAATTTGCTAGCATGCCCATGGGTACCAGTGGGAAGCTGGGTTGCCCCAGCTTGGGCCTGGTCCCCATAACTATCTTACGCCCGACCTCCCAGCAATGGAGCAGAGATGTGGAGGCAGCTGATACTGCACAAGCCAAGCCGTGATGTCCAAAAACTCCTGAACCTGCTCCTGCTCATCCTGGAGGAGGAGCCTGTCACCAAGAAGGGCGGGGCCTCCAGCAAGCCACTAGCGGTGAGACCTGTCTGCCTGCCCTTTTCTCCTCCCTCCTCCTGCTAGACTCAACCCACCCAGCTTCTAGGGTGCTGCTCTGCGAGCAGCTAGTTGTGTGGCCTTGGATAAGTGTCTGTCTGTCTGCTCTTGATTGTGATCCATCGATGGCAGCAGTGCTGCTACTTACAGTTACGTCAGGGGCCTGGAATAGTAAACGTCTAACATTTACCTGGCACAGAGCAGATATTCAAGAAATTTCAACTCATATATTTAACAATTCTTTATTGAGCGCACGTAAGTTCTGGAGACTCAGCAGAGAGCAAGACATTCTGAGGGAGGGAAGCAAATAAGCAAAGATATGGGGAATGGAGGAGTGGGTGCTATTCTCCTTTACAGAGGGAGATCCTCCTGTTCAGGAACAGTCTGCGTCTTGCCCAAGGTCACACAGCCATTGAGTGGCGATGGCAAGACTCAAACCCAGATCCCGTGCTTCCCCATCGGGTCTCTCTGCCTCTCTCTCCCAGCATCGAGCTCTATGGATCAGGCACCCCGTGCCCTCCATGATTTTGGCATTTAATTCACTCCTCCCATGTATTCTCCAGTCACTCATCCATGCGTCTTGCTGAACAAGCATAGTTTGAGCATAGATACGGCGTGGGCAGATTTTTACCTTGTGGCATTAATACACCATTTGAGCAAGATTAAGCCAAGAGCAGAGCCTCATGGCACATCACCAGAGGCTTTTCTCTACACCGCAGACTGTTTTCTTTGAATAAAGTATTAGTTTTGGGCTGCTGACAAGTGGAAAGGCTTTGAATCCAAGAGACTCATCTTAGCTCTGCCACTGCCTCTCTGTGTAACCTTGGCCGGTCACTTCCCCCTCCTTAGCTTTCATAGTAAAATCTGTAAAAAGAGTAGTAATAACTCCTGCCTCTCTGTCTTACCTGTTGAGAAGAGTGAGATAGTGGATGTGAAAGGGTTTCCTAAGCCGTGAATTACAAATAAGGGCTGTGTATTGTTCTCCTCCAGCCCACATTATGCCATTTATTTCCATGGGAACAAGTCATGGGCTCTTTCACTTCACAATTAAATGGGCCAGCTGCATGGTGGCACAGATTTCAATCATTTCTTTAGGAAGGAGTCTCCCTTCTCCTTCAGTCACTTCTCACCACAGCTGTGGGGCTGGCTGGACGAGGTCCAGTAACCTCACCTTATGGAGGATGAATCTGAGGCTCAAAGCGGGGCAGGGAGCGGTGGAGCCAGAATGAGCCATCAGGTCTTGTGACCCCAACCCATCACTGCCTGCTCCCTGCCCCCACCTTGTCCTTCAAGTTAGGGAGGACTCAGTGGGCCAAGTGTGAGGGGTGGGCCCAGGCCAGGACCAGAGTGAATGTAGGTGGGGAAGTTGGAGGGGGGCAGCAGTGAGTGCAAATTTGGTCCTTGGGAACCTGGTGGGACAAATGCCAACGAAGCCAAATTCCCAGGGCTTGGGAGGGTTGGTGTCGAGGAAGGTGTGTGAGGCAGGTTGTCATGGAGTTCAGAACAGGTCCTTCCTGGCTCCTGCTCCAGGCTGTGGCTTGTTTCTTTTAGCTGCTGGCCACATGGGGAGGCAGTGAGGGCAGTCCACCTTAATGGCCCAAAGTAAAGGGTCAGCTGGTGCCCCTTTGCGGTCTGTGTGCCTGTGGTACAAAAGAGGAAGAGGAAGAGGAAGGGCACGCTCCAGCCATATCTGAAACCCTAGGTTCAAGACTCAGCCCTGCACCCCAGGGGCTAAGTGACCTTGGGCAAGTCCCATCACCCCTCTGATCTTCTCACTGGCACAGTGGGATCAAGACCACCACCATGATCTTCCAGGGGTGTGTCAACATCAAAGAGGCAGGCTTTTGTTATTGCTCCAGTGCAGGGCCCACCCACAAAGCCAGGAGTGGGAGTCGGGATTCAGGGAGATCTGGGCTTTCCCAGGCCACGCCAGAGTAGAGCAAAGATCCAGGTCTGACCTCCTAGAGAAGCAGTCCACCCCCTGCCAGCAATGCTGAGACAGTGGGCCAGGACATCTCACACGCCTCTTCTCTGCCCCCAGGCAGCCAGCGGCCTGTGTGCGCTCCTGTCCGTCGACAGCTGCCTGGACCATGTGAGGCACATCTATCCCCATCTGCTTCTGGCCTTGCTCGTTCAGGTCCATCACCACATCGGCCTCAACCTGTCTGAGCTCGTGGGTTCCCACGAGGACGCCAAGAAGGATGCACAGCTCTCTGCCTTCGTACCTGTGTGGTATGCTCCTGCTGTTCCTGGCTCAGGGAGGGCCACCCCGACCCACTCCCTCGCCCCCCACCCCGCCAAGGGCCCTTCTGAAAGTCTTTAGGGCAATCGATAAGTAGAAATCAGCTGTGAGACTGGAAGAGAAAACAGAACCACACTTCTGTGAGAGGCAATCATCTGTTCAGCAACTATTTGTGAGCCCTTGCTGTGTGTCAGACTCTGCTTAGTGCTGGGCTGCGGGAGAGAATCGGCCCTCCCCAGGGGGGTTTTATCTAAGGCCTGGACATCCAGTTTTAAATGGTTAATTGGAATAGGTAATATATGCACATGGTAAAAATCTCAAAAGATATTTTCTTCACCCAGTCACCCTCCCCAGAAGGACAGAGTTCTTTCATGACCTTTCAGAGGTGGTGTGTACAAAGATAAGCACACATTTATTTCTCTGTTTTTCTACCAATGGAACTGTGACCCGTACGCAGTTACACATTTTTGCTTTTAGCATATATTATGTCTTAGAGATAACTACATATAGTGCCACCCATCATTTTTCACAGCTGCATAATATTTTCATGTAAAAAAATTAATTTCAATATTAATTTCAATGTACCGTAATTTATTTCACCAGAGTCCTCTTCATTTAGGCACTTTGAAGCCCTTTGTGATTACAAACAATGCTGCAGTGAGTTTGCTTGTCCACATGTCTGTATGTGCACACATGCGATCGTATGTATAGGAGGAATTCCTGACAGCAGGATGGCTGCAGCAAAGAAGGTCTCTGCATCTAAATAGTCAGGTGGAATAGGAATGTCTGGGGAAAAGGGTTCTTGACCAGTGATGTGATGGAAGAGGAATTGCAATATATCCTAAAGCACCGAACTTGCCAAATAGCCTCCAACAAGGGCACCGCCACCAGTGGTGTATGAGTGTCTGTCTCCTCGCATTTTGCCAGCACAATACTGTATAAAACATTTTCATCTCAGCCAGTCTGAGAACTGGGGAACAAAAGGCACAGTAGTCCCTCTCTATATCGCAGTTCACTTATCGCAGCCTCACTGCATCGCGGAATTAAAAAAAATATTATATTTAATTATTTATCGCGGATTTTTCGCTGTATCATGGGATTTTGCGGTACTGTATACGTATGGTGTTAAAGTTACGTAGATTTAAGAGTGTAGAATAAATGTAAGGTTCCTACTTCACGGGAGGGGGGTCTAGAACGTAATACCTGCGATAAGTGAGAGAATACTGTATTTTGCTGCAATTTTAGTTTGTGTTTCTCTTATAGTGAGTGGGGTTAAGGGTGAGATGCTGTTTGTGTTTTCTGTGAGCCACTTGTTCTTGTCCTTTGTCCAATTTTATACAAAACTGTTGGGAATTTTCCTTAATTATTTGTAGAAGTGCTTTATATATTAAGGACACTACTCTTTGTCATTCGTATTCTAGTTTGTTACGTGACGGGCAACGATTTTACTGTTTATTTATTTTTTGTCTGTTTGTTTTTGCCACTCAGAAATTTTAAATGTATGTAGACCAGTTTGTTAGCTTTTTCCTTTTTGGCTTCTCTTGCGTGTTATGCTCACAGAGGTGCACTTTGAGGGGCACAGGGCAAGCAGTTTTGCAGCTGGGCTTGGATTTGAGTCATGCTTCCACCACTTTGTGCTTTGTACTTTAGGGAAACTACCTTAACGTCTTGGTGGCTTGTTCCTTTGCCTATAAACTGGGGTAAGAGATTTCTACCCCCTAGGTGTGTTGTAAGGACTAAATAGGATGGCATCACAGCGGGACACTGGCACTCACTCCCCTGGCGCTCACAGGTGCTGCCATGAGGGTGTCACCCCTGACTCAGAAAGCTGGTGGCTGGAGGGAAAACAAAACCAGAGGAAAGTGGAGGGGGAAGTGGAAGAGGAAGAAGAGGAACACATCGTGGAAAAGTCCTGGGCTGCCGAGTGAAGGTGCAAACTCCTGACATGGAGGGCTTCAATCTGTTGATGCTTGCACCAGGGAGCTGGAAGAGAGCCTGAGCGTCCACCCTCACCTCTGTCTCGCAGGAGGCATCATCTGAGACAGAAAACCAGAGGTGGGCAAGTACCACGCTGAAGGGGACCAGAAAAGCCACAAGGTGGTACCTGGGTGGAGAGGGCTGCATGGCGGGTCCCACCTGGAACCTCCAAGTGTGACCTTATTTGGAAAAAGGGTCTTTGAAGATAATTGAGGAGCTTGAGATGACATCATCTTGGATGAGCCAGGTGGGTCCTAAATGCAGCAATAAGTGTTGTTATACGAAGAGGAAAAGACGCACATGGAGGGGAAGGCCACGTGAAGAGAGACAGAGACCGGAGAGCCGCAGCCACAAGCCAAGGAACGCCATGAGTCACCGGAAGCAGGCGGAGGCCAGGACGGGTCCTCTCCTCGACCCTCAGAGGGAGCAGGGCCCTGCTGGCAACTGGATTTGGGACTTGTGGTGTCCAGAATGGAGAGAGAATAAATTTCTGTTGTTTTAAGCCACCAATTATTTGGCCGTTGGTTAGGGCAGCCCGAGGAAACTAGGCACCGGGGCGTGGAAGCCAAGTGGGTCGTGGGTGCTCCAGGCCCCGGTGAAGGAAAGGAAAAGCTCTAAGGAGATGACTAAGTGCACAGAGACTGTCACAGCCTCCCGTGAGGAGAGGTGGGTGGAGGCGATGAGTGTGGGCCCCAGCTCTGTCACACGGACTTGGGTTTGAAGGGGGTGGGGGTGTTCCAGCAGGACGCTGGAACCATAGATAGAGCTTGACAGTGCATCCCGTGCAGTTCAGCTTCCATGCTCTGCAGCAGCCTCGGGCTCTGAAGCAGCTGGTGTTAGATCCTTGCTCCCTGCCGCCTTCCCACCCCCCATCCCAGTGCAGGAACAGGGCAACACTGGCTCCATTTGCTGGGAAAAGCCAGGAACCTTCCAGGAAGGTGAAGCTCGCAGAGTTGGTGTTTGGGGAGCTGAAGGAAATGCACCCCCTACCCCGCAGCTTTCTCCCAACAGTGTACCTCTGCCTTTTTACAAAGCAGCGCAGGCTGGCCTTCTTTGGGCTTTTCCAGGTGTCTCTTCGGGAGTGAGGTGGGGAGGAAGGGTGATGGAGAAGGTCATTTTTGTTAAACTTTGGAGCCTTATTGAGAAAGTGGTGAAGTGGGAGAAGACAAACTATGAATGATGTAGCTCTGTGTTTGGAAGTTTTGGCCTAAATCTACATTCTTTGTGGGCTGCACAGATGAGGTCAGGGGTCTGCTGTGACTGTCTGAAACCTCTAAGTCACATTCTTTCCTGTGGAGCTTCTGAGCCTTGAGCTCAATGCCGTCCCCGAACCAGTTAGCGAGAGGTGACCAACTGCCACTGGAGATGGAGACACATAACAGAGAGCACACGCAGGTGGTTCGTTCTGTTTTAGTTAAAGGTGCTGCTAATACTTGAACTGGAAGATATAACCTTCCTTCTCTAAACAAAATGCATAAGTCTCAGCTTAGCCCATGCTGGGAGTTTCAGGGGCAGAGGGAGGACAGTGGATGGGAGAGTTGGGGAGGGTGAGCCCTCGGCTGTTAGGGTGAACAACACCTGGGGCCTGCCCCACTCTATCCCCTCGTGTGTGTGTGTGTGTGTGTGTGTGTGTGTGTATGCATGTGTGTGCGTGTATGCACATGTGTGTGTAACTTTAAACTCTTAACAGCATGGCTAGTGAAGGACTGTCCCCGACAGCATGTGTTTCAAAGAATCCACACAAAGATTGCATGACTTGAATTTTTACACTGGACTCATATTCATTACAAAACCCCAAAGAGAAAAATTCAGAGCAAATTCCTGAACATCACCTGAGTTCCAAAATGCTTTGATGCCTTGTCCTGGATCCTAGAACCACCAGCCCTGAGCATCAGCTGAACTATGCCCACAAAACCGTGTCTTAAACTCTTAAAGCAAGTGTTTGGCTTTCTGGAAAACTGTGTTTAAATGTAAACTTTATTCCACACATTGTCAGTTTTTATTTTACTAAAGGCTCATACACACACTCACAGATCTACACGCGTGCATGTCCGCACACACACACACATATACAATATATACCCATGAGCAGCCGGGGCCGTGCATGCAGGGGGATGACAGCCCCTGGCGGAGCCCTCCTCCTGTTCCCTCGTACCAGGGCTCCTCAGGCTCACCCAGGGCCTTCAAAGCACAGACCGGCGTCCCAGCCTGATAGTCCCCGGGTGGTGCAGGCTCCCCAGGGACTTTTGTTGTGCACCTAGACTTGGGACTCACTCCTTAAGTGTCCTGAGCGAATGAAGGACTCAGGGTTGGACAGGAGACTGTGTGTGAAGGAGCAGAAAGGACTGTCCCATGGAGCTCCCCCCGCCATGGGCTTGATGGGGGTGGAGGGCAAGCTTGAGGCAGGACCTGGGAGGCGGGAGGCTCCAATCCGACCTCTCCATTCAGTAAAGAAACTCAGGGGAAAAGGGAGGGTAAAGCAGCAGCTCCAAAGAGAGGGACATCTTGCTTCTGTTTACACTCTTGTTCTCAAAGCTAATAATTGTTTGTAAAAAAGCCACTTTTTGTGGATCCACTGGACACCACTAGCTAATGATTAGCATGACAGAGAGGAGCTTGTCTGGCTAGATGGGAGCTGATGGTGGGAGAGTCCTGGGTGGAGGGCGGCCCAGCCTGCTGGGGGCGGGGTGACATGAGGTCTCAGCCCCCTTATCTTGGCAGTTGTGTGGTCAAAGTGGTGAAAACCCTGCTGCTGAAGATGGGCTGCTCGTCTGAGGCCGCCTTTCTGGATGACCAGGGCGGCTGGGAGCTCTTGGGACAAGCGGAGAACCACCACCGAGGAGTGTCCCTGCTGGCTAGGTGAGGCCAGGGGCCCCCAAGGCAGGGGTTGGAAGGAGGGGAGGGACCTCAGCGTCTTCAGACACACTTGGGTTTGCAGGCCTCTGGGCAAAACCCTTCCCTCAGCCCATCACCTCTCCTCTAAAACCAGCAGATCCCGTCTGCCTTGGTGGGTAGACAACACAGATGTGAACGACGGTGCACGCTCTTCAGAGCAAACCGGGTATCACAGGACCTGGCAACCGCAGAGCACTTAGGTTGTTTATAAAGCACCTTTCCTCACAGCATCATGAATTTAATACCCCCAGTGCTACAGAAATGATGGGATGGCTGAGAGGGTCAGAGTGTGGCCTTGGAGGTGGTCTGCCTGCGTCTGAATGCCCGCTTGCTGCGTCCCATCTGTGTGACCCAGGGCAAGTTACATCCCTGTCCATGTCTCGGCTTTCCCTTCAGTCGTAAGGAAGTAACAATAGGACCCACGGCCAAGATTTGGGGTGAGGGTTAAGTAAAGCACTCGGAACAGCCTCTAGCATATGGTCAGAGCTCAGACACACAGGTTAGCTCTTACTATCGTCATGCTGCCTGGTGGGGCAGGAATTACTGATGCAGAGGAGGATGCCAGAGAGGGACAGTTGTGTACCAAAGGTCACAGAGCCAGGAAGTGGCAAAGCTGGGAAATGACCTGCTGACCCCAACTGGGGCTCTTCCCTGCAACTACACACAGCCTCCCGTGGGGTCAGGAGAGGACAGACACCTTGATTTTAAAGATGTGAGTCCTGCAGGAATGCCTGCCTCAGCCCTGCACCAAGTGCCCAGGATGGGGTCTCCTTGGGGTCTCAGCATACAAGCACATTTATTGAGCACTTACTATGCTTGAGGCACCGTGCAAAGAGCTGTATGTATGTGGATTATTCCATTTAATTCTCACCGTGACCGATGAAATAGTACTACTGTTATCCCAGTGTTACCAAAGAGGAAACCAAGGCACGGAGAAGTTAAGTGACTTGCCAAAGTCACACAGCTAGTGGTGGGGCCAGGATTTGAGCCCGAGCTGCCTTACTCCAGTCTCTGGGCACAGCTGCCACACTTCCTGGGTTCGCTGATAATGGAGCATAGTGCAGTGGTCCCCAGACTTGAGCAAGCAGGGCTTGTTTCAACACTGATTGCTGGGCCCCACTCTCAGAGTTTCTGATTCAGTCGGTCTGGGATGGGGGCCCGAGAATGTGCACTTTTGACACGTTTCCAGGGATGCTGATACTGCTGATCAAGGGGCCACATTTTGAGAACTACTGACTTGGTACAACGAACAAGGCAGCTGGAGTGGGGGGCCCTGGGCTGGGGCGCCAGCTCTGCCATATTTCCGGTTCTGTGATCCTGAGCAGGTTACACTTGAAGTCCCTGTCTCCTTATTTATGAAAATGGGAATAATAACGGCAATGTGCTCGGGGCTTAATGGGGAGGATCAAATGCAATAACAATGTGAAAGCACCTGGCTGCTGCTGGGCGCTTAGGAGCGGGTCCTCACACCCTCTCCTTCCGGCCTCCTCCTCCTGGGGTGGTCCTGTTCAGTGGGCAGTCTGAAGTCAGGCTGTCTTACTGATTTGCCCTGTGCTGTTGGGCAAGCCACATTCCTACTCTAAGCCTCAGTTTCCCCATCTGTAAAACAAAATAGTTAAACTAGATGGCCTCTGAGGTCCTGTCCAGGTGGGAAATCCTGGGAATGCAGAAGCCCAGGTGACCCTGTCTTGTTCATGGTTTCCAGTGTCTTGGCCAGACTCCCACACAGCAGGCCTCCCTGGGGCCAGAGAGCCTGACGGACTGCTCCCCTTCCCCACCTGCAGGGCCATGGTGCACTGCTCCTGCCGGGAGCTGTACCACATCCTCTGCCTGCTCAACTGGCTCCTGGAGCAAGGCGACGAGAAGCACAAGATCACCGCCACCGCCTTCTTAGTGGAGGTACCAATGGGGCACTGCGTGCACGGTGGGGCTGCTCCCAGGCCTTCCCCTGAGCATAGGCTTCAGTTCACATTAGTGGTCTTTTGTCCTGCGCAAATAGTACTTAACAATTGACAGTCTGTGGTGAGCATGATTTCTCTTGAATAGGAAGAGCTCCTTCTTCCCTCCCTTTTCTCCTCCTCTTTCCACTCCTTCACCCCATTCCACTCTTCTCAGACCCCTTCTGTTCCCCAGGCAACCGCTATCCTTCGCTGGGCATTTCTGTGTGCCAAGCACCAGATTGGAGGTATAAACATACGTTTGACTCTGTCCTGCCCTCAATGAATCCTTGGTGCAGCAAAGGAGCGAGAGGACATCCCCATTATAACATGGGGTGCTGTAGAGTGATGTGTGCTATGATGGGGATCATCAGGGAGGGCTTCCTTGAGCAAGTGACATCTAAGCTGAGCGAGTGTGTGTGGGGGTACTAGGAGGGCGTTGCTGGGGAAAGATGAGTCAGGACATGGATAGGGTCAGACCCAGAAGGGGAGACCTACTTATAATAATAGAACACGTACTGAGCACTTACTAGCTTCCAGGCACATTCTAGGACCCTTACACATACTGATTCATGTAATCCTCACGCAATCCAGTGGTGCAGATACCATTCTATCTCCCATTTCAGAGGAATAAACAGGCACAGATTTAAATAACTTTCCTAAGGCCATGCAGCCTGTAAGTGGCAGATCTGGAATTCAAACCCAGACATCTGAGCTCTTAGAACACTGTGTGTATGTGTATGTATGTGTGCGTGCATGTGGTAAAATACACATGGGGCAAAAGTAGGTTTACACTTGTGAGTACATTATTTTTGTATTATTATTTATTAATTATTGTATTATTTTCCATATGAACAGCTGTAAGCCTACTTTTGCCCCACCATGTATATCACAAAACTTGCTTCTTTAATCATTTTAACTGTACAGCACAGTGGCATTAAGTGCATTCGTAGTGTTGTGCAGCCATCACCACCATCATCTCCCGAACTTTTTCATCTTCGTTCCCAAACTGAAACTTCCCATCCCCCCTCTCCTGGCCCCTGGCAACCACCTTCTACTTCCTGTCTCTGTGAATCTGCCTTTTCTAGGTTTTGGATAAGTGAAATCTACACTATCTGGCTTATTGTACTTAACATAAGGCTTTTAAGATTCACCTATGTTGTAGAATTTCATTCCTTTTTAAGGCTAAATCATATTTTGTAGTATGTATATACCACGTTTTCTTTATCCCTTCATCGGTTGACGGACACTCTCTTAAGCTACCCCTGTGTGCCTCTTTTGACCTGCTGATTGTCATGTGGCAGGTCAGGGCTATCACTGGGGTCTGTACAGTGGGGCTCAGAGGCAGGAGGCTCAGTTAAGGAAGGCTTCCTGGAGGAGGTGCCATTTGAGACAGGCCTTGACAGGTGAGCCAAGTCTGCCAGGTGCACAGGAGGCAGCATGGCATTCCAGGTACTCCTTGCATATTTTCTGCCTCTGCAGAAGTCCTCTTCTGGACTGTGAGTCTGCAGAACAGGGGCCATGCATTGCAGCCCCAGACCCAGTCCTCGGAGGGCTCCCAGATGGGGAGATTGAATAGAGAAGTGAGGGTCAGAATGGACACTTTGCCTGGCTTTGCAGGCACCAGCAGAACATCACCTCCAGGATGATAAGCATGGGTCTTACTTCTAATTTTCTGCATGGTTCTGGTGTGGAAAGGGAAAATATCATTTCTTGAGAGCCTACTATGTCCCAAACCCTGTGCTGACTGCTTTCATTTGTTAGTTACCCTTCTAATCTGCACAGCAGTGCTGCAAAAGAAGACTTGTGAGGCTCAAGTTTAGGGGCATTTTTCCAGGTCATGCACCTCAGGGAGTCCAGAGAGCTTCAGACCACGTCTGCATGACTGGCTCTTCTATTGCAATCAGCCTTAGTCTTAAGTGGCTGCTGCACAGTTTCTTCGGGGAGGGGGTGGGAAGTCGGACCTTGCCAGATCTCGGGGGATGCTCTTGTGTTCACCACTCTAGACTTAATCTTCCCCAGCATTCGCCTGGAACCCTGAGCAGCGGCCCTCCCTCCAGGAGCAAGGGTCCTCCCCTAGGCTCTCCTACTTCCCAGAAGAGGTGGTGGTCTGCTCCTGGCCAGAGCCAGGCCTGCTGCATACACTCTGGAACTTTGATGAGGCTCAGATGTTCCTCCCTGGCTCCCCAGGCCCCTATGCTGTGTGTGTCGTGTGTGTACTTGCTTCTACCAATGGCCAGGGAACTCCTCTAGGGCGCTGTGTGACCTTGGGCAAGTCACTGAACCTGCCTGTGCCTCAGTTTCCTCACCTGTAATGTGGGGATAATGAACTGCCCATCTCATAGGGTTTCGATGAGGATTCAGTGAGTTTACATCCAGCACTCAGAACAGTGCCAGGACACAGGAAGTGCTCTCTGTGAGTCAACTCTGTTGCTATTATTACCGTCATCGTCATCTTGACTCTTTTCTGTATTTCTAGTGCCCAGCACAGAACCTGGTGCATAGCAGGCCTGAGTATCCTGTACGGATGGGTAGGAGCCCCTCTCCCCAGCTCTCTCTTCTCATTACACAGACACACGGTCTCACTAGTCTCAGTAGATATAGGGCAGGGTAACAGGTAGGAGAAGTGTTTATGAGGACAACTAGGCAGAAAATGAAGACCGGTGATTGTGGTGGGTGGGGAGGGTGAGGAGGGAAAGGAAGGAGATGAGAGTGATGTGTGGTTTGGGGCTGGGAAAAGAATTGGGGGGGTGGCGGTTGCTAACCCTGCAATGGGGACACAGGAGGAAGGGCAATTCTAATGAGGAAAGGAACCAAATTTCATGTTTCAGGCAACAAGTGTCCCCTAAGCATATATGCCACACCACAGCTGTCTCAAAGGGACCCAAAGGAGAAACACTTGTTTGTGTCCTCAAGGAAACCCACAATGGGAGAGGGCAGGCAGACACATTAACAGAGGGGAGCCCTAAGGTCTCCATGTTCAGGGCCCTAGGGGGCCCAGAGAAGGGAGCCAGCAGCCGAGGTGAGTCTTGGGGGCACCGTCAGACGTGGCTTCTCGGGGGCTGAGTTCTAGATGGAGTCATGCAAAGTAAGCAGGGGCTAGAGTGGAGGTGGCTGCTGTGGCAGAAGGGCATCCTGTCCACCCTAAAGGGACAAAACAGTCTGGGTCATTCCATGAATGGTGCGCAGCTTGTTTAGAAGCTGGTTTATAGCAAGTGGGGCTAGAGGGCAGGCAGGCATGAATGGGGCCCCAGAGCAATTAGGGTTGATGGAGGAAGGCAATGGGGGAGAATGGGGGCTCTGAGCTGGGTAGTGACATGTTTAGCTCTGACATGAGGTGCTGGACATCTGGTGGAGGTGTGCGGTGAACTGTTGGTTTTCCAAATTGGAAGCTCCAGATGGAGGCTGAGCTGGAGGCACAGACTTAGGAGTTATTTACCCGGGGACAGCAGTTAAGATTCTGAGAATGGGGGGCTCACTGGGAAGAGTGGGCAGAAAGGACAGGGCGCAGGGCCGTCACCACTGAGTGCTGGGTGGAGACAGAGGACCAGTGGCTCTCACCAACCAAACCTGGACTGTCCAATACGGTTGCCACCAGCCACATGGGACCTAGTTGACCCTTGTAATGCAGTCTGAATTGAAATGTGTCCGGAGTATAAAATTCACACCAAGTTTCAGTGTGAAATATATCAATAAGTTTTATATTGATTACATGCTGAAATGATACTAGTTTGGATATACTGGGTTAAATAAGATGTATTAGTAAAGTTAATGTTTCCTATTTCTTTTCACTCTTTTAATGTGGCTATTAGGAAATTTAGGCCTGTACACGTGGCTTGCATTGGACGGTGCTGACTGGGCAGTAATTGTTCGTGCCCCACACCCGGCCCCTGGTCATCCGGCCTGTGCTACCAGTGCATGGGACCCAGAGGGCTGCCTATCCCCTCCGTCCAGGGAGTAATCACTGTTTCTCCCTTAGCTCCTCCAGATGGAGCAGGTGCAGCAGATTCCTGAGGAATACTCTTTGGGGCGGATGGCGGAAGGCCTGAACCACCGCGATCCCATCATGAAGATTCTGTCCATCCGAGGCCTGGCCACCCTGGCCCGCAAGACTGGAAAGGTAAGCCGAGGGCAGAGGAAAGCCCAGCCCAGCTGGACTCTGGGTTGGAGGAAGGACGGAGCTGGCTGTCATCGACTTTCAGGTGCCGATGGCTGGAATCAGAATCGGAGCCTGTTTCTGTCCGTGCCTCAGCTGCTCCATCTGTAAAATAGATATCCCTTAATAATTCCCTAAATACTTCATTTGTTTTGAAGTAGTTTGTAATCCAGAGTTTTCACAATGTCCCTAAAAGCAGCGTGTGTGAGAGGGGCTGGGGATGGCAGTAATTATTCCTGCTTTACAGATTAGAAAACCAAGGCTAGGATTGTTGGGACATCATTAGCATTTCTTAAAGTGCTTTGTTTTTTCTACCAAGCACTGTTACAGCTCATGATATATATATATCAGGTGAAATGGCAAGATGTAGACTCTAAAGCTAACTGATAATTATACAAAGAAGGGAGTAGACAGCCAAGGGCTTCGGGTATTCAGGCCAGGAAGGAGTCAGCAGGGCCAAAGAAGGCTCTGGGGACAGCAAGAGCTTGAGTGAGGGTGTCCCAGGCCGGCGGGATGGCAGAAGCAAAGGCCTGGAAGTGAGCCTTGTTGCACTGAGTTCTTCTCGGTGAAGCAGAGGCTGGGTCTCCCACCTGTTAGCCCAAGTAGGAGGCCCCATCCCAAATGCTCCTGCCCCACAGACCACCAAGGTGCAGGCTCTTCTGCCCTTCATGGTGAAGGCTCTGAAGAATGTGGATGGGCTGCTGTTGATGGAGGCATGCGAAAACCTCAAGACCATCTTCAAGGGGCTGGACCGCAGGAAACTGAATGACAGCTCAGCCTATGTGGAGCTGCTGCAGATCCTGCTGCCACACTTCAGTGATGTAAGGGACCCCCTTGGGTGTGGGTGGGAGGGGTGGGAGTTGGCTATAGAGGATGGTTCTTTACTGCCCAGCAGGTTGCAATACCTCCATGGCCCACTGGCACCTGGGCAATGCCAAGTGGGCAGGGCCAAGTCAGCCCAGGGGAAGGGGTACCTCATTCATCATTCCAACTTGTCTGCATCTTTTTGTAATAGGTTTGCATAGAGAAAGGTCCTTTTCTAATTGGCTCGCATGGAGGGAGCTCTTCTTTTATAATCAAGTCTCCCAGTGACTTGCTTCATTGCTATTGGTCCACCTGCAGGTGGTGCATTTCTTATTGGTCCAGGCAGAGGGCTCATTTTCCCACTTGACTCTAAGACATGTTTTGGGTGAGCAGGAGGCCCGGCTGGGAAGAGCGGGAGGAGCTCCAGACCTGGGCTCCAGCAGGGAGACACTGGCCCCAGCTCAGGCCCACCAGGGGGCTCTGCTGTTCTCTGTCTCTGTGCCTCCTGTGCCTGGAGGGCGGCTCAGAATGAGTGGAAGGAAGGCCGGGGTGTGTCCCTGTGAGGCGCAGAGGCCCAGGCTGCCTCCTGGAGGAGGGAGCGTGCCTGAGCCTCCACGTCTCTCCCAGTCAGGAGAAGATGTGCGCTCCTCCTGCATCAAGCTGTACGGCAAGGTGGTCCAGAAGCTGCGGTCGTTGCCCCGCACCCCTGCCATGGAGGAACAGCTGATCAGCGCCTTGGTTCCCCTGCTGCTGACCATGCAAGAGGGCAACGCCAAGGTGGGCCCGGTGAGTGTGCGCAGGCCCCTGGCCCTGCGGGCGCCTCTCCCTTTATGGAAACTGATCCGGAGTCACTAACCACTCTGGTGAGAAGTCTGTTTTCCGAAAGCACCTGTGTCAGGATTCCTCTTCCAAACACCAGCTGCGCTTGTCCACTTCAAATGGGAATTGATTTTCCAAAGTGCCGTTTCACACGACTTTCTTCTGGAACATGTTCTGGCGGTCCCGGAACTCCACAGCTCTGGTATTCTCTTTCTGTTGGTCCTCAGTGCTGTGTGAAGACCCTGTCCCGCTGTTCTTGCTTCATGGCGTGGGACTTGCCAAAAAGAGCTTATAGCCAGAAGCCCTGGGACAGCCAGCAACGGACGGTGGCCAAGATTTGCAACTACCTTGTGAGTGCTTCCAAGACGCCAGTGGTTCCTTATGAGTATGTTGGAGATGGGCAGTTCTTTCCTTTCCTCTTCTTTTTTTTTACATCTTGACTGGAAATCCAATAGCACCCATGAGTTTTTGGCTCCTGAATGTTCATCTCGGTCTCTAACTTCTCTCCTTACTCCTAGTGTTCCCTTTCCAGGGGTTTACCAGACACAACCCCCAACCCCAAACTGAACCACACGCACTGCGAGCTCAGCATGTCTCTTCCGAACTTATGACTTCCTGTTGCCATTTTGCTCTGTCCTTCTTGAGCCCCAAAGCTGAAACCCAGAATCAGCCTAGATGCCTTCATCTCCCTCACCTTCCACACTGGATCAATCTTAAATATCTTAAATACGTCTGAATCTGATTTTCCCTCCCCACCCCCACTGTCACTGCCTTTAGTTCAGGTCATGGATGTCTCTCAGCTAGGACTTGGGTCTAGCCCTCCAGTGGGTCTCCCAGCTTTTAATCTCACCTTTCCAATCCGTTCCCCACTCAGGCCACCAGAGTGGTCTGGTGAAAACACACATCTGTTTATCTTGCTGAAAGGGCTTTACCGGCTCCCTTTTCTACAACAGTAATTCCCAGAGTGTCTTGTCTATGACAACAATTCTTTTTTTTTTTTTTTATCCTTACCTGAGGACATGCTTATTGGTTTTTAGAGAGAAGGGAAGGGAGGGGGAGAGAGAGAGAGGGAGAGGAACATCGATGTGAGAGAGAAACATCGATCAGTTGCCTCTTGTATGCACCCTGACAGGCCCGGCCCCCAGACCTAGGCACGTACGCTGACTGGGAATAGAACCCAAGATCTCTTGGTTTATGAGATGATGCTCCAACCAAGTGAGCCGCAGCAGCCAGGGCTATGACACCAGTTCTATAGGATATGCCCTACTGGGGAGAAAGGACGTTCTCAGACGTCCCAAACTAGGTTTGGGAAACACTGCATTGTCATCTTCCTCTTGGGTATTTGCAGCACCATCAGATCTTTGAAGTCTCTGAGACGTTCCGTGCTAAGGGCACGTTTCATGGCTGTTTAATTTACGGTTTTCCAAACTTATCTGACCACACAGAACCCCTTTTCTAGGTAACACCTGAGAACATCTTAAGGTAGTAAAGTGCTGGATATGGCCCAGTACCTCCGCATAACATTTAGGAAGCTTTGCCATCTGGTCCCATTTACCTTCCCTGTTGTCATGGGCAGGGTTCCCCTGGATGCAGACTCTAAGACAGATTAGCACGCACGGGGTTTAAGAGGGTGCACCCTTGGGGTTAACACCTGCAGAAGGGAAAGTGAGGAGCAAGAGTGGCAGAGCAGTCAAGCCTCCTCGTGGTTGCAGGGAGGCCTCAGCCAGCACTTCGTGAGATTCCCCAAATTGGAGTCGGGGGTCATATCTTTACATCCTGCCTGTCTCTGGCCGCCAGCCCCCCTGTGAAGGGACGTGACCTTGGGTTAACGGTTTTCTTCAGCCAAAGCAATCTCCATAGCTGGGAGAATACATTTTTCAAACCCAAAGGGAGATTTGGACCGAGCATGTCAGTATTCCCCATACCAACCTAACAAATATATACAAAATATCAGATTGGGAAGATGTTTCAGGACCACCATTCTCAGGAATGCTCAGAATCTCCTCACCCAGTGTCTAATATCGTTACCATCATTTTACACAGAGAGAAAACGCCCTGGAGGAAGTGCTTGGCCGGGGCGCTAATTCAAATACTTGCAGTGCCCAGGGACTGGGCAGACATGCTCACGAGTGACGTGGCAGTGGCAGTGCCTGTGGCAGCCTGCAGGGCCCAGTCCCTGCTGAAAGCCCGAGTGGAGTGCTCCAACTCACTGTGCAGCCACTCTTGCCAGGTCCTCGCCTTCACAAGAGAAGCTAGAAACCCAGATTTTTTTTTTTTTTATTAGAGAGAGAAACATTGATTTATTGTTCCACTAATTGATGCATTCATTGGTTGATTCTTGTATATGCCCTGACCAGGGATCTGACCCATAACCTTGGCATATTGGGAAGACATTTTAACCAACTGAGCTACTTGGCCAGAGTGAAACCCAGATTTTTATAAGACATTAATCAGTAATCAGTTTAGCTTGCTTAAAACACTGTGTGGGTCACCACTTGGCTGGTCACTTATGGCCCGTGGGCTGCCAGCTTGTGACTCTGCAGGATTCTCTGTCCCTAGTTTTGCTCACGCGAAGGTTAAGTTCTACCGTTTGGTTTAGGAAGGGGTTGGGAACCTAGTCATCAATTCATTCATTCACTCACTCACTCATCCATCCATCATCCAACAGTTTCTGGGCACCTGCAGCATGCCAAGTCCTGTGCAGGGCACTGAGGCCCTGAGTGCAGTGAGACGGCTCCTTCTCTCTGGGGAGCTTAGGCTCCGGTGGAGGAAACGGGTATAAATAATTGCAACACAATGTCATAGGTGCTGTGACAAAGATTGTGCAAGATGCTGCAGAAACATCACAGGTGCTGGGATCAGCTCTGCCTGAGGTTTGCGGGAGCTTCAGGGAGGAGCTGGCTTCTGAGCTGAGCCTCAAGGGATGAGAGGGAATTCCTCAGATGAAGAGAGGGAAGGGCGCTGCAGTTAGGAGCAACTGCTTGTATCAGGCACAGATCTGAGGAGAACTGGGCTACATCCTGGGACTGGAGCATAATGTGCATGGCAGGTGAAGGCAGTGCGGAAGTTGAGGCCGAGAAGGAACATGATCATAAAGGCTTTGCATCATGCCCAGGAGTTCACTCCCTGATGTGGAGATTGTCAACAGGGGAGTGATCAGATCAGATTTCTCTTCATTTCCCACAACAGCCTCTTAGCAAGATGTCTGCCCCCTAGTTTCTACTTGATCAAATTCATCCCAAGCACCACTGTCAGATTATTTTGCCCAAATTATTGCTTTGCCATCACCTTATCAAGAATGAATGTTGGGCCCTGGCTGGTGTGGCTTAGCCGATTGAGCGCTCACCTGCAAACTAAAGGGCCTCTGGTTCAATTCCTGGTCAGGGCACATGCATGAGTTGAGGGCCAGGTCCCCGGTTGGGGGCGCGTGAGCAGCAACCACATGTTGATGTTTTCCTCCCTCTTTCTCCCTTCCTCCCCCTCTCTCTAAAAGTAATAAATAAAATCTAAAAATAAGAAAAAAAAATGAATGAATGCCGGCTTCCTATTTTCTAAAGCATAAGTCAGCCCTCTGCCTGCTTGGCTTTTAAGGGCCTTTAAGAACTTCCTCACTTTCCAGTTTATTCCCACCTGCTCTGCCACTTGAATCCTTCACCCTGGTCAGACCTTTCTCCTTATCGATCATGTCCCTTGTACGTCATGTGCATCCTCACCTCTGAATGGACTTACATTTTAGAATTTTCCTTCCAGCTGCAGCAGGGGGGTGGGTTGGAAGAGGAGACACTCAAGGCAGAAAGACCACAAAAGTGATTTTTGTAATCCGCCAGGAGAAGATGAGGCCTGGCCTCTGGGGGCTCAGGCAGAGATTTTCAGGAGGCAAGAGGCCAGGGCTTGGCTGCCTGACAGTCACCATTCCCAGCTTCGGGAGGAGTGGATGAGTAATTAGTTCTCATGAGGGCTCAGCACTTTGGGGGTTCTCTTTGTCCCAGGTGAACACCCACCGAGACAGCGCCTTCACATTTCTCAACCAGAGCCTGGAGTACGCCAAGAATTCCCGAGCCTCTCTCCGGAAGTCCTCCGTCATGTTCATAGGTAACCTACCTGGGCACTAGTGCTGCTCCTGGGGCTCTGCACAATCTCCAACGTGGAAGGAAGCTGCCAGCCCTTTGGGCACCTGGATGGGTGCCTCCCCTGGGGTTTGAGGGTTGGTTAGCAGATAGTCATGGTGCAAATTAGAAAGGTCTTCTCTCCTCTGAGATCACTGCGTGGACCACAGGCTGAATTCAGCCTGGAGTCCTTGTGCAGGTCAGAACCTTGACAACTATACACAGCAGAACAGTTCCCCCTGGAGTGCAGCCTGGGCCCAGGCGCAGCGGGGACCTGCCACTGTGGACGTGGAAAAGTGACGTCGAATCTCAGCTCCATGATGCCCCCTCTCTGAGCTCAGTTTTCTCACCTGTGAGATGGGGAGCAACTCCTGTTTCACAGACTAGACAAGAATTTTTTTTTTTTTTTTTTTAATGTGAAGCCTGGCACGTCAAGGTACTCACTCAATGTTAGTTACCTTCATTCTCGCCACAGTGCCAGCCTCTGTCTCTGTGTGGAAAAAACAAATAGCAGAGTCCCCTCACCCAGAATCCCCTGCAGGACCCTTCTGATGACATGCTGGGTATGTCTTCTCCCAGCTATACTCCCGCTCCCCACAAAATAATTACATACCCTTCACCGAAGACCAGGAAGCCCTGCTGCGAAGAGGCTTAGAGAGGATGATGCTCCCAGCCCTGTACTTTGTAAAGTGATGTTTCCTTGACTTTCCTCAAATCAGTTGCAGTTTTTTATGCATCCATCCATCCGTGGATCCCTTCAGTGGTTTGTTTAGCAAATGGTGGTTGACCCTCTACTCTGTGTCAGTCACTATGCTTAGTCCAGGGAAACAAAGAACCCTTCAGGGGGTGATGCCGTTCACATGATCAGTGATGGGACAGAGGAGTCATGCCCGGACTGGGGGAGCCCTCAGAATGTGGGGGCCTGTTCAGAGGCAGCTTCTCCCGGGGAGTGACATTACTTCCTCAATCTTGTTCCAAATTAATCACTTCTAAAAGTGTTGGTGTTTAACACCGCAGGAGTCTCCTCTCTGCCAGGCGCTGTGCTGGGGGAACAGAGTTGAGCAGTGCCAGCCTTGCCCACAGACAGCGCCCACTGTGGGGCAGGACTCCAGCCTCCATGGGTGACTGATCTTTTGTGAGACTCTGAAGAAAGTTAGGAACACCTATTCTAGGAAAATGCATATCTGCATACAATTGTGCCCATGCTCTAGGATCCTTGGAGACTGCCCTAACTCTCCCCAGGGAGTTGAAGCTGAAGAAACCCCTGGTCTGATGGGAGATTCATAAGTCACATGTAAAATACAACAGACCATATACAGATAGAGAGAGACTCACAGGGACTCTGGGAACCCAGAGAAGCATTTAACCTAGCTTGGGGGCAGGGGCAGGAACGATTTCCTGGAGGAGCAACTATGTTGAGCTGAATATTCAAAAATAAATAGGAATTAGCCAGGTAAGAAAGTGTAGGAAGGGCCTTGCAAGAGGTATAGGCCATTTAAGGATCTGGTGGCACTTTGGGAGCCAGGCATGCAGGCTGGGCGCAGGGGAGGGCTAAGTAACATCGCTGAGGAGCTGGGTCTCAGCCCCTCCATGGGCCCTGCCAACTGCCTGCCTGGAGGGTATGCCAGGCACTTGGTGTCTTTCATGTTATTGTGGTTCAAACTCCCCAGAGAAGGGGCAGCTGGGGCAGCACCGCCTCCAGTCTCAGGTGAGGATACTAAGGGCCAGTCTGACTAAGTGACTGCCTGGGGCTGTCTGTCAGAGTTGGCTACAGCCCACATCGTGCCCCTGTCCTAGTGCCATCCCTGCCCTTTGAGCCTGCCACCTCTCCCAGGGCCTCTGTTGCAGGGTCAGAATGAAGTTCTCCTTTTGTGTCCTCATTGGCAAGGCTGGAGAAGGGCAAGGGAGAGCTTCTCTGAGGAGGTCTGGTCCGAGGGTGGGATGGGGGTGGGGCAGAGTAAGGAGGTAGGTATGCTAACCTCTCGGATTATGCTCAAGGGTCGCTGGTCCCCTTCATGAAGAGCGTAATGACGGAAGAGCATCTGCATGAAGTTAACGCCGGTAAGTTGTGCTCTGTGTTGGTGAGATTTCAGGGGCCAGTGAGAGAATGCATAAGCCCACAGTGGGTCATAGAAGAGGAAAGGGATAAGTCCCAAGGGAAGGGTCCTCAGCTCAATTCAGTTGTGTTAAGTCTTTATGCAGATGAGTACATGTTATGTACCATGGAGTCGCCAAGACAGAGGACATAGCCCCATCCTAAGGGAGCTTATAGTCTAAGAAACCAGACTCAGAGAACCAGACTCAAAATCACTTAGTTCAGGGCAAGCACTTCAGACTCTTAAAAGGGGCAGATTAATTTTGTAACTGGGAAAGCTGATGGGAAAACTGAAGGTAGGCTGGGGCACTCCAAGAAGACTTCCTGGAGGAGGCAGGTTTTGCTTCAGGCGTTGAAGAAGCTGAGAGGAAGGTAAGATGAGGGGAGGTTGAACAAAGGGTGCCGAAGCCATGTCATGGAAGTGAGAAGGAAGGTAAGGTGTGAGACCCATGTGGAGACCTGGTCTTCACAAGTGGCCCCTTTCCTTCCCATGACCCAGCTCTGAAAAACTTGAGACACGACCCAGAAGCCTCAGTATGTATCTGTGCGGCCCAGGCCCAGGACAACATCCTGGCCAGCTGTTGGCTGAACTCATCGCCACTGCCACATGGGGACTCAGCCATCATACATCGCGGGAGTCCTAATGATGAGAACCTGCCCACTTGCCATCGGCGGCGCTCCTGGTTCATGCGGGCACTGGGCTTCTGATCGATGTCCTTCAAGTAGTGTTTTGATATGATATGGTTACAATGGTTCCAACTTTTTCCCCTTTACTCCCCTCCACCCAGCACCCCCGCCCCAGCAATCCGCCCCCAAGTCCATACCCATGGCTTGTACGTACAAGTTCTCCTGCTTCACCCTTCTATTCTTTTTCTTATTCTTCCCCTTTTAATAAATAATTAATGATTTTAAGAATAAAAAATAACAACCCTTCCCTCTTAGATATTAAGACCCTTTATAATCTTATAAAGGACAATGGGCGAAGGTCTCATGCTCCTCTAGCTGCTTCAAGCTGGACATGGTCATCATCCTACCTACCCTTGGGTCCAGAAATCCCTAATAAGAGTGGGGGTGTGGAGGGGAGGGTGGCCTTCCCACATGGGGAAGGATCGTGCAGACTCCAGGTCAGTTGGCTGTCTC
Source organism: Furipterus horrens (assembly GCF_987537825.1). NCBI lineage: Eukaryota > Metazoa > Chordata > Mammalia > Chiroptera > Furipteridae > Furipterus > Furipterus horrens. The sequence continues at coordinate 176,639,455 of NW_028327173.1, forward strand.
CGGACAACGGCGTGCTTGGTTAAACAGGCTGGCATCCTTGTTGTATTCTGGGGGCAACATATTTGGCAAAAAGGGTTAAAAGACATCATTCAATCCATAACCACTAGATGACAAAAGGCAGGGATTAATTTTTCAATGTTCCACATTAGGGGAAAAAAAAAAAAAAAAAAAAAAAGGCTTCTTTGGAGGAAGGTGTGCTAGGCACATCTCACTTGTCCAAAACCCTTTTGCTCATTATACTTAGTTTTGGCTGAGGGAAATATTTTAGGTTTCCCCCCTCTCCGACCTCTGGGCCCTTTCAGTCCACGCCATTAGGATAGAAAAGAGAAACCAGTTTTAAAGTGAAGCCCACAGACCACCCCATTCTTCGCCAACCCAGCCACTTAGTTCAGCCAAACCGTTGAGTCTCAGGAGGCAGCGCTGCAGACAGGATTAAATGAGGCCTATACATACAGACAATCAGTCGGGTAATGCAGTCATAGGCTTATGCCCTTTGAAAACAGAAAACACATGTTAATTTATGTATTATAACCTACAAACAAGTCCCTAAATCTGTAAGACTGTCTTATTGGAAAGACATCCAGTTGCAAGGCACTTGACAATTCTTCTTGCCTGTAACTTAAATATCTTTGATGATACCACAGACATGGTTTAACTTTCAAGTGAAAACATATTTTAAATGAAAAGAAACTTTAGAGACGGTTAGCTGCCCTACTTTATAGTCTACCGCTGATCATTGTGATTTTCCTTGAATAATGGTTTTTTCCCCTAAGATTACCCTCCTTGTCATTAAAGGGACTGCATTAAGTCCATTTTTAATTTATTCTGTTCATTTGCATATACACAACAAGAGCAGCAAATGATCACTTATGATCTTTAGTTTTTCTTTGCTGAAACTTACCCAAGGAACATTTAGGGTGACCTTCAGTCTGCTCTTCAGGGCACAGAAGCTGGGCCACACACCTGGCATTCAGCCTTGCCTATACACCCCTGTCTTTTCTAAGTCCTTATGGTTTTTCATTGTGCCATTGTACACAACTAGTAATTAATGCACCTTGTAAGTGAGTAAATAACACATTAAGCTAATAAGTAGTGTAGCTGAAATTGTGATTGACACGCTCAAATCCTAAAGTCCATGTTCTTTCTTACTATAGGGGTAATGTTGTCTCTTTAGGGACAAGATCTATCAATACATCTTATTCATCCCTGCATCCCAGCTCCCAAGATTGTACCTGGTGGAAACAGATGCCTAATGCATGTTCAAGGAGGAAGGAGAAGGGAAAGGGAAAGTGAGAGAGGGAGGGAGGACACAAGTTTCAGAGACATACCCACAGAGCGCTCACCATGGAAATGAAGGTCAAGGCCCATTCAGTAGCCAGCTGCATTTTTCTGAGAAAGAAGAGCTGAGGGATGGACCTATGGGGGTTTGCTTTTGTGAGCTGTCAGACTGTCTGCTATACTCCAAAGGGAGGACCTTTGGAACTTCACCAGTGACCCAGGAACAGAGCCTGTCAGAATCTGCTCATGATTCCAAAGGCCCTCCACTGGCCCGGGGTGCGACTGGGGGCACAGGAGCATAGCTAGATCTCGTCGGCAGCTGTCCGTCTTGAGAGACGATGGCGTAGCTTCTTAAGAGTCTATCTGCACCGCCGAGAATGGCTGTGCAGTCCGACTCGGGAGTGACACGGTATCTGTCTCCTCCCGTGTTGAATCGACATCTTGCGATGTCGCTGGAGTGTCCTCTCCAGTGAAGCTGAAGCTACAGAGCCTGGGCAGGGTGATATGGAGGGTCTGCTGTTGCCCATGCAGCAGACCCCCCCTCTCTTCGCAGCTGAAGGATCCAAGGGAAAGACGGAGTCAATACAGCTTGGCTTCAGGTGCGCCGCAGGAGTTGCCGGTGTTGACTACAACGTCAAACCGCCTTAGGGACTCCGACTCCGGATTTTCTGTCGGGGTTTACTCCCCTAGCCTTTCCCCTGAAGAGGTATGCCGCAAGGCAGCGGAGGTTTTTTGGAATCAGAGTTTTCCTTCTCTGATGTGCCCTGACTGGAAGATCGAACCAGCGACACTTAGCTCGCAGGCCGACGCTCAATCCACTGAGCCAAACCAGCCAGGGTAGATAGCTAGATAGGGAACAACCATTTCACTGGGTCCAGTCTGCAGATGTACAGTGTCTTCTAATATTTGTAAGGAAATGTTTAGATTGTGAAGACTGTCCTGATACAATGCAAAATCCAGGCTCTGCAGTGTATAGAGAAGCTAAGGGAACAACTAGCCCACTGCTTCCTCAAGGTTCCAGAAGTTGTGATACCTAATTAATGTAAGGTATCATGTTTCATAGGAGTTATGTGTTTATTTCTCTCCTTCCTGCTAGCCCAAGTGTTAAGTGCAAGGAACTTGTTATTCATCCTTAGTATGGTATAACTGGTTAACCATGTGCCTGGGAAGCCAGATTACCTAAAATAACATTAAAGCTTCATCATTTACTGTGTGACATTTGGAAAGTTATTTAACCTCTCTGAGCCCTTCTTTTCTTATCTGTTAAATAAGAAATAATGACAATGTTTTCCATAAGGGAACTTCATCAGCCACTGACCAAAGATGTTTGTCTGCTGCCTCAAGGAGGAAGTTGCACCTGAGGAAAGGATTACTAGGAAAAGGAAAGGCAATGGCACTGAAGTCGGGTTCTTTGTGCATTATGTCATGAAAGCCTGATGATTATGTGAGTGATTTATGTAAATTGTTTAGCAGAGTGCCTGGCTGCTGTTTGTAGACATAAGAATGTCCAAACTTACAGATAATTTTTATTAAAATTTATTTGAGCCAAACAGAGAGTGCAACTGGAAGCAACATCTCGAAGGACTGAGAAAAATATTTCTTAGAATAGCAGTTTGCAGCTTCTTTCATGCATTTATTTAATTAAGGAGGGAAAGTAAGGAAGATTACATGAAGGTGGGAGAAAGCAAGGTGGGGATTAGATTCCAGAATAGTTAACAAGATTATGTGCTCTCTTGAGGGTGATTTCCCTGGAGGGGTCTAAAGAGAAGCATTTCAAAGGTATGTTAAATGGGTATGTTAAATGGGCTTGCTTAAGGCAAAGATAAACCTTTTACTAAAGAACTTACAGGCCTGGGGAATTTATGATCAGATCACTCTGTGAGGTTACTTTCCTAGAACCCCTTTTTCGTTCACATACCGCATGTGACAAAGACAGCTCTGTTTCCTAGTCCTTACACTCTGTTTCTTTCTTTCTTTAGTAATAACATCACCAAAGTTTTGGCAGGGTGTGTGCCTGGTTTTAGAAAGAAGGATCTGGAGAACTATGGGAAAATGGTGGGGTGCACGTGGTAACAGCTGATGTCCACTTAGAGAAGCCATTGCTAAAGCCGAGGTGAGAGGAACACCAAGCACTCTCTGGTGGTGGAGGGGAGTGGTGAGCACGCAGGTGTTTCTGGGGCAGAGTCAGCCAGATTTTATGAATGACACAGGAGGAGAGAAGGAGACAGGTGGGAGGGAGGGAAGAGGCTAGAGGACACCCATGGTGACTAAGTCGTCGGCAGCCGTCCGTCTCGAGAGACGATGGTGTAGCTTCTTAAGAGTCTATCTGCACCGCCGAGAATGGCTGTGCAGTCCGACTCGGGAGTGACACGGTATCTGTCTCCTCCCGTGTTGAATCGACATCTTGCGATGACGCTGGAGTGTCCTCTCCAGCGAAGCTGAAGCTACAGAGCCTGGGCAGGGTGATATGGAGGGTCTGCTGTTGCCCATGCAGCAGACCCCCCCTCTCTTCGCAGCTGAAGGGTCCAAGGGAAAGACGAGTCAATACAGCTTGGCTTCAGGTGCGCCGCAGGAGTTGCCGGTGTTGACTACAACGTCAAACCGCCTTAGGGACTCCGGCTCCGGATTTTCTGTCGGGGTTTACTCCCTTAGCCTTTCCCCTGAAGAGGTATGCCGCAAGGCAGCGGAGGTTTTTTGGAGTCAGAGTTTTCCTTCTCTGATGTGCCCTGACTGGAAGATCGAACCAGCGACACTTAGCTCGCAGGCCGACGCTCAATCCACTGAGCCAAACCAGCCAGGGTTACTATAGAAGTAGACATGTAAATATTTAGGGGGGAAATAGGGAAGGTGCCTGATTACTTCAAAACTTTGGGTTCTGATAGACACATGCATTCCAACACCTACTATTAGAATAGTGTAACTCGTGACAGAGATTTAAAATGCAGATCCGCCAGTTTTTTTAGGAAGAACTGTGTGGGGGTAGCAATGGGAAGCTTGGACCGTTTCTCCCATTAGTCACTTTTAGGGGCCCTGGAGAACCGGGCACACTTTCCTTGGCCTGGCCCTCCCTCCTGACTTCCTCCTCCTGACTCCTCGCCCAGTTGGTCTTCCTCCTGCATGCCACCCCGCACTGCACCCACAGAGGGAACACAGACTCTCCAGCTTTCCTAATTGCATCCCTTCTTTGCTGTCTCCAACACGTGCCCTTGCTCACTTCTTTTTAAATATTTAATGAATTTTTCAACTGGACACCAGAAGGAAATGGGATTAACAAAAAGAACAAGAAATGAAGAAATAAAATATTATGGGAAATCTCATACTTATAGCTATATCAGAGCAATTTCCCCCAGGAAATTTATGGCATATTGCTGGCTACGCATTTTCTTACATTCCCAGCACTCTTGGGAATATTTTAAATACCAGACAGGCACTCTTACCACAGAGATATTTTAAGTTTAATGTACTTAGAACCTACATAGTACATATCTCCTAACTTAAGTGCTTTGCCTACACGTGGAAACCAACAATTTCTAAATGAACTCACCCACAGCCAATGACCCTTTGCTCTTCCTAAGGTGGGAAAGCAAAACAAGGATCCTCTTTGTATCTCCATTCAGGTGACAAAGCTTCTGGTTCTGGAACTCCACTGATTCTAGGTGCTTTTTATGAAAATGTAAAGGATGCTAGCCGATCTTTATACAAACTCAGTGACCAGTGGTTTCCAAACTAGAATGTGCATGAGAGGCACTAAAGTACTCATTAACAATTTGACTGTGCCCTGGCCAGTGTAACTCAGCTGGTTGGAGCATCATTCCTGAAACCAAAAGGTGTGGGTTCAATTCCCTGTCAGAGCACCTACCCAGGTTGCAGGTCCCATCCCCAGTCTGGTCATGTACAAGAAGGCAACCAGTTGATGTTTCTCTCTCTCACATCGATGTCTCTTTCCCTCTCTCTCTCTCTTCTGTCCTCCCCATCTCCCCCCCAAATTTTTTCTTAGTCTCTTCCTCCTGATCCTGTAGAATTCAGGTGCCCTCCCCAACCAATTTAATTTGTATTCTTTGACCTGAAGTGATCCAACATCAGATATGAGTGAAATCATATTATTCTTAGCTTTTTCTGACTGACTTATTTCACTTAGTATACTATTCTCAAGGTCCACCCATGTCACAAATGGCAGCATTTTGTCATGTCTTATGGCTGAGTAGTATTGCATTGTATATATGTACCACATCTTCTTTAACCAATTCTCTATCGAGGGCCACTTTGGTTGTTTCCATGTCTTGGCTACTGTGAGTAGTACTTCAATGAACACAGGGATGAATATATCTTTGTGAATAAATGTTTTCAAGTTTTCTGGGTAGATACCCAGAAGAGGGATTGCTGGGTCACGTGGTAATGGTAACCCTAATTTTTTGAGGCACCACTGTGCTGCTTTCCATAATGGCTGCAAGAGTTTACATCCCTGCCCCTCCCCCCGCCCCGCAGTGAATGAGAGCTTCTTTTTCTCTACAACCTCTGCAACACTTATTACTTGTCTTGTAGTATTCCTCTTGCATTGGCCCCTTTCTGGAAGTTAGTCTCTGAGCCCCAAGCATGGTCAAGGTCTCTAAGACCATAGGAGACTATTCATGGAGGCTGTCTCCCTAAACTAGACTTCAGAAGAGATCATCCTGTGAGTCTCTCTCATACCCTTATGGAAACTCTTTCTGTCCCTGAGGAACTTTATTATCTAAAACTCAGAAGGATCTAAAACTATTCAAAGGTGCTGAAGGTGATGAAATAAAATAAAATAAAATATATTAAACCTAGAAGCTAAAATATGTCCTTCTGATGTTTTGCATATGCTTAAAATTCTTTAAGCTACCATAAAAGGACCACTAATGAAACTACTAATGTGATTGTGTAAATGGCCACTGTCTTCCTCCTGTGCATCGACTTGTCAAAGATGTCTGGCTGAAGTCTAGCTCTTCAGTGCACCATTATAGCCGTGGCCTTGGAATTATAGCTCCTTCTTTTGCTCTGCCCCATACTTACAGACACAAGTTTATTTTAAACTTGCCAATGAAGACAGACCTACCTTTTGGTGAGGTTACCATTGCTGCCTGATTATCTACCAGTGTGTTTTCACTGGGGATCAATTCCAGGATCATAAAGGAAGCAAAATTATAGAGATATGTTCAGAATTTGTCTTTACGTTTGAATATGTCTGATTTTATTGCCATGTGCATTTCTCAGCTGGTTGAGTGACATGGTTTTCTATGGGCACTAAGGTGAACTTGCTTCTTTCTCATCTCCTAGAGGTGTTACTGGCTGGACCTCTGTGAAGCATTGTGCTCTTACAACTTGCTTGATGGATGGAGCTGTCAAGCATATCCTCAAACCTGAGATGAGAAGGACATTGCCTCACCTATCAACTCTATAAATCAGATGAATAAAAATTAGTAACAAGCTAGGCTCAGAATTCTTTCTCAATTTAGTATTCTTCGTAGATCATAATCTTTGGAATGTGCTCAAAAAAAAAAAAAAGAGAGAGAGACTTTACTGTGCCTTTTCTTTAAAGAATAACCATTGATTAAATCTATGAAAGAACTTATGGTGAAGACATCTGGAAAAATCTGTACTATATGGACAAATCTGTTTTCTGTGGCCTGGAAGAATATATTTCAGGGGTGTTGGAGGACTGATCTGAAGTGCAGTGAGAAGAAATATCAACACCAAAGGAGGAATGGGCAAAGTGGGCAGCACAGAGATGAGAGGTTAAAGAGAAACCACCAAGAGTGCCCAAGTGAGAGGAGAGCCTTTCCTTGCCCATCAGAGAGAATCGCTTCCACAAGCCCTAGAATATTTCTTTATAAACCTACCTACTTATTTCTATGACAGTTTTGCCTGGTAGACGTTGAACTTCTTGATGCCAGGAACAGAGACTCATTCGTCTTTGTGTCACCAGATTCCCAGCCCTGTGCCCATAGCAGGGACTCAGTAATAAGGTCAATAAATGAATGAATGGGTTCAGGCATTTCAGCAAAACAATTAGGGTAAGCCTTGTTGAAGAAATAACTCTATAGCCTGGCAGAAACACATATAAAGCATCACCCAGATTATGAATATATAAAAAGAAATGATGGGGAGTAAACTGCACCAATAAACATAGGCTTTCCTACTTTATTCTTAGCTAAGAAAACAAAATTCATACATTGCAAACAGATTATGTTGTGTGTGTTCTATATCCAGTTCTTCATTGGGGAAGAAAGCATCAGTTAGGTTCTACATTTCTCTAGGTCACCACTTTTACCACTGTGCCCTGCTCCAGGTTGGTATTCATGGACTTGGTATTCTTTCCCATTTCCCTCATGGTCATTGTCCCTCCCTTGGGACTTAGGGTAGTTTTAAGCCAAGCATGTTGCAGCTTCTAGTTCTCCCTGTACCGACTGTGTTCATATTACTTAAACTTCAGGGTCTCAGCATCTCCATCTGTAAAATGTAAAGGTGTGTACCTTGCTCACTAAGCAGGATAAAGATAAAAAGTAAGATGTTGTCAGGGAAGTCTAGAGGGCATTTGCATGGCACAAGGGTAAAAATAGCCAAAGGACAGATAAGTGCAGTCAAATATTTTGGAAATATATCCTTTTGCAAGGTGACAGCTGCTGGTGATTGTGGGAAGCTGCTGTCTGCTACTGACAAACAAATGACAGCTTCCCCGGACTGGGCCCCCATGTGGCCTCAAACAGATTTGCCATTAATTTTTTGCTGTTTTTTTCAAATTTTGTTTGTTTGTTTTGACCACTGAAAAGGATTTGGCTACAGTGGGTTTATTTCCCTCTTGACCAAATCCTTTTGGTGTTTTGAAAACTTTCCAAGTGAGAAAATAAACCCTTTTTACCCAGTTTGAATCAGATGCTCAAAACACAAGATAAAAATAGCTGCTTGGGAAACCTCTGCTCTGCTTTGTTCTGCCCTCAGGATGGTTAAACGCTCCGAGGGTCTTTCAGCACAACGCACATCACCCTGGCTTTTGCTCGAGTTGGTCCTTCTCGATTTTCATTTGGGATGTCCTTTTTATGACCCAAGCAAAGTCGCTGTGATTATGGAAAGTTGGATGGGATCCAAATGACACAGTGCTCTTTCCAAACCATCTGCATTGAGGTGATTTCTCCATTGAAGGGATCAATGTTTGGATTTAACTCTCCTTATTTCTAAGGAGCTTATGCATTTACTTCTGTCTCCTTGACAATTTAATAAATCTGATTAATCAGTATGTCAATTGTAAAAACAACAAAAATTACATTGTGGATATTAAAAGCTAACATTCAGTGAATACATTCCAGTCACTTTGGATGCATATATAAACATTATTCCACTTAATCCTCATAATGAATTCATGAAATCGGTGCTATTAATAGTCTCCATTTTACAGATGGGAAAATGAGGCCCAGGGAAGCCCAGAATCTCATAGCTTAAAAACAGCAGTCAAGAATTCTAACTCAGGCCTGTCTGCCCAAAGTCTAAGCCTGAAGCCAGTGTGTCATGCTGAGCAGGTGATATCAGGCGTAGCATCACGGGCCCTTGAGTACAGCAATTCTGGACCTCAGTCTCTCCTGGAGTAACCCTTCACATTTCTATTTCAGACAGGTTATTCAAAGCCGAGGCTTGAATGAATGTGATGTCTTAACTGGAGGTTGCTGTAAGTATGAGGATCAGGTGGCCAAAAGTCTAGCACCCAGGCTTCCTTGGGTGCCAAGACTCCTTACTGGCCCTGAGAAGTGACAGTCATTAAGAAGAACATGGGCCTAGGAGTCAGCATTGCAGGGTTGGCTTTATTCTTATTTGTTTGGAAATCTACTATGCATTTTGGATACACATTCAACATCTCTGGGGCTTAATTTATTCTTGTTGAAGTTGGGCATTGGAAGTGAGGGTTAATTAAGCAACCCCATTGGCTAGAAATGTAGACTTCAGTAGAGGGATTAATGAGTTTGAATCCTGGGATGGGGCACAGGTTCATGACCAACAGGGATGCAGGGTGATTTTTCTTAGACATGCCTGTTTTATTACTGTGGTACTTGTGTGAAGAAAGGTAGCAAAGCCAAAAGCACGGGCTACCTTTGGAAGATCTATGAAGACTGGAAATCATTGACAAGACAGACCACCAAAGGTTGAAGGCAAGAGCTGGAGGGTGCTTTTCAGGGTCCAGGAATAAAACTGACTCCACTGTGTTCATCTAAACCATATTATTTACATTAAAGGGTAAAAGTAAAACTATACAACTAGTATCTAGCTGGTTATCATAGAAATAATAGCATTATAAAATAACAATATGGGAGTCTGAGAACTTTTCATTTCATCTTCTCTCTTGTTTCTGTCCCTCCATGATAGCTGTGTTTCTGATGGTATAAAAATTTCAAAAGTCTTCAACTCTGGGAAATTTTCTTGTATTACTTTTAAAAATTACTATCCGTCCTAATTTTCTGTTCCATCTTAAAGTCTTATTTAGTGCAATGCTGAAGTTCTTAGAGTAATCTGCCATGTTTATTGTTTTCACTCATATTTTACATTTTTGTGTATTTGCTCTGTACCCAGTGATATCCTTCCAATTTTTTAAATAAATTATTTTTATTGTAGTAATAATATTAATTTCTAAGAATGTTTTCTGTTCTGTTATTTCTCCTTTTTCCATAGCAGCATATTTTTTTTTTATGGATACAAAATTCTCTCAACACTATGACATACTAATTTGAATTTTCCAACTGTTTTCTGTATCTGACAGTATCTCTGTTTTTTCCAGAACAGGTGTTATTTCTTCTTCCCTCTCTCCTCCCCTCTTCCTTCTCCTTTTCTTTTTATTCTTAATATTTCTTCTTAATCCATACTATTGGTTTTTCTCAAATGTCTGGTGACCTTTGAAGGGCCATGGTAGTATGCAGGGTCCTCTCTCTGTTCTCTGGCTCCTCACCTGAGCAGTTGGGCTGACTTTGGTTTCCATGAACATGGAGGGGTCCTCTCAACAAATGGCCTCTGTTTAAGGAGCGAGGGTAAAGAACATGGCCACACTCGCCAACATAAAGCAGACTTCATGGACTTCCAGCCAAGATGGAGGCCTAAACTGACACAGTTAATCTCCCTCCACAACTAAGAAGGACTACAACTACTGCAAAACCAGAAATAACTAGAAGTTCCAGAAAATAAAGCTACATGGAAGTCCAACATATGAAGTTATAAAGAAGTGGTGCTCATCCGGATGGGTAGGAGGGGTGAAGCCAGGGCGGAGAGGTCAGGCTGTGCTGGCAGCTGTGGCGACAGTGGCAGAATGGCAGTAAGCACAGACACCCGTATTTAAGGGGAGGCGGGAAGTGCCTGGGGAGCACCCCCAGCTGCAGACCAAACCCATCAGCTCATGATTCCAATGCCAGGAAGGCAGACCCCCATTGCCTTGGGCTGTGAAGGCCGGAGGGGGTGGGGACAGAGGAGGAGGCTCCCAGTCTCTCAGCAGAGTGAACGGCAGAAATCCATCTTGGAACCCCACTTCCACGGAAAATGCCACAGTGTGGTAAGATGGGTCACCCAGTTGTGATGAGTGCATGGGGCTCAGCCCCATATAGTGTAGGAGGTGTGACAGCCCCATCCAGGATGCAAAGGTAAACAAAAAACTGTCAGGATGGCACAGATCATGATAGAGATCCCAGTGACGCAGCTGACCACACAGCAAATATCTAATCTAACAAAGCAGCAGATAGGGGGACTTTCTGAGGCACAGTTCAGAACTTTGGTTATATGAATGCTTACAGACCTAACAGCAGATCTTAAACAAGATAGGGAAAGAATGAAGGCTAGTCCTGCTGAAATGAATGAAAACACATACAAAACTAGTGGTGAGGGAAAGAAAACCAGGAATAAAATCAACAAATGGAACACAGGGAAGGAACAGTCAACCAGTGCAGAAAGAGGAAACAAAAAGTGAGGAAAATGAGGAGAGGCTCAGAAACCTATGGGACAGCTATAAGTGGGCCAACATCTGAATCGCAGGGTTGTCAGAAGGTGAAGAAGAAGAACTAGAAATTGAAAAATTATGTGAAAAAATAATGAAGCAGAACTTCCCTAACTTGGGGAAAGAAATAGAATTACAGGTCCAGGAAGCACAGAGAGTTCCAGAAAAACTGGACCCAGGGAGAACTACGCCAAGACACATTATAATCAAAATGTCAAAAATTAAGGATAAAGAGTGACTCTTAAAAGCAGCAAGAGAGAAGAAGAGAATTATGCACAAAGGGGTCCCAATTAGACTGTCAGCTGATTTCTCAAAAGAAACTCTGCAGGCAAGAAGGGATTGGCAAGAAATATTCAAAGGAATGAAAAGCAAAAACCTACAACCACGATTACTCTATCCAGTGAAGCTGTCATTCAGAATAGAAGGGCAGAGAAAGTGCTTCCAGGACAAAGTAAAACTGAAGGAGTTCATCAGATCCAAACCACTGTTATTTGAAATATTAAAGGGACTTGTTTAGGAGAAAAAGGATCAAAACTATGAACATTAAAATGAAAACTGTATCACTACAACCAACAACAGAAGCTAGGGAACTGAAACAAAGGCAAACTAAGTAGGCAATGAGAGTGGGAAAAGAATTATAGGTATGGGAAATATTTGGGGGGAGATAAGTGGGGAGGGTGAAGGGGGAAGGGAGGGAGATGATGCAAAAATTAAGATGCATAGTAGGAGGGAATGGAGTAGACAGGAAGATGTTGAGAAGAACTATATGGATAAGTAATGGGCATAGACTAAGGGAGGGGGACAACTGGAGGGAGGGGTGTCACTGGGTGGAGGGGAACAAAGGGAAAATAAATTAGGATGACTGTAACAGCATAATCAATAAAGCATATTTTTTTTAAAAAAAAGCAGACTTCACACAGGTGTTGAAGGTGTGGGAAGTTCTTTGCTGTGCTGTGGAGATCCGGAATTCCCTCAGGAGCCCTCCTGCCATGGTCCCTTCCCAAGAAGAGCTCCTGTTCTGTTTACAATGACTTCCTGCAGATCCCTTTTTTAACTGGGTAGGAAGGAGGGTGAGGGCAGTGCCAAGGAGGACGCACATCCCCTTGTCTTGGTTGTCCAACTCACAGCCTGGCTCTGCCAAGAAAGCTGCTCCCTTCTCCACCAGAAGAACAGCTCTCCTCCCTGCCAAGCCTTCTTCTATTAATGTTCCTGATTTCTCTTCTGTTACTTCCATTTACCCATCCATATATTCCCCATTTATGTTCTCTTCAGGAAATTCATTTAAAATCTCTGATCTGCTTATAGTAGCCTTACTGTTTTCAATAGTGCCATAGGTTCTTTTTTCCTGTTAAATTTTACCATGATTTCAATCAAATATTGAGAGGGAGAGAAGGAAATTGTATATGCTCAATTTAGCATCTGGAATTGGGAGATATTACCTGAACTCTTGATGTTCTCAGGACTTTAAACTCTTGGGCAGGGAACATGGTTAAAATTCTGATTTAGAAACCTTAGCAATACTTGCCCTTTGAGATTTGACTATAACTACTTGGCAGAATGTGACCTTTCTGCCTGCTTCAATATGCTTCAATAGGTAACTGTTTTATTTTCCTTCCCTGTCTTGCCTGCATTAGACAGATAGAAAGTAAGTATTTTCCATACCCTGGGAACATTTCAAGATTGGTCTCTGCCTTGAAGGAATGGGTCCCTTTTTGTTTGTTTGGTTGGTTGGTGGGTTGCTAATAATTTGATTCCATTGGTAAAGAACAAGAGACTATATCTACCAGGTGAGGTATGTTGAGGATTAAGGACAAGGTCAAAATGGGCCAGAGGAAAATGAGATGGCTAGGTGTATCAGTTCCTTGATGTTGGAGAAGTCCAAGAAGAGAGAGATCCTGCTAGTAGGGAAGAACTGTGTAGTAAGGGGCATTTCATGCTCAGGAGTTGCCTCAGATTCTATAATACAACAACCACATAAATATAAACAGTCACGTAACTATTGAGTGTTTTCTATGTCTCAGGTAGTGTGGTAAGTGTTCCATCTGGATTGTCTCATGTAATCATTGCAACAACTCAAGAAGGTAAAGACCATGTGCTGGATATGGTCTGTCATCATTTAACATCATTCACATCTGTTTCTATGTCTCTTCCTATGTTGCTGGTATGGGAAATATAAAAACTACATTTTCCATATTTCCTTGAAGCTAGGGTTCTTGATGCAAGAAAGTTTCACCTGTGAGAGTCAATGGCTCGAGACATGGGAGGTAGAAGTGAGGTGGTGACTATTTGCTTGTTACTGTTGGTGCTAGCAAGTAAAGTCAGATGGATATGTGTGTTTGCCATGGGAATTTCATATTTTCAACATCAGGTTATCAGCTTTGTGGGGGTGAGAAGCACTGGTGGCAGCAGCAGAGCATCTTCTTCGCCTCTGGGCTTCAGCGATGGTGGTGTGCCCTTGAACTCCATGGTCTATTGGTGGCTCACCTGACTTCCACCACTCCAATATACCCTCCAATTCTTTAAGCACTCTTTCCCTCTATTAGATCCATTTCTGCTTGAAATACCTATACTTTTTTCTATATTAAACTCATGTACGCTAGTCTCATTTCCACCTTATAGATGAGGCAAATGTGGCTCAAAGAGGTTAAGCACCATACCAAAGGTCATCCAGATAATAGGGGTGGAGCTGAATTTGAACTTGGTGTATCGGTCAGACTCCAAGGCCTAGGTGCTTAGCAACTGCACATTACTGATTCTTGTTCTCCATCTGAAACCAGCTCATACTAATGTAGACTATTCAGTCCTTAATATTCAAGGGTAGACCAAAGACTGCTCCACCAGCAATAGAAAAGGTGCTTTCAGGATGAGTGGATGAGAACTGTGGGTTCCACTGAGGTTAAACTTTTGCCTTAATCTCCTTAACCAAGGTGCTCTGAATAAGGTAACTGGAATCCTTCAGATTACTCTACCAGCTCTCAGTTGTCTATAGATCTCAAAAAGTAAATTCAGTTAACTTGGTGTAATATATCCAGATAGATAAGTGGGAGCCCACAAATTCTTTTTGAGATTAAAATAGTGGGAACACTCTTGATCCTGAAAACAAAAATCTTTTATGGTTTTCATATTCCCATCACCCACTAATACTTTATTAAAATGTGAGTAAAAGAAGAATATCCCAGAAGTGAGCAATGATGCAGAAGATATGTTTTGAGAATTTCTATATCCCCAGATTAAGACCAGTTTGTTCCTATAAATATATTTATCATTTTGAGAGATAGAACTTATGAGTGGTGGTTATTTTACATTTGTTTGACTCAAATATTAATAGGAGCTAGGTTATTCACCATAATTAAAAGGGATTTGGGTTTCATCAAATCAGCTCAGCTTCCTCTTGTGAGTTCCCCCATCTTACGGAGAGAGTGCTGTAAGGATGTGCTAATGGACATCTCATTTTAGATGGAAATGCTTTGTTTCTGCAGTAACGTACTCAGGATTCTGTGTGCGTTTGAGCTACTGAGCTCAGAAAAGCCTAGGGATTACCTAGCTGGTGCTCTTAAACCATGCATCCATTGCTCCGTGCACACACTAAAATCACAGATGTTCCACTTCAGACTGCAAGGAGCAATGTAAGCCCACTGTAACTAGGATGAGTACTCAAGTATGATGTAGCAGAAACCACTAGTGAATATTATGGAGAGCACCTGAAGAGTTCTGGTTGTTATTTCCAAGCACTTAACCTATTTATCTCATCTGGATGAACTAAGGGCACCCAAGATCAAATCGAAAGTGGTTGGGATTGGGGACCTGCATTGATTCATACAGTGGAGGAGGGAGAGAGGGAGAGAGGGAGATGCATACAGGGTGAAGAAGGCTAGAATCACACTTCAGCCAAGTACTTCATAAAAATCAGTTTCACAGGCCTACCCTAACTATTTCTAAGCATCACTCCAATTGGGCCAAGAAAATTCTCTTTAATCAGAAAAACATTCAAGTATTCCAAATGCTCTTATTACTGCCAGGTATTTGTATGTGAAGGAGACTTCAATATGCATAGTCACTGTAAACCTGGTATGTACAGAGAACTCATACAAATAAGATCTAAGGAAGATATTAAATCTGTTTTCACTTTAAAAGGCTAGTTTGCAATCTGAGTTTGGGGTCTCAGCATAATGGAGTTTCATTGTAAATCTAAGAAAAGCAATATTCACTTTTCCATGAGAATAAGTCATAGTTTTCCTAAAAGGAGTTAATGGAAGCCTTCAATTCAAGTACAATCCAAGAATACATTTTTATCTTGTGTTTGTGAACAATCTTTTTTTTCTTTTGGCAGCCTCTTTCAGTTACGTGAAACACGGCTCAGAACTTGATGGGAAACAAAAAGACCGCTTAGCAGCGAAGTGATGTTCACAAAGTCCAGATACTCAAGGGCATGCACTTTACCTACAAAAAAAAATCTCTTAGGTGCTCAGCAGAACCTCTTCACCTTTATGTCGCCCACAAATCAATGAACTTGTTTCTCTGGTTGTAAAACAAATTTGGAAGCAGCAATCAGAAGAGATGGCCAGTAGTTACTTCAGAGGCAAATTAAAATCCAGGAGTAGAAATAAATGTTATAAAATGTAGAAATAAGAATTCAAAGAACATAATGGGCTGAAGTCATTTCATATATTGGAAAATGGCCAGTACCTCGAATTCCTCAAATAAACTTGAAGAGCATATATTACATCCTAGTAAGATATTGTTCACAATGATCACCCTAAGGTATCAGAAAGAGCTAGGAATTCTCTTTTTAAGATTAAAGAAAGAGCGAAGCACATTTTCGAAAGGTTGTCATGCAGAAAGACAAAAACTAAAATTGGCAATTAAAGAGGTAAAATCATCCAGATGAACTCATTTCCCATGAGCATCTCATAATCAGTGTTATGCTATGTGAGATTTTACTTGAAAGAGGAAAAAATTAAAAGATGTATTATCTATTCATGGCTACAATGTATATGTATATATGAACATATGCTAGTAAATTTTATCAACGTATATGTGACATATATTTTTTGAAGTGAGTACATATGGGTGTGTATAAGTGGTCATCCAAATTTTTCTGTGAACAGAGGTTTATAAAGCATGTGAAAGTTTAAATATTATGATCTGGTTAGATTTTTAGTTTTGCCATTGCTTAATGATTCAGGCTAGGTATATTACCTCATCTTTTTGCCATAGCTTCCCCTTGCCCATCAGGAAATTGTGTTTTTCTCATAAGTCTAAGGTTCTTCAAATATTCTAGACACAAGTTTTGAAAAAAAAACTGTACAGTTTTTTAAAGCTTATGTTAATGATGAATTTTTCTAATGGTGGCATCTGGAGATGTAGGAAAAGAGTCATAAAAATGGTACCTAATATTTAGCAACTTCACCATTTATGGAACATATTCACCCATATATTTCATTTGCTTGATATGATCTTAAGTCTTTTAAAATCTGTAACAGTTAACTCTCTTTGTTTTAAAGAAACTAGATGATTCACTTTGTGGTAGAATCTCAATCTAGATGTGGCTGATGAGTCCACATGATGGCATTTAACATATTTATCTATTCCACATAAATGCGTAAACTAGTACTTACATATAAAGGCTTGATTAAATTCAGATTCAGTTTTTTTTAAAGATACCTTGTCGGCAGGGCTATGAATTCCCATTGAATGACATCAAAAGGATCCTCATGTCTGCCTATCTTTCCATTAATACCTTTAAGACTCACCAGTCAAATCAGACTTGATTAATTCATTATAAAAACACCTCATCAAAATTTTACCTAATACTTTGAGTAGTCATTGACCATTGTCAAGAATGGACTCGTTAAATTCGATGTTCTAAAATGATAATTTTTAAATTCTACTATTCCCTAACCATTTATTAGCTGGAAATCTATAAAGAAAAGCTTGCCCTTATCAACTAATTGGAAGCCCTAAAATACATTTCATACAGCAAAGGCAGGATAGCTGTAAAACCCACCCTTTCACCACTGTGGTGTCCTGGAAAATTACTGCTTTCCTCCAGGTGATCTGATAGATCAGGTCTGGCATCGGAAGGCTCTAAGCAGTGGAGGTTCTTGTCCTTTAGTCCGAGAGAGTCTACCCAGATTGAAGCAGGATTGCCGTTGGAAGATGGAGTGAGAAGATAAGCCCCAGCTCTAGGGAAAGAAGGCTGCCAAAGTTTAGGTAGAGTTTCAGGTGCATCCTAGGAGACTAATGCAGGCACAGAACTGTAGCGTGATGGGGAAATACAGCAGAGACCCCAAGAATATGGACCAGGCACACTGGACATGTTTGAAAGAGGGAGGAAGAAGAATATCAATGGACATGAGAAGGTGTAGGCTCTTGGCCCAAGCAGAAAGGAAACTGTCAAAGTGTGGTTGGGCTCCTTGTGGTGGACAGGGAATAAGCAGTAAATGTGGGAGAGAACCCAGGAGTGAGTGTTCTGGAAGGTGCTAGTGAAGGGCCGGCATTTGGATGGTTGAAGGATTGTGCTGTCCCACTCGGGTCCCAAGATGACTGTGCCTCAGCTGGTTTGGCACCAGTCACTCCCATGGACCCTGATTGAAAATTCCACTCCTTTCTGTGAGAACAAAAAGGACCTGATTTCCGAAGGGACATAACCAGAGAAAATGGGGCCATACTGACTTCATATCACCAACACATTCATCACTGGTTCAAACAGTACTACCTGGTCAATAAATCCTCCATCATGTTTTGCCCATGTCTGACCTTACTCCCATCACAATCACATAAATTCTCAAAAAAAAGGAGAAGGAGGAGAGGGGGAGATGAGGATAAGGAGGAGGAGGAGGAGGAGGAGGAGGAGGAGGAGGAGGAGGAGGAGGAGGAGGAGGAAGAGAAGGAGTTGTTTCAGGTTCCAGAGCCCAGCTCTCTGGGCTAGAATGACTATGATTTGTAAATTCAAAGAATTGCCAGGACCTCTGTCCATCCCCTTAGCATATGACTCTCTCCATTTGGGAGCTTTTACAGAACCATAGCCACTATTCTATTTAGGAATTGTGAAATTGACTGCTAAAAACCAAATCCCTTCAACCAATTAAATTAAATTTTCTTCCTGCTACATTACTTACAGACAAGAGTGTCAAGAATTATTTTTAGACTTAAAAAAATAGCAGTTTGCTGGCACTTACCATCCAATTTGTAACAGATTTCCAGAGATTAACACTTGTGAGATTTTTTTGGCCACATTTAATCACAAAAGTAATTTTGTATTCCCCCAATACATTCTGCTTGGGCGATAAAAATAGCAATGCAGTCTGGTTGGGTGAGTCTCGGCCACAGGGCTTTGCTCCCCAGTTGCTGTTTGAATGTTGGTATGAAATTGCTGTCCTTTTTTAAGGGCATGTGTTTGCAAAGCAGCAAACGAGGGTGGTACAGTGTCTGATGCTCTGTAAGCTCAGCAAGGCCCTCAGCATGCCAGAAACAAGATCTTTCCACAGAGCAAATGAAGAGAGTAATTGTGTCTGATTATCTTGCCAGATTTTACAACTGAGAAACTATCTAGTACATGCATTTTAGAAAAAATTACTTCTGATAACAAGGACGTGGGTAAGTAAAACTGCTCTGTAACAGCCGTCAGGGAACTGGCTTATCTTTTCTTGTGGACTGGCCTCTAATTGACTCTGAAAAAGGGAAGGAATCTCCAGGAGGAAGTGCATAAAGCAGCATGTGTCCACTTCCCTGATTTGTTTTTGTTTTCTTGAGTAACTCTAGTTGTTTAGATCTGCCAATAGGAAGCTGTGGTGTCCCACAGGAAATACATGCCACTACAGGCCCTTTACATGGTTCATCCTGTGAAGGTTGAACCTGAGACTCCAGAAATTCTGATGTTCCTGAGTCTCCATATTCCTGCGGTGGATTTTCTAAGCATGAAGAAAGTGCCCACAGAGAGAGGTATGGGAATTCACCTGTTGCTTTTTAAACTTCGTCCCTCTGGGCTCCTTTTGTAGCATCTTAAATAATGTCTTCTTCATTGTTCACTTTGTGTGATTATGATTATTTTTTGAATCTTCACCTGAATATACGTTTTATTGATTTTAGAGAGAGGGGACATGGGGGAAGGAGAGGAACATCCATGTAAGGGAGAAACATCGATTGGTTGTCTCTCATACATGCCCTGACCTGATCCTACCACCTAGGTATGTTCCCTGGCTGGAGAATCAAACCCACAACCTTTGGTGTATGGGATGAGCTCCAACCAGCTGAGCCACCCAGCCAGGGTGCTTTGTGTTGTTTGGTAAATGAAGATCTTGGTTGCAGAATTCCTGAGCCTGTGAAATACAGTCTTTCTTTACTTGACAATGTGGATCCTGAGAAAGAAGATACCTACTAAAAAGGGCTCCTGCTCCCAGTCACTAATTAGACTTAAATTTAAAAAGCAAAGAAACAAAAAAGAAATATAAAAAAAAATAATAAATTAATTAAAAAAAAAAAAGAGCGAACAAACAAACAAACAAAAAAACAAAACCAGCGCCTAGCAGCCATGAGGATTCTGGCCACTCCAAAGGCAAATGAATCCCACACCTCTGGGAGGGTTACTGACTTCTGCCAGACTCCTCTGCAGTTTGCCTTCCAGGCCCTCTTTTCTGCCACGTGCTTCATGAAATCTAACTAACAACTCAGGCAACACCAATCTCTAATTAAGGAATATATTTCCTTAATGATCAGTTATTTGGTGTCTTACATCAATTGACATGATTAAAATCACGGCATTTTAGAGCTGAAAAAAGCTAAAGAGCATCTAGTTCAGCATATACCCAAAGTATAATCTAAGAAACCCCCCCAAAAAGGGATGTGATGCATCTGTATTAGGTTTCTAGGGCTCCCATAGCTAAGTACCACCAACTGGGTGGCTTAAACAATAAACATTTATTTTCTCACGTTCTGGAAATTAGAAGGGTCAGACCGAGGTAGCAACAGGGTTGGCTTCTTCAGAGGCCGCTCTCCTGGACGTGCAGATAAGGCTGTTGCGGCTGACTTCACATCAGTCTGCCCTCTGGGTACAGCCTGTGCCCTAATAGCCTCTTCTTTTAAAGGTGCTGGACAGATTGGATTAGGGCCCACCCTCATGACCTTATTTTACCTTAAACCCTTTAAAGACCCTATTTCTAAATACTGTCACATTCTGAGCTACTGGGTATTAGGATTTCAATGAACGAATTTGGGGAGGAACACAATTCAGCCCACAACAACCGCCAAACAAATTTGGGGAAGATTCATGTCAATTCCAAAGTCACATTGGCTAAATTTCAAAGGCTCTCAGAAGCCCTTGGAGTAACAAGCTGGTCTAAACATGTCCTACCCATTGTTTCCAAACTGTATTTAATTTAGGGTCCTTTTTTTCTCAGATAATTTTTATTAAGTGCCTACAGAACATAATTTAGAAACACTAATTCTATTTATCCCCTGCATTGTACAAATGAGAGACTGAGGCTCAGGTATTCCAGTGACGTGGATAAGATCAGTTTGTCTGTAGCTGGATCAGACAGGGTCTCATCGTGACAGCCTTATTGAAGCTACGACCCATGTGGTCCCATCTCAGAACCAGGGCACATTTGAAGAAGCTGTGCCCCAGAAGGCATTTTATTGTTTACTTGAATCTCTTCAATGAAATCAAAGAGCACCTAAGTGACCACCTCAGGCCTCCTCTTCCCTCATTTTCCCAATATTGTAGAATACCATGATCTCAGAAACATTTCAGACTTCACTGGCAAAACAAAATCAGAAACACCTCCCTTACCCCAGCCCATGAAACTTCACTGTCTCTCCTCTTCCCCAGTTTTCCAGCTCTTGATTATGTGTAGTTACTATTCTTCTTTTAAGAAGTCCTTACAATCCTTCTTCTACCTCTGTGGGCTTTTCCCACTGTTGCTGATCCAACATCAGAAATGCCAGAAAAATCTTGCCTGGCAAAGAAAAACTCTTTTGGGGGGCAAGAGTGGAGAGAGGGAAACTGGAACAGCAATGATAAGTTTCTTCTGAGTAGACTGCAGAAGATGGGAAGTCAAGGACCACTCTTAAGGTAATAGAGCCTAACTCCCTGCCTCCCAACCTTTCTTCCTTTCTCTGTGTTTGTCTCTTAGCCCTGTGTGTTATCAAGGCAGCTGTCATTGCTCATTTCAACAGATTCCACAGGCATAAAAATACTGGTTGGGGGGGGGGAGGGGGGAGTCCCCTCTGGCTTCTACCCTTTGAGGAGTGGCCTGAGTTCTCAGGTTTCACACCTGATAATTCCATTTGCTTCACAGCCAATGAGTCATTGGGAATGGTATTTGTTGATGGTAGCACGCCTTTTTGAGGCAGAAATGTCAAAAATATTACTGATGGTGACAATTCACATAGGCAGGAGTTGACAGAATACTTATTCAGCTCAGGCCCTAGACATGCTGCTCACTGCTGTCTTCTGTACCAAAGCCCATTGACCTACACTTTTCTATTTCGGAACAACTGCAGGGAGACAAAAAAATATAAGGACAAATTATGACAACTTCTGGCTGAGAGTAGCCATTTCAGTCTCCTCTGGAACATTCTCTGTGTGAGCACCCAGCACTTGATCCTTTGTGTGTGGTTTTAAAGGTTTCTGCCAAGAACACAGGGCTATTAAATCAGTGGCACTCACGCTCTTTGTAGTTGGCATATGATTTTATTTTTAGAGAGCTTTGGAGAACCCAGCCCTGAACCCTCAAGATTCATTCCCACCTGTACTACTTACTCCATCACTACAATTGCCCAGTGTCTCTTGACCTTTTGGGCTTATTCCTGTTCCTGGCCAGAAACGTATTCCTTGGATCTGAAGGCAGAGCTGGCCTCCCTTCTTCTCCTTTGGCAACTTCCTCAGAGATGGTTTTGCCCTATTTTCTGGCTCCATCCACTTCCAGCTCTTCTGGTCACCACCACTTGCCTCAGCATGTCACTGGCCCTGACACAGTTCTTCTCAAGGGCAGGAATAAGAGACATCTCTGGAGTCTGGAACCCAAAAATAATCTCACTTTCCCAAGCTCCAAAGAACTTTCCTTTGGACTTGTGGGAGGGTGCCCTAGAACTCTTGTTCGGCTTCTGTGATGTCTGGGTTGACGACTGTGAAGGGCTTTTGAGGTAAAATGCGACTGGGAGATTTGCGCAGACACAGCATATGAAGATGGCCCAGAGGACCATTTTGCCACACACGGATTTCTTCTCTTCCTGTTTTAATGCATTGCTAGATGTGAAATATCAGACATAGTAAATACATCTGAGAATATTAAAAGAAAGTGAAAACAGGCTTCTAAAAACCTCAGCATAAACCACCCCCACACAAAGTATACATTGTTTCCTCCAAAAGAACTGATCTTTGCATGATTCTTATCTCCAGTCATTTTTATTGAAGACATTTCTGATTTGTTATTGCAATAGGCTTTCTGAAATCAGACATGATGCTCATTATTCTTGCACGGTTGTTTTATTCTATCATTTCTCAAACACACAAGGGAACCTGGGGGCCTGGGGATGCTCATCATTCTGTAGCCCTCTCATACCCTGACAGCAAGGCTTTTCAACTCCCATATGGAAGCAGTGGCAAAAATACAGCACTGAGGCCTGATGGAGGGTCCTCTAGGTCATCAGATAAATATGAAAACAAAACTCATCAAAATTTAGATCAATTCTGCAGTAGCAGCTTGTGTCTTCAGCCAACGTGCCTAACAGGGTTCCACGTAGGTACAGGTTAGCAAAGACAACCGTAAGAAACCAGAGAAACCTTAGATGTTCAGAGGATTGTCTTCCCTTTCTTTTTCCTTAAATCAATAATTTGCACTTATTAGTTGCGATTATACCCCCAGGCTGGGGCTGTAACTATCGTTCTAAGGGGAATAATGTGTGATCTCTAATGTACTGGTTCCCCACCCCCATCTTTCACAGATTTTCAATTGCTACCTTTGTCCCTGTGATCACATGGCCACCGTCCTCTCCTAACATGGCCAGCCATGGTAGGGGAGATTTCTGATTCACATCTGATTCACATAGGGATTAGACCAGAGTCTAACCTCTAGAGAAGCATCTGGGGCCTGAAAGGCTCTCTGTGAATTGGTGAGGACCATCCACGACAGCAAGGCCTGTGCACTGAATGAGGCACTTGGAGAACAATGTCAGCTAAAAAGGAAGTCAAAGAGTTATGGTCGGTTTGGCAAATGGCTACTTCCTGGCTCTCTGGATAGGTACTCCACTGACCTCCCTTTTCTCCTTCTCTTGCTTTCCTATTTGTCTGCCCCCACAATTTTGCATTGTCCTAATTCAATTCCACGTCACTAAATTTGTGTGTTTATCCATACTGTTGAAGTATGGCTCCCTCATGCAGCTAGAGTCATGAATAACTTACCCAACCATAGTAGAGAAGGGAGAAGAGAAAAAAGGGGAAAGAAAGAGGATTGCTGCTAATTTGTAAGGCCATGGTTGAAACCGCTAGAGAGATTTGACTTTGAATTCCTGTTCTGCCTTTTGCTGGCTGAGTGATTCTAGGAAACCTACTGAACATCTCTGAGCCTTGGTTGCCTAGATTGCAAACTGGGCATTTCAGGGATGCTGCAAGGAGTGTGTAGGTTCCTGGCTCATAGTAAATGCTAAGGAGAGGGTTGCTATTAATATTTTACATAGAGTTATATACAATTGACATCTTGCTTTCTTATTTAACACTATAATATGAGCATCTTCCAATGTTCTCCAAAACTCTTTGTAAACATCATTTAAAAATGCTAGAGTAGTTCATCAAAAAGATATACTGTAATTACATACATGTTTCTTTATTTTGGGATTCTTAAGTTTTTGCTGTTTTTTTTTTCTATTATAAAAGATGTTACATCTTTGAACATAAAACTTTGTCTCCATTTAGGTACACTTTCCATGGGCTTTATTCCTAGAAGTGGGATTACTATTGATACAGAGAGATCTGATCAGATCACTGGGGAGAAGTAGGAGGGACCGTAGGAGGAGTTTGCCAAAGCAATGTTAAACAGCCTAGGACAGCATTGGCTGAGAAGCTGAATGCCTCTAGAGTGCATGCAATTATGGGCAAGAAGATTTGAAGTAAAAAAAAAGCGTTCTTGGCTCTCGGGCTGCCTTGGCTCTCCCTGGCTCTTGGCTCTCTTCCTTGAGGATACCGGGATGATCATGCTGCAGCTGCTTGCATTTCCCAAAGGACAGTATTTTGGATAGGAAGAAACTGGCTGGGCTCAGCCCAGGGTTGAGCTGGCCTGGCACAGGGTGACAGGGTTATTCTTCTCTGGGTGTTCTAGAGGGAACAGGCTCTGAAGTAGAAGTCTGCCATTGTTCCAAAATTGTGTAGCTTTTGTACCTTATATTGTTTTAGTTTGTAAACTAACCCCATAGAAGCTCATTAAAAACTAAAGGGAAAATGACAGGAGAACTCTGGGGTTAAAGAGTTTGCCCTTAACTGATAGGCTTAAGCCACTAATGCAAGCAGAAAGCTGCTATTCCAAAATTGTAAAGCTTTTGTATAGAGACTCCTTTCCTTTATCATAAAACCATTGCCTCAAGAATTTTGCCTGGAGGGTGACAGCTAGCAGTGGGATCCCAAATGCTGTCTGGTAACAATGTCAAAAGGTACGGACATTTTTAGGCATCTTGATACATAGTTAGCCAAATTACTTTCCAAAACTCCCATAGCCATGTGTGCGGCCTGTCTCCCCATACCTTAGCAGTCAGGGGAGACACCACAGGTTGCCTACCCAAGAGCCATTATTTTTTCGTTTTCCCTGTTAAGAGAGTCTTGGTTTGTTCAGATGGCCATGCTCCATCTGGGAATAAATCTGGATTCGTCTCATTTCTCTTGCCAGTGATTGGTTTAGAGGGGGCCATACAACCCAGTCCTGGCTAATGAGATGAGATGTGAGGTTTCCTGGGTAAATTTTTTTTTATTCTTAAAAAGAGACAAGAAATAAACTCTCACTTTTTTCTCTGGACGTTATCCTGTCTGCATGTAACACCTGGAACCAGGCCAGCCCAGGGACAATACCAGCAAAGAATGGAAGCTTAATTCAACTGTTGAAACCCTGGGTTAATCAACCCACGAGCCACTGTATGGAGCTGTTTTTTATAGGACAACTCAACAGTTAAAGACTTTAGCTGCAATTATAGTTGATAAGCTTAAGTAATTGGTGCATGTGGAAAGCTGTTATTCCAGGAACTGGAATACTTAACCTAGTGACTCCCTGAGGCTGACAAACAATTCAACCTTTATGTTCAGGGGGTCTGTAAGCCCAGAGATGGTATCTGAGCCATTGTGTTCTGGGGTGAGGGGGAGTGCCTTCCTGGGGCAGATAAAGAATTGTTGATCAGCAGATAAAGAGATGTAGGAAAATCACTGCTGGACTGCGACTCTTATCTGATTAACCTTTTTTTCCAAAACCCTTTTCTACCCCTTTCTTCTCCTTATAAAAAGGTCAGCTTAAGATGAAATTTTAAGGTGGTTTTTAGGGTACATAACCCACCATCTTCTCAGATTGCCAGCATCTGAATAAAGCACCTGTACAGATTCCATCCTTGTCTTTACTTACTGGTTCTGGTAGTGACATGCAGCATAAACACTGACTTCTCCAGTTTCATTTTACTTGAAATATATATTTATACATGTTATTTAAGAAGTTTGATTTGATTGCTTCATTACTGAAGCCTAAAAGCATTCTAACTGGCAGACCAGAATTATAATTATTGAAAACCTTTTCCAAGTCAATTCACACATGCAAAAAGGCATCTTAATTTTGTTTGAATTTGCCGTTCTTTAATTCCTGATAAGATCATATGTTAACTATTCATCTGTTTATTAATAATTTGCATTGCCTTTTTCTAAATTATCTGGGAATTTTTTTCAAAGAACAGTGGTTCATGGAAGAGGATTATTTGCATGCTGGACTGAGCAGTGTGTGATATCACAGAAACAGTCAAGGTCATATTGTGAATGAGTCTAAAGATACCCAAAGAGGCCTATTGCTCATTTTCATACAAATACTCCTTCAACTTACAAAGTGTCTTCAACCCAATGAGAAGGTCTTCTGTCCAAAATATGGTAATGATGAAGGTCAATCTTTCAGGACTGTTTGCTTATAGAAAACCAGACCTTGGGAAAGACTGTCTCTCAACAAGGAGGAAGGAGGTCTGGTGGGTATGGTAGATAAAAGAAAAATAAGACTTACGAAAGTGAAGAAAAGGTTGAAAGAACAAACATGCACTAAGGACCTGCCATAAAGGAGCACATACAGTGTTTATCTTCACTTGGTCCTGTCTCCCCCAGTTTCACACCGGTGTGGTCCTCATCCGCTGCCACATGAGACTTACTTATGTTTCTGTTCTAGCATAAGAACATTTACATTTTCCATATAGAGAAATGTTTCCAATTACTCTAGTCTTGAAATAAACTTTGAACACAAGCATTGGGACAAGAGTCTTTGATTCATTTCCCAGGAAAGGAAACATATGAAAATGATTCACACTTGCTTTTTATTAGCACATTAGAGAGTCATCAGTATTAAGGTAATGTATAATGGTCTGATAATTAGAAATTTAAGTGGCCTGGGTTTAATAGGAGGTTTTCAATATTATGGATAGTCAGTGAATTCAAGCCTGCCTGAGAAATGTCCCAGATGAAGTCTTGCCAATGAGCACATGGATAATACATGGCTAAGGCTGTTTTGTAAAACACATTGACTTTCTGGTCAAGGCTCTTGTAGCTTCCATCAAAGCCTTGTTCTAAACCATTATAAATTAACAGATCAATAGTTAATGGTACTGCTAGCCAAGTTCAAAGCCAGATTACTCAGATCCCAAGACAACTAAATTTTACTCATTTGTAATTCAGAGGTACTTTAGTGGATTACTTGATGTTTGTTTAGCCAATTTGTAGATCCTAAGGTCTTCAGCTTGAGCCTCCTTTCATTAAGCCCACCAAGACCATCTGTGGAGTGTGGCTCACTAATCTGCAGCTTACTTTTCTTTTGCTTGTTGTTGAGACTTTTTATTACTCAAGTTCCTTTATTAGCAGCATCTCATAGGAGTAGATCTGATAATCTTTGGCAAGATCCTTAATATCCTGACAAAATCAAAAAGTGGACTCCATACCAAAGCTGAGAGTGAGAAAATATGAGAACATGTGTGGGGGGGGGAGTAGGGGGGAGGATATTTCTTAAAGAAATATAGGGCACTTTGAAGGTGGCATATGGCCTGTGTATATGTTGGCGATGGGGTTTATGCTGCTTCACATTGCCTATTAGTTGATCCCACTACTTAGTGATTTAAAAAATAATATTACTTAGCTATAATGAGAAAGAATACAATAGGAAAAAAAGATCATTTGGGTTTCTGGCTGCCTGCTCTTTGTTTGCAAAATTATAAAATAAACAAAATCCCCAAGTAGTATTTTCCTGATTACCCAAAGAGATCATCCACCTAGCCCTAAATTATAGGTTGAAAGGAGCTAGGTAAGGAATTAGGCACATGGGGGGAAGGAATAGGAGGAGGAGACGAGACTACCTTTAATGAAGAGCTCAAATTTCATTGAACTTGTTGATGTTTGTCGGAGGAGGGTAACTTCTCGTTTTCTGGAGTGAATGTCTGGAAATGTAGACCCCACATTTGTGATCTGAGCTTTTCTTTTCCTTCCCTGATAGCGTTCTGGGTGGACAATGCCACTGCTGCTGTCCATTTAGCTACAGAATCAGTTAATTCTTTAAGACACAGAGTGTTGCCTCAGCTGTGGCCGATGCCGGGCTGACTGGGGGGGCAGAGCCATGGCAGTGTTGGCTGATAAGGCCTGAGTTTTCAGCAGCCTCTTCTCTCTCAGCCCCAACCCATAGGAGTCAGCACTTGGCATCCAATGGCCACAGCCAGGATAGCACCTCTATCAGACCCAGGTTCCGAGGAATTAGGATCTCTACAAGCAGGGCCCAGGAATATGACAAGCCCTCCCCCCTCCCGCCCCCATCATTCTTATGCTAACCCAGATTTTTATGCTCCAAATTTAAAAACTACCATCTCAGTTTCTTTTTCTTTTCTTTTTCTAGCTGGAATCATCTTTGTCTTTTAAAATATTCTCTTAAAAAAGAAGAGTATTTTAACCAGGTTTTAGAAGCATTGATTGTTAGGATGATGTATGGCTCCACTTGGCCACTTGATGATGACTCAGTTTGGGTCTTGGTAATCCAAACTGACTATTCCCCAAGAGGGTCATACTGGTCACTTTCAGAGTGACTGCTGATAGTGGGCTATGAATACCAAATATTCTTTATTCTATTCTTCAAAAAATGTTTTACTGGGGCAAGAGGAAATGTGTCACAAGACAAACGAACTCCCCATATACTAATCGAGTCTGCTTTTAATATAACTATGAAAAGCATAGTAATATTAGTAATTTCTTTTGTGTATTCTATGTATATCCCTAAACCTGAAGGATAATAAACTTAATATAGAGCAAATTCTTGATTATTCCCTTTGTGGATTTTCTAAATGTTTTATTCCAAGCTCAAAGTCCCCAGTGCTCTGAATCCTGCAAGGTTGACATCTCCCAATTATTTTAAGCTAAACATGACTGAACAGGTACATTTGCTACATAAATAAGGATTTCACATTTTGCTATACTTTTGGTTCAAATCTATGGCTTTCAATTAAGGGCTATTGATTGTAATCATTGTTCACAATATTAGATGAAAGATACAGTTTTTTATACATATTTTTGTTTTTGTTCCAAATTTAGTGTATGTGCTGCAGAAGCAAGCATGTTTGTGTTATTATTCTACTTCTTTCATAAAGATAATGACTTAAGATGATTAGGAAGTGGTTCTTAATCCACTCATTATTTAAGTGACATAAAGTGTTCTCGCTTTGGGGGAAGACAAAACTTCTTCAAATTTTACTTTTCAAAATGTACCCAACACAGAAGAGTGGGCCCTTTAAGAGCAGGGCAGTTTGATTTAAATCTTTCTACACCATCAGCCAAGAAGACACAGGTCCTTGGCCAGCATCTCTCTTCATCTCTTTGTTTTTGCTCCTGACATTTGTCAAGTCTCCAGGCTGGAAGACACTCCAACATTTTCTTCCTTTTCTGTCCCCACCCCAACTCCAACTCCCAACACTCCCAGCTAGATTCACATGCCCAGGAGCAGGACTCCAACGTCAAGTTGGTCAACACTTGATGCTCCCACCTCAGTGCCATAACCACGTTTTCTCAGCTCTGACTTAACCCTGTGGACTGCAGCAGGACTTAACCCAGGTATCTCCTCGACCATCGCACTGTGGAGTATTAACTCTATTGTGAAGACTGAAGCATTTGGCATACCCTAAATAGTATATTTTATTTGTTTAAATTCTCGTTGTATTTAAACAGTTGTCCTTAGCTGAGGTCAAATATTTTTGAGAGTGAGCTTGTCTCTGATGACTGGACCGGTTATATAATTCCTCCTTCAAATCTGAGCACTATTGAAAGTGAAAGGAGCCATTAACTGGATATAAGACTCAAGCAGGACCTGCAATCATTTTACTAATGAGGCAAACAATAGTCTCCTGCAGGGGTCCTGGATTCCTGTCATTTGCACTTGCCATTGGGGAAAGACGGTCAGAGCAGAATGGACTAAGAAAAGTGGAGATGTAGGGAGAAAAAGAGGGAAAGGAGAAGAGGCAAAGTGGGAGAAGACAAGGGAAGGACTAAACTTATTTTAGTATGACCTCTAATTGATTCAGTCATGCTCTCTAAAATACTTACTGGGCCTCTGCAAGAAGAATGAATAAGACCTGAGAATAAGTATCTAAGGTAAGATCACTGGAGCTGACCTCAGCTGCTAAATCCTTACACCATAGTGTTTGATTTCTTCCCAGGGTGCATTACAGGTTGTGACTAATCTTAGCAAGGTCTGGGCTGGGGAAGAGCAGTACATATACCTGTGGCTGGAATACATAACTAGTTTCTACCTCTCTTTAACCTTGTAATCCTTTCCCCAATGACTTAGTCAGCACCACTACCTCAGGGAAGAGATGACTCCACAGAAAGCAAATGATACAAAAGGACCCAATTATTAGCTTTTTGGTTTTTAATGTTTTGGCCTCAAGAGAGCAGAAAGAATTGGAATGTGTATAACAGATGTGGGAGAAGTGATGAGTAATAACAAAGGAACTCCCCCAATCATACCTCCCCTCTTCTTGACTGAAGTGCCCCTTCCACCACTCAGGAAAACAGAGGAAGCGAGGAGAATGGAGGAGAGCTTAGATGGTGATGAATCTTTAATGAGAAGGGTCTGTACTATGCTCCCTTCCACGGATGAAGCCAGGAGAAGGTTCCACAACAGAAACTCCAGGTACATTTGGAAACAGCACTACAAAGGACACCTGGTTTTACTTTCCCAGATAGACTCTTGGGCAGAAGAAAGACCCCCCAAGTAAGTATGGCTGTCTACTCTGTCCTGGCTGATGAGTTTGAAAAACCCTCACAGAAGACCCATGAATGGGAGAGGTGAAAAAGAGTACCGGGGGCATGGAAGGATTCTTTTTTACCCAAGAGTGCCACAGAAGTGCCAAATGACTGTGGGTGGCCCGAGCAAGTTTTCTCTAGTCGCAGAGTGGCACAGAAGCATAACAATTATCCTGTGTGCTCAAGAGGGTCCTGAGAGTTAGCTGACCCAGAGCCAGGCGCAATGATACTGCGGTATGGATCTTATAAGGCTGACTTAGTTGTGATGAGCAAGAATCCACACCCCATTGAAGCAGTCGTGCCGATGAAGAGTGCTTGTCTGCTCAAGTGAGATGCTCCCCACACCCCTAACCTTCATTCACGGGCATTGTTTTGTAAGCCTCAAATTGAGAGGCAATCACAGAGAAAAGGCAGGGACCCCAAAATAACTAAAATAAAGTTTCTAGTGCTTGGAAAAAGGGGTTCAATATAAGTATTAACTTCATTTACTTAAAAAATTGGTTTAGTTTGTCCACAACTGGGTTTGTGAACTGAGGTTCAGTATGACTCGGGTTCAGTGAGGTGTTGCTTGTACCATCTGGTCTTCAAACATTGTACCAAATGGCCTCTGGTCATAGCCCAGTGTCTTCAGTTCCTCTCCGGCATCAGATCATCCTGCTCACACACTCTATGTACACTTACTTCATTCCAACTGAAAGGATCTTTGGATCAAGTGCCCCTCACCCCAACCACTTAGTCACCCCTTTGAGACTCCCAGGAACAAGGTAAACATCTTCCTGTGTGCGTGCAAGAGAGTGAGAGGACTGTGAAATTTCTCTTTTGTTTCCATCTTCCCTTCTATATTGTTCCTGCACCATGCTGTCTGCGCTCTTTGAGTACTTTTTTAAAAAGTTCTGACTTGAAAATACATTTTTTAATTTGAGAGAGAGAGAGAGAAACATCAATGACATCGCTGTGAGAAAGAAACGTTGATCAATGTGAGAAAGAAACATTGATCGGTTGCCTCTGGTATGCACCCCAACCAGGGATCAAACCCACAGCCTAGGCATGTGCCCTGAGCAGTAATGGAACCTGCAACCCTTTGGTGTATGAACGATGCTCCAACCAACTGAGCCACCCAGCCAGGGCTGAGTAACATATTCTTAAAATCAATAGTCAGTGTCAGGAAGGACCTTGGTTCTGAGTAATACAGCAGTATGCACACCTGCACCCCACCTCATACCCTCCTTCCTCTGAGTACAGTCCGGATGCCTCATTGGCGCACCAGATACCTCTTGTTTTCCCTAATGCTTTTCAACATTGCATTAATTCTATGAATTGGTCACTGTGTGTTGATTTTATAGTCACGATTGCCATGGAGAATTTCTCTCTCAAGTCTTTGTTTGTGTGTTTTATGCACAATTTCCCTCCAGAAAAGAGCCATCTGCTCTGAAGTCAGTATAACTGCATCACCTCTATGTGCTTTTCCTTTGAGTCTTGACCTTAGATGATTGGGACTTCTAATATGCACAAGAGGCTAATGAAAATGTCCTTATCTAATGAGTTATGACCCAACAAATTACTTTAAATAGGGTTACCTGGGGTAAAGGGTAGGGGACCTACACCTCTCAGCACAGCTGGAAAATGCAAAAACAAAAAGAATAAAAAAGAAGATTCTACTGCCCTTCAATACAGCTCTACTGATGTTATGCTCTTAAAAGTTTGAACTTATACATACAATTAACCTCATTCAGTGTAAGTTTGATATATAAGTATTAATATAGCTTCACAATTATGTAGCAGGTAAGATTTTTAAAATCCAAGTTATTGCCCTGGCCAGGTGGCTCAGTTGATTGGAGCATCATCCCCATACACCAGAAAGATTGTGGATTCAATTTCCCAGTCAGAGCACATACCTAGGTTCCTAGTTCAATCCTCGGTTAGGGTACATACAGGAGGCAATTGATTGATGGTTCTCTCATGTTGATGTTTCTTTCCCTCCTTCTTCCTCTCTCTGTCTCTCTCTCTCCCTCTTCCACTCTAAAAAACCAAACAAACAAACAAAAAAAAAGAAATATTCTCAGGTGAGGATTAATTAAAAATCCAAGTTATCTTACACATAAAATATAACACAATTTTTCTGTAACTACAAACTTAGTGTATCTAGGTACCTTGCCACCACTCTCCAGGGACATTATAAGGGGGGGTCTGCTAAGGCGTCTAAGTGGTGGGAAGGAGTGGGTGGCCTTCAGTATAACTTGGGGTTCACTGAGGTGTAGCTCGTACCATCAGGTCTTCAAACATTGTACCACGTGGTCTCTGGCCATAGCCCAGTGTCTTCAGTTCCTCTTTGGCATCAGATTACCTGGCCCACACACTACGTACACTTACTTCACCCCAACTGAAAGCCTCATTAGATCCAGTGCCCTTCCTCTCTCCTTAGTCACCCCTTTGACACTCCCAGGAATAAGGTAAACTTACTCCTGTGTGTGTGCAAGAGTCTGAGGACTGTAAAATTTCTCTTTTGTTTCCATCTTTCCTTCTGTATTGTTCCTGTACCATGCTGCCTGGGCTGTCTTAAAAATCAATCGCTGGTGCCAGGACGTTGGCTCTAGGTAATGAAGCTATTGTCTGTGCTGTGAATTTAGAACATGTATTTGAAAGTTCAAAAGCAGAAAGTGGATTTTCTTGTTCTTTTCCATTCTTTTCCTTCTCTGGGGCCAATAAATGGCGCACCTCATCCATAATAAAGATGCATCTGATCCTAAAGAATGCAGCTGACTCAGGAGGCAGGGCAGAGAGGAAGTCATTGCAGCAAGGAGCAGGATGAAGGGACTTTGGTTAGTTTGACAAAATGTTACTCCATCCCAGTCTCTCTGGTGAGATCCTTCCTTACGCACACTTGAGTCCTCTGCTCTGTCCCCTACTCCCCATATTGCAGAGGTCTACTTTCTTCACAGGCCTTGCTTCTGTAGCCTTTTCTTTTGGCATTTTCTTTGAGCTGCATCTCTGCTCTTTCTTTAGAGTCCTGCCTCTCTCTCCACCTGACTCTGTGCTGGCCAGTGGGAGCTGCCTGGTGGCAAAAGAAGCAGTTATTGACTGCTGTCTTTGGGTCCTTGCTTTCTCCCTCCTGCTCTTCTCCTTCCTTTTTTCCCCTTCCCTTCCTTCCTTCCTGACTTGAGGTGCCAACCATAACAGAAAGAGCTGCTTCGAGAAAGGAGGCTGCCAGATCCAGCAGGAACCCAGGAAAGGAGCCTGGCAGAGGCAGTAGCCTTCAGGCCATCTCCTTGACAAACGTCACAGAATTCTCTTTTCCATAGCATAATTGCCTTATTGACTATCATCCTCTTTTTAAAAATTTTGGAGGTGAAATTTGATTTTAAAATACTCTCTATGCTTGAAGCATAGCTTTAAATCATACTTTGAGGGGAAAGCTATTTCTGTAAGAGCACAACTCTATAAAGAGGATTCATTTCTGTTAAGACCTTTAGGAATGCTGTCATTCAAAAAGGAAAGGGATATGTCCTGTGCTTTCAAAAGGCTCAGTGTGTTTTAAGAGGTACCTTCTAAATAGACTTTCCAAGACAGCCCTTTCTCCTCCATAAGGACAATCATTTTATTATGAAACTCTCTCAATGTTAAATATAGATCTGATTAATATTTATCTTAAGAACAGACTTACCCTGGGGCTCAGATATTCTGTGTGTGTGTGTGTGTTTAATGTTTTTACTCGTGTGCTCTGAAACACTTGTGCTCCTCACACATTTAGCTGAAGTAAGTTGTCAGAAAGTACAATTTTAACTGAAAATTTGCATGTCTTCAAAGAAATTTGCATGTAGTTGCATTTTGTTTTTATTTATCCAGCACCTCAGAGCCATATAAATGGTTCCTATAACCAACTCGGTTCTGAGCTGAGCATCTCTCCTATGTGAGAGGAACTAGGTTAGGCACTGGGAAGAGGTAATGATGACTAAGGCCATCCCTGTCTACAAGAAGCTTGTAAACAAGTGATGAAACAAGCATTGGAACAAAGCACCAGCATACAGGGCAGAATGAAATACAGGTAGAGGCGAGGTACCAACCAACTTGGGCCAGGGGTACCTGGAGGGAGAAGAGCAAATTCTGGGAGGGAGTCAGGAATGCCTTCCTGGAAAAGGAGGCTTTGAGAAGTAAAAAGGATTTGGTCTGAAGGAGAACAGGAGAAAGGCCCTCCAGCATGAGAGGACAGCAGAGAGCAGCCCCTAATTTAAACTTTTATTACTTTACTTCTAAATGTTTTATTAAATCAACTTCCTGTCTTCCTGCTTCTCTCCCCAAAACGTGACTTTAAGCATATTATGTACACTTCTACTCAAAACTCATCCATAGTGTCCCATGTCCCATTGCTGGGTGCATAAATTCCAAACTCTCCATTGGACTTTTAAGACTTTTCTTGCCCTGACCCTAACTGATCGCTCTTGCTTTGAGCTAACTGATCTCTAGCATCAGATGTCACTAAGTGAAAGACTCTGGACCAAATATGCATCCACAATGTTGTTTAGATATTTGAATTCATTTTCTACATTTTATAGTCAAGATACTTATTCTCCAAGGAAAATAGTCGTGGCTCCCTGGAGAAGTGGCCAATGAGCCTGGTACATCGTGTAGTACCAGAAAAATAAGGACGTGCTCAAAAAAGATGGGGCAAGTCAAAAACTCTCCATGGTTAAATCTGGACAACTAGAACA
This sequence comes from Furipterus horrens, assembly GCF_987537825.1. Taxonomy (NCBI): domain Eukaryota; kingdom Metazoa; phylum Chordata; class Mammalia; order Chiroptera; family Furipteridae; genus Furipterus; species Furipterus horrens. The sequence continues at coordinate 176,674,913 of NW_028327173.1, forward strand.
ACAAAATAAAAATGATAGTATTGGATTATAACCCACAAAATAAATATCTGTTAGTCCATACTAACATAATAATTGAATAAGTAAGTATATGAAGGGAAAGGGACAGCTTTTCCTTATAGAAGAATTCTAACTAATAAAAATAAAATGAGTGAGGAAAATACAAAATCATCATTAGGCAACATCACAGTAATAATTGTTGTAGGCAAGATTAACTGATGGGTGGTAAAAATCATCTGTCAAAACGTTTGAGAAGAAACAGAATGTCTGGGTAGCCTCAGAGTATCTCCCCCAAATATTTATCACTTGCAGAAATATAAATGGTAACTTTACAGTGAAAAACACAACAGATACCACCTTAGCTATTGATCAAAGTGAACATCACCAGTAAATAAGACATATCGATGTTATGATATGACACACTGAGAAGGGCACAACATCACTTCTATGGTATTTTGGCCAAAAATACATAATCGCAACCATGAGAAAACATCAAACACAAAATTGAAACATACTCCACAAAATAACTGACCGGTTATCACCCTACTGTCAAGATCATAAAAGACAAGAAAAGACTAAGGAACTGTCACAGATTAGAGGAGACCAAAGAAACAAGCACTAAAAGCAATGTGGGATCCTGGAACAGAAATGGACGTTAGGGGGAAAAAATACTAGTGAAATGTGAATATACACTATAGTTTAATTATCTTATAGCAATGCTAATTTTGTAGTTTTTATTATTATACTGTGAGTATATAAGTTAATAATTTCAGGGAAAGCTAGGTAAAAGTTACACATGAACTCTCTGTACTATATTTTCAGTTTTTTATAAGTGTAAAATTATAAATAAAAAGTAAAAAATACATTAGAATTACAACTAAATTATAGAACAATCATCACTCAGAACTGGCAGATATCTGACAACTAAGGAATTAAAGAAACCACATCCATCCAGACTGGTAGGAGGGGTGGAGATGCAGAATGGGCTGGTCCCACATCCACATGCAGTGGATAAAAATTCTGGAGGGATATCTTGGGAGCGATGAGTCCCAGCCCCATACCAGGTCCCTCAGCCTAGGGCACCAGTGCCAGAAAAATACTTCCTATAACTTCTGGCTGCAAAAACCAGCAGGGATTGAGTTGGTGGAAGAAACTTCTGGAGTCTCAAGCAGTTGCTCTTAAAGAACCCACACACAAACTTACTCAGACTCACTCCCTCTGAGCTCCAGCACCAGGCTAGCAACTTGAAAGGCACCAGCGGCATACAGGGAGGACCTGAAGTAGCTGGCATCAAGGCAAAAGCTGGGGGGCAGCTTTCTCCCAGGCAGAAAGGTGGGCAGAGTCTCAGAGCTGGCAGGCAGTGCCACATCTGAGACTCCATCAACCTAACACTGTTTGCCCCACCCTGAAGATAACCTGAGGCTCCCTCCCACTTAATTTACAGCTGTTAACAGCAGCTTTTCCATATGAATGGCTGGTCTAGGCTGAAGCTTCCCAACTTCCTAAATACTTTCAAACAATCAACAGCTGGCCTCAGTGAGCTCCCATACCTCTTGCTAAGTAGCCCCAGGCATGGCACCAGCAGCAGACAACCCAGATTCACATCTTGGCTTCACCTGGTTATCTCCAAGCCCAGCACAGTTAGAAACCACCTCAGATTGTTCTGTAGCTCAGGCAGGGTGGCCCACGGCAAAATACAGGTGGGTGCTGACCTGGACCTGTACCACCTGAGAAACCCCAGGACCTGTGCACCTAGTGGCCAGCTATAGACCACCCTGCCTCTGCACAGCTGATCCTCCATGGAGGGTGGAGGTTGGTGGTAAGTGATCACAGCCAGTCCTTGCAGCTAACTGGCCTGGGTAAATCCCTCTCATTGACCTGTCAACAGCAACCAAGGCTCAACTACAAGAGGAGGGTATACTCAGCCCACATGAAGGGTGCACCTCGAGTACCCAGCTTCAGTGACAGGGGAGGCTGTGCCACTGGACCTTACCAGACACCTACTACATTAGGCCATGATACTAAGACAGGGAGTGATAGCAGCTCCACCTAATACATAGAAACAAACACAGGGAGGCTGCCAAAATGAAGAGAAAAAGAAGCATGGCCCAAATGAAAGAACAAATCAAAACTTCAGAAAAAGAACTAAACAAAATGGAGATAAGCAATCTATCAGATGCAGAGTTCAAAACACTGGTTATAAGGATACTCAAGGAACCTAGTAAAGACCTCAACAGCATAAAAAAAATTCAGTCAGAAATGAAGGATACACTAATTGAAATAAAGAACAATTTACGGGGAAACAGCATTAGAGTGGATGAAGCCAAGAATCAAATCAATGATATGGAATATAAGGAAGCAAAAACAACCAATCAGAACAACAGTAAGAAAAAAGAATCCAAAAACAAAAATGAGGATAGTGTAAGCAGTCTTTGGGACAACTTCAAGCATTCCAACATTTGCATCAAAGGAGTACCAGAAGGATAAGAGAAAGAGCAAGAAATTGGAAATCTTTTAAAAAATAATTAAAGAAAACTTCCCTAATTTGGTGAAAGAAATAGACTTGCAAGTCCAGGAAGCACAGAGAGTCCCAAACAAGATAGACGCGAAGAGTCCCACTCCAAGACACATCATAATTAAAACGCCAAAGTTTAAAGATAAAGAAAGAATCTTAAAAGCAACAAGAGAAAAGCAGATAAGTGGCTACAAAGGAGTTCTCATGACACTGTTAGCTGATTTCTCAAAAGAAACTTTGCAGGCTAGAAGGGACTGGCAAGAAATAATCAAAGTTATGAAAAGCAGGGACCTACAGCCAAGATTGATCTACTCAGCAAAGATATGATTTAGAATTGAAGGGCAGATAAAGAGCTTCCTAGACAAGGAAAAACTAAAGGAGTTCATTATCACCAAAACCATTATTATATGAAATGTTAAAGGAACTTATTTAAGAAAAGAAGATCAAAACTATGAACAAGAAAGTGGCAATAAATACATACCTATCAACAATTGAATCTAAAAATCAAACTAAGCAAACAAGAAGAACAGAGACAGAATTATAGATATGGAGAGTATTTTGATGGTTGTCAGATAGGAGGAGGATATGGAAAAATGAGTGAAGAGGTGAGGGGACTAAGAAATGCAAGTAGGTAGTTACAGAATAGCTATGAGGATGTAAAGTACAGTATAGAAAACGGAATAACCAAAGAACTTATATGCATGACCCATGGACATGAACGATGGTGGGGGAATTTCTGAGGGAGTGGAAGTACTGGGTGAAGGGGAACAAAGGGGGAAAGATTATGACAACTGTAATAGCATAATGAATAACGTTTTTTTTTTAAAGTTTTTAGAAATCAAGTTATTTCACACATACCCACACACACAATTTGGATTTTCATGTTATCTGGGAAATTGAAGGGTCCACACATGAACATTTGGCATGAAGCAGCAGCTACCTCCTTTTAAGTGGGGCATGCATTTTTCAGTTTGCCATAGTCCCTCTGTCTCCCTACTGTGCTACATGGGGCCATGTTCTATTTATTAACTGTACTATAAACCTGGTTCCAAGAAGCATTTGAGTTTCAAATTCATTGCTCAACAAAAATCCTAAGTTTCAGGCCAAATGGTCTACCTGCTGTTCTCTAAACAAGCTTTGTCTTAATCCTTCCCGTATTCCCACTTTTGCTCAAGATCTTCCTTCTGTCTGAACTGACTTCCTGGCTGTATCCACAATGCAATTTATTTCACTCTTCCCCATCTTTTAAGAGCTAGCATTCAGATCACCTCCTCCATTAAGACTCTGTCCTTCACTTGAGTTCATTTCTCTCTCCTTTGAACAAATAGAGCTCTTGCTGCTCCTTGGAATATAGCACCACTTTTTTCAACAGTTACTTGAACAGCAGCTATGTGTCAGGCATATTTTCCTAAGTGCTAGGGACACCAAGATGAGAAATATGTCATCTTCCCTCATCAATGACCTTTCAGGCCTGGGCTTCTGGTCAAGATGGCAACACAGGTAAATGCAGTACTTACATCCTCCCTCAACCACCTCAGAAGTACAACTAAACTACAGAACAACCATCATTCAGAACTGCCTGAAATCTAGCTATGCAGGGGTCCTATGAATCAGGATATAAAGAAGGTGCCAAACTGAGACAGGTAGGAGGGGCAAGACTCTGAACAGACTGGTCCCACACCGACGTGTGGTGTATAAAAATCAGGAGGGATATCGCAGCTGCAGAGGTCTCCCTTGAGGAGCAGTGGTGCCAGCCTCACACCAGGACCCCTCAGCCCAGGATTCCAGTGCTAGGAAGAGAAGTCCCCATAACTTCTGGCTATAAAAATCAGCAGGGACTGAGACTGAGTAAGACAGAGGACTTCTGTCCTTTCAAAGGGCCCACCCATGGACTTACTCACACTTACTCACTTGCTCTGAGCTCCAGCACTGTGGCAACAGCTTGAAAGATAACAGGGACATATCAAGAGGAACTCAATTGTCTGGCATTAGAGCAAGAGCTGGAGGGGCATCTTTCTTCCAGACAGAAGTGCTGGCAGAGGCCATTGTTCCCTTTCTAAGCCCTACCCCCACACAGCCGACAGGCGGGCACCATATCTGAGTCTCCATCAACCCAACTTACACTGATTGCTCCTCACCAGAGGTTTCCTGAGTCCCTGCCTCACCCAATTTTCAGGCTCATCCAAGCCAGTATTACATAAAATTTTAAGAGTCTTACTTAATAAAAAGAAGATAAAAAAACAATAAAAAATATGAATAAATAAAATGTAAATAAACACGTATATATCAATAATTGAATTTTAAAAGCAAAATAAACAAACAACCAAAACAGAAACAGACTCATAGATAAAGAGAACATTTTGATGGTTACCAGATGGGAGTGGCTTGGAGAGGATGATTGAAAAAGGTGAAGGGATCAAGAAGTACAAATTGGTAGGTACAGAATAGTCACAGGGATATAAAGTATAGCATGGGAAATACAGTCAATAATATTGTAATAACTATGTATGGTGTTAGATGGGTATGAGATTTATTGGGATGATGACTTAGTAAGTTATGTAATATTTAATCACTGGGTTGTACACCTGAAACTAATATAATATTGTATGTCATCTGTAATTAAAAAATTAAAAATGATTTAAAGTTAAAAAGAAAGATCTTTCAGGCCTGAAGGAGGGCAGATAAGAAAAGTAGCAATTAGAATATATGTGGAAAATGCTATGATAGAGCTATGTGCAAGACTCAAAATCTATGAGGGGGTTGAAGGACCTCACTTGAGTCTTAAAGGAAAATGAGAGATTAGGTAGAAAGTGATGAGGACTGGTAACTAGAGAAGCCTTCAGATGAGGGAAAAACTTAAAGGCTTACAGACCTGGAAAGGCAACTGCAAACAGCCTAGACTACATGTGTTTGCTTGTGAGTTTGGGCCGCTCGGAGCACACGACCTCATGCAGCGGCCAAGTTCATATGTGCCTTACCACCCTCACTTGATTAGTAACTCCTTGGGGGTAGAGAAATTTGAGGGCCGGAGGAAAGAACATTAAACTTCAAGTTCAAAGACTTCACTTCTACTAGAGTCTCTGCTCTTTACTAGAGATTATCACATTTATAGTTAAGTGTCTACTTTAAGCTCTGTGGACTTGGGTAAGTTATTCAAAGTCTCTGCCTCATTCTCTCATTTGTAAAATACTACTGACCACATAGAGAACTGAGAACAGTGGTGATAATCACTGTGACCAAGGAGGCTGACCAATCAGAATAGCTGTTGGACTAATAGGAACAGACACCAGCTACCAAAAGACTTGTAAGTGCAAACTAGAGTGTGCTGGCGGATCATCGGCCATGGTTGTGAGGAATAAATGAGCTGATCTTTGTAAATTGCTGGGCCCACTTTCTGGCTCAGAGTAAGCAATTAATGAACATTAGTTATTAGAACTATGTCCCAGGCACTAACGGGTTTTCTATCTCATGCAATTCTTATAACAATTCTGTGGGACAGGTGTTGTTCTTTCTGTATTTAACAATAGAGGAAAATAAAGAGAGAGGTTGAGAAACTTTCCCAAGGGCACAAAGCTAATAAGGACCAAAGCTGAGATTGGAAACCCCAAGTGTTGTGTTTAGTTCCACTGCATGTTTTGCGGGCCAAGTGCAAAATGAAAATGTGGCCCCTTGTTCAAAAATTAAGAATTTCAAGATGATGACAGCAAAACATTAAACCAAGTGCGGGGCTTTTCTAAGTGTGGGGTCCTTCTAAGTGTGGGGTCCTTCTAAGCACAGGGCCCTGCGTGACTGCACAAGTTATACCCCTGTGAGGCTGGCCTTGACTGTGCTGGAAAGAGAACCAACATGGAAAAAAAAAACAAAACAAAAAAAGCCTTGAGAATTAGCTTCAGGAATGAAAGAGTAAATATGGGACAAGTGTGCACCCCTTGATGTTTCATAAATGCCATTGTAATGTGCTAATAGTTTCTAAGGAGTACAGAGATCATTAGTAAAACAAAGAATTCAAGAAGCAGAGAAAAGAAAAGCCCACCCAGGCATGATCTGCTGGAATATGGAATGGGAATGAATTTACACCATAATGTGAGTTCATTGAATTGTTTTGGTTTTTCCATATTCCAGGAGTCTAATTATGGTCTGGGTTAAATATTACGAAAGACATTTATATGTCATACTTATTTTAGTTTGAACTTGGCTGCTTCCTGAAATCGCAAGTGTTAACATGGACAAATGTATCCCAATTACTGACCACATAAGTTAATACTTCAGGAAAACCTACTCAGCAAAGACACTTAATTTTAACCTTGTTCAAATAAGAAGAGAGAAAAAGAACAACATCCCCTGTGTTGCAGAGAGGACTGCTGAGTAGGAGGCGCTTTCCTGTCAACTCTGGTCACTTTCAGGTATTCAGATGCTGAATCCATTTTCCTGATGTGTTACATTTACCTGAACATGCTCAAACACATCAAGACTATCATCTTCACTTAACAAATGGAAAAGCTGAGGCACCCTGGTGATACCTCCAATCTCTCCTTTACTGTAGACCATCAGCACTATTTCATTTCTTTTAAAACTAAATTTTCACCAGTTCTATCATGAGGATGAATGAATAGATTGACAAGCATTTATTTGACACCTACTAAATTTCCTTTTCCAAGAGTAGCAAGGATTACAGAAGGACCCACCATTGGAAAGAAGGGACTTTGGGTCTTTCTGAAATGAGAATGTTTCTGCCCTAGGCATAATGTGATAGTAAAGGCCTTTGATGTGTTGATTAAGCTGGAGGCTCTTCCAACCCCCATAGAATATTAAAGAACTCACCATCAGGTGGAAGGTCATTGAAGATGTGGGGTGAGAAATGATGAGAAATGGAGAGTTTGACACCAGACACTTATCTACAGGACATATGACTGAAGCCCTCAGAAACTTGGAGTAATTTTTCTGTCCAAGAAGTATTAGCTCCAAAGCTCCAGATGGGCTCTACCTTGCATAGGCCAAGATGTTGGATGTAGGCTAAAGGAGATGTCTAATTAGATTTGGCTATGTCCCTCCCACTTTGAATCAAAGAATTTTATCTTGGAAAAATAGGTAAACTCAGTGGTGAGTGAGTGGTAGTCGTCGGCAGCCGTCCGTCTCGAGAGACGATGGTGTAGCTTCTTAAGAGTCTATCTGCACCGCCGAGAATGGCTGTGCAGTCCGACTCGGGAGTGACACGGTATCTGTCTCCTCCCGTGTTGAATCGACATCTTGCGATGACGCTGGAGTGTCCTCTCCAGTGAAGCTGAAGCTACAGAGCCTGGGCAGGGTGATATGGAGGGTCTGCTGTTGCCCATGCAGCAGACCCCCCCTCTCTTCGCAGCTGAAGGGTCCAAGGGAAAGACGGAGTCAATACAGCTTGGCTTCAGGTGCGCCGCAGGAGTTGCCGGTGTTGACTACAATGTCAAACCGCCTTAGGGACTCCGGCTCCGGATTTTCTGTCGGGGTTTACTCCCTTAGCCTTTCCCCTGAAGAGGTATGCCGCAAGGCAGCGGAGGTTTTTTGGAATCAGAGTTTTCCTTCTCTGATGTGCCCTGACTGGAAGATCGAACCAGCGACACTTAGCTCGCAGGCCGACGCTCCTGAGTGGTAGTACAATTGAGCAAATTCTCATGGAAGATGGCCATATCAGCTAACAGGTTCCCATCGTTCCCCAATCCTGAGAAAGAATGTCCTGGGGGACTTCTGCCATGCGCTGCACATGAAACCTGTCAGAGAGCACAGCATGGTTGGGGATGGGGGTGGTGGCAGAGTCTGATAATTGTGCACAAATATCCATTCTGCTTTCTTCCTTATAGTAATAGAGCTAGGAAAATGGCAGTGTGGTTGGAGACACACTTTCCATCCTTGTCCCCCCCCACCTTCATCCTATAAAGGAGTTTTTATTCTTTTTTTTTTCAAGTAACAACTTTATTGAAATATAGATAACACACCATACAAGTCACCCATTTACAGTGTACAGTTCAGCCACAAAGATGTGCAGTCAATAAGATAATCACTTTTAGAATGTTTCTGGGGTTTCCTCCAATCATTTCTATTCATCTTATTTCTTACGTCTCCTTCCTTTGTTCTTTTTTCTTCCTATGCTCCCCATTTATCTTACTGAGTGAGAACTCATTTATTAACCAGCTTGGAGGATTTTCTGCTTTTTAGAGAAATTTTGGATGTAAATTTAATTTCCTTTCCTAATTGTGTTGCCCTATGTCTTTCCTGGCCCTTTCCCCCTTTCTCACCCTGAGCCATATCCTTCTGCTTCACCTGATTGTCCCAACATCTCTAAACCAGAGATTATTATGGGGAGAGTATGTCTCTCCTGCTTTGTACCTGGACGTACAACTCGTCAAATAAATTGCTCATGTCCGTCATTAATGTCCTAAAACCTGGCCACTTTGCCATTAGGGGAGAAGCAACTTCTTTTTATTGTATATAAACAGAAATTATGCTTCAAAAGAGAAAAAGGCTTCACTACCTCAATGGTTAATTTCACTGAAGTCCTCAATAAAAAACAAAATGAAATGTAAACCAATATCTGCATGACATAGAAAGAGAGCTAGTACAGAGCTGTCCTGGATGAGGAGACTCGTGGATATTGCTGGAGCTGAAATGCACGGGCTTGGATTTAACATATTGATTAAGCACAGCTCAATGTCTTCAGTTGATAAGAATCAAAGCGTGAGGCTAAACACTAAATGAGCTGTGTACCTCTACCTCACCGCAGAGCCAAAATGAGGGAGCATTTTTTATCTCTGCACCTCCTGTTGCCTGCCAAAAAGAATTCAAAGCAAGGAAAAATATGCCTTCTGGTGTTTGGGGAGGTTCAAGATACATTTAAAAATTGATTTATGTTTAATCACTCTTAAAGCTTCATTATTCCAAGTACAAGCATGAAAGACCGCCTCATCCAGCAGACATATTTGTTACCGTACCGACAGTAGCAACAGATGTGCTGTTTCTCACCTACCACCTGATCCGATGGCTGATTCACCTGCTTCCGTTTTCACTTCCGTTTCCATTTTCCTGTCATTGATTTATTAATGATGTCTTACTTATCTGTGGTTCTTTTATGGAGTAGGTTTCCTCTGGTATGGTCTCAGGAGAGATGTTCTGCACCTTCCCCAGCATTAAAAATCCAGCCCCCTTCTCCGGTATTCTTTATCACCGCTCCAGAGATTAGAGACTTTAATCATTTAGTAACTGAAATAACCTCCGTGGCTTGTAGAGTTTATGGCCAATTTGTCTTCGGTGCACACAATTCCGCTGCTTTCCCTTGCTAAGGGATGGGCCATGCTTGTTTCATTGCTTCTTTGTAGTGTGGGCAGTCGGTGTGCTGTCTGCAGACCCCATGAAAATAGTGGATGGCTCTGGGTCGCTCAGGACTGCAAGGCACGGCCCAGCATGGCCCAGCATGGCCCAGAGAATGCATAGATGCTTGCCATGAGGCTGTTAACATTGGGGCTGCTTAGAGAGTCGGTGTGGCTTTTAGCTCTAAGAAGCAGAGAAAGGGAGGATAGACAAGAAATGGTTCTGAAATTCTAGGACCATTTGCAGAACCATCAGAGGAGCTGTCTATACCACATGCCTAATGGACCCCTTTGGTCGTCTGTGGCCAAAAGGAAAAATAAAGATCTTGGTTTAAAACTTGGGGCCTCTGATAAACCTAAGATGCTGTGTAAATTGAGGCTTACAAAGGCATGTTTTACCATTAAGTTTTACCTGAAGATCCGAAAGTAATTTCTTGTTGTACAGTTAAGATTTCTGAAACTCTATGTAAGTGAGTAGGTAGGTTGGTGTTGCAGATGTCAGGATTCTCTGTCCAGATCTCCCTGGAGGACCCAGGCACTCATTCCCCTTCACCTCGCTCCATGCCAGAAGCTGACAGCTCTCAGCTAAGAACTTTTCTAGGCCTTGCTTTGAGCTGAAGAGAGCCAGCCAGTGAGCTCAAGGTCATGCTTCCTTCCTAGGGGCAGCCCTCATTGGGTGTCTGAGGCAGGGTATAAAGGCCTGGCCCCCTCCTCGTAATTTGGGACCACCCTGCAGGACCCTCCTAGATCCAGAGCTCCCCAGAGGATCAGCTGACCCTTTGTTATGACCACTTCACCCTTCTTCCTCTGCCCAATCTGCTTCCTTTACTCCCCCCTCAAGGATTGATCCTAAGAGCCCTTCCACTTCCTAATAAGCTTTCTGTGGACAAATCTATTTCAGACTTTGCTTCCCTGGGAACCAGATCTGCAAACAGTTGGTACTAAGAGTGATACATCACAAACTAAAGGCTACGTGCAAAAGCCAGAGGGCCACCATACAAAGAGATCATTTGCACTTGGGGGGCAGCAGAGCTGAGGAACAGCTTTTTGAAAGTAGCAGAGTTCTGGAAAAGGTTGCCTTCTCAGCTCTGTCAGGTTGCTGTGCCACAGCCAGAGTGGGACCTGGAAATGTGGGTTAGGTATATACACGGGTTGATGCACTAGAAAGACATGATCTCCCAGATTCTTCTGAACCCACTGGACCCACAGATGTGGTGATTCCTCCCAGTTAAAGGCTAATGCTCCCCCCCTTGCCTAAAAATGGTCAGAGGTCTCTGCTTTGCAAGACAACACACTCCTACCTCCCAAATCCACTCACGGCCCCCTCTCTGGCTAAGAGACAAATGATGAGGGTTGAATCACAGCATAACTAGGCCGGGGAAATACAACAAGAAAAAATAGCTATACTCAGAAAGGGCTGCAGGATCTAGCTAACATGGGCTGGCAATAACCAGGACATTAATGATGGCACTGGATCTTGAGAGTGCTTGTCATTGAGGACAGAAAATAACTTGGACAAAGGAGAGGTTATGGATGTGGGACAGTTCACCAGTGACAGAGAATGTAACAGCCTGGCAAGGACCCAAGGGAAACCGTCTAACACGCTGCTAGGAAGGCTTTTGGACGGTGGAGAAATTGATGGCTCACACTATATGAAGTGGACATGCCAGAACTACTACGGAAGATGGCAGAAGGCAGGACCAAAAGATTCAGAAGAAGACACAGTTGAGTAGACTAATGTGTATGGCCAGAAAGCTCCTTGAAATATGCTGCCTCCAGAACCTGGTGCTCATACACTGGGCAAAAGAGGAATATCCAAACATTTCAGACACTCTTGGACAAAGGGTCTGTGCTGATCTTGATACCTGGGGAGCAGAGGTGTCACCTAGGTTTCCTGTTAAGAGTGTGGGACATGGAGGCCAGGTAATAAAGGAGGTCCTGGTCAGGTCCTGGTTAGGTCCAACTCTCAGTGTGTCCACTAGGGGCACAGACCTACTAGGTGCTCTCTTCCCTGGAGGTGGAATATATGATTGGAAGAGAAATAACTGGTAGTTGGCAGGACATCCATGTTAGTTTCTCCGCTGCTGGGTAAGAGCTATTGTAATGATGAAGGTCAAACAGAAACTACCCATTTCCTCCACTGACCAAGACAGTAAATAAAAAACAAACTTACAATCAAGGGGGAGGGGGATGGCAAAGGTTAGTGTTACCCTTAAAAACCTAAAGGATGCAGGGGGTGGAGGGCAGTCCCAATCATATCCCCATTAATTAACCAGTCAGCCCCAACAAAGGCCAGAAAGAGCTTGAAGAATGAGAAAGTGAATTGCTGCAACCCAATAGCCCAGTTTCAAATGTGGTGCCCCATGTGGCACCTTCACCACAACAAATTAACATGGCCTTGGTGGATACATATTTTTTCATTTCAATCAGAAAGTCAGATAAACAGTTCATAGTCACTTTGGATAAGCAAAAAAATAAATACATGTGTGGTCTTTTCCCAGGACTATGTTAACTGTTCACTCTGTCATAAATAAGATGAAAGTCAAGCATCTGGGAACAAACAAGGCCACAGGGCATAGAGCAGGTGGCCCAGATCAAGTTTGGTTCATGATGTATCTGCTTAGTAGGTAGGTACAAGCTGGAAATCACAGTGGGCAGAGCTTTGGATGATTCACCTGCCTATTCACTTTGGGTAGAAAGAGAAGTGTCTGATGTTAGAATAGCCCTGGACTCAGATGGTGGTGGATACTTGGCTGGTTAGTCAGGGACCTAGAAAGAGAAAAATGAGAAGATTGAGGACAAGAAGGTCTGAGGGAGAGAGGCCAGCTGAGGGGGATAATACCCAGTGATGTAGGGTATATCCTAAGTCAACTACCATTAAATAGCAGCACAGAAGCATAAAGATCTGGTCTGCTCACTCCAACTGAGGGCAACCCTGAAGGGCCATCCAGCCTTAAGGCTCCCTCTGGGATTAGCTATGGGATTTTAAAAAAATCACTGCATCATAGCTGAACTTCTTCCCCTACCCAACCCTGCCGCCTTCACTCCTCCACAGACAGCACTCACCAATAAATCATCTGCATTCAATTTTCATCTCAGATTCTGTTTCCTGGAGGCTCCACCTGCGACAATTGCCACATGGGTTTTCATAATTGCTGTTTTTATTTACAAAGCTTTACCACTTTTAGTCTGACAGGTAGGCTAGCGTAAGTGAAACTGATAGGGAACCTGAAAAGAGTCAAGAGCTATTATTTGACCTGTCATCTAATAATTCATTGGCCAAATCATGCATGAGGCCATGCGCCCTGCCTATCATTCAAGTTCAAGGTCAGTGTTTGCCCAAGAGGGCCATAGTCTGACACCAAGTCTTCTCTGCACCCACCTCTCCCATTTTCCACCCCACTTCTAACCCCTGGCATATCAGGGTGTATTAAGAGATGGTAAGAAGGAATAGAAAAGAGAATTTAAGAAATAGCAGCAATCAGATATTAACAAGATCGCTAATTGGCTGTACCAGCTATGAAGTCCAGCCTCTGTGCAAATGTTTCCCACCCTCCTTCCTTCCAGGAGCCCACATGAAATGGGACTCCTGAGGAAACCCTCGTGCAGACTTCTGCTGCTCCAGTGCATTCTGCCTCCATAAATTAAAATGTACAATTAGCTACCCTTGTGTTCAGGAATATATCATGTCTGAAACCTAAAAAGCCTCTCCTGCAGACCAAAACCTCTTCGCTTTACCCTAATAACATCAAGAGTTGATTGCTTCACTCTCAGCATGCTCTCCTGCCTCCCTGTCTGCAGAAGCAAGTGCTCTTTGTGGGGGACCTGGCTGCTTGATGTCTCAGAAGAGCTGGGATATGTAATGGCCTTGTGTTCAGGTCTCTACGGGCTTCCTCTGTGGTGCTGGGTTTTCTTCAGGCATCTTTAGGAGCCCTGAACAGCAATGGTTCATCCTCTTTTTTAGATCTTTCTTACTCCTGTGATTTGACTCATTTGCTCTGATTTGGTTCAATGAATTCACTTTGTTTCCTCTCTTTCTTGCTCACATCTCTTCCAATTCATCTCTTTTTTAGCTGCCTGATGCTGCTTGGGGGCAAAATAAGTGCAGGGCAAAACCTGGGGATTAAATGTTGCAGTGACTTATTTTAACTTTTTCCGTTTTTAATTTCAGGCTCGCTTCATTGAATTGCCAAGTGAAATGTACATGAGATGGGGATTCAGCAGCTTTAAGATTGGAGAAGGAATGTGAAACTCAAGTTCTTGGAGCTTCTTACTGAAAGAAAAAAAAAAGTAATGATCCACTCAGATAAAGTCAACACTGCGGGAAATGCCACTCCCACCCTCCTTCAGCTCTGCCCAGCTATGAGGACAGAGGATTTTGAACAGGAAGGTCCAACAAGAGGCAGTCCCTTAGCCAATGCAAACAAGTTGTGAAGTCTGTCCAGGGTCCCACACCCCGCATGCGTGAGGTTTGGAATGAGGTTGTTACACTTGGTGGTTGCTGCTCAAAGCGCTGCTGTTTTTCTTGAATAACTTTTTGTGTGCACTCTACATAGCAAGGAGTTTTGTGCTGCTTCATGAACTTTTCTCCTTGGTTTGGAGCTGCCATGAACCCCAGCCACTTAGTTCAACATCATGACCATCTGCTTAACCCTTTCTCCCTGCAGAGCTGCACACTGATTTTACACACACACCCATCCCTTCTACCCCAGCTTAAAGCAGTTTTGCTTCAGTTCACATGGACTTCATTCCTTCTTAGAAGGCACTGTGATTATCCATGGGCTAAGGAATATTCTCTCCATCCAGAGACAGGAGGTATTATTCGGCCTGTCGTTTACCAGTAAGACTATTTGAATAATAATACCATCATACCATCCTGGGTGATACCCAAGCTTCTCATGTTCCCAACTCTTTGGAGGCTGGTCCTCTTCCTGAGAGGCCAGTGCTATAGCTGGATTGTTTCTCTGGTCTTAAATCCTGTCAATTCCAGCTTATTTTCATGCTTCCAGCCACACACCTTTGGGTTCTAGGATTACATGCAGTTTATCCACAATTGACTTCCATATAAACTCCAATATGGATAGAACTTGGAAAGCATGCTCCCATGCAAATCTTACCCAGGTTTGTACTTTTCAGTTAGAAGACAGATGGATTGTTACGTTAAGACATGACTCCAATGATTATATATATGTATTTCCCACCCCAGAACCTTTTGAAATTAGAGATCATGTCACATGAAATACACACTTGGCCCCTAGAAGGCTGTCGAAATGAAGCTTGGGAAATAGTAGCTTAACCTGAACAATTTGAGTAAAAGATGTCTTTATTCTTTTTCTTCTTGTGAAAGTTGTAACCTCAGAGAAGTTTCGTGCCTTCATTTACTGACAGTAAAACTGTGAATCTTAAAGTTATTGGGGATATTAATTTGACTGATGTACTAACAACTTCTGAAGTCTGACTGTAATGTATTTCAGAATCCAGTGGTTGAAAAATAAGAGTTTCATCTAGATATTTGCTTTTTTCCGAAGCCAGCGTGGTGCAGGATCTAGGTTCTCACTACAGTGACCCATCTGAAACCTCAGGGTCCATTTCTGTCTGTTGTCATTATACTTTTTGTGTGCCTTAAGTTTCATGAACACCCCCTCTTTTATATTTATCAAACTTTAGAATATAATTAGGGTTCAATACTCACTGCTCTGTTGAGAAAAGAAACTAAGAGAAAATAGCATCTTATTACAGTTGAAATATTTCACATATATTTGTTTAGTAAATAAATATTGCCAGAGTATCTAGTCTAAATGAAGTACAGTGGTACCTCAGTACTTGTCATTAACTTGTTCCTGAACTTGTGACAAGTGCCAAAACCGCCAAGTACTGAACGATGAATTCTCTTCCTGCGGGGAAGCGGTGTGACCCATACAAGTTCTTGTAAGCACAACGAGTCCCAAGCAAGCACTGAAACACTTTTTTCTCACCAAATCCAGCGAGTACAGAGTTTGATGAGTTCTGAAGCTGGCAAGTACCGAGGTATGACTATAGACAGTTTTTAACCCTAAATGAAATACAGAACTTCTAAGCTACTATTTGACATTGTTCAGCTGTGACTGTACTAGTATCCTATTGCTGCTGTAACAAATGACCACAAACTTAGACTTCGAATAACACACATTTTTATCTTTGAATCTCACTGGGTTCAAGTCAAGGTAGTAGGGCAGTGTTCCTTCTGGGGTGTCTAGGAGAGAATCTGTCTTCTTGCCTTTCTTAGCTCCTAGAAGTTGCCTGCATTCCATGGCTCATGACCCCCTTCCATTTTCAAAGCCAACAATGCCTGGTCCAATCTTTTTCACATCCTATCATGGACATTAACTGTCCTGTCTCCCACTTTTATTTATGAGTACTCTTGTGATGGCATCAAGGCCCCAGGTTATCAGAATCATTTCCCATCTCAAGATCCCTAATCACATCTGCAAAATTCCTTTTGCCATATAAGGTGATGTGTGCAGGTCCTGAGGAGTAGGAGGTGGACGTTTTGGTGGTGATAGGGCATTATACTGCCTACTACAATGGTACTAAAGCATAAACAATTCTACATATTTTTTGTTAAGAGTTTTCATTCATTTTATAAGTCAGAAATTAAATCCTGAGGAAGTTTTAAAGATTGGTCAAGGTTATTCTAGAGGAACAACCCTCTACTATTCCATTGCTTAGTCACGACTCATTCAATTTCTTGAGGGAAAATGTAATGTTTTTTGGATCTGAGACATAGAGATGACTACATACATTTGTCACCTTCACTTTGCCAATTCTTCATTTTATTTAATTCTGTAGAGATCTGGCACATTGCCCTTGGCAACTAGCCACTGCCTAAAATACTGCCAATTTGGAACTAGATGAGAAAGATTATGAGAGAGTTGCTCGAAGTAGTGAGGCTGTAGTGCGGCTTGACTGAAGATATATTACAGCTTCATCAGCAAATAATAAGAAAAAGGACATTTAAAAAAAAAAAAAAACCTTTGTGCTGGGGTTTTGTTGAAACAAGGTGTGCCCCTTCCAGCGTTGCTCTAGCATGGTGGTTCTCTTCATTTTGGTCACCACGGCAGGTTTTTGTCTATTACAGCACTCGACCAGCTGATGCAACGCAGCCAGCAGCTGCCCCTGTGTGTTACAAATGTCCCGTAGCTTACCATGAAAAATCGGAACTTAATTCATTTACCCTGGCTCCTCCATGGCGTTCTCTGCCAACACAGCTGCAGCACAGCTCCTCCATCTAGAAACCTGGCAGCCTTCCCAGCTGGCTGCTACCTGCCAACACTTTTCTGAAGACCAGCCAGAGGAGGGAAGAACAGGAGGGTGAGGAACTGAGGAGGAAGGAAAGAGAAAATGCAAGTCTAATTGCATTGGCCTTCAGCTCCCCTTAGATTTCCATGCTCCCAGAGGTGGTGACATACTTGAATTCAGCAGCCTTCACTGATGTTGCTTGTATAAGTCCTATTGAGATGTGGGTATGCTTTCCTGAGCTTTGAGTCTCTAGAATGGCCCTGATCTTTCTCTTTATTTTGCAGTTATGGAGAACTAAGAACATCCCACTGGCTGGAATTATGGCCTCCCATACAGAAGAGTGATGAGCTGGTATTCTTATGTCTCTACTCATATGCTAATCATACAGTTTATGTACTTTTTTTTCTCCTTTCCATAAGCACTACAATGATATTGTCCAACTTTTCTAGGGTGAGGACTTCTTGTTTATGTCAAATTTTTCAGCCTTCCCACATGATAGTTGTTGTACTTTTCTTATTAGTTGATTCTTTAAATGTGTGACCAAAATGCATCTGAATTCAGTGAGGTTTTGGATAAATCTGTGTTTTATTAATTACAATAGTATCTAATAACATTTAAAAACCAGCGGAGACACAGACCTTGGCAGTACCTGGTGCAAAGCCTGTGATATTAATGAAATGAATAAGATGGTGCTCACTCTGAATATGGATTCATGGGACTCATTACAATAACTTGACAACCTAGAGGTGGTGGCTCAGGAGGGCGTACCACTGGAAGGACATAGGGACCAAACTTGCCCAGTTTTGTGTGTGCTGGGTTGGGGCTGGGAGGAGCTCTGTCAGCTCTCAACAAGAATGTATACGCCCCAAGGGAAAGAGGAAAGATTGCTGTTCAGAGCAGGCCCACCCACAGAAACACACATTGTTGAAATCCCTCTTTTCACAGTTTAGAATCCTTCAAAACAAACAAAGCTAGACTGTAGGTTGGGAGTTCATTACACCCTTTTGGTTTGCATTACAAACCTTACCAGGAAAAGTGACCCCACTGCAGCTGGAGCTAAGAGGGGGAATCATCCAAGTAGATGACACCAGCCAGGACAGCCAGCTCTAGTCCACAAAGGGACTTCCCCTGGGGAGACTGATGTCAAGTTCTCTGCTATCCTGCTAATAAGTTGTGAACCAAAGAAGAGGTGTCTGAAGAGAGAACTGGTTAGAAACCTGAGTGATAAAATATTTGGTAATGAGGAGGGTATGGTGATACATACATTTCAGTGCATCAGAACGGACAACTAGCCAGAGCTCTTAAGAAGGTCCTGAGCACACCCCTCCAATCCCCAACCCTAATGAGTAGGCATTAATCCAGAAGGTTCCAAGGCATCTCGGATGGTCATGCTGGGACTCAAGGCAGAGACAATTTAGCAACTGGTAAGAAAGAACCTCAACTTTTAACAACTACGGAAGCTATGCCCCTGCATATTGACTGCTAATGTGTGTAATCAAGAACTCTAAAAGGGTTTTAGAGCCATCAGAAGAAATTATTGATAGAATCTCATTCCTTCATTTTTCTCTCACTGTTGCTATAGCAAATTCAAACCTAGACTCTCTTCTGCTGAGAGAAGGATGAAACTTCTAGATAAAAGCATCTTTTCATGAGGTGAAAGGGACATGACTGTTGAGTGCCTACTATGTGCCTGCCCCTGGGCTCCAAGTTTACATCCACAGGCTCACATTTCCTCACAGCCACCACTAGGTGGGTATTTTTTTATTCACATCTTATAGATGAGGAGCCAGGTGCCAAGGTCACACATCTAGTAATAGATGGATCCAAATTCCACCCAAATCTACCAGACTCCTGAGCTGCTGTCCTTCCTTCCCACCACATCACATGATTTTTAAGGTTTCCTTGTTAATTGGTTGTGGATACAGTTCTCCAGGTTGGCATTAGCACTCTATATTTCATCTAACAAATCCATTGTATCATTTTTAACCCCCACAAATCAACCATTCTTATGCAACAATATTCATTTTATTTTCATTTGCTAACTCAACTAGTAACTCACTAATCAACCTAATCGCACTGAAGTTATCAGTTTTCATGTAATAAATAAAACCACATTTAACTTCTTTGAAATACATGCTTACTACATATAACAAAACCTTTGGCTTAAACTCTTTCACTTCGGGCTCCTTATTATCAAAAGGAAGACATAGCTCAATTTAAAACACATCCGTATTTACATACACATAGACATTCCCCGAAAGATAGGAGTTGCAGTAATTCTGAAAGATTTCCTTGGGTTTTTCTCCAAAGCATTTTCCACGGAAATCAATTTCAGTGACTTATTAATGTGAGCAGGCACCTCACACTAGAGATTAGGTCCTTTCATGGAACCTTTCCAACTCCCATTGCTCCTCAGCCTTTTTATCTTCTACCGTTTGTTGATAATGTGGTGTTATAAATACCCATCAAAGACAAATCAATAATGATAAAGTTAATTGGGAACAGACATTTATCTAACAGCTGATACACACCAGATTGCTAAATGGTAGGGCAATGAGTAAAGCCTTTCTGGTAGGGAGTGAAGGTTTGTGAAGCAAAATGCCTTTGCTGCTGTCACCGGCTCTCATGCTTCCTCCCAGCCTCTTCATGTCATGTGGCCAACTGTTATACTTCATAAGGAGGAGGCAAAGGCCATCATCTCCTTTCTGGGGCTACATGTGGGAACCGCATGAATGAAAATGAGTCTTATAAGGATTAAATGCACTCTACATGCAAAAAGACCAAAAAAAAAAAAAAGTTTCTATTCCATTGAGTCCAAAGAAGAAACAGAATGGTCTGTTGCTAATATTTTAGGATTTGACTCAATTGCTGATGGACTCTAGTTCTAGTTACCCTGGATGAAGATTTAACCATCATAGGCCCTGGAATGGAAGTATTTTATCTGGACTTATGCTCATGTAACTCTTTAGTTCCCCCTCACATTCATCAAGTATATTGGGTTTTAAAAGATATCCCTACTTCTTGCATCAGTGCCTTCTTAATGTAATTTTATTTTTTAAATGAATCATGCAATATTTAAGACATTAGATAAAAGAATGAGAAAAAATATGAGATAGCATGTATTTCTCACTGAGTTCACAAAATAAAACATTGGGAGCACAGTTAAATCCATTTTATGCTCCATGCCTTCTTAATAGAGCCTGTTACTTCCTAAGAGGTTATTTCCTGAGAGATCAGAGAGATGTAGGTTCTTGGCTCTGCCCATCCTTGCAAGGACTTGGAAATGACCCTATGTCTCTGACCTCTGTGTTGTCAGAGTCAGAGATGACCATGTGATTTTTGAGGCTGTGGGTTAGCCATGCAATGTCTGGACTTTGGCTCTGACTTTGGAGTACTTTTCCTCTGGCCTTGTGGTCAGGTAGAAGTACACATGACCATCTCTTCCAGAGTATTCAATGAGAGGCCCCAAACCCCTTGACCACAGTTCTGCATGTGGGTGGCCAGAAAGGCCAGGGGGCAACTGACCACACTCCTGAACTTGAGGTACACTTGACTCAATGAGGAAGGAGGGGTGCCACTCCTAAAGCCTAGCCCTATAGTGACATCTATGTGCTGCAGGGTGGTCCTGGCTTGGACTGGGGCTTGGGTAGAGGGCAGGTCCATCTGTCCCTCCACTTGGCCTCTTGTGAACACAGCTTCTCCGTCAGCTGTGGGACTATCCTGGCTGAAGAGATGTGAGCTGGTGCCTTCATGGGTCATTTTTAGTGAGGAGAAAACTCAGAACATTAACTATCATTTATATTATTCTGTGGACATTGGTCTTAGGTTGGAAAATAATAATGGTTTATGGCCCAATGATTTTAAAAATAAAAAATAATGCAGAAAATGTGGAGTTATTTGCCCTGTTGCTCCTGTATATTGCAGCCAAATAAACACATTCCCCACATTTATTTATGTTGCAGGCCAGTTTTTTCTCTACACTGGAATCTTATTAAAACAATAAATCAATGTTAACCTGGGTTTTAAAATGGCCCAATATGTTTGGAGAATTTGCTTGTTTAATTTTCCTATTTTTCATTTTCAGTCAACTAATTTAGTTTTCCCAATTGGGAAACCACAATCATAACATGTGGATTTATCTTGAAACAGGAAGTCTGACATACATCGTTGCCAAAACAAAAAAGTAAAACCCAACATTTTGTCTTGTAATGAGGTGGCAAAGAAGCACAGCTCCAGAGGATATCTATCCTAAGCTTCGCAAAGTGCCTAAGCCTGGGCTCTGGGAAAAAACCGCAACTGCCCGCAACTTCTCCTGCATATCCAGTCCTGTATTTCCTCCACATCTCCTTTCACTGAGTGTTTGTACCCCCCCCCCCACAAATTCATAGGTTGTAGCTCTAACCCCAATGTGACCATATTTGACAACAGGGCCTTCATGGAAGTAATTAAGGTTAAATGAGGTCATAAGCATAGGTCCCTGATTCAATAGAATTAGTAAGCTTATAAGAAGAGAGAGCATCAGAGAGCTCTAGCTCCTTCTCTCCCTTCCCCTTCTTCCTTAACCCTCCCTCCCTTTCCCCCATTTCTCTCTCTGTCCTCACACACAAGAAAAGACCACATGAGCACACAGAGAGATGGCAGATACCTATAAGCCAAGAAAAGAGACCTCAGAATAAAACCTACCTTGCCGGCACCTTGATTTTGGACTTCCCAGGCTCCAGAACTGTGAAAAAATAAATTTTTGTCGTTTAAGTCACCTAGCCTAAGGTATTTTGTATGGCAGCCCAAACACACTAAGATAATCAATCTCCTGGTATTGTTTTCCCAGGAACACTGTGACAACAAATTGCTGCAGCTCCCTCCTCGCCCCAGCCCGTGCAGGAGTGCTTGGTGTTCCAGTAAGATGTCAGCTGGCACCTCTGAAGGCCCGCACCACCACCCAGCTTGGATAGGTTGCAGCAGAGCCCCAAAGCCCAAAGTAGGATTGGGGACCGGATACCAAGGAAAGCTTTTTCTAGCCACCAGCCCTCAGAGGGATAAGTAGGTGTGAGTATGTGTGTCTGTAGTGGAGGGGTGACTTTTGCAAAAGGCCAGTGCTAGAAGTATCCTCAGCCCCATGGCTGCATTGGGCTCGTTCCTCACTCTAGAGCGTGCAACTGGGGGTTGAGAGTGTGGACCTTAGGAAATGCTGGCGCAGTGAGTGCTGCTTTTTGGGGAAGCTGTTCTGTGTAGTGGAAACAGCATTGGTTTTGGAGTCACACAAAGCTGGGTTTCAATTCCAGCTTTTTACTGCATTAATCAAAATAGTATAGGCAAGGGCTTCATTAGCTCATGCAACTAAAAAGCCAGGGAGCTTTTTGCTTTCAGGCACAGCAACACTGAGGCACTCAAAAGATGTCATTGGAAATCTGTGTTCTCTCTTTCCACTCTGATCATTTCTCAGCAGCTCCAGACTCACGTGACCCCTAGCACTAAGAGTGGGTGGAGAAGGAAGGAGTGTTTGCTGAGGCACAATAAAGGTCTTGGTGAGGTTGTTGATGGGATAGTTGAGGGGTTGGTCCCATGTCAACCTGGGAAGGATGGTGCTGCTACTTAAAAAGGAGGAACAAATACAAAATGTGCTCCTAGCATAGCTGAAGGCACAGAATGGAGGTAAAATAATTGTTAACTCCCTCCCTTCTTTCTTTCCCTGGCCTGGTCCCCTCCTGGAGGCCTGGAGAAGTTCAAGTGATTTGACTGGTATTGAAGATGTCATGTAGTTTCAGGTTAAGAAGCTTTGGACAGTGTGAAAACTTCAGAACCGACTCAGGGGGGTTCCTCTGCCAGGGGTTGGTTCTCCTTGGGAACGGTGGCCTCAGTAGCATGACGGGGCTCTGAGATTTCATGGTTGGGCTCAGCCCTGGGACATCCAGGTGAGCTGGTGAATCCTTCCAAAGAGTAAGCTATGTCTGTAGTTCCCTGCACAGGAGGGCTCCATGCAGCCAGCTCTCCTGTCACTCGTGGGAATGCAGAACCAGGCCTCCCATGGTCACATCTCCCTCCTGAATAAATGGGGCCCTGTCCAAGGTACACATTCCCTCACAGACCTGTGGGTGTCTTACCCAAATGACCACTCACTACTTGAATTGACTTAGGACTCTTTAGAATTCACAGTGTAAACTGACCTAGAAAAAATGCCTTTAACACAAATATTCTGGGAGTTCGGAGGTAGAGGGGGATAGGGAGGCAGAAAAAGACTAGAATCATGTGCCTGCCCAGATGGTGACAGGGTTAAAACTGCCAAATTTGTCCTTCCCATGGCCACCTGCTCTCCCTCCGTAACCATCCTCACAATGCTATACTCTTTTATCCATAGGTTGAAAGAGCATGGACCCTGGTACCCCTAGCTGTGCCTAGGCTTATGGTGGGCCAGACCAGAGCGTGTGACCATCTGCCAACCTCACTCCCACCCACTGAAAGGAGGTCTGGCATCCCAGTAGCCCACTTTCTCCCTGACACTGTGTTTTTAAAGGTCAACCTTTAAAAAGACTAAAAGAGAAATATCACCTAGTGGATTTTTCTCAAGTCCCATTATCTAGTTTCCTCGGGTCCACCTTGGTTTATTCAGGGACCTTGGCACATCTTGTTTCATGGCCACTGCAGAGGACATCAAGATGACCTCTCTTTGTATCTCCAGTTTCAAAACACCTTCCCCACCTCGGTAAGAGGCTATGCAGGTAAAGGAGATAATGTGCATTGAAATGGTAGTAATGCTTTGGTGGAGAAGTTCCATAGAACTTGAATGCAGCATTATTATCAAAGGTAGTGTATGTGGCCATTTCCCCCTTGGGCAACCAGTGGCTCAGTTACAGCAGTGGATATTTAGGGGTCATGGGAAATGGTTCTGTAGTGACTTGGTGGGGGAGGAGGTCAAGTTTAAGCTTTAGAATAGGAGCATGTGCTGAAAAATTCTTCAGAATGAGCACTTAAGTGGTTTTGGGACCACCCCCTCCTTCAGAGACAAAACGGGTAAAATGGCCAGAGTTGGTGTGATTCACAAAGATCTCAGTAAATGGGGATTGCTAATCCTTAAAGTGCTTCTCTTAAGAGAATGAGGAGAAGCCCCTATATATACTGCTGGTGGGAATGGGAAATGGGAACATTTCTTTGGAAAGCAATTGTGTACTATTGAGCCAAGTTGAAAAAGCAAAGATCCTATGACACAGCAATTCCATTTTAGAAGTAGATTCTGCCCATAGACTAGCACAGGCACAAAGGGCTGTGAGTGTCTACAGCACCCGACGATGGACCGGACTGCAGCAGAGCACTGGTGACATAAAATGGAGCAAAGCCACCACAGGATACTGAGGTACGTGCAGATGTGAAGATTTGGAATAACCCACATTATACCTTAGGTGAAAAAACAAGGTACACAACAGTGTGCACGAGATGCTTCCTTATGTAAAAACCACTGATACATGAATATACATTGAAAATTACTGGAAGCATAGACCAGAAATTATTAACAAGTGTAGCCAGACGGGAGTTCAGGGCAGAGAGAAGCTTATTATTCATTAGGTCTTCTCATCCTTCCTAAATTTTTTTATGCTGTTCATGCATTTCTCTTTCAACTAGGGGAAAACACTAGAATACAAACAGATAGCCTTCCTTCAAAATGGGGCCACCATTTCCAAGGCAAATGCTGTTGCCAACAGAAATGGGCAGCTCTGGTTCTCTGGAGGAAAGGCCATTTGCCCTTCTAGCTGAGCACATTAAAAGACCAGCTGTGTCCACTGATGGAAGGAATAGACATAGCATTTGGAGTTCTGTTTAAATTCAAAAGAAGGGATAGTAGAGACATCTTCCCCTCATGCTCTTGGTGAGATGTGCTGCCGGACACTCTTCCCAGCCTGCCTCTCTGGGTATAGTTCTAGTTCTATTCTGGATGAGCAGGCTCATGGGAAACAGTGCAGGCAGTGCTCCAGAACCCCTGTATGTCAGGATGTGGGCTGAAGAATAGAAAAATTGACCTCATTGTGATGTGACTGAGGTGAGAGTAGAAAGGGGTGATGAGAGACACAAGCATTCTGGGAGTTGGGGGTAGAAGGGGATAGGGAGGCAGAAAAGGAGTGAAAAAAACTCGGAAGGTGGCAGACCCAGAGCACATCATCAATCTGGACCCTCCTAGGCCTGGAACACTGTCATGGGCCCATGCTGGCCCTGACAGTCGTCTGCTCCCTCAGGCACCTGCACTTTCATTTGGTGATTCATTCATTCAGGTGCCTCAACTTAGAAAAGGTTTAAGATACTTAGAGAAAGCTTAAAATACTGAACTAATTTTTTTCATGACTGCTTTATTCATTTATTCATTTGTTTTTAACTTAGGGGCTTATTATTAGTGATTTCTTATATAATATTTTTGTATTTTATACAACAATAAATCCAAATGAGAAAAATTTAAACAAGAAGACATCTTCCTTTGTCCGATTGGTAAAGCTTTAAAAGTTTGGGAGTACAGTGTTAGCAAAAGTATGAGTGGAAAAGGCAGGTTAATTTGTGGAGTAGTGGTGATGGATATAATTTGGCTCAATCCTTTTAGAAGACAGTTTGGCAGGATCTGTTCAAATTAAGACACGCATCGTCCTTGACCCAGCAATTCCCTTTCCAGGAATTTCTCTTGCAGAAACACTTGCAGATGTGCACTAAGATCATTACACAAGAATTTTATTCATTACTGTTCCTATTCAGAAATATTGGAAACCCCCCAAATGCATATCAAGAGCAGATTAAACAATCACGATACTTCCGTACAATGGGATACTGTGGTGGTGTCAAAAGGGAGGCAGCTCTACATGTGTTGACATAGAAAAAGGTCCACTATTAAGAGCCAAGGTCAAAAAAAAAGAAAAGGCACATTGTGTATGTTCTTATTTCAACTTATATGTACTATGAAGATCTATAATAACATTCACTAAAAAAATATCTGGAAGAATATAAACTGAGCAGAGTTTATATTTGGAGTTATAGGGACCTTTACTGTTTCATGGCATACACTTTGTAATTTTTATTACAGACATGTGTTACTTTTACCATCAGGGATATCAATAGTGATTTTTTAAATAAGAAAAATATATTGAACAAAGAAAAAGTGCTGCATTCTAGGTTTTAAAAACAACCAACCTCACCTTTTCAGAAGAGAAGGTTCTTCCCTGCTTCGAGCAAGGGTGCTCCAACGTGAGCGATGCCACTGTGCATCATTAAAGTATAGTTTTTCCATTGGTCGGAGAAGCAGTGGCCTAATAGCTTATTTCCTAAGATTTTCACTGGAAAAGCCCACAGCTAAGATGCTGACATGAACAGTATTCAGAAAGTGACAAACCTCCCTGCAGTTTATAGTAATTAGAAGGAGGGGGTGGGGGAGAAGGAGGAGAAAGAGGAAGAAGAGGAAAGCAGTGGCACCAAGGTTTCACGAATCCATGAATCCGTACAACTTCCAAAACTCCTGGTGACGGTGGAAACTATTCTGCTTTTATAGAATGGTTTATGCTGCCCTCTCTAGGATTTTCCTTTTCAATTCCCAGACCGGTGCCTGACCTTGGCTGCTCTGAGGTGCACGTAGAAAACTTGGCCAGAGCTGGGTTCCCACTGTACTAATTGCCTATTTGGTTTAGCAGAGGAGAGGTGGGGATTCCCATTTACACTCTTGTCAGGTTAGTCCAGGGCCCTGAGAGGGACCTAGTTGGTGATCCATTCCAGCTCTCCCATTTCCAGTAAAGAACTGTAGGCCGGGACTGGAATGGCTTATTCACTGCAGACTAGAACAGGCAGCGAAACCCAGGTCTCCTGACTGCTACTTGAGTTAGCAACCGCACTTTGTTCTTTCTGTGGATTTACAATGAAATTTGTTCAAATGTTGGCTTCTGTCTTTATTTTGGTGGGATGTTTCAGGTGTTTGGTTTGAATGATGAAATGTATATTTTCCTTTCAGCTCATGCACAGTCCAGCAAGTCTTCTCATGATCATGTTCAACATAGTTTCTGCCCATCAAGCCCTAGCCCTTTTCCTGGCATAAGGCATGGCTTTAGCTCCAGGGGCTGCCCGAGTCTCCTGTCCCTGTGATGCTGCTGCCAGTGGTACCAGCATTGGCCTCCGGGATCGCAGGGCCATCGTCTCAATGCACTTCTGTTTTCAACCTGGGAGGGGAAACCAGAACTGCCAGCTTCTTGGAGAAACAACAGACGCTGTCACTAGAACTGAGCTGCAATATCAGAGCGTGAGGTGACGGCCTGTGCAGCAGAGGTCAGGGGCTTAAGGCCTTGGGGTCTCCGCCCTCAGAGGCAGTGAACTGGAAGTCTCCACACTTTGGGTCCCTTTCTAGTCATTGCTTTATGAATGTCTCAATTCCAACATAGGTAAGACAGTCACAACACAATAACACTGGAAATGGCCTGAAATTGTCAGCTTAGAATGAAAGATCTATAGACTAGAGATTTTCTCAAATGAACAACATCCTAAAATTCACATGATATTTCCAATAACAAGTTGTAAAACTGAAATGAAGTGCTAAACTGTAAATATTGAAAACACGTTTTTATCTATCACAGTAAAGGGAAGAATGAATTTGCTTTCTAGGCTCTCTTTAGCAAACAAAATTACAAAATTGTTGCTATAGGTAGAGGCGATCAAAGAGCATGCAGCTAAAACAGGAAACAAAGAACTAGAGAGGATGTCAGGCTGTTAATAAATATGTTGTGTTCTTTTTCTGGATGTTGTAATATTTGGTATTTGTCACTATTTTAGACACTTAATTTGCTTTGATTTCTTTTTTCATTCCAAATATTCATTTTGCTACCTAAATTCATACTCTTTGACTTAAAGAGGGACCTCCCCCCAGATGGCAGATCCATCCTCTCCCCACAGAAGTGGGACCAGCGTTTGCATGCCTGCCCCTCCTGCTCTGGTTCCTGGCCACCTGTATATGTGCCCAGGATGGTCAACACCGTCCTCACCAACATTACCATGGTCTCCTTTGCAGCCATCTAGTGCTTCTGACGTTTCAAAGAGCTGTCACATCTGTAATCTTCGATGTAGTTTAGCGATCCAAATGACACTTAGCATCTCTTAGTTACTTAAACTCTGTGTGTTTTAGTTTTGTCATCTGTAAAATGGGGATCATCACAGTACCTACTTTATAGGATTGCTGTGAGGGTTCAATGAGTTAATGTATCTAATGTGCTCTGAAACGTGCCCAGCACAAAGCAAGCACTATGTGTGTGAGAACTTGCTATTGTTTTATTTTTTTTTCTTTGCTTATCTATAGGCCCTTCACCATACACAGTAGAATAGACCTCAGGCTTTCTGCACTCTCTTCTCACTCCTCACCCTCAATATAATTACGCTGGGAGTTGGGGGAGGGAGGGGAGTTGGTAGTAGTAGGACTCATGATAAAAGATCGCAAAATCTTCATCATATAGGAAGTCAACAGATAAATTAAAAATTTATAAATACAGAAATCACAGTACAAGCATATTATCTAGAAATACAGACAAATACCAGAAGAAATAGCCAAAAGACTTGAAAATTGTAGCCTCTGAGGAGATAAGCAGGGTTGGAAATTACTGTTTTTCACCATAAACTTGGACTCTTAACTATGTGCATGTGTAACTTTGATTTTTTACATTTCACAGATTTTTAAATGTTACAAATATAAAGATTTGACTAAAAATATACTTCTAAAGCACCCCCACCCCACCCCAGCCACCAAGGGAGAAAGGAAAGGAGAGAAACATCAATGCAAGAGAGAAACACTGACTGGCCACCCCCTCGCTCGCTCCCAGACTAGGAATTGTAATCATAGGTACCCAGACTGTGGATCAAATCCACAACCCAGGCATATGCCCTGACTGGAATTGAACCCTTAACTCTTTGGTTATGGGACAACACTCCAACCAACTGAGCCACACAAGACAGGGCAAGCATTCTTTTGATTGAAAGAGTGAAGTGATAATACTCTTGTTTACTCTTTGTCATCATTTTCATAAGAAAAATTAATAAGCAGTGAATTTCAATAAAAAGGAAGAAGTTCTGTTTAGGTAAATTATAAGTAAGCTTTCCCTAGTGGAATTTGCTTAATTGGGTTGCAGCTGGTGCTAATTTATTCTCTTCACCATCTCATTTTGGTCTTGTGTATGTATTTGCATGTGTTTGTGTTTTAAGCTTCACACAATTTGAGGCTTTTTTTAGGTACAACTGGAACTGCTCATGACAAGCTTATCCTAAGGAAGAATTTACTTTTTTGTTACGGTTGTTTTGTGGTACACCTGGGAGCTACTGACTATAATTGGCGTATAGCTGGGATGAACTAGGTTGGGGTTACTACCCAATCATATTTGATCTTATTTTCCCATTATATTGTTCCCTCAGTCCATTCCCTCCCCTTCCCCAATTCATTATTTGAGGCACCGTGTGAGTGAGTGGAGGCCTGGAATGAAAGAAGCTCTGATTGCCTGGTGAATACATACACTGGTTCATTGGACATGAAATCCACGCGTGAGTCTCTATCTAGAAAAGGCAGTTTTCTGGGCACGAAGTGGACAGGCAATTGGCTTTTTTAGTTTGAAAAATGGAGACTACCATCTGGGAATATTTTTCTTGTGTCTCGGAGTATTTCTGCTGGGTCTGCTGGACACTGATTGCATTTCATTATCATCTAACAAGTGGCATCAGTCATGGTCCCATCTTACTGAGCTCACAGGGAAGAGCAATGAACAGAACATATTGTTGTTGATATTTTTTCAGTCTAGGTATGAGGAGAAGATATCATTTCATTACTGAATTGCCAGTCACACTTGCAGCCAAGATTAATCACTTGGTAAGGATTCTTAACTGTTCTTTTTCCCTGTTCATATTTTACAGAGTCAATATCTAGCTTAAAAAAAGAGTAACTGATAAAAAATATAAGTTATAAACATTTTAAGAATTAAAAAAAATTTAATTAAAAAAGAAAGTAACAGAGCACAACTGCCAGCTGTTTCATAAGGCAAACCGGAGATTTTGAGTTTGCAATATAGTATATCATATCACAAGATACTACTAAATTATTCTGAGACTCACAAATGAAGTATTAAAAGTAAACTTGTTTAAAAACAAAGCACAACTGAACCTTGAAAAATTATGGTAAATGAAATAAACTAGACACAAAAGGACATGCATTGTATGATTCTACCATACATAAGGGACATAGAATAGTTGAATTCTTAGAGGCAGAAAGTAGGATGGTGGTCGCCCGAGGCTGGGGGAGGAGTGAGGGGGAGTTCTTGTTTATTGGGTCGGAGTTTCTGTTTGGGGTGATGAAACACTTCTGGAGATGGATGGGGGAGATGGCTGTACATCATTGTGAATGTACCTACTGCAACTGAACTGTACACTTAAAAATAGTTAAGTGGTAGACTTTGTTATATGTGCTTTACCACAATAAAAAAAATACAAAAAGCAGTATTTTCTGTGTGATGCCAGTACATTCCAAATTATATAAATAGACACATTATGCAATTTTGTAAAACTCAGAGATACTTACTTCCCCACCCCCAGCCCCCAGTCAAACCCTTTGGCCTTTTTTCCATGTTTGTTGCTCAACGAGAATAAGCAAGGAAAATAAATGGAGAATAAACTTGACCTTAAAATATTGCTGATTATTGGCCTAATCTATGGCCCTCTTGGAACATGGGGTTAATTGCAGCCTAATCAACATTTAAGTTTGGGGATTGTCAGTAGATTTCAAATTTTTCTCATCCTACTTATCCTCAGTGATTGTGGAATTACGTTTTGGATTTGTGGTAGCTCAGTGCTGTCATTGTTACTCTCCCCTGATTGCGACGGGCCTCCCCAACAGCTGCAGAAAGAATTTCCATGATAGCTCTGCCAAAGGGGAGCGGTGGGAATTCAGTAGGATTAGAGCTGGAAGTTGAAACTCCGGAGCCAAGGCTGGGATGCTGCAGATGGACACTTGGGCTGTTTGTTACCTAAATGCTTCCACAGCACAACTACCTCCTGCCTATGGTTCCTTATCTCTGAATAACCTCTTTCATGTAGTGCTAATATGCAGGAACAACTGGACACACCTTCCATGTCTCCACATCACAGGGCAGCATCCCAGGAGGTCCCCTGGGAAGCAACTGGCACCGCTGCAGTGAGCACAGCTCCCATTCGCCCTTTCAGGACTGTGCACTCGCTTTATAGTGATCGACTGACCATCAGAAGATGAGCGGTCAGAAGGTCAGCACGGTTTACACTTTCCTCCCTTCAATATGTTTAAAAACATGCGCATCACACAATAGAATCTATTGTTTCAACTCTTCTTAAGGTTTATAACTTTAGTTTAATACGTCAAAGTTAATGGAGAGGAATTGTCACTGTGTCTTTGTTTCTCTGACGAAAGCATAATTATAATACCTCCAGTCCAGTATCTGGTAATGCTAGGTGTCACGGCCAGGGCTATTCTACTTCCTGCATGTACATAAATACCTCACATATAACCCATTTATAGACTATTCTAAATAAGTATTTCATAGGGTTAGGGAAGGTTTAAAACTCAGAACTGTGTTACACATATTATTCTCTAAAACAGGCTTTATCATAGACACCATTGTTGAGCAAAGAATTTTTAAGTGATTGGTATACCTAGAAAAGTTGAGGAGAAGACACAATTCTTCTTTTTTCTTTTTAAAAAGATTTTATTTATTTATTTTTAGAGAAGGGGAAGGGAGGGAGAAAGACAGGAAGAGAAACACCTATGTGTGGTTGCCTCTCACGCGCCCCCACCTGGGGACCCCGCCTGCAACCCAGACATGAGGTCTGACTGGGAATCGAACCAGCGACTCCCCTGTTCATGGGCCAGCACTTAATCCACTGAGCCACACCAACCAGGGCAGTTGTTTTCTAATGTTAAAGAAAAAAAAAAATTCAAAACTTGGAAATATGGAAAAGGCTGACTGTACACCCTTGCTATATCGCACTGGAGCAATGTCCAATGAGCCCACCTAATGATTACTTAATTCCCTAGGGGTGTGATATGTAGCTTTGCATGACTTTTTATTTACTAGTGATTTGTAAATGCTAAATTGTAGTAACCTTAAAGCAATACCAGTGATTCTTAACTGATAGCAATACAAATGGGTCTTGTCCACAAAGACATTAATTATTATTGCCTGGTAAAGAAGAGTATAGCCCAAAGGTTTTACGTTTTATTGCCCTGTGTGACACTAACCAATTGTGTGTGTAATTCAGTCATTTGTTCCACTGTGGTTTCTTTCAGCAACTGCAAGTACATCTGTTTCTCCTATATTCCTCTGAACCAGTTTTGGTCCTCATTAATGAGATAAGTAGGTCTTTAGTATGTGCTCACTATATTTTTGTATGACAATCATATTTCTAACCTTGTGGAGGTTTGACACCGATCTGCTTCTCAAAGCCTGAGAAGGCAAGCAACCAATGGTCGACTGACAGTACTGGTTAGCAGCCACCTTTTTCTCAGTGAACGTCAGAGACAAAAAAAATGAGTTTCCATGACATATCAACGTTGCTTGTTTTTCCACAAGTCCAAAGTCCAGATGCGTTTAAAATTGCCAACAACTTGCCAAAACGTTGAACTGCGAGATATTCTTAGTTTACTATCAGAGGGGAAAATAGTTGTGTGAGCAGTAAAGGAGGGTGCGTGGGGAGGGGGAGCGGCGTGAAAAGACCACCTGTGGTGAATGACTTCACGAAGTTACCAGAATGTAAAGGCCAGTGTGCTAACTAATAGTTCCAAATGTAAACCCAGGAAGGGATGTGTTATACTGCATAACCTCAAATACTGGACCTCTGTTAAAAACTCCACCTTGAATATAATGGAAAGAACATTTTATATTTAAGGTAGCAGGGAAAGGCACAGAACGGTGAGTACTCCTTCTGTTTTCAAGAGTCATGATGAGATTCACCACTGACTTGCTGTTTCTGGCTGTGAAAGGAAAAGCTCCCTAGACCTGAACTGGGAAGGGGAGATTAAAATCGAGGGAGATAATTTAGTCTGTGTAATGAAGTAAACGAGTTTTCCCACAGTGTCTCTGGAGGGAGGAAGTGTGGGGTCCCTGAGGGACAGAGAGACCCGAGAAGAGCTCATTTTCCGTGTGAGAACAGGTCCCGGGGCGGCAGAGGCAGATCCCCCTCCCTGGAGAGAATGACCTTGAAGAAACATGTCGGGTATTGGATTTAGATTTTCCTGCTGCTGCGTAATTTACTTCTGCCTTTCTGCAGAAATCTGTGACCTTAAGCAACAGTCTTCTGTAAGGAGGCTTTGGGGCCTGAAGGAGGAGGGGCTGAGTTCTCACAGAAGTATTGAGAGGAGGGGATGAAGTAGAGATGGCCAGGAGGAGAAATTCAGCCTGACAGGTGACAAAAGCAAGCCACCTCCTCTATCCTGCTCCCAAGAAACGTTAGAAAGGGGGGAAGCAGGCTGGATTCCCCACATTTACATGAAAGGGGGCTCCGTTCTTTTTTCTTGATTAGAAGAAAGAATGATCCCCAAATCCTGGAGAACTTGGGAATCCAGTTTATAAAAATATACCTTAAAAACCTGGAGTAAAATGGGCCACGAAGTGTGGATTGAAGCCATTAAATGCAACCCAGTTACAGTTTCGGTAATTCTCATATCTAGCGTGTCTTTGCTAGTTCAGGGCAGGGGTACAGTGGGTTTTGGGTCTTTAAGAAGGGTACCAAATTACGAAGCTAAACTGAGGTACCGGGCCTGAGAAGGGGCCCCTCAACTGAAAAGCCCTGAAACTGAAGGTTTATTTGCGTCATGATTTGTTAGCCTCTGGACTCCAGGTACTTTTAAAGCAGAATTTAAGGAAATGAATGAGATGTCTAACCTCTCAAGTCCAGATTATATGGAGGAAAGGAAAGCTTGAATCCTTGCCAGAGCAGTTCGAACGCAGGGTTTCTGATCGGAGGTGCTGGGGCCTGGTTCCGGTTCCCAGGTAGTGTTGATTTTGGCTGACATGATGCTGCTCTAGAGATCATTCCCCACCCTAAGAAAGGGCTTTGCACCCTGGCTGGTGTGGCTCCATGGATTGGGCACCAGCCTGCGGACTGAGGGGTTGCCGGTTCCATTCCCAGTCAGGGCACATGTCTGGGCTGTGGGCTGGGTCCCTGGTTGGGGGAGTAGGAGGGGTGGCCAATCACTGTTTCTCTTGCACATCCTGTTTCTCTCCCTCTCTTTCTCCCTTCTTTCCCCTCTCTGAAAATAAATAAATACAATCTAAGAAAGAAAGAAAGGAAAGAAAGGAAGGAAGGAAGGAAGGAAGGAAGGAAGGAAGGAAGGAAGGAAGGAAGGAAGGAAGGAAAGAAGGAAGGAAGGAAGGAAGGAAGGGAGGGAGGGAGGGAGGAAGGGAGGGAGGAAGGGAGGGAAGGAAGGGAGAAAGGAAGAAAGAAAGGGCTTTGCCCTGCCAGGGCCAGTGCCACCAGCACTGCTCCAAAGAGAGCTGATTTAAAAGCCAGGCACCAGGTGGTCCTCCCAAAGGAGGTCACCAAATAGCTGGCACACGCAGGCAGGGTTTCCAGGTAATGGCTGGATGAGGCCTCTCCCTTCTCGGCTTTTACAACTGATTTGAGGATTTAGTGGTAATCCTTTTGTTTTCACTATTTGGCCTGAAATCCATTAGCTTGGGTGGTCTGGAATCCATTTTGTTAAAATTCTGTATTTGTCTTTTCCTTGCATCAGTAATAGATTTTAGAAGGGATTTTTTCTTTTTCCTTTTTTGGGGGGGGGGGGCGGGGAGAGGGTTGTTTGTTTTGCTTTTTATTTTTAGTTAGAAAAGAATAAGGAGCTGGCAGCAGGCTAAAAAGGGATAAAAAGGCATTCACACAGCTTTTTAGGAATAAATGCCTGGAAATACTCCAGCTTCAGAAATTATATGGTTCTGTTTTATGTGACTAATAAAACATTCCTTATGCCATAAAGAAACATATCTGATGCTGTATGGTTTCCAAAGCATGCTTGCACAGTTGATTTTCTAAGATCTTTATAAGAATCCCATGAGGTATGCAGGGGGCGTACTATCTTCCCTTTCTCATGTCCCTTTCCCCACCTACCCAACCCACCCACAGTCCCCTTCTCTGAAGTGTAATGATGCCAACACTGAAATCAAGCCTGGTGACAGAGATCCCCCAAGCTGGCAAAGCAGCCAGTGGGGGAACTAGGATTGGATCTCAGGTTTCCTGACTCTTGGTCCAGCAGTCTTTCCTTTTGTATCTGTCAATAAGTCTCCCATTAATTTCTTTCACTAATTAACTGGAGTTGCTGCCCACGCCACTATTCCTTACTTCTGTTTGCCCTGACCTAAGATTCCGGTGGCTCTAAGATTATTATATCCTAGGGCCTGGCTCTACCAGGAGCCAAGGATGTCTGTGTTGGGCCTCATAGGAGCCACTGTTAAATTGATACCTAAATGAATGCCTGGGCATACCACAGGGAAAGACTGGTGGTGGAGGAAGATGCAGACCTGTCTCAGGGCGCAGGCAGAGGTCCGTCTTCTGGCCTCTGGAGAATTCTGTCCCTCAGGCCCACACACTCTTTCCTGGTTTTTCTCCTTTCTTCTCCGGCTAAGCCTTCTCTCTTGTTTGCAAGTCTATCCTTCTCCACCTGGCCATTCAGTGTGGAAACTCCTCAAGCCTAGTCTTAGGCACCCCATTTTTTCCCCTACATTCTCTCCCTAAGTGGGTTCAATCATACTCTCTCCTTCAGATGTCACCTACATGCCAATACCTTCAAATCCATTTCTACCCTGACCTATCTCAGCTCTGATCCTTAAATTCATATGTCTATTAGGATGTCCCAAATTCCCAATGTGCCAGCCTGAACTCAGGATCTCCTCTCTCCCCACAAACTTGCTTTCCTCCAGGATGTCCTATCAACCACACCTCCAATTGCACAAGTCGGGAATCTGTAAGTCATCCTTGGAACCGCTCTTATCACCCTCTAGAGCCTATATGTCACCAGGCCCTACTGGTTTTGCCTGTGGAGTACCTAGTGACTTTGACAGCATCCCTCCACTCCATCAGCGTCTCCCCAGCCCAAGCTGCTGTCAGCTCTCATCTGAACTTGGGGAAAATAGCCTCCTACCAGTTCTTCTCAAATCCACTTTGATTCCTCTCTTTTGTTAATTCTTTACACCCAAGGCCCTTCAAACCACTCATCTGATTCGACTGTGCATCACCATAACACCCCTCCCTCTCTGTGCTGTGCCACACTGACTGTTCCTTCCCTGCAATAAGCCACACTCCCAATCCCTCCTTCTGCTCCCTCCCCCTGCAACTACCACCATTACTGGGCCTCTACTCATGGTCTTCTGTGTCTGGGGACTCCTCACCCCCAATACACACACACACACACACACACACACACAACTGCACAGTTACCTCCTACTTACCCTTCATGCCTCCTCTCAAGCATCATTTTCTCAAATGCAGGTCATATTCCTTTGTTAGATGCTCACACAGACTCATGCTTTCTGTACATGTGTCTCAGATTTGTAATTAACTTCCTCATTCAGTCAATAACCCTTTAGTGAGCACCTACTCTCTGCCAGGCACTGCTCTAGGCACTTGAGGCCCATCAGGGAACTAACTCAACAAAAATCCCTGATCTCATCACACTTCCATTCTATGAGTAATTCTATAAATAATTATAAATTCATTTCTGCTTATCTTTTTAATATCTGTCTCACGCAGGGCTCTGTTCAATGACAGCTGGGATTGTGTCTGTTTGGCTGACATCAGCCCTCAGCACAATGCTAGGTTCCAGCAGGTTCTCAAACACTGGAAAGTAATTTTTAAAAAGATTTTATTTATTTATTTTTAGAGAGAGGGGAAGGGAAGGAGAAAGAAAGGAAGAGAAATATCAATGTGTGAGAGATACATTGATTGATTGATTGCATCTTTCATGCCCCAACTGGGGACCTGGCCCGCAACCCAGGCATGTGCCCTGATGAGAACCAAACTGGCAACCTTTTGGCTCACAGGCCACACTCAAGCCATTGAGCAACACCAGCCAGGGATGGATATTTTTATTTGCAAATTAACGAATAAATTAATGTTATTTTAATATTGTAACTTGGCTTACATTGAACTAACAATATTTTAATATTTTAAAAATGTCCATGTGTAATCACCAAGGTAATTTTACACATTAACCTTTAAAAGATGTGAACAGCCATGGACTTCCCTAGCTTTTAAGTGACTTCTGAAGAACCAGCTGAAATTTGCTGCCATCTTTTGACCGAAGTTAATACCACACAGATGAAAGCTACCTTCCATGATACTTCAGGTTCTGAGTGTCAATGAAAAACCCCACCACTTAGTTCTGTCTTTGCCTAAAGAGGCAAGAATATGTTGCCAGTTAAGAGGAAATGTATGGCCACGCCCAGTGCCTACCTCTATTACACCTTTATTTGTCTGCATAGCTCTCTCCTGTCCTCCCTCTTTCTTTCACATCTCAACATCATGGCAAATGCTTGATAAATGTGTTTTTATTTATGTGAACAGTGAATGAAGAACAGTTTTGTATCAGAACTGATGGGACACAGACACACAGATATTAGCTATTATTGTTATCATTAACATTATTGGTATTATAAAGAGCCACCACCCCTCCCCCCGCAAAGCAGATGAAGCAGATAAGCTAAAGAAAATTAGTACTGCTCTGCTGTGAGCTCCTTAATTCAAGAGGACATGAGGACAGCCACCCCAAACTCAATGCAAGATTCTCTCATTCCTCTCTTCCATTCTCTCTCTCTCTCTCTCTCTCTCTCTCTCTCTCTCTCTCTCTCTCACACACACACACACACGCATGGTTCCAGTGTGTAAGGGCCAACCAATAATTCCACTGTATCTCAGGATTTCCAGCAAGTTCTGCAGCAGAACAGAGCTTCTCCAAGGTTTCACTGCTATCCCATAGTCCCTGAGGTAAGCAGCAGAGACCATGGTTAGTTTGTTCTTGTTAAAAGATGAGTAGGCACAGGTAGTTGGTTTAATATGCAAGGCTGCAAGTTCTGCCTATCTTGCCCATGAAAATCTCTCTTTGTGGACAGTTAAGAGAAAATGTATGGCCATTCATAAAAATGGAATCTTACTTTCTCTGATTTGCTGTCATTTCACAAAGTAAAAATCCCATGAGTCAAGTTTGCAGGAGAAGGCATAGTCTTCAGGAAGGGCACTAAGGAAGATGAGAAAGAATGTGCTCCCTTTCCTGGTCTCTGGATGGCAGTAGGCTGTATGCCGAGCATTGGGACTGATTCCTGAGGGTGAGAGAAGCAAAGAAAGCAGGAAGGGTGCTGGGTATAAACTTTACCTGTCTGGCATTTCCTTGCAGTCACTTTACAATGCACATCAGCTGGTATGTCTGGCAGGCATGCCATCCTCGTCCAGGTGGAACCCTTTGCTCCCCGAACACCATCCCCCACACCCAACCACCTAGGTGCGTCTGGTGGGGAAGGGGGGTTCCCAATCATTGCACTCCATTCTCCTGGTTCTAGAGTTTGTTTTAGCCTGCGAGCCCATGACCCAATCTGGGCCAGTCACAGTCCCTGTCTGGGATTCTTGAAACTGGACCTGAGGCCAAGAAACCCTCTCCTTTTTGGATGGCAAAGTTGGGAAGGTGTGAGCCCAGGAATTGTCCAAAGACATGGTTCTAGCCCCAAGGAGAAACTTGATTTGTGGTTGGGGAGAATGAAGCTGCCACTCAGGGAGAAGACAAAATGTGAGGAAAGAGTCTACCTGGTGTTCATTTCCTCACCTAGGTGGTTTTGAGTTATTCTCTTTCTACTTTCAGTGCCCTGAGCCAGTGCATCTCCTACCTGGCCTCAGCTTCTTTAAGCTGACGTTTCTGTAATCTACCAAAGCATCTTCACCAGCACCTCACTACACTCCACATACTCCTCCCTTACTTATTTCCTCCCTCTCTTCCACTCACAAGAGGTGTTTAAAGGCATTTTTTCTATCACCTCTGAGGAAAGGAGCCAATTTTCTCTGAAAATTAGTGACTTCCCACAGTCAATTAATCTCATATTTAATACAAAGAGACATGAAAAGTGTTAGAATAGTGCCAAGCATATAAAAAAAACCACTATCTAAATGTTTGTTATTATTATTATTACTGGTGGTAATAATAATAAAAGTCGCCAGAATAGATACAGCAGCACATGGTGGTAATATGAGGGTGCCAGAAAAACCCTCCCAGATTAATGAGACTTGATTATAAAATACGCCCCCTCCCCAAAAGCATACAGTAGGTATGAACCAATAATTGTTTCCTTCACCTCATTTTTGATGCCATGCCTGGGAAATACACTCAGCTAATGGCCCGCTCTCGCAGCCCAGCATGCTTCATTCCTCACTCTCCTTGTCTGAAAAGCCAGCCGACCCATCCCTGGCGTCACTTTGTGCAACAACTGCTTCAGTTGCCCATATTCTAATTTATAGTCATGCTGCTATTTTGGGAGGAATGTGCAAATGAAAAGACTACTTT
This sequence comes from Furipterus horrens, assembly GCF_987537825.1. Taxonomy (NCBI): domain Eukaryota; kingdom Metazoa; phylum Chordata; class Mammalia; order Chiroptera; family Furipteridae; genus Furipterus; species Furipterus horrens. Next base: position 176,714,580 of record NW_028327173.1, read on the forward strand.
GTATTGTATTTCTTGGCCATTCATACCTTCTTTATTCTATAGAATGTGTTCTCTTATCTGCCAATACAGCAATTGAGGGTCAGAATTAATGGAAGTATATAATTTCAGTCCATTAATTGTAGACTGTGCTGAGGGTGGATGAACTTTAAGCCAGGAAAAAAAAAGTGTTCATAGCAGGCAATATAACTTAAAACTACCTGGTACTATAGATAAAGTCTCAATATAGTCAACCTGTCAGTGTGTAATGGCTTACACTTCTTTGGTCTTGGTCCTTTGAACAAAGATAGATTTTTCTTATGTTATTGGCCACCTGAGCAATCCTGGGAGACATAAGTCATTTTAGATGTTGTCAAAGGGACGTGTCATGATAGACTCCAATGTCTCATAGCTCATGGTCCTCCAGTGCTCACTCATCTTGTGGACCCTGGTTATCACCTTTAAAACCCTCACCCATAGATCTATCTTGATGTTTCAATCATTACCATCTTTCTCATCCTTATATAACAAGTAGGCATCAACGCGAGCAACCCATATTTGAGATCAAGAAGCTCATAGCTTTTCCTATAAATCTTGTCCCTAAAGTTGTATATTTTTAATACTCACAAGGCAAAAGAAGTTCTAACCCAAGATTTCATAGAAACTCATTGCTACTGAAAATACACAGTAATATGAGAGTTTCTCATGTTGAGAGGTAGGAAGAGTCAACCAAAACACTTTCTCCTTAGCCCTCTGAGCAGACTTATAGTTGTCTTCTACTTGAATCTTTCTGGTGACTAAGTGTATGATCACAACCTTCTATTACCCTTCTGAGTTAACTGGGCAGTGCTCAGTAAGCCAAACCTGATTGTGGCCATGTTCTTTTGAATTCATATACTTGTACACTAATAAATCCCTATTGCCGGAGGTGGATTGTACAATGAAGACAGTTTTGGCTCCAGGGCTGCAACCAATTCACTTTCTTTTGTATATTCCTTACTAGGCCATTTCTAGCTAATCAATAACATTTTGTGAGTGACCCCTCCAATTTATAAATATCTTTTGAGTGTTATCCAGGACAGTTTTGGAATTTCTGATCTTCAAATTATTTTGGTGTCCTTTTTAATGATCAATACTAGAAAATTGTCTTTCAAAAGGGGAGCAATGGGCAGGTGCACTCACTGTTTCTTCAATTAAAAGTTCTATTTCTATTGTTTCTGAGAGCCTGCACTGTTTTAAACTTTCACACCTCTCAGTATTGGTAAATCCAGGGATTTAATAAATCCATAAATTCTCATTTAGTGTGGCCAATTAAAACAGGGAAAGGGGCTTCTTCTTCTTCTTTTTTTTTTTTTTTTTTTTTTTTTTTTGTCTCCTAGTCACCTAGATGATAGCCAAGAAGTTTTGTCATTCATGTTATTCATTTTAATGAATCATTTAAATATTGGCATAATCACAACTTACCAACAGAATCTTGTTAGCAATGTTTCTGTTGTGCTTTTGCCTCTTTTCTACAGCACCCCCAAATTTCCTGCAATAAGGTTACTTTAAGCCCTTTTCAAGTAATTGGGAATTTCTTTGCAATGACTCTGTGTCCAGAAGTTCCATCTATGCTTCATCAGCTCCCTCTATTGGCTCAATGATTATCGCCTGGGCCGTAAACAATAGCAAGGCATGTCTAGTTTACACTTATGTGGGGGAAAAAAGCTTTGCTCCATTTTTAGTTTGTGGGCCAGATTCAAGGGAACAGAGGGACATGCTTCACACATGTTTCTTCCTATTACACATCCCAATCCCATAGCTATCTCAAACCACAGAGGCTCATCTGATTAATCCAACACTGATATCATCTTGATCCCTTCATCTTTGTTAGGGTTCCTTCATTCCTAATGTCATTACTGCCACCTCTGCCTCTCATGTGCACGGTGACTATGTGAACAAATGTCAATGGAAAACTTGGATTGATGGAAAGACCAGACTTAGACACCATTTGGATACAGTGAACAATGTGGCAGTCAGGATAAACAGTAGAGGTACCCAGGGAGGTCAGCAGACATACAATTTTCAGATCTGCAAATCCTCACAAAGGGGAGTGCATAGTTAGGCTAAAAATATCCTTGTGACTGAACATCGCAGGAGGATGAAATGTGTTCATCCAATTTCATGAGATGGGAGAGTTCTGCACATTAACTCATCTGGACATATGGCAGCAACCACTCATTTTTGGATCTGATACATCTCAGTAGTCTCAGCATATGTAACCAGCAACATGACTGCAGAGCCCAGAGGGTACAACATACTCAGGCTTGAACTTAGTTCTTGGTGTCTCTGGCTAATGCAGTCTAATTTGATTCCTAAATTACAGAACTGCAACAAGAGTCAGTCACTCTGGTATATCTGGATTATGTCAACTGGCTCTTAGGTGAGCCATAGGCTCTATCTTACAATCCGTAGAGACTTCTGTTCGGAAAAGGCCTACACCCTCACCTGCTTTCTGTTCGCAGATTCACAGCCTCCAACTCCACTAACTAAACTGGGTATAATTGGCTCCCCAGGACAACCCAGGAGCCTTCTCTAAGCCTGTAGAGATACCCACTGTCTACCAGAAGAAAGAGAATTCCTCCAACTCAGAGCTCCTAGCTTCACAGACAGACCCTGTGCTGGCTCACATTTACTCCTTTCTTTTTCCCTGTAGAGTCATAATACAATGTTAGATAAGATTTTATACTTTGTGTGATGCTCAGTGGTGGCCAAACCTTGCCCCAGCAGTGATCCCATGTCCTTATATTTTTAGCATTGCAAATGAGGGCAGGCCTGTGGGAGCCATTGCATTGGGACCCAAGAGAAGAAGAGCTGTTAAAAGGGTGACGTGATCTTAGAGGGAAGATAGATCTGTATTCATTTCCAAACTTCTTCCCTGAGTCATTAGAGATGTGACCTTGGGCAAATTACTTAATTTCTCTATGTCTTAGTTTCATCAGTAAAATGGAGATAATAGCATATTGCCAATTTGCTTCAAGGATTGAGCAAGAGAGTGTGTTTGAAATATTGGAACATGGACAGAACTTAGTCAATGGTAGCTAGGTCACCACCACCATGATTATTCCCAAGTCTAGTTCTGGCCTTTCCAGGAAAATCTGCTTGGCTGCTTTTCAGAAACATCATATTCTGGCTTGCCCCCATGTGTTTGGGTGTAAGGATGGAATGTTCAACTCTTAAGAATATTTACTCAGATAAGTTTCATTTTCCTCTTCACATACTCAAAAATTTCCTTTTATAACATTATTGCATGGATTCTAGAGCATTGGAACTCAAGATTGATGTTTTCATCTCTGCTAGTAGCCATCTTCAAGACATTTGGCTACCCAGGGCCTCAGTTTTCTTAGTTTATATATAGGATATAAAAGGGAATTTATATACTGTTCTTTGTAAAATTGTTCAACCAGCTGATGAGGTGAAATACATGAAGTTCTTCATACAGTGTCTGGCATATTGCAGGAGTACCACAAATGCTGGTGAGCTCTCCACCCCTTGCCTTTGCCTCCAACAGCTTTAGTTAATCAAGAAAATAAAAACCCTGACCGGTGTGGCTCAGTTGGTTGGGTGTTGCCCCACAAAGCAAAAGGTCGCCAGTTTGATTTCTGGTCAGGGCACATGCCTGGATCGCAGGTTGGGTCCCTGGAAGGGGTGCATATGAGAGGGAACTAGTCAGTGTTTCTCTTACATCGGTGTTTCTCACTACCTCCCTGTCCTTCTCTCTAAAAATAAATATTTTTTCCTTTAACTGTGTGTGTGGTGGGGGGTGGACTAGTTTTTCTTCCGGTTGTTTCACTTCGAGTGTCCTGGGACTCTTGCAACACTCTCTCATGCTACACGTGGCAGTCCCCCAAACACAGAGAAGGATCTGGAAGAGGAGCTCCCCAAAGAAGGTCTTGAAGCCATTGACTCTTGGCCCCACACTAACTTCTCTTTCCCTGCCTGTTTGTGTTGCCTCACAATGCAGTCTGGGAGCTATTCTCCCCAATTTCCTTTGATAAACTCTGTAGCTCTCTCATATCGCTTGAAACTTAACTATTTATATTCATTTCCCTGATATCATTGTATAAATGATACCATTCTTTAAAAAGGTGGACTGTGTTTTGTATCCAGGCCCTGAAGGTCATGACCTGATTTGCTTCCCAAACCTAATCCTCAGGCAGCCGTCTCGTCTTGTCTTGGTGCATACATGTCCTCCCACTCGGTTAATGATTTAAGAACTGAGATGTCATTCTCAAGTCCTCACTTTCCCTCACCACCTACATCCAAGCCATCCAATAAGCCCTGTGATTCTACCTTTAAAACGTATCCAAAATGTCATTTTTGCCCATTTCCACCACTGCAATCCTAGAGCAGGCCGCCATCACTTCTCATGTGGGGGTTAATATAACAATCTCCTCTCTGGTCTCCCAGCTTCCTCCTTTGCTCACTTACAATTTATGCTCCATACAGGAACCAGAGTGACTTTGTAAAGAGTGTGAATCAAATTATGTAATTCCACGCTTGGTGTCCTTCAGCTTTCTTTCCTTTAGTTTATTAAGGCCCTATATGATCTGTCCATGACCTTTCTTCCCACCTTTATCTCGTACCATTCTCTCCATCAACCAGGCTACAGCCACTCTGACCATCCTTCTGTCCCTTAAATACCCCAGCTAATTTCTGTCCTAAGATTCTCATTCTAGCTATTGACTCTGCCTGGTTTACTCTATCTCCTGACCTTCATGTGGCGGCTGTCTTCACATTCAGCTCAAGAGATAAATATCACGATCTTAAGGAGGCCATTCTAGACACCCCAATCTAAAGGAGCTACTCAATCATTCCTGACCATAGCACCCTATTTTAATTTACTTTAGAGCAAGCACCGCTAAGATTTTTCTTAAACTTTAACTTTCTGTTTTCCCCCATTACAATGTATGCTCCTTGAAGTTAGGATTCAGACTTATCTTCTTTGCTCCTGTAAATGGAGAGCCTAGAACTATGCATGGCACAGAGTAGTAAATAAATTATTGAGTGAAGGAATTCAAATTTATTCTGGAATCACTATTTAGCATATCACACCACTAGAGGGCAATAAATCACCTAATTGGAATGAGAAAACTGGTGTTTTTTTTTTTTATACCACTTTCCAAGATAAACTTAATTAATTTTAGTTGTAATATAACAGATATTTAAGAAAAACACTCCCACTCTAAAAAAAACAAACAACAACAGAAAAAAACCAAAACAAAATAAAAAGGAGGAGAGGGAAAAAAAGATCCTCTAGATTTTTAAACCAGTCACCCAGTACAAGCTCAGGCAGAAAACCTTATTCCAGGATTACAAACAGTGAAAAAATTTTAAACAGACTTTGTGTTTAAAGATGCTATTGAAATGTAAATAAAATCTCATTCTGTGATGTGATATAACAAAGTAGTAACTTCAGCGATATGAAATTGTTTTAGAAGTCAGAGAGAAATTAAGCAATAGCATATTTTATCTGTCTTTTATAGACACACACACACACACACACACACACACACACACACACACACTCCTTGGTCACTATTCTTATATTTGGTTTTGAAAGTTTGAGCCTGGCTCTGCCCATTCAGTTGGTTAGAGTGTTGCCCTGATACATCAAGGTTGCAAGTTCAAGGCACATACATGAATCAACCAATGAATGCATAAATCCATGGAATAACAAATCAGTGTTTCTCCAGAATCAAATCAGTGTCTCTCCAAAATCAATCAATAAAAGTTATTTTTTTTAAAGTTTTAATCCTACTCATTCTCATGGGAATAGAGATTCTGAAAAGGATTATTTTTTTTTTCTAATTCCATTTTATTCTGAACTTTTAGTTCTAAGCTTATCTTTTAAAGACAGCATCATGGTATGTCCAGGATACGCCATCAAGCAACGAGACAGCAAATGTTTCCATGGACAGGTTCACCTGGTGGCCAGGATAGCCTGAGTGACTGAAGTGTTATGATAAGGACAGGTCTCTGTTTCTTGAGCCTACCGCAATGCCTGTCATTTAAGCACAGAAAATGGTCAATCACACAACTAGCCTGTCTGTTCAGTGACAAGAGGAAGGAGGACACAATATTCTCAGTGAACTCAAGGTGGCAGTGTAGAAATACTTGAAATGAATTTCACTCTGAGGTCTACTCTTTGGTGAAGGACTCCTTTGGTGGTGGGTTGGCTGTAAGGACAGTTCTCCAAACTGCACTGGGTCAGTCACCATGACAACTTCAAGGCTTATTGGAATCCACGAGTTTCTAGTTGCTCTGCCTCTAGAGGGGAGAAATGACTTAGGGAAAAGTTCAAGCCTATATAGGTGAAGCCTAATTTTTATACCGTTGCTGATGTGACTTAGTGTGGCAGACAGGCTGCCCAAGTGTGAGTGCTAATGGCTGCGGGAGTGGGTTTGGTCAGATAAAGCTGGGACTATAGATTTCTAGGGATTCAGTGGAGGAGGGGAGTAGCCTAAGCTCTTTTAGTCACTTAGTAGTAATGTGAGTGGTCTAGCGCACCGACCAGGTGGGTTGTGAGGAGGGAATAATCAAGATCAGCTTATTTGTTTCTTGAAATTCTTTTGAGTAGGGCCAGATCTATTGAATCATCATATCTATTACAATATATTTTCAGTGACATCAGAATGATCCCCCCTGTGACCTCCTTCACTAAGGGGAGAGAACATTATGGTCTACCCTCATGTTCTAAATTCTTCTCCACAAAAGATGCTTTCATACATTTATTTGGCAAACACTCACTTGTCGAATTACCTGCAAAATAGTTACTATGCTCAAGGAGTCAAATGGAAATGGAGTACTGAGAGGTAGCAACAAAATTTTATGGGGAATTCAAAGGAAAAACCCTTAAAACTTCCAATGAGAAAAAATCAAGTAATATTTTATGGAGCAACAACTTTGATCTTAAAAGATAATTTGAGGCCCTGGCTGCTGTGGCTCAGTGGATTGGGCGTCAGCCTGTGAGCCAAGTGTCGCTGGTTCGATTCCCAGTCAGGGCACATTACTACGTTGCATGTCAGGTCCCCAGTTGGGGCCGCAAGTGAAAGGCAACCACACATTGATGTTTCTCTTCCTCTCTTTCTCCTTTCCTCTCTCTCTAATAAAATAAAATAAAATAAAAAACAAAATAAAGAAAGATACAAATAAATGAATAAATTAAAAAAAAAAAAGATAATTTGAATCTTTAGGTTGATGGGGTGAGTGATTAAAGACAGGGCTTCCCAAACAAAAGAGACAACATCAGCAAAGGTACAAAGATGAGACAATTCAGAGTGTGCAGGATATATAGAGAGTACAGTCTAAGTGTGGGGAGTAATAAAGCTTCAAATGCAGTGTTTTCACTGAGGGGACATTTGGCAATGCCTGGAGATATTTTTGGTTTTCATAACTGAATGGGGAATACTACTGGCATCTAGTGGGTAGAAGCCAGAGAAACTGCTGAATGTTCTACAATGCACGTGACAGTTTGCCACAACAATACCTATCAAGTCCCAGATGTCAATAACTGCCATTATTGGGAAACCCTGTTTTTAAGGAAGTGTGGTCTTGGTCAAGGAACACTCTAAATGTCAGGTGAAGGGGATGGAACTCACGTGGCAGTCAAAGAGAAATGCAGGAAGTTTTTAAGTGAGGCAGTAAATCGATCAGTATCGCGATTTACAGGAACTACATGGAGACATGTTCATAGACTTTCCCTGCCCTGGACTGTTAAAGAGAAACCCTGTTTGCACTACTTGGCTGGCCAGCCTTTGTTGTACTAGAGGGTCGTGGGTGGAGATGCAGAACTGGAGAAACCTAGATAAACTAGAAAAATCTCTATGTATAGGAACATAAGACCTCCAAGAGAAGAAATGATCCGAGAAGTGGAGATGAGGGAGGCAAGGGAGAAGAGTCAGGGAGTAAGGACAAAAATCAGCACAAATTAAAGCTATGAGGAGGGGACACTGAATTATGGGCAGGTACTAAAATAAAAAGCCTTGCTTCTACCCTTGATGAGCTTACAATTTCCTAAAGATTACACATAACCAAGTCTCTGTTACTCATAAGAAAAAGTATCTGTATTTTCATAAGCCTGCCGTTTCTCAGAAGTTTTACTGATGAACACAAACTAGGTGGCTTCCACTCAGGGATAAAAGTCAGTTGGGGCTGATTTTCTTGTGCATTTTTCTTACATTGAGGTGGAAAGAAAAAAAGTGACAGAAAACATCCAAGTCTGGTATCAAATTATTTCTGACTTTTGGGCTGGAGACGGATTTGGCACAGATGACTAAATCTAGTCAGTTGCCCCTTGTTAGAGATGGGTCATCACAAATACGACCCATGGAAAGCTGCAACGGAGACACTCTTAAGGCTGCAAGAGTATCAGTTCCTCATGTCACAGTCAGCTGCTCTGGTCTGCGTGCCTCTGCCAACTTTCAGTGGCTAATAAGCTTTTGGCCCAGCAATGGAAGCAATAGTGCCAATGACAAAGATAAACAAGGTCCTCTGCCAGGAGCAAAAGCTGAACTCTTTCTGGTAATTACAACCTGACATGTGCAAGGCCCCAGGATCATGGGCCATCTTCACCACAGCCATTTGTTATCTATCTATCGAGGGACCTTGTACCATATGATGGCTGCCATGGGTGCTACATTATCACAAACCTGTCAAGGCAGGATGGCCATGTTCTTCTTGTAACGTCCCAGAGCAAATGGAGTTGGAAATGAGTGGATGTTGAGAAGAATACCCACAGAGCTCAGCCTCTCTCAGGAGTGGTCAATCAGAGATGAATTTCATGCACCAAATTAAGAAAAGTTGTTGATGGGGGGATTTTAAAAAATGGGTAGGGAGAAATTTTGCTTCTTTGTTTTCTTTGGAAGAGTTCTTGATTGCTACTTACAGCAAACCCAATAATGAAGACTTATTATTTTATTCTATGACAAGAGGTCTTACATGGGCAGATTTTGTGATTACGACAACTTCTGAGAGGCATCAAGGACATAGGATATTTCTATATTTTCTTTCCCTCATTCATAGTATGTTACTTTTTCCACTTTTGCTTGTCATTTCATGTGTTGCTAGCCACTTCTGCCTCTTCTTTCAGAAAAGGAGAAACTTCTCACTGCACATATTGGGCCAGAACTGGTTCATGTGATCACCCCAACCTCTAAGAGAGGCTGGGAAGATGAATGCCTGTCAAAGAAGAAGGCCATTGTCATGATTGGTTTAGAACAGCCACGATTCACCTCCTAGAGCCTGGCTGTTCATTATCACAAAAATGAGGTTCCGTTAATAAGAATGGAGGATAATTATTGCTGTGACAGACTCAATAGCCTGTAGATGTAGTTTTTAGCTGGTGTGAGAGAAATACAATGAGCTCCATCACTCTGCACATGTTCCTGCAGTCTTGAACACCTTCATCTTCTTCCCTCCCTCTTCTGAACTAACCTCTCCTTCTATGCATAGCTAGATTCCTAGTAATTCCTGCTCATCCTTAACATGTGAAGCACCATGTCAGTCACCGGTGACTGGCACTGTACTTTCCGTTTGGACCATGTCAGTCACTGGTGACTGACAGGACACTTTTCTAAAGTATTTAGAAAGCATTTCTAAAAGAATACAGAGTACAGATTGCGATAAATACATACAAGAAATATATCTGACGATAAACATGCAGTCTTATCACAACCTTACCCAGATCTCTGGCCACCAGCTATTGGTGAAATCAGATATGGGAGCTAAACAGAAAGAAAGACAAAACAGGCTGGGCGCTTAATGTGTTAAGATTCTACTGAGATAATCTTCGTGAGACCTTTCCTGGACCAACATCCCAGTGTTAAGACATATCTATCACTGCTCCCCCATCAAACTCTACCCTGGCATGTACCATACTGAATCATAGCTGTCTCTTTTCTTATCTTTCTTCACCACCAGGTTGGGCTCCTTGAAAAGTCTTATTCATATGTATCATATTCGTATTTATATTCCCAAGACTGAGTCCACAGCCTGACACTGACTAGCTGAGTCAATGATAAATAAGAAAAGTTTTGTTATGTGTTATGATTCCTTAAGAAATGCTGGTCCTGGATAAAGCACACACAGAAAACTTCATTATGTGGGATTGTAAAAGAGCACGCTTTTCAAGAAAGAAGTGCTCTATCTTAAGGAGAAGATGGCCCAGTCTGGCTTTTCTACCTTTGTCTCTGGTGTCTAGTATCAGCAGGCATCCACCACGCCTCTAGTGATCCCAGCTCCGCAAGTGTATGGGGTGGAGTGGAAGTGACCACATCCATGGGCCATCTCTGAGAAGTCAGTGTTTCACTGGAAAAACAGCCTGAGCTTTGGAGGTTTTGAATCTTGGCTCAGCCATCGTCACTTTCTACTAAAGAGCAACAGGAGGCAGCCTTTTAACTTGTTGATCTTTAGGTTTCTCATTGGTAGAATGTGGTAATAACAGCTTTAGAGGGTTATTTTGAGTATTAAATGACACTACATATATAAAGTGCACAGCACATGGTAGATGCTTAAGAAAGTATCAGCGAATGCATCTTGGACCTTCAATGGTATACTTTTATCAGGTCAAAGTTATCTTATGGGCAGATGTTTCCACTGCCCTAGAGTCAAAAATGTTCTGTATTATACAGTGAAGTTTGGAAATTTCTTAGCTCTGTATCACGTACGTGTCTGGACAGTTCTATATTTTTTAAAAACCTGGTGCCCTGGCTGGTGTGGCTCAGTCGATTGAGTGCTGGCCTGCAAACCAAAGGTTTGCCAATTTGATTTTCAGTCAGGGCACAAGTCTCAGTTGTGGGGAAGGTCCCCAGCTGGGAGCATGCAAAAGTCGACCACACATTGATGTTTCTCTCTCTATATATAAAAATAAATAAAATCTTAAAAAAAAAATCTGGTGATAATTATACCCTTAGAAAAAAGAAAGTTCATAGGATATCCCCATAGGAACCACTGTGTGTTTTACATGTCAATCTTAATAAAAGCATGAAGAGCTACTTATAGTAAGAGCTACTTATAGTAACCTTACTTATAGTAAGGTTATTCTTCTGTTGAGATATAACTTACATACCATAAAATTTACCCTTTAAAGTATACAATTCAGTAGATTTTATTATATTTTGAATTGTGCAACCATTGTGACTAATTGCAAAGTATTTTCATTAACCCCAGAAGAAACCCCTATACCCATTAGCTATCACTCCTCATACTTCCCTCCCCAAAGTCCCTAGAAACCACTCATCTTTCTGTTACAATGGATTTGCCTATCTCAGACATTTTACATAAATGGAATCATACTATATAGGCCTGCAGTGTCTGGCTTGTTTCATTTAGCATAATGTTTCAAAGTTATTTGTGCTGTACATGTTTCAGTATTTCATTTCTTTTTATGGCTGAATAATAATAGTCCATTGCAAAGGTGTGCTGCATTTTGTTTATCTATTTGTCTGTCATTTGATAAACATTTGTATTGTTTCCATTTGGTAATTACGAATAATACTACTGCAAACATTTGTGTACAAGTTTTTATGTGGACATAGGTTTTCAATTTCTCTTGGTTATATACTGAGGAGTAGAATTTCTGGGTGCCATGCTAACTCTGTTTAAACTTTGAGAAACTGCCACACTGTTTTCAAATTGACACTACATTTTACATTTTCACCGACAATGCCTGATGGTTTCAATTTATCCATATCCTCACAAACACTTGTTCTTGTCTTTTTTTCTAACTTAAGCCATTCTACTCAGTGTAAAGTGGTATTTCATTGAGGTTTTGACAGCCCTTTCCCTAATGACTAAAAATGTCAAGCATCGTTTCATGTGCTTATTATCCATTTGAATATCTTTTTTGGAGAAGTGTTTATTCAAATCTTTTGTCCAATTTTATTTATTTATTTATTTATTTATTTATTTATTTATTTATTTATTTTTGAACTCTGAACTTTTTATTGGCCTCCTGCCCCGCAAAAAGATCCCCTACTTCTGCTGCCTTTAACGTCTCAAAACTTTGGTGTCGTTGACCTCAGACACCACTTTGCCATCCACAATCCTGCAGGTGGTGGTCTTTTGGATGGTTTGTAAGGAGTGGCTGTTGTCTAGGGCGTCAACGAGATCGAAGTCCTCCCCTTCTTCCAGTAGTCGGTGGTAGGTGGCAATCTCAGCCTCCAGCTTGACCTTGATGTTCAGCAGGGCCTCATACTCCTGGGCCTGGCGCTGCCCCTCTGCCTGGGTCTGGGTCAGCTCTGACTCCAGGTGCTGCAGGAGCCTGTTGAGCTGCTCCATCTGCATGGCATAGCGCGTCTCCACCTCCCTCAGGCTGTTATCCCAGCTGGACTTTAGATTTCTCATCAAGTCCGGGTTGATCTCCAAGGATTGAACTGTATATCTGAGCTCCGTGAGTGTCATCTCAGCAGCTCCTATCTCCGCGGTCTGCGAGGTGACCACTGTGGTGCTCTCCTCAGTCTGATGGGACCAGGACTTGTCTAGCTCCTCTCGGTTCTTCCGAGCCAGACCGTCATACTGGGCCCGGATGTCCGCCATGATTTTGCTGAGGTCCTGAGATTTGGGGGCATCCAACTCCACAGTCAGCCCGGAGTTGGCAATCTGGTTTTGTGGACCATTTACTTCCTCCTCATGGTTCTTCTTCATGAAGAGCAGCTCTTCCTTGAGAGTCTCAATCTCCGTCTCCAGCTGCAGCCAAGTGATGTTGGTGTCATCAATGACCTTTCGGAGCCCATTGATGTCATTCTCCACATACTGGTGCATGGCAAGCTCCATCTCGTACTTGACTCTGAAGTCATCAGCAGCAAGACGGGCACTGTGAATCTGCAGAACGATGCGGGCATTGTCCACAGAATTTGCAAAGATCTGAGCCCTCAAGTCCTCGATCATCTTGAAATAATGCGCCCAGTCTCTAACCTGGGGTCCCTTCCTCTCTAGGTGTTCCGGAATTTTGCTCTCCAGTCTCCGATTCTCAACCTCCAGGCTTCTCACCCTCTCCAGGTAGGAAGCCAGACGGTCATTCAGGCATTGTATAGCCTCCTTCTCGTTCTGGATGCCCCCTGTGCCTGCCAGACCTCCGTACATCCCTGCAGCCAGGCCCCCGGATCCCCAGTTGCCCTGCACGCTGGTGGAGTGGGACACCGAGATCCGGGAGCCCGAGCCCCCGGCGCCTGCATAGACGCTGGCCCCGCTGCTGGCCGGCCGGACCCGGTGACTGGAAGACTGCACGGAGCCCAGGCTCCGGTAGTTTGTGGAGAAGCTGGAGCGTGTGCTGAAGCTCATGTTGCTCAGGGAGAAAGGCGAGAAGCCGAGACTCAGGTTGAAGCTGCAGTCCTTTTGTCCAATTTTAAATTGGGTAATTATTTTTTATTGTTGAGCTGTATTCACTATATATTTAGGTTACTAGACCTTTTTTAGTATGTAACTTGTAAGTATTTTCTCTCATCCTATGGCTTGTCTTTCTTCAAAGTGTTCTTTGAAATATAGCAGCTTTTAATTCTGATGGTCAATTTACCTATTTTTTTCTTTTGTTGCTTGTGTTCCTGATGTCAGATCTAAGAAACCGTTGTCTAATTTAAAGTCACAAAATTTACATTAAAAAAAATTTCTAAGAGCTTTATATTTTTAGCTTACATTTAGGTCCTTGATTGATTTGAGTTCAATTTTTCCATATGGTATGAGGTAGGGGTGCAATTTCATTCTTTTGACTATGTACATAGTTGTCCCAGCACAACTTGTTGAAGACTATTCTTTTTCCATTGTCTTAGCATCTTAGCTTAGCCAAGCTGACACATAAAATTGACTATCACAGCCTATGTCTCTCTAATGCCAGCACTTTTTGGTCTTGATGGTGCAGCTTCATGATAAGTTTTTTTTAAGCCTCACCCGAGGATACGTCTATTGATTTCAGCGAGAGAGAAAGGGAAGGATGGGGGAGATAGAGAGAGAGAGATAGATTGGTTGTCTCCCATATGTGCGCTGACCAGGGATTGAATCCAAAACCTTTCTGGTGTACAGGACTATGCTCCAACCAACTGAGCCACTGGCCAGGGCTTTGATGGATTTTGAAATCAAGGAGGAGTGTTCTCTCTTTTTAAAAATATATTTTGTTGATTATGCTATTACAGTTGTCCCAATTTTCCCCCTTTGCTCCCCTCCGCCCAGCACCCCCCGTTCCCTCTGGCAATCCCTCCACCCTTAGTTCATGTCCATGGGTTGTGCATGTAAATTCTTTGGTGTCTCCATTTCCTATATTGTTCTTAACATCTCCCTGCCTATTCTGTAACTACCCATTTGTACTTCTTAATCCCTGCATCTTTTCCCTCATTCTCCCCCTTCCCCTTCCCAACTGGTAACCATCCAAATGATCTCCATATCTATGACTCTGTTTCTGTTTCACTTGTCTGCTCAGTTTATTTTTTAGATTCAATTGTTGATAATTGTGAACTTATTGCCATTTTAATGTTCATAGTTTTGATCTTTTTCTTAAATCCCTTTAACATTTCATATAATAATGGATTGATGGTGATGAACTTCTTTAGCTTTACCTTGTCTAGGAAGTACTTTACCTGCCCTCCCATTCTAAATGATAGCTTTGCTGGATAGAGTAATCTTTGCTGTTGGTCCTTGCTTTTCATCACTTTGCATACTTCTTGCCAGTCCCTCCTTGCTTGCAAAGTTCCTTTTGAGAAATCAGCTGACAGTCTGATGGGAACTCCTTTGTAGGTAACCTCTCCTTTTCTCTTGCTGCTTTTAAGATTCTCTCTTTATCTTGTACCTTTGACATTTTAATTATGATGTGTCATGGTGTGGTCCTCTTTGGATCTATCTTGTTTGGGACTCTCTGTGCTTCCTGGACTTGTATGTCTATTTCCTTCACCAAATCAGATAATTTTTCCTTCATTATTTTTTCAAATAAGTTTTCAATTTCTTGCTCTTTCTCTTCTCCTTCCCTTCTCCTTCCAACAACCCTATGATTTGAATGTTGGTATGTTTGAAGCTGTCTCAGATGCTCCTTAACCTTTCCTCATTTTTAAATTATTTTCTTTCTTGCTGTTCTGAATTTATTTTCTTCCTTATGTTCTAAATCATTGATTTGATGCTTGGCTTCATCCACTCCATTGTTGATTACCTGTAAATCTTTCTTTATTTCACTTAATGTATCCTTTATTTCTGCCTGGGTCTTTTTTATGCTATTGAAGTACCCAGTGAGTTTCTTGAGCATCTTAATAACCAGTGTTCTGAATTCTGCATCTGATAGATTGCTTATCTCAACTTTGTTTAGTTCTTTTTTTTGCATTTTGACCTGTTCTTTCATTTGGACCATATTTCCTTGTCTCCTCATTTTGGCAGCTCCCTGTGTTTGTTTCTGTGTATTAGGTAGAGCTGCTTTGACACTCTCAGTAGCATGGCCTAATGTAGAAAAGTGGGCAGAGCCTTAGGTAGTGACCTGCGCAGGGCAACCTATGTGAACCAGATTGATGGAATCTTAGATATGGTGTTGCTGCTCTGTGGATCTATGTTGGGGAGGGCTCAGAAAAGGGACAATGGTCGCTGTCTGGCATCTGGAGTTTTGTGTGGGAGGAAGCTGTCCCCTGGCACCCACCCTGATGTCAGACCCTTCAGTTTCTTCTTGTATGCCACTGGTGTTTTCAAACTGCTGCCCCAGTGCTGGATCCCAGAGGGAGTGGGTCTGAGTAAGTCCTAAGTCTATTGTGGACCCTTTAAGAGGAGACTTCTAAGAATACCACAGTTTCTTCTGCTGCCCCAACTCCCACTGGTTTTTGCAGCTAGAAGTTATGAGGACTTATCTTCCTGGCTCTGGAACCCTGGTCTGGAGGGCCTGGTGTGGGGCTGGGATCCCTTGCTTCTGAGGTATCCCTATTTTTATCTACCACATGTGGTTGTGGGACTGCCCATTCTGTGCCTCCATGTCTCTGTGTCTCTGCTTCTCCATGTCTCTGCCCCTCCTACCTGTCTGGATGAACGTGACTTCTTTAAACCCTTGGTTGTTGCACTTCCATATAGCTTGACTTCCTGAAAATTCTGGGTGATAGTTGTTTTGTAGTTTAGTTATAATTTTTGCTGTGGCTGTGCAAGGAGGTGAGCCATGTTTACCTATGCCTCCATCTTGACTGGAAGTCAGGGAGTGTTTTCTAATGTTCTTTCTCAAAATTGTTTTAGCTATTCTCGATCCTTTGCATTTTCATATTAATTTTAGAATTAGCTCATCCATTTCTGCACACACATTCATTTTATATTAAGATAAATTGATAAATTAGTAACTTTGAAATCTAATCCACTTAATTTAAGGAAGTAGGCCAAGATGCTCTGCTTTCTCTCTGAGGATCATTTCATGTATTTATTTCATACAAGTAACAGTACATTCCATCTGCCAATGCAAAACACAGATGAAAAAAACATCATGGGAAAAAACATTATGGGAATAAGTGAATTAATCTGACATCCATTAAGTGATTTCAATTTTCAAATAGCATAACTTATAATGTCTCTCTCTCTCCTGACTATTAAAGAGAAAACGTGGCATGCTCCACATTCATTACCTGATGTGATTATTGGTGATAAAACAAATGATATTTTTACCTTCTTCTAGAAGGGGGCACCCAATGTCCTCTCAAATCATTTTGTTTGGTTACCCATGAATCTCTTCAGACTTTATGAAGATGAAGCCCTTTGAAATGACTGGGGTTGGAGAAATGAACAAACATGGTTTCTGCCCTTGGGAAACTTGGGGCAACTAACTGAGCAAGCATAGCACAGCCAAAATGAAGCCAGAGTCAACCTGTCTTGCCCTTTGGCCAGTGACACATTTTTTACCCAAGTATCAAATGTGCATCCCCTGCCCCCTTTGACTGGCCCATTTCCTAGTCATTCCTATGTGGTTGACTTTTTCTTTTAAAATTAATTATTTATTTTTACTTTTCAATGACAGTTGACTTTTTTCAAAAACAAGCAAGGTCAGTAGGGAGTAGTTGGGAAGGCCTGTGCTCCTTCAGGACAACAGGGTACGTAAAAGGCCCACCAGTAACTGAAGCCTGCTTCAGGTCCTTCTCTCTGCTCAGCCATTTGGTTTTCTGGGAGGGTTTCTGAACCCCCAGACAACCTGAAGTGATTTGTGAGACAACAGGTATTGTTAATAGCCACTTGTTTAGAAAAATCCCAGATTACCAATTGGCCCTTTTGAGACTTACTCTGAGGGTTCCTCACCTTTGCTTGTCACTGGCTTTGAGAATTCTTGAAAGGAATAGAGCTGAAAGGCTCTTCGAAATTGAAGAAATAGGGCTGTACTTTCTTTTCTTTTTTGTACTCAATAATCAGATCCCTGGGGAAAAGATATGACACTGAGGCCAGGGATTGAGAAGTTAAGTGTCTCTGCTGCTCAAAAGTTGATGTGGAGACTGGGAAAAAAGATGGTCCTAGAATTTTAATTGAAGACATTATTTCCTATGTGATGAACATCACAGTCTCTTATGACGCTGTGAATAAGCAAGTTTTTAGAGGAACATTGAAAATGTACCATTTATAGAATACACCAAAATCCATTTAATAATGCTTATTATGATTAAACACTTTAGTATAAAAGGATTTTTTTTAAATAAAGATGGTCTGGGTATACATGTTGATTATTCTTGAGATTTTCAAACCAATGAGGCAGAAACTGGCACCCTCCCCTGACCAGACCAGTTTAAAGTCAGCATGAATGCTGTGTAATCTAACCAACAGGATTGATCCAGGTCAGGTATTAAGGGCTAAAATGGATTAAACAAAAGACATTCCCCTTGGATCAAGAAGGAAAAACTTCAAAGATGGGATTTGTTCTTGTTATGACAAAGAAAGTGGATTTGCAAACTGCCTTAAGGAACACCCCTCTGTGACTTTCAATTTGCTCTCCTCTGCATGAGGAAGCTTTTTTAGTCTTCTTCTTCTCTTTTTTTTCCCCCTGGCTCCTGGAGTCCTCCCCTGGATAAGACTTCAGGTTAAGAGGACCCCATTAAGAATGTTTTCTTTGTTTATTTGCTTTTAAAGGCCAGGCACAGGTCCTGGTCAAATGACACTCGTATCCAGACCCCTCCTACCTTCCCATTGCTGAGACATGTAACAGTGACAATGAGCAGGTGAAATAGAGAACGGTGTTTAGATACCTCCAGCAGAGCAGACAGACTGAACTCTCCATTCTCCTGCTTACATTTGGCATGAAAATCCCAACAGAGAAATGCAAACAAGAGGCAGGGTATCCTAACGGGTTAGAGAGACCTCCACTCCAGGTGAGGAATGACCACACCCCAGTGCATAAATTTACAGTTCTGGGTCAGGATTAGCCATTTGGGCTTTATTCTTAATACCCTGATGCAATGTTATAATAACTTATTGTAATAGTACATATGTAAACATAACTTATTTCCTGGGAATTCAAAGCATTTTATAGTTTTTGGTAAGATATATGTGTGTATATATTCACATGTATGTATATATAATTAATGTAGTAATAAATTATTGTACTCAAATTACCCTTAAGATACCTAATTTTCTCTAGGATAGAAACAGATATAGTACTATACAAACGTTGGTAGGTAAATGTTGCATCACAGCTTCTCAACCCAGATGTTGACTGCAATTTTGTTTATAATAGTATTAAACATGTGTAAACAAAACTTTTATGGACTCCTTATGTTGGTTCAATTATAAAACCAAAGTAAGTGCAGTGATTACAAATTGCAAAACCAATAAAATTCAAATTAACCACATTAAATTAATGTGACACAATGTTTTCTTGAAATTGAATTACCATTTATTTACTACATGACTATGGTGCTGCGTGCTCTTCCCACATTCTTTTGAGTTAGTTGGTTATGCCACTACAATGATCTGAACTCCTGGAAAGCATTTTTCAAACCAAATACCATGACATCACCTGATCCTTATAGATTTATTATTTTTTAAATAGTGGCTATCACATAATCTTTTCAACTGTAACATATGCTCTGCTTCATTTTTCTGATAACATTGTAAAAACCCAGTGAGTGACTTATATCTTAAGTTTGCCTATGTTCCTTACTCATTAGCCTGAAACAGGGAAAGTGCTATTGGGCTCTAATAATGCTACAAATAATTGCAGATTTTGGAGTCGAAATTTCATGGCATGACTCCATTATATTTGTCATCCAGATGATCCAGAATATGACTATATTACATTTTTTAAAAACTGTCTTTTATATATAAAGTCAACAACTTTTTATAGAGAATGGCCCCTGAGAATATGTACTTGGTTTTCAGTTTAAAGATTCTAAATAAATTTTATAGTCTAAGCAGTGCCTACAGCCCAAGAATTTATTCTCTTGCTACAGAATTGCGCATCCGAGTTAAATAACAAAGATATTCCTCCTTTATTATGAGGCAAGAGTACAGTTCCTAATCAAATAAATAGTCCTCATTATCTAGCCAATTAGCATTCTCCAGCTAGTAAGTGTAAGACCAGGTGATTCCCCTTAAGGAGCTTCTAATCTACTTGAGGAGGCAAAACACAAATATGAAAATCTGAATATTTGAAAGTATTCAATGTTTGCTTACAAAGTATCGACAATTCTCTGTCAATATACAAGGTTTAAATTAGGTTTTGGAAACATTGTCATTTACATTTGAGTAGTTCATAAAACTTCAAATCATATTGTGAGCTGTGCAGCACAATAAAGGCAGCATGTGGAAGATTCCACCGGTGATTCCAAAGGAAGAAACTCAATAGCACTTAGACTTTGAATTTCTGAAAAAACACCAGTGTCATAAAATGATCTTGAAAGTTGTGACCAAAATGGTCAAACAAAGCCATGATAAATAGCCACAACTGAATTGGATATTATTTTATAGCCAAAAGTGTGTGGTCATAAGAGATAAAAAGAAGTATAGGAAAAGAAAGTTCACTTCTGGTAAGTTCAAAGGTCTTTAGGAGAAGAGAAGAAAGTTACATACAGTAAAGAACCAGAACTTTGTAAAATATAATCTAGTGATTTTTCTGGGCAGGGGTGGAAGTGTTTAGACTATGATTACAAAAGAAATCAGGTAATATGTAACTTGAACCCAGGGCAGGGGCTATCTGGATTTACCCATTTGGAGAGGCTTAAATGTCACAACAATATTATATAGTAGGGGCAGCATATTCCATCAAGATTGCTGACAAGAATCCAGTCTCTGTCCTGCCTAAACCTCTGGTAATTAAGTAATCTCTGTCTACATCATGGTTTGAGATAACCCAAGTGTTTCCACTCTGGAAAGGGAGAATGAAATGGATGTATCAAAGAGACTCAAACTTGTAGTTTTGATATATTTGAGTGGGAAGGAATCTATGCATATTTGCTATATATCACTACTTGTGATATTTAAAACATTCTGTCCTATTAGAGTAATTGATTAGTTTTGTAATTCCAGTGTGAAAATGTGTAATTTAGTAATTGATTTAGACTTATGATTTTAACTTGAAATCTAATTAAGATTACAAATAGCATTAGACTGTCTAAGAGGGCTTAAGAATTGCCATATATGTTTCATTTTTGAATTTATAAGAATAATTTGAGTACTTGGGATGGTTGGTCAATTGGATGATTAAAGGACTTTAAGAGAAAAATCAAGCACATAAATGTAATTGAAGGTCATCTGAGATACTTAATTAGGTTTATAAATTAAACAAGTGTATGCAAAGGCCACCTTAAAAAGCAATTGTTCAAATTTGCTAGCCTAATAAGTAGAATAATAACAATTGTAAGCAAAACCTAAACATTTATGAAAGAAAGAGCTAGGTTTTTGAATTTGTAATTTGTTAGCATATCTAATATTATAGTTTTAAACTAAAGTTATCTTCACTTAAAAAAATCTTCAAAAGCACAAGAAGCTCACTATTTATAAAATAAGAATGCTTTTTTACTGTATCATTTTGATGAAAACATAGGAACAATTATTACCTAAATCATTTCTACTATTGTAATATAAACTCTGTCTCACTTTTCTGAGGTACTTGTGAAATAACAATGTTCGAGGTCTTTGTGGAAATGTAAAGACACTGCCTGCTACAGGTAAAGTAGAGGAGACCCCGCCACCGCTACCACCAGTGTGGTCTCACTGGAGTCATCATGGAAATGTAGGCCTTGTCTTGCCAAATCTTAGACAATCACCTGGAAATGAGACAGCTCCCCTCTAGATGGATGCTGTGATCATAGAGTCATGTGCAGTCTGAAACTCAGCTCACAGGAATAAGTTCTCACAAGCAATGCATTTTGACCTCTCTCCTTCCTCCCAGTTCATCCCTCCCCCCAGTCCCATTACAATCCACATCTCACTTTTAGCAGTAGGCACACCACTCTCGTGGAGCTCCTTCCCATACTGAGGAATCTATTTGGACAGTAACTATTGCTGTGGACTGAATTGTGTCACCCCAAAATTCTTATTTTGAAGCCTTAACTCTCAATATGATGGTATTTGGAGATGGGACCTTTGGGAGGTAATTAGGGTTTGATGAGGTTATGAGATTGGGGGTCTCATGATGGGATTAGTGCCCTAAGAAGAGACACCAAGGGAGCTAACCTGAGCAGACTAGGACAGTTATATCTAAGCCATAATGCTTCTTATTAATAGACAGAAAATTAAGATATCAATTTCATTCAAGATTGGTTGAACAATTTCAGTAATGACTGAAGGACTCAGATGATGAAGATACTACATAATTTTTTTCTACAATGTCCCATTTAATAGTTCATTTCTAAACCTACTCCAGGATTGAACATCATCTAACAAGGAGTTTAATAATAGAAAGGGGATCTTTTCCAGATTAAGCAAGAGAGAAATCTCATAGTTGCTGATGGAATTATGTAGAAAAGAGCAATGATGACCCCGATTTTTCATTTCTCCCTGTGTTCATGCCCTTTGTCATGTACCTTTGCCCTTCACATGGGCAGGATAGCTGGTATATTAACACCCAGTACCTTGACACTGAACTCAGCCGTGTGACTTGCTTTGGTCAATGCAATGGTAGTAGACAGGACACAAATAGAGGCTTGAAATGGGCCTGTGCATTAGTTTGCTCTCCTCACACTTCTTCCAACACCATGCAGATGTGCCGAGTCTAGCCAACTGTAGGACAAGGGCTGACTCACTTCACCCAAGTCACACCAGCCTCGATCCACCTTCAGCTAGTCTAACGCCAGACATGTGAGAAAGCCCAGCCAAAGCCAGCAGAGCTGCTCAGCTGACCCCAGATGGCCGCAGAGGCATGACCTCAAACACAGGCTGCAACAGACTGCAATTATGGGTTACATATGCTCTTCCTGGTCATTCCCACTAGTAGAAGCAATGGGTGATATTTCTTTGTACACTGGATTGAAAAACTTTTGGAGTTGAAGGTGGTAGAAGTTTAAACAACTATGAAAACATCTGAGCTCTGACCTGCAAAAGTGGCTTCAAGGCCTGCTTATCAAAATAAATGATGATGGCCTTCAAATCCTACAGAGAGTTATTTTCTGAGTTATTTGAAGGTACCCCTCACTTGAGAATATTTGTTTTAGTTCTGCCTAAAATCATTTCTGACATGTAATTATTATACTGTCAGGAACACAGCCAAGCTATTACCCTGCATTTTGGCAAACAAGTGTGTCCTCACATCATTAGAGAGTCTGTGAGGTGGTAGTTACGATGTGTCTTTCAGGGACTCATCCCAACAATGTCTTACATCCAGAAATAGTTCTCCATTATCTTAATTGGTTCTAACTGACCTGGAAGAACAATGTCTGGTGAACCCTCTTCTCCTGCCCCCTGGATGAAAGAGAAAAAAACCTAATAGATCTCTTACATCTCTAATTCTTCTGATTTGGATCCCAGTAATGAAATGACAAAGAAGCGCTCTGAATCATTCTTAATCTGAGCCTTTTCTCCAAGGAAAGGTCCCTGAGGAGTTAATGTCTTGTCACTAAGTAATTAGATCTCCATTGCTTAGCAAGAATTCTACACCAAAGGCAGGGTAATTCTATTAGAAAATGAAACCACAATATTGTACAGTTCTGAGGCTACTAAATTTGTATTTAATTACCCAGGTAATGTAATTATGTAATCAATTCTAATCTTGATATGAAGAGGAAAAGTTCTTGGGTTTTTGTTTTTTTTTTTGCAAGGCTGTGTGAAAGGGCCATGCAATTAATATGATACACTTAATTACTGAAATGTAAAGATATCTTTGCAAGAATATTTCGCCATCCAAGCATGTACACTATATTAGCTGCTTAGATCTTTGCCATTACTAATGCATTTGTGGCTTTTTATCTTATAACGACCTATGGTAATAATTAGCCCCATGACAGAACAAAGACATTAACACTGTATTGCAAAGCTCAATTCTGCACATGATTTCATTAAACAGAGAAACAACAAAAATTCAGAAAGTCATTTTGATTCCCTTAAATGCGCATAAGAAATGCTTTAAAACTCTGCAGATAATGAAAAACTACCTGAAGCACACATTTTCAGATATGTGCCTTAGTAGAAAAAGAAAAAATCAAACATCTATAACTAAGATTAATTGTACTGGGGGTAGTAGGGGGTGGGGGGTCAAGCAAAAAGGAAAAGGAACTCATGGGCATGGACAACAGTGTGGTGGTTGTGGGGGAAGGGGTTGAGAAGAGGGGGAAAAGGGGATAAGGGGGATAAATGGTAGTGGAAAAACTACAATAAAACACTGAAAAAAGATTAATTGTATATCATTATAAGATTAATATATAATTATATAAATTAAATGAATTTATAAGTGCCACCAAAATAAGATTCTTCTCTTACACGGTATAGTTTATAATCTCTTACATATACAGACTTCAAAAATTTCCTTAAAGAGTAGACTTGATTCTTAAAGCTAATATTTGCTCTGTTCTACCACGTTATATAGTCTTTGTTTTTTCAGATGCACCTCTACTACATAAACAAAGTTCCTTATGTGCTTTATTTCCCTTTTTCTTTTTTTTTTTTTTTAATATTTCAGGTGTTTGCACTATAGTCTGCTGAGAAAGGAAGAGAGTAGTAGCTTAAAGAAACAGGTAGTACAGACAAGAACTTATGCACCAATATGTTCACCTCTTGGTAAGCCTTCCTTTCTTGAACTGTGAAACTTTCCAAAGTCTTCCATTATCACATTTGAAATTAAGTGAGCCTGCTAAAAATGTCACTTCAAGTCAGACATTCTTCTGCATTGCTTCTCCTCACTTGTTTATCCCTTTGGCTAATAACTGTGCAAATGATTTTTCCCCAGCAGGGGTAGAAGCTTGATGTGTGGTTGTCATTTAACATTGTTTGAAATCTTGTTCCTGGAGGATGAGTATTCAAGATAAGTGAGCTGGAAGAATACAGAAGGCATGTGACATTTGCTGCTGGGAAAGCCAAAGGATGGAGCAATTCAGTGACTAAGTTGGAACCAGAATGCGTCTTTAGAGTTAGGAGAGGAACTTGCTGGCAGAGTGGTCGGGAATGAATTAGTTTTATGTTGCTGTGAAACAAATTAACACAAACTTAGTGGTTTAAAGCAACAAAATTTATTATCTCCTAGTTTCTATAGGTCAGGGTCCTCCAGGCTGAAATCTAAATGTCAGCTGAAACCACAGTTCTCATCTGGGGCCCAAGGTGCTTTTGTGGGCAAAATCCATGGTTGTAGGACTAAGGTCTTTGTTTTTCTGATTCCCTGCTAGCTGTTGACTGGGGACTACTCTCAGCTCCTAGAGGCTGTTACAGTTCTTTGCCGTGTGGCCCCCACAGGCAGTACATAATCTGGATGTTTTTCCTTCTTCCAGACCATCTGGAGTGCATCTCTCGGTCTTCCTCTCCTATGACCAGCCAGAGAAAACTATCTGTATTTAAAGGGCTCATGTGATTAGATCAGGGCCATGTAGATAATCTCCCTCTCTTAAGGTCAATTGATGTGGAACTTTGATTACATCTGCAGAAACCCTTCAAAATAATACCTATATTAGCGTTTGATTGAAAAGACTGGGAGAAGGGGCGTGTATATCATGGTCTGGGAAACTTGGGAACTATCTTAGAGTTCTGCCCACTCCAAAGGACCTATCAAGGCCTCAATCTTTTCTTTGAAATTACTATGTCACCGGAAACTTTCTCATGAGAAAGTCATTCCTTTGGGCTTAAACTTTATATTTCCACAACTATTTTGCAAAAGAAAGCCAACTACTATCTCTACTTCTGTAATACCATTGTTGAGCACCTGCTATTTGGTCAGGCACTATATATTATCTTGTTTATAATATTGTCAGTAACCCTGTGAGAACAGTGTTATTATCCCCACTTTATAAATGGGGAAACTTAGGATCAGCAAGATTTTAAAAAACTTACAGTCACACCACTGTTTATGGATGGGACTGATGCTCAAATTCATGGCTATCAACACCAAACTGGTTTTTCTCACCATACTTCTCTACCTCTCTGTATCAGCCAGAGCTCTGACGAAAAACAAATAGTACACTCAAAGAGGTGTAATCAAAAAGAGCTTAATTAAGGAATCCTTTAGAGGTATGGATAGGGTTAATAAAAATGACAAGAGGAGGGAGCACCTGGGGACTAGAAGTAGCAGGAAGCCATGGCTACCTGTAGGCCTAAAGGGAACAGAGATAACATAACCTAGAAAAATCCCTAGCCATAGAGGAAGCTTGGCATTGACAAAACCTGGCCCTTCATGGAGAGGAGGTGAAATAAATAATGTACCTCTCTTTTTCCACCTCCAATCTCCTGCTATTAATTTCCATT
Source organism: Furipterus horrens (assembly GCF_987537825.1). Classification (NCBI taxonomy): domain Eukaryota; kingdom Metazoa; phylum Chordata; class Mammalia; order Chiroptera; family Furipteridae; genus Furipterus; species Furipterus horrens. Next base: position 176,740,389 of record NW_028327173.1, read on the forward strand.
GGCCAAACCTAACAGGAAGCCAGAAGGTAAGAGAGCCTAAGTGATACAATCTACTGGATCCACATCCCAGGGGACTGAGCAGGCCATTGTGGGATAAAGGGTGGGTCTAGAAAGGGAAATGGAGAATGACCAGCATAACCCCTAAAAATGCAAGTACCTCTGCATAGACAACACATGACAAGCTTCTTGAGGCCAAAGTCTCTGTCTTATATGTTATGTTTTAATTTAAAGAGACAAATAGATGAGTAATATCTAGACAAGTGCATGACCCACCCTGGTGTATTTTTTGTTTGTCCATATTTCTTATAAGGACACTAGTCAGATTGGACTAAGGCCTACCCTAAGGGCTCCAATGTAACAATCACTTCTTTAAAGTCTCTATTTCCAAATATAAATGACATTCTGAAGGGCTTCAACATATGAATTCTGGAAGGACACAATTCCATCCAGAACAAAAGTGTTGACTCATGAGACTAATTTCCAACTAACTAAAAGGAAATGGGAAAGGTAAGTAGGAACTGGCAAAGAGGCAGGGAAAGAAATATTCAGTTTTTTCCCAAGAGGACACTTATGACATACACATTGCTCTAGTGGACTCTTTCTGCCCATGGGCAGTCTTCAAGAGCTGGCAGGATAGGAGGTGAGGGAACAACATTGACAAGAACCCTAAGAGGAAGGGGATGCTTATTTTATAATTTTGTCAAGTGACGTACTACCTTGATCCCACAATAAAATAGAGCAAGAATTTAAACTAGGTTTCCTAAAACAAGAATGTCTTCAGGCCTAAGGTGAGCTCGGAAGTCACTCGCATCGGATTATGTGAAACCCACTTGTGATAAGTACCCTATCAGTAGTTCTCATTCCTGGCTTGCATCAGACTCTGCTATAAAACACACAGAGACTTGGGTTCTTTCCATAGAGATTCTGAAGAAGTCTGAAGCGGGGTCTTGAATATTTTTTAAGTTTTAGAGATGATTCTGGTGTCTAGCCAGAGCTGAGAAACACTGGCAAGTCTTCATATAGTGGAGCTGCCTAAATGTGTGCAATTTAACACAGGTGAAGTCGACTCTAAGACCTCAGAGAGAACTAATTCAAAAAGTCCTGATATTTTCCCTTACCATGCCATTCCATGTGCATAGGCCCAGGAGCATGCGTGACCGGGAAACTGGAGGAGGAATCCAAATTGCTGTGACTGCCTTCCACCTCTCCAGGTGTGTGCACATTCCCACCCCAGGTGTGAGAGGCTGGTGCTCAAAATATGCGTTTTTGTACATCATGGCTCCTAAATAAAACCAACAACTTCATCTGGTGCTCAACCAAAGACATAGCAATTCTTGTTTCAGTCCTAATGGAGAGACTGGCTGGTCTCATTCAGAAAGGAGTATGTTGGAATCTATAGACTTTAGAGCCAATCCCTTTGTAAGAGATGATTCTAAAGTAATCTACAGATGATTCTATAGTAATCACACATATCTTGTGACTAGAGGGCATCCCTAAATTGAATTAAATAGAGCATTCTTAACCATTCTATTTCTTCAACATTATATCAATATTTAATAAGTGCCTACCATGCATCAGGACCACATGAGTAAGATGTGTGTCACTTCTAAAGGGCAGAAGTCCATCCGGACCTGGGCAGTCTGACTTTGTGTCCCATGTCTCCCTTCTCCTGGTCCCGTGCCTTCTCTCATAATGCTTTCCCTTCAGGATCCATGCTTTCAAATCCTGCTTGATAGCCATCACTAGCAGAAGGACAAATCACTTCCTTGCGTCTCTTGGGAGTATTTGCCTCTTCTCTGCCAGGAAGGAGGGCAGGCTATCCCAGGTCAAGGAACCTTCCCCATGACTCCTCCAATCCCACAGTATCTGCAGCTGTCTACCTGGCCTGGACATAAGTCTCGGTCTGCTAAAGCAAGTGTTAAGTGTTCTTAAAAAAAAAGAAAGGCCAAAATGAACTCAAATAGAGAGGAACAACCTAAAAAGCGTTTTGCCTAAGAAACGGGGAGAAGGAAATAGGCCTCATCTCTCCTCCTCTCAGAAGGCCATAATGTTTTCGGGCCTCAAAGAATGCCCCAATTTATACAATTCACTACTACTACAGCATTAAGCCTGAATGGCATTTGGTGGCAGATAAAGTCTCTCTATGTCACACAGCGGAGGGCTGTGCAGCCAGATCTTGTTTAGAATTACATTTAAAACCTGGAAATCAAATGATATGTCCAGATAACTTCTGTGGTAAACCCCTAACCAGTTATGCTTCAGGTTAAGCCTCTGCATTTCTAAACAACATGCCTTTATTCTCTCCAGGCCAATAGTCAGACCTTCCTGCAGGCGATATCAAATAGCAAGAAGTTGAATGTCCCCTCTGTGTGAGCATTAAAGGATAAACGGACCAAGAGGCAGGGCCTGTCCACTGAGAAAATCTCCATCTCTGATATGTCTCTTCAACACACACATCAAATGGGCTCATTTCTCTTGGTTTCCTGAATTATTTTCTAATCTCTAAAATGAAAAAACAAAAACAAAAAACTAAAAGCCTGAAAACATGCCACCACTCCATAAAAATAGAACTCTTGGTTTTCCTTTTTTTTCCTCTGTCTCTCTCACTTGAACAGGTCTCTCCTGGTCGTTGAATGGTGTCCCCTTGCAGTATCCGGTTTCACAGGATCTCGAAGTGCCTGTGCACTAGGAAGCTAACAAACTCTTGGCGGCTCTTTGGGGCAAGAAAGTAATCAAATGCTGACAACAGAGATACAAAAAGGACAAAATTTGTTTATGTTATTTAATCTTCATTTTACCACTGAGAAAATTAAGGCCTACAAGAGAATGCAATGTCTTAAGCAAGCTTGGAGAAAATGGCCATGATGTCGACAGGGTCTGTGCTAGCATATGTCCCTTGTGAATGAACCCCATTTCCTCAGGAAATCTTTCTGGCCTTCTGTCCTGCCTCCCATAAAGGAATCTGTTCTGTTGGCAACATGTGCTCATGGTCCCACCAGGCACCAGAGAAACCTGTAAGCATCTACAGTGGTTTCCTCTGACCTGTGGGATCAGCTTCCATTTAAGATCAGAGCTCATAAATGAGTTGCTAAGATTTTCTGCTGCACAGATCCCCTCCCCCCATCCCCCAGAGCAGTAGCTGATGCTAAGAGAGAGAAGTATAAGCTCTGACCATGAACACGTTTCAGTCTATTAGGGCAGGGACATTCCATCTGTAAAAGTCCTCTAGGCATCATCTTGTTACTTTAGCAGTAAGAATAATTTTTTCCCTTGAGGGGAAAAAATGTTTCAGTAGCTTCTCTTGCTAGAAGAGTCATTTAAATATTACTGGTCACGTCACATTGTAGTTGTTTGGAAATAATTATATCCATATCACAGACAGTAAATAATAGATGTGCGTTCACTAACATTTTATTCATGTTCTGTTTTAATGTGGCAAACTTAGAAGTAATTTAATCTCCCAGTAAATTGAAGTGGTGGGGGGTTCTTCACACAGAAGACTGCAAGTTATTAATTCTGGGCAGTCTTCATCTTGTACAATTAGTCACTGTTTGCAGCTGGAAATGTTTTATTAATTTTCCATAGCAGTTGATTTTCCACAGTTTTCTCGGTTTAAATTAAGCAGTAAGAGCTGCTGTTTCTTCTTAAATAAATTTTCTTTCCACAAAAATACATGCCTCTGGCTATGTCAATTTTCCCATTTGATTAAAGTGCCAGCAGGCAATTAATAACTTAATGCATTTTAAAGTACTTTTGGAAAAAGTAATTTGAATAGCCAAACTTGTGTATTTAAATTGATTGTTGCAGAATATTTAATGGGCAATTGAAAATCCTAGAACCTTGGAAAGGACGAATGCAGCCCAGCAACCACGTCTGAGGGACTGTGGGGCAGTCAACATAAAAGGCCCACAGCTGCCACTCACACTTTGTGGGGGGCAGGTGATTACCACTTCCCTGGAGGTTGAAGGAAGAAAGGCAACCTCATAATGGTCTTTGTGGGGTGTATGGAAGACTCTAGGCTACGATGGTGTGGTCTGAGTGGGAAAGCCACTTAAAAAGCAATAAGACAACGTGGGTAGATCTCACAGATGCTGTGCTAATTGAAAGAAGCCAGACACAAAAGGATAAATATTGTATGATTTCACTTATGAGGTTCCTAGAGTGGTCAAATGCATAGAGACAGAGAGTATAGTAGTGGTTGCCAGGAGTTTGGAGAGGGCAGAGTAGGGAGTTAGCATTTAGTGAGTACAGACTTTCTGTTGGAGGTGATTAAAAGTTCTGAAGTCAGATAGTGTTTGTGCAACATAAGATTTAATGTTGCTGAATTATATACTCAAAAATGATTAAAAGGGTAAATGTGTGTGTGTGTGTGTGTGTGTGTGTGTATTTTTTACCACAATTTTTTAAAAAGGAAGCCTTTTCCCATGATCAAGATATAGAGGCAAGGATGTGCAAAATTTTGTATCTTCCTGGATCTTCAGGTAAGAGTCATGACCAACTGCACTGACAACACAGGAGCCAAAATTCTGTATATTATCTCTGAAGTGGATAAAGGTGTGGCCCCAAAGGCTTCCCTGTAGTGCTGTAAGTGACATGGTGACAGCCAGTCAAGAAAGTAACCAAAGTTTGTAAAGAAAAGTACACTCAGCAGTGGGAATTCAACCACAAAAGTCATCCTGAAGAAAGATTGTGTGTTCTTTTATTTTGACCGTTATGTGGGGGGTTAAAGTAAACAAAGAAACAACAAAGATGAGATGAATTCTCTGCAATCACAGGACCAGTGGCAGAGGTGTGCGCAGACTTGTGGCCCAGGATTGTGTCCAAAGCTCTCAGCATTGCATCATTCTCCAGTGCATTTGTTTAAAAAACAACCTTATTCCATTACAAATTATTGTTCCCCATATTCCTACAGAGAGAAATAAAAAAGAAAAGAAAACGAAAACAAGAAAAAAAGTAATGATGACATTCAGAGCTAATAAGTTTCCTTCTTTTTTTTTCTTAAAGAAAACAGGCCCTAGTGTTAACTATAGTGAAAGTTAGGACTTCTGTTTGACAGTGGAGTCTCTCTCTCTGACCTCCATTTAACCAGCTCCGAGGGTCAGCCCATCCCACCCACTGCATCTGTAGAACATAATGACCAAAGCCCAGCAAAAGGTGGAAGCTCAGTACTGATAGCTCTGCCTGAGCATTCTGCTCCCACTGCTGCATTGTATGCCTCCTGAGATTGGGTCAGGATTGTTCCCAAACCTGTTTACACCAGGTTATTTTAATTATGCAATTTAATTAAATATTATGTAAGCTGATGAAATGTGAGCTCACAAAGAGTTATTTCTATGAAAACCAAGTTGAATGTCTTAATAAAACTTAGTAGAAATATTGCAGATGTACTAAGTATGGACGAAGTCAAGGGTAAGTCAAGGGGGAAATTCTAAGAATAAAAAAAGCATTCTAAACTTAGACTGCTTTACAAGTGTTTTCACATTTTTACTTTACTTGAGAAAAAAACAAGACAAAACAAAAAGCCCTGAAACTGGAAACCATGGATGAGGCACCCTGAGTGGTTTCTAAGCCTAGATGACTAGAAACTCCAGCAGACTCAGACACAACAGTAAGTCCCTGACTCTCACCCAGCTGCATTGGATAAAATAATGTTTACCAAATTTCAAGCATCCAGAGCAGAGGGCCAATAATCATTTTTATGGCAAAGCCAATGGACTGTGTTGAGAAGTATCCTGAAGTTACACCTGGTCCCAGTAGGCAGAAATACAAAGAATCCATTTTTTCCAGGGCTGTAAAAGGGAAACAGTGAAAAAAGTGCCACATAGTCACCATAGCCAATCTAGAAAAAGATAAGGACAAATGAAAAATCAAACATTCTAACTGCTGGTTATTATTATTTTTTAACTCTTTGCCAGATCTAACCTCGTCTACTTTTATTCTCACAAAATGGCATGAGTCATCCAAAGCCCCCTTCCTGTTTCAACTCCAGCACCAGCTACTCGTGATCATAGTGAGGTGCCCCTTGCCTTGTAGGGGAATCAGCTAGGTCCTACAGGTCCTGCTGATCTCCCCAGGGATGCTCTCCTGGAGGATAGCCTCCTATTCACTAATCGCCTTTCTAAAGAAATGCCAGTAACATTGACAACTGTGTTAGATTTCTGTTGAAAAACCTCATTCTTAGGGGCTAGCCAACTTACACTTCAATCATCTATCTGCTTGAAAAAAGTGTAAAGTGCTTTTCAAAAATGCTTTGCAGAATAACATGTTGTGTCTAGGAGATGGTGCTGGATTATTTTCCTAATACCAAGCTGACATGTTCCTGACAGCTCTAATGTAGATGTTGAATCATGTATGTGGTTACAGGAGAAAAAGAAATGGTGACTTATGTTGTGAGTGTCAGTTTTTCACATATCTGAAAGTGTGATGTGCACCAGCTGAGAGCCTCAATTTACTTAGTACAAGAGAACATCGCAGCTGGGTTGCGTTGATTTTAAAAAAATAATAAGTAGTATGAACTAATAGGAATAATGCTAGCACCAGCTATTGCTGAGAACCAGAAGGTCAGTTTGATGTTTGCCATGTTTATTATTAAGCATCAGGATATCAGAATGGGTTCCTATTCTGGAGATCTGCTGATAGGAGGAAGAGGAATTTGAAACTGACAAATCATTTGCCCCTTCAGAAAACACCTTTGATTTAGGCTTTCCTTCATGTGTATGCCTTATTTCTTTAGCCATTTAGTTATTTTGTTGTTTTCTAGATTTTTGTGCAAAATGGGACCTATTATATATACCTCAGTGTATCAACAAATTTCTAAGTTCTAGATCTCTGAGAAACTCTGTCTCAGCCTTCCCCATTTACAAAAGTTGAACAGAGGGTTAAACAAGATAGAACTGTCTTTCTTTTTCACCTAAAAGAAGTCAAGGGAAGGCGACTAAGGGCTGACATAGTGGTCCCATCGTTATCAAGGATGAGGCATCCTCTGGCTGGCCATCCTTTGTATGTTATCTCATGTTCCACAATGGCTACTCAAGTTCTAGCCTTCATATCACCTTCTAAGCAGAAGGAAGACTCAAAGAAGAGTACACCTCTTTGTATGGAAAAAAATGAATCTAGACACAGTTTTTATTTATACACATCGATAAACTCAAAATGGATCACAGACCTCAACAGAAAATAGAGAACTATGAAAGATAACATAAGAGAAAAAACCTATATGACTTTGGGTACAGTGATGCCTTTTTAGATACAACAATATGATCCATGAAAAAAATAATAAGTCTGACTTTATTAAAGTTAAAAACCTTTGCTCTGTGAAAGACAATGTCAAGAGAATGAGAAGATAAGCTACAAAGAGGGAGAAGATATTTGCAAAATATCAATCTGATAAAGAATCCAAAATAAAGCTTCTGGCCAAGATGAAGGCTTAGACTGACATGCTCTGTCTCCCTCCACAACTAAGAAGGATTACAACTACCGCAAAACCAGAAATAACCAGAAGTTCCAGAAAATAAAGCTACATGGAAGTCCAACGTATGAAGTTATAAACAAGTGGTGCTCGTCTGGACGGGTAGGAGGGACGAAGCCGGGGTGGAGAGGTCAAGCTGTGCTGGTGGTGGCAGCTGCAGTGACAGGCAGCAGGACTGCAGTAAGCACAAACACCCGTATTTAAGGGGAGGTGAGAAGCACCAGGGGAACACTCCCAGCTGCAGTCCAGACCCATCAGCTCATGATTCCAATGCTGGGGAAGGAGACCCCCATTGTCTTGGACTGTAGGCCTAGAGGGGGTGGGGATGGAGGAGGAGGCTCCCGGTCTCTCAGCGGAGAGTAACGGCAGGAATCCATCTTGGATCCCCGCCCCCATATGAAGCATCACACTGTGGTGAGAAGGGTCGCCTGAGAGTGACGAGTGCACAGGGCTCCACCCCCAATAGCGTAGGAGGTATGGCAGCCCCCCTCAAGAAGGAAAGATAAACAAAAATGGCCAGGATGGCAGGAATCATGATTGAAATACCAATCATGCAGCTAACCAAAAAGCAAATACGTGAATTAACCGATGAACAAATAGATAATATTTCTGAGGCTCAGTTCAGAGCTATAGTCATAAGGCAGCTTACAGAATTAACAAAAGATATTGAACAAGACAGGGAAGGAATGAAGGCTAGTCCTGCTGAAATGAACAAAAACGCATACGAGACAAGTGGTGAGGAAAGGAAAACCATGGATCAAATCAACAAATCGGAACATAGGCAGGGAACAAACAGTCAACCAGGGCAGAAAGAGGAAACAAAAAGTGAGGAATATGAGGAGAGGCTCAGAAACCTCTGGGACAGCTATAAGCAAATGAACATCTGAATTATAGGATTGCCAGAAGGTGAAGAAGAAGAACTAGAAATTGAAAAATATGTGAAAGCAGAACTTCCCTAACTTGGGGAAGGAAATAGACTTTCAGGTCCAGGAAACACAAAGAGTTCCAGAAAAACTGGACCCAGGGGGAACCACCCCAAGACACATTATAATCAAAATGTCAAAAATTAAGGATAAAGAGAGAATCTTAAAAGCAGCAAGAGAGAAGAAAAGAATTACATACAAAGGGGTCCCAATAAGACTCTCAGCTGATTTCTCAAATGAGACTCTGCAGGCAAGAAGGGACTGGTAAGAAATATTCAAAGTAATGAAAAGCAAAAACCTACAGCCACAATTACTCTATCCAGTGAAGCTGTCATTAAGGATAGAAGGGCCAGAGAAAGTGCTTCCAGGAGAAAGTAAAACTGAAGGAGTTCATTAAATCCAAACCACTGTTATATGAGATGTTAAAGGGACTTGTTTACAAGAATGAGCGTCAAAACTATGAACATTAAAATGAAAACTGTATTACAACAACTAACAACAGAAGCTAGGGAATTGAAACAAAGGCAAACTAAGTAAGCCATGAGAGTGGAAAAAGAATTATAGGTATGGGGAACATATTGGGGGGAGTTCAGTGGGGAGAGGGAAGGGGGAAAAGGGAGGGAGATGATGCAGGAATTAAGAAGCATAGTAGGAGGGAGTGGAGTAGATAGGAAGATGTTGAGAAGAACTATATGCACAACCAATGGGCATGGACTAAGGGGGGGACAACTGGAGGGAGAGGGGGTCACTGGGTGGAGGGGAGCAGAGAGAAAAGAAATTGGGGCAACTGTAACAGCATAATCAATAAAACATTTTTTTTTAAAAGAATCCAAAATATACAAAGAAGTCTTAAAACTCAACAGTAACAATTTGATTTTAAAATGGGTTCAAGACCTTAACAGACACATCATCAAGAAGATATACAGATGACAAATAAGCATATGAAAAGATGCTTTACATATGTCATCAGGGAAATGCAAGTCAAAACAATGAGAAATCTCTACACATCTAATAGAATGGCCAAAATCCAAAACGCTGAAAACACCAAATGCTGACAAGGATATGGAACAACAAGAATTCTCATTTATTGCTAGTGGGAATGCAAAATGATAAAGTCACCTTGGAAGAATTTTTATAAAACTAAACATACTCTTACCACATAATCCAGCAGTTTGTTTGCCAGAATTTTGTTTATAGAGTACTGAATGCCACTCTCACCACTATCATCTCCGCCAGAAGATGTGAAATGTTTTGTCTTTTTCTAGGAGGCAAGTTTAGAATCCTCTAGCAAGTGTTATCTTATTGTGCTTCCTAGGGGAGTCTCAAATCATCCCATATCTTTCTATCCCAGCTCCAGAAAAGTTCTAAACCAAGAATCAATGAACTTGTATTATTCATTACTAAAAAAAGAAAAGAATGCAAATTTCTAAGTATTTTTTGAAAATAGTTTAGAACTAAAGTCACAATAATAGATAGTATGTAGAATTTAGGAGGGTTACCATTTCTTTCTGCCATTTGGAAGTATATTTTTTGCGTCCCCTCCCCTTTCTTCTCCCTTTTCCTTCCTTCCTTACAAAAGAGATTTATCAGAGTTAGTGCATAATTGATGACAGATGCAGAAGCTCTAAGTCTCTGGATCTTTGGTTAATGTAAAATGCCCCTGCTTTGGGAAGCAGGAGACAGATGTCTGCTGCAGGCTATCATCCAGGGGTCCTCCAATGCCTCTGTACCTATCCCAGTGCCAACCAAGGGTCCTTTCTGCCTTTTCTAAGGTTTTTTTTCTTTGCATCGTGCCCCTGAGAGCTCCCCCCGAGGTTACTTGCATTGATTCCTGGAATCATTATGTTTTTTTCTTTACTGCTTCCAAATATTAAGCATGGGTAATTTCTGAAAAGTTAAATGGAAAAGGTGAGTTAACAGGCTATTGGATACATAATGCTCTTTACTCTTGGTTGAGGGAAAGAGCATTCTAAGCAGTAATTTTAAATCCTTTTCAATGAGTACCTTGAAGCAAGAAAAAGGAGTTTAAAAAAAAAAAAGCAAACTTGGTGGAGAGCATTAGGCAATTATCATTGAAAATTATTTAAACTTAAATAACTAAAATAATTTATTCTATAAAGTCACATGAAGTACTAGAAAGGATTCTGCATGCTCAATTTGTTTTCTCATATAGCAGCTGAAGAGGTAAGCAAAATTGTTGAATTCTGAAAGTCTCAACTTAGTGAATTAATATAGATTCAGGGTAGCATTAAATATCTGAAGATGAGTCATTGCTGCAAATAGATTGGTAAATGGAATTAAATGATTTTTAATGATACAAAAACCTAATAAAATGAAAACATTGAATTTTGCACAAATGATGAGTGCGCTTTCCTACTTCTGAAAAAAAAAATAGCACTTTCCAGTATTTATGAATACTACTAGAGCACAATGATTAAACTAGACTCTGGAGCCAGATTGCTCAAGTTTGAATTGTAATACACCTTTGGGTACATCAACTAAATATTCTGTGCCTCGGTGTCCTCATTGGAAAATAGGGACAATAGAAGAGTTACTCATGTGAGTGCTTAGAGCAGGCTGGGCACACAGGACACACTGTATGTCAGCTATTTCTGTTACACATGCATTCCTGGCTTGCTGGGTGGCACCGCCTTTGGGACTGTGAGCTCTGGAGGAAATGCACTCGTCAGCATGCGGGATGCCTTGGACTTCACAAAGGTATGCTCCCATGCCGTGGTCCCTCACCATTCTTGGGAGTGTGGGGGACATCAAGCAAGTTCATGCTGAGGGAGGGGGAGTGTCTTCTCATCCCATTCTGACTGCTCAGGTGCTCCTCTCTGTGGGAAGGGGTCCAGTGGCCACCTGTTCCTGTCCTCAGGATTTCACTCAATGAAGACTTACTGAGCGCCTGCCTTGTGCTAGCCCCTGGCAAGGTGTAGGTGATGCTGAGATTGACAGGCATCACTTGCCTGGAAACCACGTGAGACACAGTGAGAGGCAAACATACAGAATGGCACAAAAAGGCCATGAGAGCCCACAGGATGCACCAGCTGGGCTTTGGAGGGGTCAGGAAAGATTTGATCCAGAAGGTGACATTTAATTAAATGACAATGTCTGATGGGATTCTCAAGGTATACAAGAACAGATGAAGCAGAAGAAACCAAGCACCAACGTGCCCAGTTGGGGGAATAGCAAGTCATGTTCTATGGATCTTACCCTGGTTTGGGGTTAACCCTCTGGCAAGGCTGTGACTACTCCATGTGGGATCTTTCAAGTTAAGAGGACAGAGTTTTCTTGGTGACTAGAGCACTGGTTGGACCAGCCGCTCCCTACTTCTCCTGGGCTGGGTGCGCTATGCTTTGGTCCTGCACCCTGGTTCCTATAGCTTTTTATTACACACATTGTTGTTTTTCTCCTCCAGGTCAAGAACTACATGAGACTCCTCTCTATATCCTCTTGGATAGCATCAAATTCAGGTTAATAAGAATCATAAAGGGACCATGTTTAAAAATACAGTATTCCCTCACTTATCATGGGTGTTACATTCTAGACACACACACACATACCCGTGATAGGTGAAAATCCGTGATGTAGGAACTTTACATTTATTTTAGTATTTATATATATTTTATCCCTTTGCTGCACTCCCCACCCCAACTGACAATTCATATATTTAAAAAAATAACTTTCCAATTGTTTGCCACCTTATTTGATTTCCTGTCATATTACTGAATCGTAAAAAAAATTATTCATTGAAGAGGTTAGATTTGCCTTTTTTTGAGGGAAGGGGAAGGATATAAGGCAAAATTATTCTTTGACTGTAAAGTAAGATAGGTAGTTTTCTTTCTTGGATTTGAAACTCCTTCATCTCTAGAATGTGCTTGAACTAGATGATGTAAGACTGAAGTTGGTGGGCCTAGGGGTAAGAAGGCTGAAGACTTTAAAAATTGGGTATTCTCCAGAACTTAAGATATTCTCAAATTGTTTCTTCTGACCAGAAAGAAGTTATTTTTTTAACAATTGAAAGAAGGAATGGCTAACAGAGTCCTACCTATAAAACTCTAATTCTGAAGTTGCTATTTAACAAACAATGATATGGTCCAATTTTATTTGACAAGGTCCCTCTCAATGTAACTATAATGCATCTCAAAAGTTAGCTCACCATGGTAGTTATATTATCTAGTCTTATAACATTCCTATTTACAGACTGGCATGAGTAATTTTTTATTTTCCACTACCTTAGAGCAATTAAAGATTTTTTCCCCTCCAAAATTCAGGGGGGAAAGTCGTCGTCGGCAGCCGTCCGTCTCGAGAGACGATGGTGTAGCTTCTTAAAAGTCTATCTGCACCGCAGAGAATGGCTGTGCAGTCCGACTTGGGAGTGACACGGTATCTGTCTCCTCCCGTGTTGAATCGATGCTGGAGTGTCCTCTCCAGTGAAGCTGAAACTACAGAGCCTGGGCAGGGTGATATGGAGGGTCTGCTGTTGCCCATGCAGCAGACCCCCCCTCTCTTCGCAGCTGAAGGGTCCAAGGGAAAGACGGAGTCGATACAGCTTGGCTTCAGGTGCGCCGCAGGAGTTGCCGGTGTTGACTACAACGTCAAACCGCCTTAGGGACTCCGGCTCCGGATTTTCTGTCGGGGTTTACTCCCTTAGCCTTTCCCCTGAAGAGGTATGCCGCAAGGCAGCGGAGGTTTTTTGAAGTCAGAGTTTTCCTTCTCTTTTTTCTGACTCTTTTTTGTGTATTTCTGTATTTTTTTCAAATGCTATTACAAGCATATATAATATGAAAGTACCATTTATCAAATTATACAAATCTGAAAAAGCCATAACTTTTCTAAAGAAAACAAAGCAACATAACATGTAGAAATCCATTTTCTCACCTTAATAAATAACAAATCCTTATGCCATGATTAGGGATATTGGAATTTCAGTAGTTATCATTCTATGCAATAATAATAAAATTATTAATATAACAGATACTATTTTACAGTAATAATTTTATGATAGAAATTATAACCTATATAACTTTAAATTCTATTTAATAATTTAATAATTTTATATGCTATGCCATAATTCGATACTAAATTTATAAAATTAAGTGTATAGTATTTCTATACAATAACAATATATTTAATTAATTAAATCATTAAAAAATAAACATGATTGGCCCTGGTTGGGTAATTCAGTTGGTTGGAGATTTGTCCCATAACCCAAAAGCTTGCAAGTTCACTTCCCAGTCAGGGCACATACCTATGCCATGGATTTTATCTCTGCGATCCCTGGGTCCGAGGTGTGTACAGAAGGCAACATCTTTCTCTTTCTTTCTCACTCTGTCTCTCACACACCCTCCCTCCCTCCCTTTCTTTTTCTCTCTCTAAGACCAAAGATCAATATTGAAAAATATCCTCAGGTGGGGATTAAAATACTAATACTAATAAAAACATGGTTGATCAGGGACAAAAGGTTCTGCTAGCCTGTTTAGACACAATCTTAAAATCACTATGTAGCTTATAAATTCCCATACTTCATCACATTAAAATAAGATAACACTATATCCTACATTCCAAATAGCTACTAAGTCTCAAAAGTACCCTCTTTTGGAACTTTCCCCTTTCTAAAAGGACACTGATAATTATTTTAGTTTGTCTTTGTTAAGACTGGTATGTTTTGGTTTGGGATTTTGGAGAGGCTTACTCCAAGAAGTCATTATTCCCACTAAGTACTCCAAATTATGGTTTCACTTGTATAGTCCAAGAAGACATGCCCACTAACCCTGCCATCCTGGCAGTGCTGGATTCTTCCGGCAGAAGTTCCTGCTATCATCCCAATGGAAATGTCTGGTTACTACCATTAACCCCTGGCTGGTTTGGCTCAGTGGATTGAGCGTCGGCCTGCGAGCTAAGTGTCGCTGGTTCGATCTTCCAATCAGGGCACATCAGAGAAGGAAAACTCTGATTCCAAAAAACCTCCGCTGCCTTGTGGCATACCTCTTCAGGGGAAAGGCTAAGGAGAAGGGAAACTCTGACTCCAAACCTCCGCTGCCTTGCGGCATACCTCTTCAGGGGAAGGGCTAAGGGAGTAAACCCCGACAGAAAATCCGGAGCCGGAGTCCCTAAGGCGGTTTGACGTTGTAGTCAACACCGGCAACTCCTGCGGCGCACCTGAAGCCAAGCTGTATTGACTCCGTCTTTCCCTTGGACCCTTCAGCTGCGAAGAGAGGGGGGGTCTGCTGCATGGGCAACAGCAGACCCTCCATATCACCCTGCCCTGGCTCTGTAGCTTCAGCTTCACTGGAGAGGACACTCCAGCATCATCACAAGATGTCGATTCAACACGGGAGGAGACAGATACCGTGTCACTCCCGAGTCGGACTGCACAGCCATTCTCGGCAGTGCAGATAGACTCTTGAGAAGCTACACCATCGTCTCTCGAGATGGACGGCTGCCGACGACGATATATATTTTAAGGCTTTATAAACCCTTCCCACACACTTATAAGCCATTTCCAGTCCCTTATTAACCTTTCCTGTTCCCTTATTAATCTTTTCCACATTTTTTATAAACACTACTTATGTTCTTAAACACATTCTACACTCTTAAACCTACGTAACTTTAACAACATACATATACAGTACTGCAAAATTCCATGATATAGCAAAAAATCTGCGATAAATAATTAAATATAATATTTTAAAAAATCCCACAATACAGTGGGGCCACGATAAGTGAACCGCGATTTAGAGAGGGACTACTGTACAGCTTTCCACTCACACCCAGCTCTGCTGAATGAAAGTCCTGGGGTGAGTGCTGGAAACTTCATTTTTAATAAGATAGGGCTGGGGCAGGGCTGGGGCAGAAATATACTTTTTAAAACATAATCTCCCAGGTAACTCTGATGAGTATTACAGTAGAGAAACCACTCTTATAGGGCCTAGTAAAGAGCCTAGCATATTCTAGATAATTTTTCAACTTATTAAGCTTTTTTCTCTTTGAGTAAGTCGATATCTAGGAGGAGGACACGGTGCAGACAGAGCAGAGGAATGGGGAGTCCCTAAAGTATGATCATGGGCAGCTACTTCCATTAAAGGACGCATTGAGGCCTTGGGATGGGGGAGGGGCTGGGTACAATGATGCAGGCCTTTCTGAATTTTCTGGTCTCCAATGCAGCCTCTCAGTGGAATCCTTGACTCAGAGCCCTCTTCTGCCCCTGTCCCCAGCTTTTTCTTGTCCTTGTTCTCCACAAGACAAATTTTTCCTAATTGTTTCTCCTGGGCAGGGTGAGCAACACATTTATCCTTGTAGCCCTAGTGAGTACGTACAGAGCTGGCATCATTACAAGCTCAAGGTTTGTTGTGGTGTGCTGCATCCTGGTTTCTCATGCTTCTCCCCACTCTTTTTAAAAGTCTATTTCTTCAGACCTCTGTAGACCAGCAGATGAAGCAGCCAAATTTTTCAACAGGTGATAACCAATGAATGTATCAAAAATTCCAGGTAGATAGATTCAGATGAATATAGTGCAAATTCCAGGTAAGAGCCATAAAACCACAGTCTTTCAAAGCCATGGTTTTCAGCCTTGGCTGCACACTGGAATCATCTGGAGAGCTTTTAAGAGTATTCCTGCCTGGTTGCATGTCCAGAGATTCTGAGATATTTGTCTGGGGTTCAGCCTGGCATTGGGGACTTTTGTAAAGCTCCTGCAAGATTTCTAATATGCCATCAGGGTTGTGACTGATCGATCTAAAGTCATCCTCAAGCATCCTGGCAAGTCATTCTGTGGAAGGGTAATTGGGGGCCTTATCACCAGGGCCCAGAGACAGATTAAAGGATGGCTCAGCAAAACAGGTGCTCAGATCCCTGCTACAGTGTCTCTAGAACTGGAAGAGGTGGAGAAAACCATACTTACTACAACAGTTTTCTGAGGAGAACTTTAACAGTTTGGAAAGAGTTCTTTGATAAATCACTTGAAGTTTAAAATGATCAAAACCCCAAAGGGCATGCTAGGAGGAGTAATCGATGGTTTCCAAATGGCCTTCTAAAAAGAATGAGCACTGTTAACCACATGAGTTTTGTCCAGCTGGGTAGGAATTAGAGATTTGGAACCAGAGCTGAATTGTTGACACTAGCAGTCAGTGTTCTCCAACTTGCCCACCTTAAGCCTTCAAGCCTTTTCTACATATTGAACATAAATGTAAGGAATATCAGTTTGCAAGGGATCCATGTTAAGTCCTCTTGTCTCGGTTTGGACCTATCTACTCCTCTACCTTCCTGGAGGACAGCTTCTGCCCCAGGTCCCACCTCCTGCAAAGACAGACTGCCCAGACTGTGGTGGATAATGAAGGGGTGTGCTCAGGAGAATCCCTTCTTCTCAGATAGCATTTTTATTACAACTATTGGAAAACCTCTAGCCAATTTAGATTAGAATTTTAAATTGTGTGGCTATTAAATATTTTTGCTGACATGTTTTCTATTTTTAAAAATACTGATGCTGATTACCTAATAATCATTTTCAAAAATTTGCTTCTTCAGTCAGTTCTTAACCTTTCTTAAGAGATACATAAATGAAAGGATAGGTTACCTGAAAAGGAATCTTGAGCAGAAAGGAACATCTTTTTGGCAATTAGATGACAAGGCAATAAAGAGCTAGAATTCCCAGTGAAGAGCCAAAGTTCTCCTAACTGCCATCTGAACAGCCAGTCTATTTTCAATGTCATGACCCAATTTGCTTGGGGTGCTGCCAAAGTGGTGTCTCTTCCCTCTAGCAATTTATCATCCTAATGGAGAGAGAAGGCACATTTTCCCATACAACATGAAGCAGTTACATAGCAAGTTATTATCTCAGCATAGATTATAGAACATGTACCTATATTTTAATTCAGTTATTTCATTGGCAAAATTGGATAATTATTCACAAGGGCATTGCTAAGTGAAATAACTATATACCACTGAAATAAAATATTTAAACACCCGAGCTTATAAAACAGCTTAAGAAATGTTATATATTTTAAATATATAAGGTTGGTGCAAAAATCATGTCTGATTTCGAGGTCTATTTTAAAAATGAAAAAGCCCATGATTATGAAAATATTTATTCATTAACATAACCTCTTTTGCTTTCTAGAACCTCATTCCAACGGTCAACTAGCTTATAAATGCCATGCTTGTAAAATTCTTTAGGTTTTGAAGCAAAATATGAATCCAACTAATTTTCAATTTCTTCTCTTGATGTCAACCTAAGACCATCAAAATGGCTCTCTAGTCCCTGAAACAAGTGATAATCAGAAGGAGCAAGGTCAGGAGAATATGGAGGCTGAAGCAATATTTCCCAACCAAGCTCTTTCAAGAAATTTTTGGTGAGTTGAGCTGTGTGAGGACAAGCATTATCATGATGGAAGATGACACCCTTTCTGTCGCTTTTGGTTCAAAGCTGCTTTCAAAAGATGAAGTTGTTCACAGTAAAGATTAGCAGTAATTGTTGGATTGTTGTCTAACAGTTCGTAATGGACAATTCCTTCCATATCCCACCATACACTCAACATGATCTTCTTTGGATGAAGTCCTCCTCTTGGTTGTTGAACTCTTCTTCCTCCTTGACTGATCCACAATTGGCGGCATTTAACATTATGATAATTAATAATGATAATTATTATGATAATTATTAATTATGCTATTACAGTTGTCCCAATTTTTTCCCATTTGCCCCTCTCTATCTGGTACCCCCACATTCCCTCTAGCAATCCCCCTCCTTAGTTCATGTCCATGGGTCATGCATATAAGTTCTTTGGCTTCTCCATTACCTATACTGTTCTTAACATCTCCCTGTCTATTTTGTACCCACCAATTTGTGCCTCTCAACCCCTGAACCCTTCCCCTGTTTTTTCTCCTTCCCCTTCCCAACTGATAACCCTCCCAATGATCTTCATAGCTATGATTCTCTTCCTGTTTTGCTTAGTTTGTTATTTGGATTAAATTATTGATAGTTGTGAATTTATTGCCATTTTAATGTTCATCATTTTGACCTTTATCTTATATAACTCTATTTAGTATTTCATATAATAATGGCTTGGTGGTGATGAATTCCTTTAGCTTTACCTTGTCTGGGAAGCACTTTATCTGCCCTTCCATTCTAAATGATACTTTGCTGGATAGAGTAATCTAGGTTGTAGGTCCTTGCTTTTCGTTATTCTGCATACTTCTTGCCAGTCCCTTCTAGCCTGCAAAATTCCTTTTGAGAAATCAGCTGACAACTATTATGAGAACTCCCTTATAGGTAACTCTCCGCTTTTCTCTTGCTGCTTTTAAGATTCTCTCTTTATCTTTATCTTTAGCATTTTAATTACAATGTGTCTTGGTGTGGTTCTCTTTGCATCCATCTTGTCTGGGACTCTGTGCTTCCTGGACTTGTATATCTATTTCCTTCTCCAAATTAGGGACATTTTCTTTTATTAATTTTTAAAATAAGTTCTTGATTTCTTGCTCTTTCTTTTGTCTTTCTGACACCTCTATGATTCAGTTTTGGTACATTTAAAGATGTCCAGAAGTTCCTATGCTTCTCATTTAAAAAAAAATTTTTTTTTCTTCCTGCTATTCTCATTTCATGCTTTTTCCTTCCTTGTGTTCTAGATCATTGATTTGATTCTTGGCATCATACTCTCCACTGTTGGTTCCCTGTAGATTTTTCTTCATTTCACTTAATGCAACCTATGTTTCTGCCTGGGTCTTTTTTATGAAGTCGAAGTACCCAATTAGTTCCTGGAACATGCTGATAACCAGCATTTTGAACTGTGCATCTGATAGGTTGCTTATCTCCATTTCATTTAGTTTTTCTTGATTTCTGTTCCATTCTTTCATTTGGGCCATATTTCTTTGACTCCTCATTTTGGCAGTCTCCCTGTGTTTGTCTCTGTTTATTAGGTAGAACTGCTTTGACTTCCTATCTTAGCACACCTGTTAAGTTGTATGGGGTGGAGCCTTAGGTAATCACCGGGGCTGGGCAACCCATGTCACTGCTCTGTTGCTCTGTGTGGGGGAGGGCTCACAGAGAGGACAATGCTGCTGCCTGACCTCTATAGGAATTTTCCCAGGAGGAAGCTGTCTCCCCACTTGCACTTCACTTTCTCCTATATGCTACCGGTGCCCTTCCAGATGTTTCCCTGGTGCTGAATCGCAGGGCGGGTGGGTCTACATGTCCTAAGTCCATTGCAGGCCCTTTAAGAGCACATAGTTTCTTTTGCCACCACAACCCTCACTGGTTTTCATAGCCAGAACTTATAAGGACTTATCTTCCTGGCCCTGGGATCCTTGGGGGTGGTCTGAACTGGGGCTGGGATCTCTTGTTCCTGAGGTATCCCTCCCATTTTTCATCCACCTTGTGTGAATGTGGGACCACCTATTCCATCTCTGCACCTCTCTGCATCTCTGCCCCTCCTACCTGTCTGAATGAATGTGGCTTCTTTAAATCCTTGGTGTCAGACTTCCACACAGCTCAGATTTCTGACAACTCTGGGTAATTTGTTTTGTAGTGTAGCTGTATTTTTTTTTTTTCTATAGTTGTATGGAGGCCTCTGCTTTTGACGGGTAGGGGTGTTACAGAAACAGGGGTGTCCAAAAACAAACCCCAGAGTTTGTGGCTGGGGATGGGGAAAAGGAAGCAGCTTTTAAGGTGCCTTTGCATGCCTGGAGCTAGATGCTAGTGTCTTTGTTATGCAAAATGGCTTTGATACTTCCAAGGCCCAGGAAGATGGGGGGGGGTCTTGAATTGTAGGATGGTACAGAGGGAGCCTACAGAGCCTGCATAGGGTTCTGTGAATGGTCAGAACTGGTTGCAATACCCACTGCGTCAGAGGATGCAGTCAGGGATATATAAGCAGCTGCATACATTTTAGCTGGGTCTTGGGTCTCACGCTCTCTCTGGCTCTCTCACGGTCTCTCTCTCTCTATCGCTTGCTCGCTCTCTGTCTCTCATGCACCCCCTCCTTGTGGCTTGGTGAAGGGACCTTCTCCATGTGGATTAAAGAAGCAGAGTTCTCCATGCAGTTTTGAGAGGGCTCTCCAGGATGCTTTAAGAGGCTCTCGCCATGCAGTTTTGAGAAGGAGAGGAGATCCATGCAGTTTACAAGGAGGCTGGGAATCCAGGTGGTTCTGCATTGAGAGCTGGAGGGCACCACAGCACAGAAAGGACCTCTCCAATCAGATTTGAGTGATTAGCAGCTACTGGTAAAGCTGAACTGTGCCTAGGAAGTAGGGAAACGACGTTTCCGACTTTTCTAAGGCTGGCCTGGTTTGGTAGGGGGAGGCAGAACTATGTGTTTGTGGGTATTTTAAAGAACATAAGACTCAACAGCAGAAATCTGCAAATAATCTAAATCTATTTAACTGTTAAATAAACAGTTATTTTTCTTTTCACTAAACTCCAGTACTGAGAGTTGTAATTCTGGTGGTGGGCAATTGGGCCCCTAACTAAACAGCCCGTGAGTTCTGTTTCAATCAGAGCAGCCCAGAGGGGGGTGGGGAGAAGTAACATTTCTGAACCTATCTATTAATCAATGGGAGAGAGAACTTAAAGATCACCAGGTCTAGTATCATTTTAAAGGTAAGGAAAGTGAGCTCTGGAGGGGTTAAATGAATTGCCTAAAGTCACAGTTAGAGAAAGGCAGAGCTAATAACTAAAGGAAGAAAATATATTTTTTCTTTGGATTTGTCATAAAGTGAATGCCAAAACTCTTCAAAATTCTACAGTGCCCTCCAAAATGAGTGCCCCCCAGAACAACACCCAAGATAGTTTAAATGACAAAATGCAAGTCCCCCACCTCGGTATAAAGGCACATTCATCTGTTTTCAGTTGGGAAAGCTGCTAATGGTTCTTAACCATGCCTTTCCCAGTTGAAGCATAGAACTAAAACATTTGCAGCCTGAGGATTCCCTCCCACTGCTCATAGATCAAACACAAACAGAAACAGTGGGAGGCCAGGCCATCTCTAACTGTGAGAATCAATATCAATGAAACAGACAAAATCCCCAAATCTCAAAATAATGAAAACAAAGATATCCAAGTAATAAAATCTGCTAGAATCACAAAGACAACACAACTTGGAGCTCAGCTGCTTGAAGAAAGTGTCCATTAACAAGGGATTAACACAAGGGAAGTACACAACCAGTCAATAGGAAATGAAAACATTTCACATAGTATGGTTGCATCAGAGCCCACCCTCAGATTATGGATGCAGGTGTGTTGAGATGCTGTGGTTCTGACTAACCCATCAGCCAGATGCCATCTTAAAAAAATACCCCAAACTGCTATTTGTTGGACTGAAAATTTGGAACCAACAAGCCAGAAGATGAGGCACACAAAGCACTGATTAACTAACTGCCTTTTGTTAGTCTTGTCCATTGTAACTTTCAAGTTAAAACTTGAAAGAAAGCCTTGGAAAGAAAGCTTTTAAAATATGCCTTTTCATCAAAGTTCCCAAATGTCAAAGTTTTAAGGGGGCAAGAGGGAGGCAAAAACCAAAACACAAAAAGAAACAAACAAAAAAACTCCAAAAGTGTGGAGTAAAATTTTATTAGCTTATCATAAAATGAGTAAAATGCCATTTCCATGTCCTATGTGAAGATAATGAGGGCATATTTCAACATAAAATATACTTTGAATGAAATTGGAAGCAAATATCAAAAATTAATATAGTTGACAAGTGGGTATAAGTTAATACAATAATTATATTCTTATTAGGGCAGTGATATTTCTAGTTAATAGCCAAGCAGCCCATAGAGTTGAATTAAGAGTATGCTATTTATATGATAAAACTTAAATTTAATAAAAATTTTTTTGCTTATTTTATTTGAGGGAAAAGTTATAACTACTCCCATTTGATGAGTATATCTATAACCAAGTGTAATGATTTTAGACAAAATATTGGGCTGGCAAAAAAATTCATTTAATTTTTTTCCATGAAGTAAAAGACATTTTTCATTTTTATCAATAACTTTATTGATTTGAATATTTTGAGTATGTCGACCATCTCCCACTATTGGCTTCCAGTGGGTAATGGCCAGGGGTGCTGCTAAATGTCTTCCAATGCATAAGACAGCCCTACAGCAAAGAATTATTTGGTCAAAATGTCAATAGTACCAAGAAACTTTGCAAACCACATTTGACGTGTTTGATCAGTCTCAGCACCTTCTCCATATACTGCACAGATTTTTTTTGTTTTTGTGTTTTAATTGTGTTTTTACTTTCCTTGAAATAATAAAGCATAATACACCAAAAGTGTTATGTATTTTCTTCCATCTTCAATATTAAAATGGCTACACAAAATTCCCCAGTTCTGATAAGGTTGTTTTTTTTTTTAATGCATGCTGATATGACAGCTATCATAATACAATCTAACAAAATTGTTTCAAACGAAAAAGACAACTAAGCACTACTAGTGCTACTAGAACCATCACAGGGAAAAAACTAAAAGAACTTTTTGGACAACCCAATAGCTCTAGTGTGTATTAATCATTAGCAACTCCCAAGAAGAGTCCTAATTTAAGAAACTGCCTGGCCCCAAGAGCACACCAAGTTCTTGTCTGATCATGGAAGCTGCACCCACGGCAGCTGCACCCCTGGTAACTTATTACAAAGAAAAGCAACAGAAAAGAACAGAGGAGAGGGAATGGTCACACTTTGAATCCCTCATAGATGCTGAACCTAAACAGGTTCAGACCATTTTAATAGAAAATTTTACCAATGATCACCAGTAGCTCATATTTCATATATGACTGATCAAGACACAAACATTTGATCTGCCAAGGAACAGACTATTTAAAAGTGGGATTTCCTCAGAAACGCTGACTAATTCATAGGGTTTCCCTATGATGGGCTCTGTCACTATCCTAGAAGTCATATTTATGATGGCTTTCCCCATTCCTTCCAGAGCTCAGCAATGAGGGTCTATCTCATCAAATCTAAAAATATAATCCTCGTTTCAACTACTAGCATCCCATATCTCCTAAGGAAAAAGACAATTCAGCAAAAAATGAAACTTAGTCCCAATGACTTGCTATTTAAATGCAATGGCTTTGAGGCAGGTCTTTGGGGCTAAAAATGTATTAGCAAAGGCTTGGATAGAGGAAGAGACAAGAGTATTTTTGGAATTGTTTTCTATATCTAGCTTTTTGGAACATCTTTCCATGTAGATGGTCTCCAAACCTTCTAAAAACACCACTTAGCAAAGGAGCAAGGCTGAGCAACTTGCCTTATTTTTATTTTAATTTCCCTAAGCAGAGACTATTTTAACATTGGTCAACTGAACAGCAGGCAATTGTCTGAGTTCACAGGTATCCACGAGGAATTATAAGAAAGGTACTTATGTAGCGGGGATATTAATACTGCTCTGTTCGGGGGAATTTCAACTTGGTGCTTTAAGTTAACAAACCTCAGTACCTACTCTGTGCCAGTCACTGGGAATATAATAAATAAGAGTGTCCTTAGGAGGCTGCAAAGCATTTAAGACATGAGCATGGATTTTGAAATGACGTCACCCTAGAGTCCAATCCCAGAGTGATAGATATTGCAGTCACTTGCCTAATTGTTTTCCCCTTATCCTTGCCAAGGAGTCCTGCTTTATATTTTTTTGTTCAGATAAGAAATACTGTTTCCTGGTCTTCCATGCAGATAGAGGTACCCATGAGATATGTTCTGGCCAATGAGATCTTGGATATGATTTTGGAGAAACTTTTAATTAAGAAGGGCAGCCTTAGCTGACAGGGTTTTTCACCTCTGTCCTCTCTTCTTCTGTTGGAGGTCTAGCAGTGACATGGCAATGATAAATCCAAGGAAAAGCCAACTCACCGTGAATGGCAGAATGAAAATAGCCTGGGTCCCTGGATCTTTGAGCCCATACAGTATGCCTAGATTGCTTCCCCATGACATCTTGTTGCATGAGCCAAATAAACTCCAACTTGCTTAAGCCATCAGTTGTCAGCTATTCTATTTTTTGTATCCACAGCCACTCCTGAAGGATAAAGCAATGTCTCTTAAGTTTCATTTTCCTCATCTGCAAAATGAGGATCTAAACTTCACTAACTCTGAAGATTTGCTCTAAAGCCTAGTTAATCTATATATAATCCCTAGCCCAATGCCCAACTCAGAAGTATTTGGAGGTTATTATTATTTATTAATAAGAGTGACATGAGTATTCTCTGTCTTTGGGAAAACTGAAGGAGCAAAGCTAAGCTTTCTGTGAGATGAGGAGTATCAAACAGGCAAAGGGCGGAGGTCATAATGGGGTGAAACCAGCTAACTGGACTCGGCCATATAAAGGCCCTTCCCCTAAGTAGGATAATCTATAAATAGTCAATATCCACTTCTGGCCAAGATGGAGTGTGAGAGACTCTGGGTCTCTCAGAATGGATGAAGAAACTACTCAGACACTTACCATCTGAGGAAGGAATGTAGGATTTTTATTTTTTTTTCCTGAGGAAAATCACCCCCGTTTCTTTATTAGCCAGGGTTTTTATCTACTTTCTACATGGGGAAATGCAGATCAATAAAGGGTTGAAACGCCCAGGTATTTTACACAAGTTCAAAAACATTTCCTCTTCCTTAATCATTCTGTTTTTCACATTCTACTGACAAGAATTTGAGGCTATTCAGAGAAAAAGAGAACAGGTTCCCTTTTCCTTAAAAGCCACTTTGCATTTCTATTCTATCTTTAAAACCCCCAGAGGGTGGAATTTATAGCAAGCATGAAAGAAAAAAACCAGCTGGTTGAGACCCAGCCCGGGCTCCACACAGTGGTCAAAGTCTTTTGAACCATGCCTGCCTGTCTCCCATAATGGAGGTGTAGACAGACACGCTGCATCTCCCTCCACAACTAAGAAAAAAATACAACTACCTTAAAACTAGAAACAACCAGAAGTTCCAGAAAATCAAACTGCATGAAAGTCCAACAAACAAAGATATAAAGAAGAAATACTCATCCAGACAGGTAGGAGGGGCAGAGCCTGGACGGAGAGGACGCAGTGTGGTTGTTGCAGTGGCAGTGGCAGCGGCAGGCTGGCGGAAAGCGCAGTCACACAATTTTAAAAAGTGGGAGGGACACCTGGGGAGCATTCCCAGCTCCTCACCAGACCACGCAGCTCATGGTCCTAACGCTGGGGAAAATCAAACTTCATTGCTTCTGGCTGTGCAAACCAGTGTGGGTTGGGGCAGAGGAAGAAACTGCCAGTCTCTCAGCAGAGTCCACTTGTTTGGAGAGCCCCAACCATCCCAGAGCATCCACAAACCTATACATTTTGAGGGCGACAGCCAGGGCAACACCTAGAGGGGCGCCAGTCCCATATGGAAGTGGGAGAAGTGCCTGGAAAAGCAGCGAGTGCTGGGCAAGCGGCATTGTTCCCTCTCAGACCTCTTCCCCACATACAGCACCACAAGATGGTGAAATAGGTCGCCCTATACTGACAAATCCCTAAGGCTCCGCCCCTTACAATGTAACAGGAGTGACAGCTCTACCTAAGACACAGAGGCAAACAAACACAGGAGCCTATCAAGATGAGGAGACAGAGAAGTATGGCCCAAAAGAGGGAACGGGTCAAGATTCCAGTGGGAGAACTAAGTGACGAGGAGATAGCCAACCTAACAGATGAGGAGATAGACAACCTAACAGATGCAGAATTCAAAACACCGGTGATATAGATGCTCACAGGCCTGACAGATATGCTTGAGTATGGCAAACGCATAAGAGAAGAAGTGAAGGCTATGCTAAGTGAAACAAAGGAAAAGCCACACAAAACTAATAGTGAAGGGAAGGGAACCGGGGTTGAAATCAATGATTTGGAACATAAGGAAGAAAAAAATCAACCAGTACAGAATGAGGAAACAAGAATTGAAAAAAATGAGGAGAGACTTTAGAACCTCTGTGACAACTTAAAATGTGCCAATATCCGAATCACAGAGGTGTCAGAAAGAAGAGGAAGAGCAAGAAATTGAAAACTTATGTGGAAAAATAATGGAGGAAAACTTCCCAAATTTTGCAAAGGAAATAGACATACAAGTTCAGGAAGCACAGAAAGTCCTGGGCAAGCTGGACCCAGAGGGGACTACTCCAAGATGCATCACGATTAAAAGGCCAAAGGTGAAAGATAAAGAGAGAATCCTAAAAGCAGCAAGAGAAAAGCAGAGTTACCTACAAAGGGGTGCCTATAAGACTATCAGCTGATTTCTCAAAAGAAACTTTTCAGGCAAGAAGGGACTGGCAAGCAGTATTCAATGTGATGAAAGGCACCTTGCAATCAGGACTACTCTATCCAGCAAAGGTATCATTTGGAATGGAAAGGCAGATGAAGTGCTTCCCAGACAAGGTAAAGCTAAAAGAGTTCACCATCACCAAGCCATTATTATATGAAATGTCAAAGGGACTTATTTAAGAAAAAGAAGATCAAAACTATGAACATTAAAATGACGACAAACTCACAACTATCAACAACTGAATCTAAAAAATAAAAATAAAACCAAACTAAGCGAACCAGAATAGGAACAGAATCATAGGTATGGGGATCATTTGGAGGGTTATGAGAAGGGAGGGGGAAGGGGGAAAAATGGGGAAATGGTGCAGGGATTAAGAAGTATAATCGATTGGTACAAAATAGACAGGGGGAAGTTAAGAATAATATAGGAAAGGGTGAAGCCAAAGAACTTACATGCACGACCCATGGACATGAACTAAGGGGGTGGGATTGCTGGAGGGAAAGGGGGTACTGGGAAAAGGGGAGCAAAGGGGAAAAAATTGGAACTACTGTAACATAATCAATAAAATATACTTTAAAAAAAGTCAATACCCAAAAACTGTCCCTCTGTGCTTACTTTAGGATATTTTTTATGGCTTATTGCTAATGCATACTAGTTCTTTCTAATACTTGGACAGCAAACTGTTGCTTTGCTTATAGTGAAGTCAAACCCTTGGTCTTACATTTCATTCCTGAACAGCAAACTGCAAAATTAGCATCTGATAGAACATTTCAATTAAAAACCAAAGAAACATTTTTTTGGACACCTCTGGCTTTTGCCTCCAAAAATAGCCCTTCATTCCATACGCTGCCACCCCCCCCCCCACCGCCCCCACCCCTGAGTATGTGAAATTGTCCTAATTCTGATTTATTTAGTCTGATATGTCTGGTCTCCTGGTTTCAATTTTGTGGACAAGATGATCAGTTGTTGCTTTTTTTTTTTTTACTTGTCAGATAGTTTTAGTTAAAGCTTGTGGATATTTTGGTCCAGCACAATCAATAGTAGGGGCTTAAAAATATCCTCTGTGATGATTTAGAACAACCCTGGGAATGTACATCATAGCGGCAAAACTCTAGCAGTACTGTGCTTTCATGCTTTGCCGTAACTCAACTCAGCATTAACAGTGAAACTTCTGAACTTCAGCTAAGCACATTTGGGATGCTAGTCAATGAAGGCTGAGACTTGGTCAAGGCCTATTTTAGAAGTGATAACTAGAATAGCCAACATGACTCTCTTGGTCACTTAAGGGAGAGTCTTCTATACTACAAAGATTTCAGGCAACAATTCCTTGGTATTTTCAGCTTCTCAACTGTCTAGAGGAAGGTCTATGCCAGTGCCGTCCAACAGAAGCACAATGTGAGTGACAAATGTGAGCCAGACATGTAAGTAAGTTTCTTAATAGTCACATTAAAAGAAAAGGGTAAAGACACAGGTAAAATTTTAAGTGTATTACACTTAATCCAAAAAATATATCCAAAATATTACCATTCCAACATGTAACAAAAAGTGATAGTTTTGCATTTTAAAAATTAAATCCTTAACATGTGGCATATACTTGGTACTTACAGCACGTCTCAGGGCAGACTAGCCACATTTCAGGTGTTCAATAGCCACATGTGGCCAGTGGCTAAGATATTGGATAGCTGTGTTGTAAGGCCTAAAATTTCATTTGCTGTGTTGGCCTCTTGGAAGTTCATGGGAGCCCTCAAGTCCTCACTCTGAGTTTCCCTGCTCTTGCCAGACATGCCACACCCACCAACCCAGTGGGAAAGTCTCCCTACAGATAGTTCTTTAGCAATCAGACCAGCTACTCCCACCTGATCCTCAACCGAGTGAGTTTCACCTCTCTCCAAGCCTGTGGAATTATACAAACAAGCCCGATCACATCCTCCTCTGGGAAACAGAGGCCATCTCACTCACTTGTTACTACAAAGCCAGCCTCCCACAGCCTCTGCTGCTTCTCTTTGCTCCCAAGTACAACCCCTCATCCTGCCACGGGGTTCTGCATGGCATGCAGAGTTCCTCCCCCAGGCTGTGAGGATACGGGACTAATAAACTGTGGTCTATCCCATCTGTTCTGGCCACTCTGTATGTTTAGCTCCCCCTAGAAACCCAGGGCAAGGCTCTCTCTCACACGCCCATGAGGCGAAGAGATGAGCAAAACAGCACGGGTCTTTGAGAATTTTATAGTCAATTTTCAGAAAAATATCTGGAAGAATTTGGACTCATCCCTAAGCTTTGACTTTAGTGTCTGAAAGTTCAATTGTATGTTTTCTAATTTTGTCATATACCCCATCATGCTGATCTTTTAGCTCAACTTTTAGTTGATTATGTGTTGGCTCTATATTATCTGGTGTCTTCTGATCTTCAGAATTCATGCTGAATGAAGGTGACCAATAAAATCATCATGATTAGACAATAACATGGATTTCCTTCCAAGATAAAGGCCTGTTACAGGGCAAACCACTCATTTAGTCTGGAAAGGATGACAGGTAACTGGCGAATGTGCTGCCACTGCTTTTCCTGTATCTGTAGCAAGTTTACTAAGCCAGATGTCCACTTGGAATCCTCTCAGCATTTGAGATGAAATTCAGTTTTCATCTCTGGTCTAGAAACTGAGCTATCCTTGAATCTTCTTTGTCATCCACAACCTATATACAGTAATCAGTGGGTTGCTTCTCCTTCCCCTCCCCATTACTACTTCCAAAACATTTTTGAACATTTTTTGAGTCTCCCCATCTCCAGGCCCCCTAGCTTCCTTCCATCCTCCATTCTGCTACCCAGGTGATCTGAAACTCAAGAGCTCATTTATGACTTCGTCTTAAACACCTCCAACTGGTCCCCATTGCAACTGTGCAACACCCAGACCCCTTAGCCTGATAAGCAAGGACCTTAACAATGAGACCCCAATCTGTCTTTTTAAACCTTCAGTAACCTTTTCTCATTTATTCCTATTCCAAATTATTTCCCATAATACTACTCCAGTTTAGCACTCCTTAAGGCCAGTGCCCAGAAAATTATCAATTTAAACAAGAAAGAAGGAGTGAATATTTATCAAGTTCTACTTCACATGTGCTTTGCCAGGTACCTTATATAAATGCAATGTTAGCTATCTTTTTTTAAAAATTACATTTTATTGATTATGCTATTACAGTTGTCCCAATTTTCCCCCCTTTGCTCCCCTCCATCCAGTACCCCTCACTCCCTCAGGCAACCCCCACACTATTGTTCATGTCCATGGGTCATACATATAAGTTCTTTGGCTACTCCACTTCCTATACTGTACTTTATACATCCCCATGGCTATTCTGTAACTACCTATTTATACTTTGTAGTCCCTTTACCTCTTCACCCATTCCCCCCCACATTCCCATCTGGGAACCTTCAAAATGCTCTCCATGTCCATAATTCTGTCTCCATTCTTCTTGTTTGTTTAGTTTGTTTTTTAGATTCTATTGTTGATAGATATGTATTTATTGCCATTTTATGATTCATAATTTTGATCTTTTTCTTAAATAATTTCCTTTAACATTTCATATAATAATGGTTTAGTGATTGGAAATCTATTGGAGAAAGTAATGAAAGAAAACTTTCCTGATCTGGTGAAGGAAATAGACATGCAAGTCCAGGAAGCACAAAGGGTCCCAAACAAGATAAGTACAAAGAGGCCCACACCAATGCATCATAATTAAAATGCCAAAGGTTAAAGAGAAGAGAACTTTAAAAGCAGCAAGAAAAAAGTAGTTACCTGGCAGGGAGTTCCCATAAGACTATCAGCTGATTTCTCAAAAAAAACTTGCAGGCAGGCTAGAAGGTATTGGCAAGAAGTATTCAAAGTGATGAAAAGCAGGGACCTACAGTCAAGATTACTTTACCTAGCAAAGCTATCATTTAGAATAGAAGGGCAGATAAAGAGCTTCCCCGATAAGGAAAAAAAACAAAACAAAACTAAGGGGCTTCATCCTCACACAATGTTAGCTATCATTTTAAAAGAACCATTTGCTAGACATTGCACTAATTGTCTTATGTATGTTTATTCAGTTTATTTTCATGACAATGTTATAAGCATTTAGGTAGTTACTTCCATATCACAGAGGAGGAAATAGAAGCTCAGAGAGGCTAAGTAATTTGGCCAAGATCACACAGCTAGTTATTCTAATCCCAGCTAGAACTAGAGGCTAGAGCTGCCAGGCTCCAGTACAGCTGTATGCTCTTTTCCAAGCACTACAATGGCTCTCAACAGGCAAAGCTCTCAGTGGGAAATATTGCCATTTTCTGTTAATCTTCATATGTTCTAGTTGAGAGTCTCACTCAGAATAGGCACTCAGTAAATAAATAAAACTGGAGAAAAGACTGAGGAAAAGTAGGTATGGCGTGTGAATATATTGTAAAAAAGCAAGACAGGAAAATAAGAAACAAGTGGGTGTCCTTCATAATTCAGAGTGACACCATGTCGCACCATTTCTGGTTGGCTGCATTTAATGATGCCTGATTTACATAGTCAGAAATAAAGTCAACTGCAGCGACCATCATTTTATAAGCCTGGTTGGACTCTTCTTACCTGCTGATTTCCATTAAATGCCATTTAGAAAAATAATTGTGTGACTCTGCCCTGGTGGCATTAAATTTAAGTCATCAATTTGGCTGCTAAAATATGACATTCAAAGAGTGGAGAGAGACAAGCAATTTTTTAAAAAAGATGCTTTAGCTGAAGGCACGAGATACTAAGCGGTTTCTCATTGCAGTCTGCCACACGTGCGCCGTTCACTCTGCTGGAGGCTCTGTGCTGTGCACGTCACAGAGCCATCAGTCACGGATTAGGGCTGCAAGGGCGCCCAGTTTAATCTCATTTTTGAATGAATTAATATTATTAGTTTTGACAAATTAATGGTATTAAATGTGCAAGGTTAGTATGAATAATGTCCACATCCACCTATTACTAAAGGTGCCTCATTCTTGTGTAAGAAAGCTTATTGAATCAATTCAGTGGAATCCTCCCTTTTTTATATTGTAAAATACCTTTTTTAGCAGCCTTAAAAAGGTGGGTTACTATACCTATGAGCAAGTGTTCAATGATATAAATTTGTACTTCAGTCCAAGCTGAAAGTGGCTACAAAACTGAGTTCATCACCAGAGAAAGATATGACATTGTGGTGGTTCCTTATACATCCTTACAAATGTATCATAAGTACAAGTATACTGCATTGAAGAATATCTGTGTTCTATTAAAGCTTTGATGAACCTCCCCACTTGCCCTTCCATCTTCCAATAAAAAGTCAGTGCTAAGGTATATCCAGTTCCTTGGCTTAAAAATAAAGAAAAAAAAGGACCATCATCTTCTCTGTATGTTTTCATCTGAAACCACTTTTTTCCCCCTAACCTAAGTCTAAATAAAATGTATGTTGTTCAGATTTTGTTCAGGCAATAGGCAGAGATTTCTTGATTTCAAGAAAGGTAGATTCTTGCCCCTAGAGTTATGGTGATCCTATTATCCTCTAGGGATTAGTAGCCCAGCTATGGCCAATGAGATGTAAGGAGAAGCTTTTGAAAAAATCAATGTCAAGAACAATGCCTGGTACTCGATAACCACTTTCTGTATTAATGAGATGTATTCAATCTATATGTTCTTAGTGGGCATTTAACAGGAAGGTATTCTATGTACCTATATCTTTAATAACTCTTATTTTCCTAAAATGTACTCAGGTGACCATATCATTCCCCTCCTGAATTTCTATTACTTTCTCATTTAAAAGTTCTACCACTTTCCACTTTATTAAAGCCTTTTGCAAACATGTCATAGAAGCGCTATCCAATAGTAATATAATGCAAGCCACATAGTTTTAAATTTACTAAAAATTACATTTAAAAAGAAGAAAAAGGAAATTAATGTTATGTTTAATCCAATATGTCCATATCCTTATTATAATCTTTTTCATTATATCCAGGAAATTGATGACTGAATAATTTGTGAGTAAAGAGTCTACTGACAGTATATGTCTTGCCTCTTGAATGATTTTAACATCCCATTCTCATATTTTCAAATGGGATCAGTAAAGAAAAAGGATTTCAGAAGGAATTTTTCTAAGAGAGAAGACTGAACAATGCATTAAGCTAAATTTTCTATGCATGCATGAAAATGTCATGTTTTGATTAATAGAATCACTTGTACCATAGTTTGCATTAGTCATTGCCCAGTGAAAATGGCATGATCTAGGCAGACAGAAATTGCAGCCCCAGGCCTGTTACCACCTAGACCTATAATCTTGGGCAAGTCCCCTTGCCCCTAATTCTCAGTATTTGAAAAGAGATGCTTAGTCCAACTAATTTACTCACTCGTTTAATGGCGAAGACATGCACAGGGCTACCCAGAAAGGCTCGGATCTGGGGCTGCTCCCCCCCAACCCCCCCACCCCCGTGTACCACCCACAGCATCTGAAAGGAGGCCTTACTCTTGGCATTTTTCATAGGCTTCATGTGAAATATGGTTAAAGGTGAAAATTTCAAAGTGGTATCAAAAAAACATTAAGAAAAGAGCCAGAGGACGTGATGCCCCTCACCTTCTCCCAACTCCATGCACAGGACTCAGGAGAAGTTGTGCAAAGTGTCAGACCTGGTAGATAGATGTGAAGGACTACCCTTCAAAAGATCTTTCCCTCAGAGTGTAACAGAAGGCTCTTACCTCTTTGATATTTCCCTTAGAAGCAGGGCTTTCAGAAAGTTCCGAATATTCCTCAATCCCAGCAGTCACCATTACCTGTGTGTTTCGATTCATGTGTCCCTTTGGTGGGGAGGCCAACTTAAATTCCATCTGGACCTTTCCCTGAAATACAATTCAATTCTGTTCTGTTCAGTTCAGTGTAATTTGCCTCTGAGTGAACCTGTTGAGGAGGGTCCCAAACCTAGGTCTTCCACTCCCTACATCTATGATCTAGGGCAAATCTCATCGCCTGTGATCTGTTCTGGCACTTCCCAGTAATGCTGCCTCAAATTCCTAGGCTAACCTTTCCATTTTCTCTGGCTGGAGAACTAATCAATTAACTATAAAACAATGATTCCACAGGTACGTAGAGACGATTCATCTCCATAGCCCGTGTTTGTGTGT
This sequence comes from Furipterus horrens, assembly GCF_987537825.1. Classification (NCBI taxonomy): domain Eukaryota; kingdom Metazoa; phylum Chordata; class Mammalia; order Chiroptera; family Furipteridae; genus Furipterus; species Furipterus horrens. Next base: position 176,774,153 of record NW_028327173.1, read on the forward strand.
GTGTGTGTGTCCCCTAAAGCATCTTTCAAACTTAGGTTTTGCAATTCTAAATACCTTTTGGGTTTCTCTCCAAAGATCCTGAGTGCTCATTTCATACCAGGATACTTTGTACCACACCTACCACCCCCAGGTAGGCAGTAATCCCCGGCAGTGTTTTTAGCCCTAACCAGTATTTAAGTGCTTAATTTTTTTCAACTTCTATTTGTTTTGCCTATGACACTAATTTATGGTTAGGTTATAATGATTGCTACCACAATAATTTAAATTGCTGGGGATCTTATTTTGGGGAGGAAAAACCCCTAAAGTCTTGTTTATTTTTATCATTTTTGTTTAAGAATTCTCTCAGAATGTTCTCTCCCCAACCTTACCTCATTCTAGGTGTTTTAGGAATAACTAACAATGAACTTGTCTGTGTAAAATTGCCCTGAGCTATTCTTTAAGTTAATTATCACTTCTTTTGGTTCTGTGAATGGCTGTTCAATGACACTGTCAGCAAGTGGAATGAACCAAATTACTTTAATTATGGAGTAATTTGCACAGAGTGATGGTAATTAAATCTTGATCAGTTTAAGTGAGTGAATTAATTGCTCTAACTTGGAATGCACACCACAGCAAGAGGAGTTGTTTTGTAGTTTAATTAACACCATCCATTAAAGTCTTATCATATCTAAAATGTAGACAATTAATGAGTTTGATATTATTCTCACCTTCACAAGAACTAGAACAGAAAACATGCTGAGAAAGGTAGTGTACTGGGGAATGATAGAAAACTTAATATTCTTGTCACTTGTGTAGACATATTGGTTGCAATCTCTGCTTTGCCTTCTGGAGAAATGTGCAAATAGAATGTTTCCATATAATTAGCTTCTGGCCCCATTTCATTTCCAAATTCCCTGATACATTTCCAAATATGTTAATGTTTTCAAGTTCTACAGCCTTAATTTTATTGTGAATATTTCCATTACTTACTTTCGTTTAGTTTGGAGGAATCCTGTCCTTGTGAAGGGGTGCTTGGGGTCTTCATGAAATCTGATCATTTATCATCATCATTTATTAGATATAGATGTCCATGCTTGTTCTAGTATCCATTCTGCAGTAGTGGAGAGTAATTTGTTTCTAAGGTCCTTTCCTGCCAAGAACTAGATCAGTGATGTTCTTCCCTATTAGAATCACTTACCGAAATTTTTAAAAAATTTCCAATGATCAGGTTCCATTCCAGAATTTGAAAGGGGTGGGACTCAGGCATATGTTTTAAAAGCTCGTTAGGTTGATTCCAATGTGCATCACAGGTTGTAAATCACTGATTTAGAGCCTATATGTCCCATTAACTCTCAGAGGAAGATGGTACTATTACAGATTTTCAGGTAGAGACCATCTGGTTGGTTCAAGTGATCAGGACAGAGTCTGAGAATTGAGACCTATTCCTCAGACCCTCTGCTGGCTCTATACTTAAGAGCCAATTCTTTATAAGTGTTTCACAACCATGCTCTAGAATAAAGCAAGTTGATAAGTCCCAGTTTACAAACTAGAGACACAAAGAGGCAAAGGAAATGAACATGGTTTATTTAGTAATCTTGGACATTGTGTCTTAATAAGCTCCAAATAAGAAAATATATTTTGTTCTATAAGCTCCAGGACTGTAAATATGTATGCAGCAGTTCTGGGGTCATCTAAGTGTCAATGGCTAGTGATGAAAATAGAATTAGTCAGGAGTATGACATTTGCTGGGTCATTCCTGATGTGGGTAATAAGTTTCTCAAGGTTATGCATTTGCCAAAGCCAGAATTTGAACCTGGTCTTCTGACTCAATGTTTGCAGATGTCAAGCCTCACACCACAAGCTCTAGGCTCAGAGTTAACTCAAGACAATGGGAACTTAACCCAAGCAAGTGTGTAGGTTCTTGGAAGTGTTCACACAAGTTAACACATGAATTGTTTGAAAAAAGCCAAGGGAATTACAGGTGAAGGGGAGAGATAAGTTAAAGCCAATGGATGAAAACTACCTACTTCTAGGCAACAAAAAAATTTTAAGGTGAATTTAGGAAGGGAATGAACAGCAGAAGTTTCATGGAGCAGCTGAGTAAAAGGCAGATGGAAGGGGTCATTGCACAATTGGAGCTTTTGCTGATTCTTTCTAAAGAGGCTTGAAGAAAGTGCAGGCCCCTTCTGGATTGAGTGCCATCAAGAAGAGAGGTGACTGGGTAACTGGATATTTAATAATTTTATCTAGGAAAAGGAAGGATTAACCCAGGGCTAGCACTGTCAATGGTAAAGTCTTCCATGTTAGCTGGGAAATAGGCATATTTAATCATTTTTTTAAAAAGTGTTAAGAGTATTCCCATCTGTTTGTTCCAGACGTAGAGAGAAGCTGTCTGATCATTGTTCTGTGAACAGTTAAGGTCAGTGGGAACACCACAGGCTAGCTGCCTGGGATGCTCTTTACTTTCCCCAGGAACCAGGCTCTTGATGGCCATTTTAAGGAGCTAGGACTTATATGTTAAAGAGTTCTAAAAAGTGGAGTAACATAATACAAAGTCTGTTTGAAAAGACCCCCTTGAGTGGCTATGTAGAGAGAGGATGGCTTTAAATGTGGCAAGACTACATACAGATGGTGCAAATCCGAGCAGAGGAAAGATAAGGTGGGAATAGGAAAGGAAAGGACTGCTAAATAATACTCTCGTGCTATATAACAATACAAAGAGAAGCAATACAAAGTTTCTTGGACAAATCAAGGGTGTCTCTTTATCTCCACTGTTTCACTGGAGAAAAGAATACTTGAAAATTTCAGTGTTTCTGTTTTCTTGAAAACTAAAACCCAGTGTTTATGAAGTTCCTGCTGGGCAAATAACTTCTTAGGCACCTGAAACGTGTTTCAGCTCTTGGAAGACCCCTACAGAGTAGCCTTTTCTTACCTTAGGAAGTGGGAAAAGTTTGTAGTACAGGGGTAAGCAAACAGCAGGTTTACAGTTGTGACTACACGAAACAGTTTATTCCTGCGTCATTATAGTCACAACCTGCATTTTATCATACAAACGCTAAACCTACTTTTGCCAACTCCTGTAGTATATTCATCCCGATACGATTCAAAGCAAATATCCCAAAGCAACAAGTGATCCCAGGTTTTCTGGGGATACGGAGAGCACCTGCTGGCCCCAGGCCTCGAGTCCTGCATCAGCTGCCAGGAGCCTCGGCAACAGGTAGAAATGACAGGCAGGTGAAGCAGGGTCAGGCCACCTAGCTCAGACCTAGTGTCCAGCCCTTTTTATCTTACTGCGCCCCAGAGAAAAGAGTAAATGGACCATTCTAGAGAATAGGAAATTAGTAGAATATAGGACAAACCTGGAAATTAGGAGGAAAGGGAGGAAATTTTCTTTAGTACCAGGCAGGAGATTGTCAGTAACAGAGCACAAAGCAGAGGGGACCATCTTGTTTGTTAGAAACAGAGTGCTAAGTATATGGTTGTCCTGCTCTTTTTAATCCACAGAATTGTCATTTACTGATGTAAAAACAGATGCATAGGGAACATTCATGTGATAAGAGGGAAAAGTGAAGCAAACAATGATAAATCATAGTATAAGAACTATTAAGGGCCATTAAGACAGAAATTTTAGCTTTTTCAGGCGAAACAACATGGAGAAATCCAAGAGTCTTTCCTTTTAGTCCTTTGTTTGTTCTTTGGGAGATTGCCTCAAGTCACTTAATTTTAATCTGTGACAGCACATTTTTATAAATAGCTTAGAGCAGAGTGCTTCTTAACATTTACTTCTACTCAATTTAATAAATGTTTTGAGAAACAGACATTGGTTTTGAGAGCAACATTTCATAAACTCAGATATCTAATTTACCCAGTACTTCTAAGCCTGTTTTGCAGATTAGTCTTTTCTAAAAATGCTTTTTTTAAGTCAAATGAAACCCTCAGAAAGTGAGGATTTTATTAGTCCATGACCTTATGTTTTAGCAGAGAAAAAGTGGCTTTGCAGCCCATAAAATGTGTTAATGTAGGGATAGACATTTTTTACTTCCACTCATACTAGTTCCAATCAACAGAATGGATTAGGCTCTAAATAATCTGACATTAGTATTAAAACAAATATTTATAAACATGTGTATCCATTATTGGTACATTATGCATGGAGCTTTATTGCTTGGTATTAAGACATGTCCTGACTCAAAACGCATTTAGTAGAAATCATGACTGTGTGAAGTTGGGTAGGGAACACAGATTATGACTTACATCACTTTTTCAATTAGTAGCAGAGGTAAGATTAATGGCCATTTAATAACTGATTTAGTGAGACAGCAGATTAAAAAGAGGATACCTTGTGGCATAGTTTGCTCCCCTGCCTTTGAACACCTGACTGCAGTGGCTGAAGGACATCTGGCAGGAGCATACAGGGCATCAGCGTTCGGATTTCACAACTGAACTACCACAAAAGGCATGTTAGAGTCTCCAAAAACCGTAAATCAGTTCAATAAGCAACAATTTGGAAGTGGCATTACATACAATTGTGTGTGGTTAAAATTTTTCAAAAATACAGTTTTACATATTTCAAAATGTATTTTACTTTCCTTCCAATTGCCTACATTTTCCCAGCACCTAACTATTACTCAGTGACGCATTTCTTTAACACATTATTTTGGCTCCTGACATTGGTTTTCATTCTGACAAACCCCACGGGGTAATACAGATGCGTGGAACATTGCTCTTCCTTCTCATGGAGCGTACAATCTACACAAAGGATCCTTAAATATCAAATGGTGGCATGTTAAAATAATACAATGTCAACAATCTAAGCCATAACACATTACTTAAGTGTCAAATAAGCTGAGTAGATATGTAAGTACTCTCAGCGTGGGGCAGGCAGGAAATCATTATTGAGCTGGAATAGTCAGTTGAAGCTCTATGAGGAAGTGAGGATTAAACTGGTTCATGGAAGATGGATGGGGCAGTGGAGTGCTGGTGGAAACCAGCTCCTGGGCTGAGGGAGCCTGGTTTTGCAATTCCAGTACTCTCCCCCTTGGCTAATTTAAAGCTACCAACCTAACATCATTGAATGTGAAGTGGTAAACCATGCTCACAAGTGGTAAAACATGCTCACAACTGGCTCTTATTATGAGCCAGCCCTTCTGACAGCACTGAATGGGAGATTTACTGGTGGTGAAGATTCATTCCATTCAACAAGTATTTTCAAAAACAAAAGGAATACAGTAGTGTGGTTTGAAGTCCTCCTAAGAAGTAACTAACATTTTGCCTTCTTTCCCCTCTTCAGTCCCAAATTCAAGCACAATCATAATTATAAGTTAAATACCTTTGAAACTACAAAAGGATCTTCATACTTAAGGTGACAATGCTGGTATAGCAGCAGCAACACCTTTGAGGTGCTTTTCCCAGAGGTAGTGAAAGTCTCACCCTGATCTACCCCTTCTTTCTCAGGTCTCTATATGAGCAAGGTACACATTTTCAAGATGATGAGACCAGATCAGAAATACAGGCTTTGTCTCCAGAACAGATCAATTTACAAGCACAGAGATAGACTGGATTTAAAACTTGGTAGAATGTGGCTGATTTCTCTCTTGGCTCTATGTTTCAAGTGTTCAGTGGGGACCTGAAGTCTTGATCTTATCACTTAAGTGTGATCTCCGGTGAATCTGACTTTAATTCACCATGACTGTGAATTCAACAGGCTTTGGAAACTAAAACAGTAACAAATCTTCTGCGTAAGAACAATTCTTTGGATACACACATTGGCTGCTGCCAATGTCCCCCTAACAAAATTAACAAATATTCCTAGCAATTTCACAAGGGCAGATGCATAGCTGAGAGGAAGAAAAGGCAATTTGCCTATTCATTTATTTGACTAAAAAGATTAAAATAGACCTTATTTTCCTTGTTTCAATCCTTAGCTCTTTTCAGTTTCTTTTTCCCCTTTGTTTTCTCTTCCCTATTCTTTTTTTTTGCCACCCCGCCCCCTCCCATGAACCTTGATTAACAACAGACAACCCCCAAGCTTACAAAAACAGCTCTTGAAAAAACTGTTCTGACAGTTTCTGGAATGAGATTATTTCAATGATCTCCAGCAAGAGTAAAGAAACCCTAAGCCATCTTCCTTGTTGCAAGGGAAATTTTGCAGCAGTTAAGAGATAAAGAAAACTGCTTCCTGCGCCAGACCACAAGGTCATATACCCCTCTCTTCTCAACCTAGAAGATCCCAATACTTCATCATCTTGGAGTTTCCAGGTCTTTAAGCCCAGATTTGCATCAGCTGAATAAAGCTTTCACTTCACCTCTGTTAGAAACACCTGAACTATTTCTTTTTCCCTGACACAACAAATACTGATTGAGCATCTCTTCTGGCCCAACACTGATCTTGGGGCTTTGGGTACAGCAGTGAACACTACAAGGAAAATATCCCCCCACCCTCCTAAGGTCTAATTCCCACTATCCATAAAGCCAAGGGAAGGTTTATTTTGGATGGGAGACAGGTTTATATGAGTTATAAAAATGAAGTCAAAAATAAAGATTGAAGGCAGAGTTCTAGGATTCTGGACTCACTGCCCATTCCCCAATTATTTGTCCATAATCCCCATTTCTGATGTCCCATTTTCATCCTAAATTAGAATAAATGGACCTTTACTAAACACTATAATTTCCAGAAAGAACTTCAGAAGTGCCAGGCTCTTCAAATAATATCAAGTGGAAGATTAAAAAATACAAATCTTATTTGACAGAAGGAGGAGGTCAAACACTTGAGACTTTGTGAGTAAATGTAGCACCCAGCTGATAGCACTATATAAGACTTACTAAGTCAAGAAAGGACTACTACCAGGATACTGTTTTTTTGTCTAGAATTGCTGGTGATAATAAAAAGCGGACTACTTTCAGATGATTTTGTTTTTAAACTCCCCAGACGATGCACCTCCATTTTGCCTATATCTCAGGCTGACTACTCACATGAACCCAATTCCCTTGTACACTCCTCCTCCTCTCAAACATTTGCTTAGATTCATCTCATCGACAGTCTTTCTGACCAGTTTACATCAAGCTCATTCCCAGTGTCTGTTTCTTTAATGACTTCCTATAGTCATTAAAAGTACTCTTAATTAGCCCTATTTAAATGAAAACTTGAATGTGCCAAAAGGCACTGGAGAAAAAAAGTTTCTTCAGGTGAATGGACAGGAGAGAAAAGGAGAGCTTCAGAAGAACAGTCCGCGAAACGCAGCCCCAGCCCTCAGAAGAAACTAAAAATGCACTCCACAGAGACTGTGGGAGGCTGCCTTTTATAGAGGAACTCCCTGCCCAGGTTTCCAATTGGTTCAATTCTATGCAAATTAGATTTCTTAATTTGTGCAGTTTTAATTGGTCAGGATCATGCAGTTCTGATTGGTCAGTAGTGTGCATTCTCATTGGTCATTATAGAGCAGTTCTGATTGGTTGGTATTGATGCAAATGAGGATATAATTGTGCAGTTTTGATTAGACAGGGGACTCAGTCCACTGGTTGAAAAATAAAACTAGGGCTTTCCTGCAGTGGTTGGCATCTGATGTAAATAAATCTGGTGTAGCGCCAGCTGCCAAGAGTTTAGTCTCGGGTTCTTCCCAGTATACAGAGTACCCTGAAAAGTCCCTCAGCAAATGGCCACTGGACTCTTATTATTCTAAGAATTTGGGCCCTCCATTGACCATGGGGAGTCCATCTCAGCAGATATGTTTCTTCTTGGAGATCATATAAAATGAACCTTTCTTTTTGGAGTCCACATCCTGTATCTTCTCAAAAAGAATGTAATGAGGGCAGGATGGAATACATCAGTTCCCAAATGACCTAAGAGGTGCACGGCAATTTTTCATCAGTTGGTAGCAGAAGAGGGTGTGGATAGCTGTGTCCCAACCAGTACCGGCGAAGACCCTGCTCCTGTCTCGTATTCCAGCTGGAGCCCAAGTTGTACTCCCTGCAGAGACTCAGCTTTGTCAAATGACCCAATGCAGCTGGCCCACCAGGAGGAGGGAAGGGGAAAATCAAGCCTGGGAACCTGACGTGGTAGCAGCATTTAAGGAATAAAGGGCAGAATGCTGCTGAAAGGCAGCATTTCACCCTGGGGAAGAGGGTGAAAAGAAAGTAAAAGCTTAGTGAGCCTTAAGGGCCCGAACACCCGGCCAATGGACTTTACCGTGTTATTCATTTACAGTCACAGTCCTTTGAGTTAGTTTGACCTAACAGATATGATGTGACAGAACGAGGATGGTAGCTGACTGCGTTTGTTCCAGCACACAGGCGAGGCATTACCCCCTCCCCACAACTTCCCCAGGAAATTTCATGCTGTGGCGTGAGCGCTCCAGGAGCTAAATATCAGGGTGAGCATTTCTGGTGGCTATGCTATTCATGTGACTCCATTTGATTTTACTGTTGGTGAAACCTCAGAAAATGTGGGGGACAATTCTGCCATCAGTTAAGGAGAAGGTAAATAACCACAAATCACAAATAAACAAAGTAGTCCAAGCTCAAATATCTGGGGGTGGGGGAGAGAGGAGTGGGGTGGCGTTAGTGCTGATGTTCCCTGAGGCAGATCAGTACCCAGGAAGAAACTGATTAGCACCTGAGAGCGGGCAGATTGCTGTCCCAGCAGGGGTGAAAAAAGGGAAGACAAGCCTTGGGGGTGTGCATAGGGGGTGGGGAGTCTCTCACTCACCTCCTTCCTTCCCCACCACCCCTGGGGGAGGCTAATTAGCTGGTGCCTATTACTAGGCCCCAAAGAAGTGATGCTCCTTAGCTGCACTTAGATCAGTGGTTCTCAACAGAGGCTGAACTTGGAACTGCCTGGGGGCTTTAAAAATGACCCCTTCACCTCCTCAGATGATCATTTAATTGATCTGGGGTGTGGCCTGGGAGGGAAGAATTAGGATGTTTAAAATCACCCTCCGGTGATGCTAATGAGTAGCTGTTAAAATTAAAAACACCTGGATTAGAGTAAGCCCTGAAGGAGTGTTGATTGCTCCTAATATTTTGAACCTAATATTTTGTGAGCATCTACTGTCCCCAGGCACTGTTCTGGGTGCTTTACACAAATCCTTTCAAATCTTTGGAATCAACTTGCAAGTAGGTGTGCTCATTCCATTTTGAGAAGTAAGTAAACTAAGCCTAAAGCTAAATCAAGTTCAGACAGAGTCTATCCAGTCGGCCTGCCCCCTCTCTGGGACGACAGCACCATCATTTCACACACTGAACAGACAGGTGGAAAGAGACCAGAGATTATCCTCCCAAACACTCTACATGGCAGACTATAAGGCTCTCTGACACCTTTTCTGCTAGTATTGTGTAATTGCCCATGAACCTAAGTCTTCTTCCTCACAGCTGCGCTGTCATTACCTCCGAAAAGGGTTTGCCGCTGTTGCTGTTAGTACTTCACCTTTCTCATTCCTATAACGATGCCACACGAGGTGCTAAGGGATATAGCAGAGAAACAGAATTCACAGTACTTGTCTTCCCGGAATCTCTCGCTAAGTAGCAAATATTAAACGAAACTATTTTGGAATAGTTATATAGGGTGGGGGGAAAATTATTTGAAAGGCAGTGAATGGCTCTATCCCTGATTATTTAAAATGTGGTCCTCAGACCAGCTGCACCAAGGTCCTACAGAATCTCAGGCTCCACTGCAGACCTGCAGATTCAGAATCTGCATCTTAAGTGATCCCCGCATGTGATACATTTATTTATACAGCAAAGTTCGGAAGTAGTGGTCACGAGCAGTATTATTGGCATTACTTCTGTCTCATTTTGTGGCTTTGGGAACGTCTGTTTTATTCTTTCTCCTAGTGGGTTTGGGAACATCTGTTTTATTCTTTCCTCCTAGGAATTTCTCCCACACACACAATTTCTCTTTTCTCTCTCTCTCTCTCTCTCTCTCTCTCTCTCTCTCTCTCTCTCTGCCTGTCTCTCTCTCTCTCTCTCTCTCTGCCTCTCTCTCTCTCTCTCTCTCTCTCTCTCTCTCTCTGTCTGTCTGTCTCTCTCTCTCCCTCTCTCTCTCTCTCTCTCTCTCTCTTTCTCTTTCTCTCCCAGAGCATAGCTGTAATTCTCCCTGCCATTCTTAAAGCACAGGAAAGCAAGATGAGCAGAGAACCTGGATCGTGTTCATAACTAAATCTTTTGTCAGTTTTCTCATATGGCCCCAGGTGCCCTGGCACAGCTGCTGATATTTAGTTACGTTCTGCACCAGCAATCCTAGCATTTGGGAAGTGAAATTCATTTTTATCTCTAGCTTATGAAAGCCTGGGGCAAAGAGGTGAAGAAAGGGGAGCTTGGAGGAAATCAGTATTGGAAGTATCAGGTGTAGCAGTGAGGTCAGACCATTTTTGTTTTAGGTTCTGGCATTTTATTTAGGCCTTGACAATCTATCCCTTTAAATGGAGATGGGAGAATTTCTTTAATAAGGCCACAAACAAAGGTTTGTAGTTTTAAAGGGCTCTGCATTTGACTCACAAGTCTTAATATTGAGTTACACCCTAAACAAGGGCTATGTTCTGCTGTTTGGAATAATTACTCTTGAAAAACGTTCAGTGAATTCCTCTCGAGTATGATCTTCAGACACATATGGTATTAATTGTTTTATTTAATAAGGGAACTATGGCCTCATTTAAACTTACAGATATGTATGATTTTCATTTAGTCAAGTAATAAAGTGAATCACTTTTTATATCCTAGATCTCCTGTTTAACAAACTGGCTTTGCTCCTCATTTTAGCATTAAAAACAAAGCCCTACCTTAGTTATTGGGCAGATTCTAAAATAAAATCTACTCAAACAGAGGAAAAAGTTTGCAAACATTGGGAAACTCTTTGGAGTTGAAGGATGTGGGTGATTTTTGAAACAAACTGTATAACTCTTGCAAAGTTGCAGAATTATGCTATATAATGTTTGCATTGGGGAAAATTAATTATGAGCCTAAGTCATGGGTTAGAAATATAATTAAACTGATTAGTGTCATAGGATAAAAATAAAAAGGAAGGCCTATGACAGCTTCCCACATCCTCCCACTCCCTAGAAAGGCTCTTAAAGGAACATTTAAAACACAAGCTTTTGTTCCCTCAATCTATGGTGCTCAGGTCAGGTGGACCCTGTGGTGTGGCTGAAATATTTCAAACAGTCACTCACAAATGTGTCATTTGACCTGCTGTTTTTCCAAAGAGGTATGAAAAATGCGTTTCTTGCTGAGATAACTTGAAATCAAATAAACATAATCTCTTTAATTCTTTCTAAATAGTTCCATAAGTCAAAACACAATACAACACAAAGCTTCTAGCTTTTAAAAAAAGATTTTTTATTTTTTAATGTGTGTTGTTGAATTTTTTTTCTTCCAGTTTGCATTAGTTTGATTTTGAGTGTATAATTTACATTTTGAACCAAGTGAATATGTTTCCTTCAGTTTAGACACACACACAAAAGATGGCAATGTTCTTACTTGCTTAAACATATATGTGTGCTTTTAGAAGAGTATTATTTTAACCAAAGACAGATTTCTTATTTATGTTAACTATCACTTGACAGACCAGAAAAAAGTCTTCACCAACGCTTGCAACAAATTGAATGATATTTCCTTATGCAAAAAAATGGTTCTGGTCCATTGTTTTTGTTTATCTGCAATAATGGTATTCACTCAAGTTTGTAATAACACTGTCATGGCTGAAGGGAGTTTGTTTTAGGTATTATATCTATTATCTGCTTCTTCTCCCTTCTTTAAATTGAATTCCCAAGGGGGAAGTCTGAATGAAGCTTGGATTTAAGAAGTAAAGAACAAACAAAAGCTTTCCTAAAATCTCACTGGATTGGAATTTTAGATTGTTTTGAAATTTTAAATAATTCTTGTTTGTTTGCCCTCAGCATTGAGCATTTGAATAACTCAGAGCTTGCCTTATTCTTAGAGAACTATAAGGCTTGGAGTTGTCATATAGTAGTCTATTAATTTCCTTTGCTGTTTTGAGACAAGCCTACCTATCCTTTTGCCCAAACAAGGAATATTTATCTAGTGCTCGGGGCAGTGGATAGATTTAGCAGTTTGAAAGTGCTTGCTTTACTTCACCACCACTAGAGTGTGCTCTAGTGCCATAAGATTGAGAAATTCTTTAGATGGTTGGCAAAGTAGATGGAGGAAATACCTAGAAAGGCATCTTTCTGTCTAATTATGTGTCCCTTTAAGTGTCTTGGTAAGACTGGATTTGGTTCATGGCTTTGCCTTCAATATTAACATTTGATCATATTTTGGATGAGTTTCATTTTTGTAGTTGAATTCGCTCCACTTAGATCTAATGAGTTGCTAAGAAATATTACTTCCCCTCCATTCATGAGCTATGTTTTCATGCAATAACTCTTTTACTATATTCATAAAACTACTGTCACTATGGCTCCAGTGCATGAATGTATGGTGGGGTGACCTGGGAAGAAGAAACTCCTTAAGTATCTATTGCCCTTGTCTCATTCAAGTCCCTGGCAGAAGGCCCCTCCCCCAGTCTTGAATATTGGGGGGTAGTGGGGAGATGCTGACAAGAACACTGTCCCTGTATCTGCACCGGAGGCTGGTCAGGCTGGAGGACAGCGCTGAGCTCATCAGTTGATTCTAGCCCATTTTAGCAGCACCCCGGCCCCCACCTCAGCCCTCTATTAAAACAGAGCACTTCCATCTTTACTCCTTTCCAGAATAAAGCAGGGCACTGAGACTCTCTCCAGGCACTGTGGCCCCTCCATCCCCTGGCATCTCCAGTGATTCAGTGTCCTTTTGCTCTTGGGCTTTTAAACAGCTGCAGACAGAATGTAACTTCCTTCTTCAGGCATAAGTCATGGTTGCTCCAGCAAAGTCTGAGATAAGGTCCTTGAAGCTGGAACCACCTATTTCCCTAGATCTCTACAATTCTGTCTGCTCAGGGTTCAGAGACCACAACCTCGGGAGCTCATGATCTCTTTCTGACCAGAAGGTGCCCCAAGACCATGTTCACAGAGTATGTAGCTGCCTGGAGGCCTTATGGAGGCCAACTTGGGTCCAGCTCTGGAGGACACCCTGAGGCAGATTGGCCCTCAAGGGACCACAGCCCCGAGTGCCATCTCAGGTGGCCCAGTGCACTAGGCTTCCTTTGCCCCTGCATGGGCCTGAAGGGACACCCCCACCCCCCATAAGTGTGTAACTACCTGTGCAGGACTCAGTGCTTGTCTATTCCCATGAACCTCAGTTAGATTTGGAGTAGACACAACTCCAGCCCCATTTCAGCTGGGCAGTGATGGTGAATGCTCTTCAGTTGAAGGTTTTCCTTGCACAGTGGAGACACAAAGAGGTGGCTTGGGAGATTTCAGGACACCCCCCCACCCCCGCCACCTACACACAATAAATCACCCAGCCCCTTTCGAAGCCACCTCATATAACAACAGACTATTTTATTTTTTTATTGTATTTTTCCCATTACCATTTATCCACCTTATACCCCCCTCCCCAACAACAGACTCTAAACAGAAGCAGTGCATTTGCTATGTAACTATAGCTTGAAGCCAAGTGATGTAATGAGTGGCCCCTGCAGCTTCCATGCAGAGCCCCATCCATACGGACATCTGTGAGCTATGGTTCATCTGCAGTTCACCTTCCAGGCGCTCAGGGGAGTCAGCCCCTGCTGGACTCTCTGTCCCCTGGGGCAGATGAGCACCATCTGTCCTCCTGATTCCGAGATTCTAGCAGGTTGAGGAGCCCCCAGAATGCCAGGTTTTGTGGCACCTCAGAGGCTTCTGAGAACACCATAAAGATGGTTTGTGACAGCAAAGCCCCCAAGCTGACCCTGACTCTCCTCTTGCTCTCTTGAAGTTCCTGCAGCTACTGTGCTTGTGTGGTTTGCAGATGCTCTTTGAGAAAACAAAAACATAAACATAAACAAAAACAAAAACAATGCAAACGCTGCTATCTGCTTCTCACTTGGGCAGCAGTGGGATCCTATAGAAAGAGCACAGGTCCCGAGCTCCTCGGCTGGTCAGTTGTGTCATCAGAGAGGTTTACTCCAATTTTCTGGGCCTCAGTTTCCTTTTTTATTAAAGAAGTGATATGAGAACCAGGCTTCATGTGGCACCCTGCTACTCTAAAAGGACAGAGAATTCATTAAGCTAGGTGTACTTCCAGATCTTTTCCTCTGCAGACGCTTGGCTCAGTCTCATTCGTCAAAGCTGCCTTCCAAAAGGAACTAGTGTATTGTTTCATCTTGGGTTTATGTTATTGACCAAACAAGCTGTAATTTAAAAGCAAGAGAGCTTTGACAGACTAGAAAAGAAAAAAAATTTTGAGATTGACACAAAAATAAATGTTTACCTACCACAATATTGAGTTTTCACCACTAACCATGTTATATAATATGTTGGCTTTTTCAAATCATTGCAGTTATTTAACTGATGTTTATTAAGTGTATTTATTAAGTGAAGCTGAAGATATAAAAATTATATATATGAGGCATGTCCAGAATGTATCCAGCCATGTAATATGCAAAACAGAGACATTTATTGAATAATATACAAAATACAAGAAACATTGTACATAGGACAATGACACCTCAGTCCCCTTTAAAGTTGGCACCTCAGGCCCTCACAAAGTTCTCCCAATTGCCTTAAGCTACCCCGTTGTATTTTCCTGAATCTCATTGATGGTCTGAAATCTCTTCCCTTTCAAAATTGATTTTAGTTTTGGGAAAAGCCAGAAGTTGCAGGGCGCCAAATCTGGCCTGTAAGGTGGCTGAGTCTCCTGGGTGATTTGATGTTTTGCCAAAAAACTCTGCACAAGATGTGATGCATGAGCAGGCACATTGTCATGATGAAGCTGCCAATTACCAGTTGCCCATAGCTGCAGCCTTCTGAATGACCCAAATAGTTTCTGTGGAGGAATGTTCAAGTTTAACGCAAAATTTGATGCAGATTTGTTGTCCTATTTGCTCATACATTTTGAATGAGATGGCCACACAGTACACATGCTCACTTAATGGCATCTACCGCCCCCACTGCCTAGTACAGTGAAGTCGTCATTGTTTATATATGTGCATTCCAGTCCACTCTCCTTGGCTGCCAGGTTGCATTGATGTCATACAAACCATTCTAGTTATATTAACAATGGCTGGACTTTTTCCAGACAGACCATATATATATGGTTCCTACTTCTGAGCCACACACACCCCACCTGGGAAATAGAATCCATACTTAGACATTGTAAAGGGAGATTGTTACATAAAATTTATTATGCATAATTATGGTTACTCAGTTTATAGTGATGAACACTTTGATAATCTTATGCCAGCATATAAATTTGGGAGTATTTCTATTTGGGAATATTTCCCCCTGAAGCATTTTATCTATCCAATATAGTGACAGGAATATAGAATACTATGGAAAGTGCATTGGACTAGAGCCCAGTTCCA
Source organism: Furipterus horrens (assembly GCF_987537825.1). NCBI lineage: Eukaryota > Metazoa > Chordata > Mammalia > Chiroptera > Furipteridae > Furipterus > Furipterus horrens. The sequence goes on from NW_028327173.1 coordinate 176,789,568, forward strand.
GGTCTGCCATCAACCAGCTGTGTGACTCCAGTGAGATGTTTAACCTCCCTGGTGTCTGCTTTCTTATCTGTAAAATGAAGGGCTTAAAGGGCTGTAACTTTATCAGTGGGCCCCAGACCAAGCTAAGCAACAGGATCACCTGGGAAGTTTTGAACATGTGCAAATATCCGGAATCTACCTGGAATTGCTAGTTAGAATCTCCAAGGGTGGGCCCAGGAATCCACAATTTAAAAAAAACTCTGCCAGCTGTTTCTGATGATCAGCCAGGTTTAGGAAATACCACATTAGAAAATGGCCACACTTGGTCTTTCGCTAAGATGCCTCTTTTCTCACCCTACTCAAAGAGATCTCTCGAATCCACCCCATGTCTCTTGCATCACCTTTCTGCTCTTTGCTGAGGGATTTCACAACATGCTCCTTTGCATATGTGGCCTTAGAAACACACCTCTGCTTCTCCTATGTCCTCAGGTCCCCTCTCCACTGGGAGCCCCTTACTGTTCTGACTGCTTGAGTTCCTGCCCCTACAGCTCACTAATCCCCACAAGTGAAGCCACTTCTCGGGATGAACCCAGTCCCTCCCACCTACCCCACTGCCGCCTCACTCATCCACACACTCTCAGGCTATGGGGCCAACACTAGCCCAAGACAAGGGCACTTCTAGAACTAACACAAGGACTCAGTGAAAAATCAAGGGGTACAGACAAGACAGCTGCCCATCATTGTTCACGTGTGGGCCCGGAGCTGAGATGCACAGGTCTGAACTCCTGCACTACCACTCACTGCCTGTGTGACTTGGACAAGTTACCCAACTCCTCCAGAGCTCCCTTTCCTCATCTGCAAAATGAGAATAAAAAAATGTTCTCTAGCTCACTGGATTGCTGAGGATGTACATTGTTTGTGTTTTGTCATACAGTAGGTAGTGTTTTAAGCATTGTACAGGTAATTAACACATTTCACTGTTAAAGGCAGGTCTCCAACCCAACCACCACTCTATAACTTGTGTAACTTCCTTGATGAAGTGCCTGGCATACAGTAGGAATTCCTTAAATATTCATTTAAAACAAATCTGTGTGTTTATCCTGATTCTGACTCAATTTTTATTTAGGGTCCCAAATCTGGACTCTTGCTTTATATTGGGACTCTTCCTTTATCTTATAGTGCAATTGCAGCTGTACTCTACATTGTTCTCTAAGACGCCACCTTACTACCTTGTCTGCTTAGCCAGTTCCCTCTGGACTCAGCCACTCCTAAGAGTTCCCTCTAGCAAGGCCTTTCTCCCAAACCCCTGTGTCTTTAATATTGCACAGTTATTCTGTTCTTCTTCTATCACCATGAGAAGGACATGACTGTGCTAGCCTGGTGGAAGATGGGAGACACGTGTAGAATTACATCCTCCCAATTAAGGCCATCCTAGACCAGCTAGCAGCCAGCCCAACTGCAGACATGTGAGCAAAGTCAGCCAAGATCAGCAGAGTCACCATGACAATTTCCCCAGATGCATGAACACTAATAAACCTTTATTGTTATATGCCTCTGAAGTTTTGTAATGCTTTGTTGCACAGCATTATTGAGGCAATAGGTGACCGGTACATAAATATTAAGTGACATCACATTAAAAGGGTAACAAAAGCCAGAATTTGGAAAAACCTAGAAAATAAATAATCCAGTTTCTTTTCTTGTCCTGAAGGGAGAAATATTATCGATCAGAGGAGACTTAGGAAACATAGGAGCCAAAGGCAATGTCTGGATCTTATATGAACCTTAATTCAAACAAACCTGCTATGAAAATATTATGAGACAACCAGAGAAATTTAACACTACCAGAAGAGTTGATGTTTTAAAGAAATTATGGCTAATTTTCAGGTATTATAATGGTAATATACTTATGTTTTTTAAAAAGACACCATACCTCTGAGACACATACTGAAGCATTTATGGATGAAATGATGTCTGGTATTTTCTTTAAAATAATCAAGTAAATAAAAAAGAAAGGGAGGGGAATAGATGAAACCAGATTAACCATATATTGATAAGTGTTAGAGCTGAGTGATGAGTTCTAATGTTTTATTATATTGTACTATTCTCTCCACTTCTGTGTATACTTGAAAATTTCCATAATAAAAAGGAAGGAAATGAACAAACTTCCAGGGACAAATGATGTCACAAAATAAGATCAGACTAGAGACTTGCCACATAGTGTTATGGTAAGAACCTCAACCTGGGCTATTAAGTTAAGACCTAATTTGAAGCTATGCATCCTTTAGTGTTAAGGTGGAAGCAACCATGACATCGACTCAGAATACAATGGGGAAAATATAATAGCAGAAAATAAGCATGCAAACAACCTGAAGATCAATAAAGGCCTAACAGCATGAAATAAGAACAGATCTAACAAATTGGAAAATCCACAGCTCAGGAAATAAATAAATAGAGCAAGCCTCAAGATCGTCGGCAGCCGTCTGTCTTGAGAGACGATGGTGTAGCTTCTTAAGAGTCTATCTGCACCGCCGAGAATGGCTGTGCAGTCCGACTTGGGAGTGACAGTGTCTCCTCCCGTGTTGAATCGACATCTTGCGATGACGCTGGAGTGTCCTCTCCAGTGAAGCTGAAGCTACAGAGCCTGGGCAGGGTGATATGGAGGGTCTGCTGTTGCCCATGCAGCAGACCCCCCCTCTCTTTGCAGCTGAAGGGTCCAAGGGAAAGACAGAGTCAATACAGCTTGGCTTCAGGTGCGCCGCAGGAGTTGCCGGTGTTGACTACAACGTCAAACCGCCTTAGGGACTCCGGCTCCGGATTTTCTGTCGGGGTTTACTCCCTTAGCCTTTCCCCTGAAGAGGTATGCCACAAGGCAGCGGAGGTTTTTTGGAGTCAGAGTTTTCCTTCTCTGATGTGCCCTGACTGGAAGATCGAACCAGCGACACTTAGCTCGCAGGCCGACGCTCAATCCACTGAGCCAAACCAGCCAGGGGGAAGCCTCAAGATATTAAGAAGAAAATAGCAATTATGAAAGAAAATTGAAGTTATGAGGGAAAAAGAACCTTGTAATTATTAAGAATAGGACAGTGAAGAATAAGAAGCATTTAGACATCATGGAAGCAAAAAACAGTTGATTATATACACCATTAAAAGTTCATTAGATTGACTAACTCATAGCCTCTTTATAACTGAAGAGATAACTAGTAAATCGGAAGAACCAAGAAAATAACTCAAAATGTAGCTCAGAGAGATAAGAAATATAAAATATGCAATAGATGTAGAAACAAGGAGAAACCCAAACAGAGTTTCAGAAAAAAAGGAAAGATAACACAATAGAGAAGCAATCTTGGGAAAGATAATGGCTAATACTTTTCCAAAACTGAAAGACTTAAATCTTCACATTGAAAAGAACAAATGAGTGCCTAGCAGGATAAAGTTAGAAGTATCTATGCCCAGATACATCACAAAAAAATTAAAAATAATGAGGATGAAACAAACAAATCCCAAAAGCTTCCAGAGATAAAAAGCAAAATAGCTAAAGGAGTGACAATCTGATTGCTAACAAATTTCTCATCAATAGATGCCAGGAAAAAAAAAGAGTCATAAAAGTGCTGAGTGGGAAGAGGATGAAGCTAAAATTCTACCCAGTGAAATTATCATTCAGAAAAGGGGTGAAAGGAAAGATAAATTCAGACATACAAAGATTCAGAAACTACTAAGGAATCTGTTCCAGGAGGAAAAATGAGCCCAGAAGAAAATGGCAGGATGAAAGAAGTAATTGCTTTTTCAGGCAATAATTAGAGGTACCAACATGTCCCCCCTCCCCCCAAGTATTGCCTGAGAAAAGCACCTGTATTTAAATACAAATATTATAATACATTTAATTCTGTTTTCCTTCATCTATCTCCATTACCACTTCTCTGGTTAGGACCAGAGTCAGCTCTCACATAGACTTCTACTGCAATTTCCCTTGACTCCTTTCCTGCCTCTGTGTTTTTGTATTTGCCTTTCTTTTCCACTCTGCAGCCAGAGTGACCTCTAAAACATAAGTCATACAAACCTTTGAATTGATAAAATTTTATATAGATAAAATTATATTTGCAAGTTAAAATGGAATGGCTAAACGAGAGAATTTTTAAAATGTTGTCCACACAGGAGACAGCTGATTTTGGACGAACATTTATATTGTTACGTCTATACTTCGGGTCCTTCCTATACGTTATAATCTCTTAACTCAAAAATTTGAGCTTTTTTCATTCTCAATTGTTCCCTTACAAGTATGTTCCTATTCTTTATCAAAGAAATACAATGCATATGGAAAAATATGTAATAGTACAGAACAGCCCTCACTGGTGTGGCTCAGTGGGTTGGCTGTTGTCCCACAAACCGGAAGGTCACTGGTTCAATTCTGGGTCAGGGCATATGCCTGGGTTTTGGATCAGGCCCCTGCTTGGGGGCACGTGAGAGGCAACCAATCTATGTTTCTCTCACACACTGATATTTCACTCCCTCTCTTTCACCTTCCCTTCTTCTCTCTCTAAAAATAAATATGTGAATAAAATCTTTTAAAAAAATAGTACAGAACTCATGTTGAAAGCACTATCTCGCATCCTGTTTCTTCCCTCACCTACTCTCCCTTCTCAAAGGCATTTTTAACCTTTTCTGGTTTTAGTTCTTCTCATAATTATCACCCTAAATAATAAGTCTCTATAACAATCTCAATTTATCAATATAAGACATTGTTTATTACTATAATCCTCATCTCCACTTCTGATTTTGATAATTGTTACTTTAGCTTTTCTAATTGTTTACTTCTGTGCCTTTACATAATATTTCTTTTCATGTGATATCTGTGAGCTTTTTTTAAAAAATGGGTTTATTAAAACTTTGTAGGCTACTGACAGACACCAGACTATGACACCAAGTTAGTCTTTTTTTTCCAAAATCTGGACCATAATTCACAAAATTTTATGTTCAAAAACTAAATTGGAGGGAATTTAGTAGTCTATTACATTAGATTGCCAGAAGTGATTTTGAAAGAAAATTTACTTTCATGATGAAATTTATTTTCCTTGGGTATAAAACACCCCCATCTAATCTCTTATGTTCTGTGGAACTAAAAAGATGCAGGAAAATGTATGAGTCATCTCATCCTAACTCAGGGTAATATTCTGGTTAGCATTCATTACAAAACCATCCAATAGATATTAAATAACTGCTCCATTATCTTCCTTCCCTCCTGCCTACCTTTTTAGTGAAATACTTTTGTAAGATATTATATAGCTAGAAAAATGCACAAAGCGCTTATAAATAGCTTAAATACCTGGGTAGCCACAGCCCAGATCAAGAACAGATACATTGACAGCACCCTAAAGCTCATATGTTCCGCTCCCCAGTCACAGCCCCCATTCAGCCCCAGAGGTAACTACCGTTATCCCAACATCTGTGATGATGATTTTCTGATTTTCTTTATAGCTCTAAACTCTATGGATATACCTTTAAACAATATAGTTTAGTTTCACTATCTTTCCACTTTAAATACTGGAGTCATTCTATATGTATTATTTTATCACTTGCTCCTTTTCAAAAAAAAACCTCACTCAAGGATATGTTTTTGTTGATTTTAGAGAGAAAGGAAAGGAGAGAAAGAGAGAGAAGCATCAGTGTAAAAAAGAAACATCACAAGTGTCGCTGGTTCGATTCCCAGGTAGGGCATATGCCTGGGTTGCACGCCAGGTCCCCAGTTGGGGTTGCATGAGAGGCAACCACACATTGATGTTTCTCCCCCTCTCTTCCTCCTTTTCCCTCTCTAAAAACAAATAAATAAAATCTTAAAAAAAAAAAAAAGAAACATCGATCAGTTGCCTCCCATACATGCCCCAACCAGGGATTGAACCCACAACCTAGGTATGTGCCCTGACTGGGAATTGAACCCACAACCTTTTGGTGTATGGGACGACATTCCAACCAACTGAATCAACTGAGCTACCCAGCCAGGGATATCACTTTTGTGTGTGTGAAAGAGTCACTCATATTGTTCCATGGTAGCTAGCTGTAGTTTGTTCATTGTTTAGGTTGTATTTCATTGTGTAGATATACCAGGAATGACATGCTCTCTATTCCATTGTTGATAGGTATTTGAGGTTGTTTCTATTTTGGCACTGTTATGAACAATACTGCTATGAACATTTTGTATCCATCTTCTGGCTTCTCTACGTACAAACCTGGAGTGGAATTGCTAGGTTACAGGTTCTGGGTATCTTTGTCTTCACTAGAAAAATATCTGTTCCCAAAGTCGTTTTACCAATTTACACTCCTGCTAACATTTCCATTGTTCCACACAGTTGCCAGCGTTACATGTAGACTTTCATTTTTGCTAATTTGGTAGGTGTGTAGCATCCCACTGTGATTTTAATTTGCATTTCTATAATTACTAGTAAAGTTGAACATATTTTCATATGTTTACTGGCAAATTAGGTCAAATTATATTAATATTTTCCAGATTTTTCATACATAAAAGCTAAATTGCCCTCTGAAATGTTATACCAAATTCCTCTATCACCATTACTCCACAGATATTAAATATCTTTGACAATTAGAAAGATGAAAATGACCTTTCTTTGTTTTTATTTCAAATTTAGTTACTTATACATTTGAGTGTTTAACATTACTTTTATAAGGTGCTTAACAGTGATGTTTGTGTCTTCTTGTATTGTCCTGATGGTTTATTGGATAGTATTCTAGGTATCTAATTTCTAATCTAAAGTTTCTAATTTAAAATTTCAATGTTATTAGTAAGACTAAGGCACATTTGACTTTATTTCAAGTACAGTTTTGGGGAGGATAATACTTCTAAATGACAGGCAAATTTTTAGCCAAATTTCAGTGCATTACTATCTGTGAAGCTGATCTGAATGCTCAGAAAGAATAACATAAAGGACCCTGACCAGTGTGACTCAGTTGGTAGGGCATCATCCTGCGGAGCAAAAGGTCACTGGTTCGATTTCTGGTCGGGGCACTTGCATTGGTTGTGGGTTTGGTCCCCAATCAGTGCATGTGTGAGAGACTACTAATCAATATTTCTCTCTCACATTGATGTTTCCCTCCCTCTTTTTCTCCCTCTCTTCCCCTCTCTCTAAAATAAATTAATAAAATCTTTTTTAAAAAGAATAACACGGGGTGGGGGGTTGACTCCTGCTAAGTACAAGTAAACACCATGGATGTTACATATAAGACAAACATAGGACTGAAAGGTGGAGAGAAGAAGGCAGACCAGACAGGAGCCTTGAAACCTGAAGAGTGATAGGATGATGAGTTCCATGGGTTCTCTTTTTTGCCTCATAAATCCCAGATTAGGTGCTAGAGAAGCTAGCAGCCCTTCCTTAAGCCTGTCTTTCCTGGTGGCCTGCCCTGGGGACTTCAGACTTGCCTAGTCAGCCCCCACAATGACACAAGAGAATTCTTTGTAATAAACAACTTTTACTAGTTCTGTCTCTGGTTGAATCCTAAGTGATATACATATTTTTTCATCTTATACTGTGTATTATAGTAGCTGTTTCTAACCCACTGTGGAATAAAGCAGAGGATACATAATAGGTAAATATTCCTTGTATATCTTACTGGTCTGTCCAAGGATCAACTGTCATGTGTCACTAAAATTCCCTCTTCTCTAACACTTACAGTTTCTATCTTCATCCTTTCTCTTCTTTCCTCCTTGGGTACATACCCTCCAGTCTTCTGTACGTATTTCTTTAATCACTATCTCTCTCCAGACACTCCCTTGAATTTAAAAAACAAAACAAAACTTCATTTGATACTTCAATATCTGTGAATTCCCAGACTGTATCTCTTCTTCCCTTGACTGCCAAAACTTCTTTTAAATGTGTTCTATCTTCTCTTCTTTCATTTCCTTGCTACTTTTTAAAATGTAAGAGTTTTTTTAAAAATTAATTTTAGAGAGAAAGAGGAAAGGGGAGAGAGAGAGATTTGTTGATCCACCCTTTCATGCATTCATTGGTTGATTCTTGTATGTGCCCTGATTAGGGATTGAACCTGCAATGTTAGCATATGGGGACGATGCTCTAACCAAATGAACTACTGGCCAAGGCCATTTCCTCATTTCTTAACCCACTATTCCCTGGTTTCCATACCTACTACTCTACTGAAACTGATCTCTTGAACTTTCAAGGTTGAGCTACCTCCAGGCCACCAAATGTAGCTATAGCAGGGCCTGCTAGTTACCTCCCAATATCCATCTCTCCTTCCTTTGTAACAGAACACTGGAAATTTGTCTAGCTGAAAAGATACCCTTCTTAGCTGCCTTTGCCCCTAGGAATGACCTACTCAATTGTGGGCAGTGAGATGTAGCAGAATTGTGGAATGACATTTCCAGAGCACTTGTTAAAAGGGATAGGGTATGCCCTTCTCTTCCCATCTTTTTCTTCCTAAGACAAAGAGGGACCATCTGGAGCATTAGCAGCCATCTTGGATTCAGGACATGACCTTGCAGATTAAAGCTGAGTGGGACGGTGCAGAAAGATATAAGGACCTCAGTTTTGTTCTGAATGACATCAAGGAGTTGCCAAGCCTGTGTTAGACTGACTTCCTCCAGATTCTTTTACATAAGAGAATAAACACTTGCATGTTTAAACCACTGTCATAGGGTCTCTGTTACTAGTACCTAAAGGTGATCTCTAACAGATACACCAATGGTCTATTGTTCTTTTATTTATTCATTACATAAATATTGGTTAAGTACTATTTTGTTCCAGGTACCACTTTAGGCACAGGTGTACAGAGTAAATAAAATAGACAAAGTCTTCCAGGTTTGAAATGCCGTTTAGATATAGATATGGAGAAATCACAAGGCAGTTGGGCTTTAAAAAAAACGTTGAAGCTTAAAGAAGAGGTTGGTGGTATGCAGTTTTGAGAGTTATCAGCCTGTAGTTACTAATTAGAGTTTTGGTAAAACAATTGTGGGAAAGAAGGCAGAAAGAGGGATAATAAGGCTACAAATCAGCCCTGGTACACTGGAGGTCTGACAGAAGCAGAGCCAGGGTAGAGAGGCCAAGGGTAAAGGAAAGCCAAAGGAACATACTGTTATTGAAGCTGAAGGAGGAAGGGCTCCAGAGAGGAGCCGAGAGTCAGCATGCTTACTGAGAGTACCGGCCATTCTTCATCCTCAAAGGAAATTAATTGTGAAACTAATGAAGCTTAAGTTTCATCGACGACCACTATCACAAACTGCTTCGAATGCCCACACCTAATTTTGTATCTACAGTTTTATATTCTTTTGCTTAGATGACTCTCCAAATCGTATAAACTCAAGCCCCATAAAACCTAGATGTGTCATCCCTCTTTGTCATCCTTCACCTCTCCATAACAACCTGACCACACATATTTCATTGAAATTATTTCTTCCTTAGCTTCTTGTGACACATCTCTCTTCCACTGTTCTCTTCTCCCACCATTCTTTAAATGAAGATATGGGCTAACATTTGGCCTCAACCTTGATCTCTCTACCCTAAGCCTCTGTGAACTTATTCATTCATATCATCCTTCCATGAACAATTCCCAAATTCATACTTCCAGCATTGATCACTACCTCCCAAACACAGGCAAAGTATTACGCCTTTTTTGAAAGTAATTGCCATGATAAACATTTACCTTTTTTATACAGCTCATGAGCAAGAAAAAGATTATATGGATAAAAAAGGAAAAAATGTATGTTTGGCTCAGTCACTATTATTCATTGGCATATTTTTGTTGAAAAGAAACAGAATGCTGCCTGTTTTAGTAATCTACTGCTGGATAACAAATTACCCCAAAATTTAGTGGACTAAACCAACAGCAGTGACTGTTTCCTAGTTTCTGTAGGAAAGCAATCTATGGGATTCTCACACGTTGCAACCAAGGTCTTGGGAGGAGTTATCATCCCAAGGCTTATATGGGAAAGGAACCACTCCCTACCTCCTTCAAAAGATATTGGCCAGACTTAGTTTCTCACAGGCTGGTGGACTGAGGGCCTTACTTCCTTGCTGGCTGTGGGCTGGAGATGACCCTCAGTTCCTTGCCATGTAGACCTCTCCATAAAGCAGCTCACAACATGGTAGATGGCTTCATCAGAGTGAGCAAGTGAGAGGTCAAGAGCGGTAGCGACCACAAGAGAACATGCAAGCAAGATGCAAGTCAGTCCAAAGTGACAGCCATCACTGTTGCCTTATTTTACTGATAGAAGGTATTCACTAGATCCAGCCCACATACAGCAGGGGAGGATTACTCAAAGGAGTGAATACCAGGAGTCAGGGATCATTAGAAGCTACTTGTGGAGCAACCTATCACACAGATCCTGCCCTGCAGGAACTCATAATATAGGTGAGAAAGCATTATGTAAGTAACCGAGAAAGACTAAGGCATGCTGGTACAATGACCACCAGTCAGTGTAGATGTGTGTTTCCCTACAGCTGAGACACTGTGTTCCTGTCAGATCGCTTATAACAAGTTTTAGATGGGCCCTGATCTCCAGTGTATTTTAAGAAGCATTTCACAGTCGCTGCCCTCCTCCCCACCCACTTCAGAATAATTGCTATAGAAATATAAAATGTAAGCTTAAAAATTCTAAGAGTGTGCTATGTGGTGGTGCAATGGTCCACATTCTTGTTTGCATTGCTGCTAGTTGGAAAGTACAGTGTCTGTTTCATTTCCCACTTTGTGGTCAAAACTCCATCAAAATACTCTTCATTAAAGCAGGAGACAACACTATAAGGATACGAATTATTTCTATTAATGCAGAAACTCAAGTCTCTCTGCTCATCTGCTGAGATTCCCTCATGCCACACACACACACACACACACACACACACACACACAAAACAGACCAATTGGCTTATTTTAATCTCTCTACAAATTACTCAGCGATTTAATATTTAGCACGTGGACTTATAATTACTCGTAGTAAACACATGTGATGGAAGTAATTATCGACTTGCAGGTACTGGACGCACGCGTCCCCTTGCTTTAACAGCTTAGGCTCCGGGCTCCTCATCTTGGTCCTCACGGGCAATTCCACCCCACGCCGTAAGGGGCAGAAGCAGCCTTTCCGCACTCGTGGTTTTCGACCCAGCTTGAGTCTCTGTCAGACCCTACCAAGTCATGAGAAAGGGGGTAATGGCCATGAGACGGCAGCCCTGTGCCCAGGCTTGCTTCCTTAAGAGAAGGATTTTCCCTACAATGCGCTTTCTTAAAGCATAGTATAGTTATGTGAACGCCATCGCGTGAGAAAACCCCCAGGGCCTGGCTTTTGCGAGGCCTGGCACTTTTCTGCTCCCCCTGCTTCGGGGAAGGATGGTGCAGTCCAACCTGCGGAGGACCCACCCGGAAGTCACCCAGTCGCTGGGACTGCGCGCTCCTCGCACTTTGCCGGGGAACCTCCGCGCTCCCTGGAGTCCAAGGGCCCAACGGGTCCTACTTCCTAGGTCCCCCTTCTTGAACCTCACTGGCCCATGGGCCTCCACAGCGACGGCAGGGCTCCGGCCCCGGGGCGGGCAGTCCGAGTGGGGCCGCGGACCTCCGGGGGCCTGTGCGGCGCTGTCGCCGTGTTCTCCGCTGTGGCCGCCGTGTACACCCTCACGCTGCCCCCCTCGGTGCCGGGGGGAGACTCGGGTAAAGTACTCTCAGGGTTGGCCCTCTTGCCCCTTTCCTGGGGTCCACATTCTCCTCCATCCACCCGCCTGTGCCCAGGGTTCTGCGTTCCGGAACCGACTCTGATTTCTTTCGTTCTCAGGCTTTTGAGATGGGGCTTACCGACCTCTCCACTTCCCCAGATCATATTTCTGGACCTGAGTTTTGCTTCCCAGTCCCTTTCAGTCCACATGTATTGCTTACTGCGTGCTTGTTGTGTTCCAGACAGAAGGAACTAACATAGTGGTGAACAAGGGTCACGGAGCGCATTCTAGTGCTGAATAAACAGCAGCACATTAAGTGGTGATAAATGAATGTTGACCGAGGGAAATGTGGTTGAGAAGGGATGGCTCATGGCTTTTTTCGTTTTTATTGTATTTTTGGGGTGACATTGGTTAATAAAATTATATAGGTGTTAGGTGTACAATTCTACAATGCATCGTCTATAATACACCCCAAGAAGTCTCCTTCCATCACCATTTAACCCCCTTTACCTCCCCCAACCCCCCCTTTTCCTCTAGTAATCACCATACAGCTGTCTGTGCCTGTGAGGGTTTTTTTGTTTGTTTGTTGAATCCCTTCCCTGTTTTCATCCAGCCCTGCAACTCCCCTCCCCTCTGACAGCTGTCAGTCTGTTCTATCTATGAATCTGTTTCTATGTTGTTTGTTAGTTTATTTTGTTCATTAGATTCCACATATAAGTGAGATCAAATGGTATTTGTCTTTCTCATTTCATTTAACATAATACTCTCCAGGTCCATCCATACTGTTGCGAAGGGTAAAATTTTCTTTTTCTTTCTTTTTTCACAGCCCAGTAGTATTCCGTTGTGTAAATATACCACACCCTTTTTATCTAGTGGGTCCTGAATGGCTAGTCAGGAAAGGCCTCATTGATATTGAGAAGGAACCAGCCTTGCAGAATATTTGGGGGACAATGCTTTAAAAAGTAGAAGTCAGATCGCAACTAAAAGCAAGCTACTTCTATTAAAAAGAAAATCATGACTCATGGGCTGTTTAAATCACACGCATTATTGTTTTGTATTTGGTATGAGAAACAATGTCCAGGCTTTTTGTTTTTTTTTTTCCCTGCCAATTTGCGTGACATCCAATAATACCTAATAATGGCCAGTAATTTTGTCAGTACCCTAACTTTAGGTAGTGAATCTATGGATTGAAAAAGCTAAGGACACTCGTTATCTTTTGCTGCATAACAAGATACTCCCAAATTTAGTGGTTTAAAACAAAGGCCATTTATTATCTCATATTTTAATGTGGATTAGGAATCTGGCTGCCCTTGAGCTGGGGGCTGTTTCTCAGGACACGGTTGCTGTCACGGTGTAGGCTGGGGCTGCCATCCTCTCCAGGCTCAATTTGGGGGAGATTTGCTTCTAAACTCAATCCAGTTCTTTGCCAGGTGGGTCTGGGTGAGCTAACTTCTGTTGGGAGACAGAGATGGCTCCTTAGTCACTTGCTAGCCTAATCTTGGAAGTGATATACCATTGCCCTACTTTAGTCATGGAAGTTAGTGACTCCAGCCCACACTTGTGGGGAAGGATTATACAGTGAGAATACCAGGAGTTGGGGATCATTGGGAGTCATCCTTACGGCTGCCCACCACATTTGAGGATCCTTGATGTTCCATTTCTTTCGGGTCCTGTTCAACACGTAGGAGGATTGTTTCATTAGTGTAGCGGGGAATGGAGTTACCATGTATCCAGGGTTTTATCATTGTGAGAGTACTGACACTAGAGAGCATTAGTCAGGGGTTGGGCAGTTCTGTACCTTTCCAAAAAGAAATCCACTGACAATTATGGTTTGATTGAGCTTGAAGTATGGGGGTGGGATGTATAATTAACACGTATTGAGCACTTCCTATGTGCCAGGCACAGTTCTAAGTGCTTTACATTGGTTGTTATTTTAATCCTCTCAGCTTCTACCCTATAAAGAGGGTACAATCAACATCTTTGTTTTATAGATGACAAAACTAAAACTAGCTGTGTCCAGAATCACCTAGCTAGGAAGTAGGGGCAGTCAAAGAAAGAACCCAAAACTATTGACTTTAAAACACATTCTCTTAACCTCAACTCTCTGTGAAGGAGTTTCACAAAATTGTTAAGCCCATCATCACATATACAGTGATATTTAACATCTGTTTAAAATCTATGATTGTTGCCTTGTCTTTACTAATACTGTTTTAATTTCTTCCAGGAGAATAATATTACCTATTCACTTAGAGTTACCAAACTTTTGAAGTGTTCCAATTTGTTTAGTTTGACTCTAAATAGTGATCACTCCTAATATTTTTGTTCATTTTTGGGAATGATAAATAAGCTCTCCCAAGTATTTCCAGTAAAATTTGTATAAGCATGTCTTTGATAATTTTGTGTATGTTGAATAGACTGTTCTCCAATGTTTGTGTTTATGAAATATATTTTCTATCATAAACAGAACCCATCTCAAAACCAATATAAAGCACGTATTCTTCTAACTGATTAAGTCTTAAACTATACAGTATTCCCTCACTTATCATGGGTATTATGTTCTAGACCCCACCCCCCATGATAGGTGAAAATCCGCGAAGTAGGAACCTTAACATTTATTTTAGTATTTATATAAATTTTAAGGCTTTATAAACCCTTCCCACACACTTATAAACCGGTCCCAGCCCCTTATTAACCTTTCCCACACTTTTATAAACACTATTTATGTTCTTAAACATATTCTACACTCTGTAACCTACGTCACTTTAACAACATACATATACAGTACCGCAAAATCCCGTAATACAGTGAGGCCACGGTAAAGTGAACCGCGATATAGAGAGGGACTACTGTTCTCGATAAATCCATCACATTGGGTGGCCTTGCCGATGTTCTGCACAACTTGATAACACATAGTTGATTTATGGGCAGCAATCCTCATAGTTCTTTGGAGGAGAGGGTGGGAATCTAGCCTTCAATTTGTTATTCTTGGGGAAAATAAATTTGCAGTAGGATACTGTCTTTAACAGACTTGATACATGACTATAATTACTATAATAAGTATAATATAAAGGAACTTCATTTTTTTCTAAACATTAAGCATTGCTAACAACTCTGAGCTTTCCACCCATTTGTGTCCCAGGTAAAAAAGCTATGGTTCTCAAACTTGAATGTACTTCAGAATTGCCTGAGAAATTCGACCCTGATGTCAAAGGGTTTTAGTGTAGGTGGGTTTGGCTGTAGTCAAGAAATCTTCATTTTTATAAAGGACCCAGATAATTCTAATTGCAGATGGTAGTAGAACTTAAATTTCAGGAAATACTAGGGTAAAAGTTGGGAGAAAGCAAGGACCCAGGAGGCTCTTGGTTGTTTTTACTTCTTACTTAATCATTTCCCTTTTACTCTTTATTATAGTCAATTTTAAAGGTAATATTTCCGTTTAGCTCTTTATCAAAGATGCAGTTATAGGCTTTGGGTAGTAACATCTATGTATAAATTTTAGTTTAACATTTGGATAGAGTTGATGGAAGTTTATCACATTCCAGGTTTATCCTTACACTAACAGAATATTGACTTTTTAATGGTAAAAAAAAGTAACAGCATACTGACTTTTTAATGGTAAAAAGAAGTTAGAGAAAATGGGCTATTTTTCTTAATGTTAAATGTAATTCTGGATTCATTTTAAATGGGGGAGAATGGCTACTGATCTTGAAATTTTGAACTTCATCACACCTACAGAAATTTAAGAATGAGAAAATGATTAAAACAGTTTTGGACTGAAGACATAAGAGCTATCTCATTCTAGAGTAAAACTGTATATTTGACAGTAGTTACAAAGGGGACAGTTAATTCTAAACAGTTTTAGACCATAAACAATTTCTTTAAAGAATATATAAGATACAAAAAGTACTTTTGGTTTCTAAGGTTTTATTGACTATCTCCAGAAAACTTAAAAGATGCCCTTAAGTAATTGACTTATGTGAGCGGTATCTGTTTTGGGGTGCCTTTATGGGGGTTCTATGATGCAAGCAGTGATTCACCCTATGAGGGGTGTCTGAGTAGCAAGGATGACAATGTGATATGTCTTTCTGTCAACCTCTATGCTCGGACCTTGAATTAGAGTCTATGTGTGGCCAGAGGAGGGAGAGGTGGTGATGTTTTAATAGGATCCTGAAATGGATAGGGTAATATTTTTAAATAACTTGGTGGAAAAGACAGAAATGAAAGCAACTAGCCAGAATATAAGGCAATCTAAGTCCTAAGTAGAGAGGTTCAAGTAGGTTCTCTGAAGGAAGAAGTGATCAATTCTGATGGGGGAATTGACTCGGTAGGGGGTATAAGTAAGGAAATGTGTCACTGAGAAGGTGGCAATTAAACTAGGCCTTGAAGGATTGAGGAGAGAATACTGGGTGAGAAAATGAGTGATAAGAGGCACAAAAGTGACCATTCCAGAGGAACAGTGGGTAATCAAGTTTGACTAAGACAAGCATGGGTTTCATGGCTACAATAACCCTTGTAAAGGGGACTTCAGGCCATAGAGGTCTTGCTAAGGAATCTAAACTTCATTGAGTATGCAGAGAGCAGCCACTGAGAAATTTTAGATGAGAGATATGATCTAGCCTTTTTGGGGGGGTAGGGGAGTGAGTATGGGGTCACATTAATAAGTGATTTCAGTAGGAAAATGGAAGTAGAGGATTGACCGATGCTATTGCTATAGTTCAGGCTGGAGAGGGTAAAGGTCTACATTGTGGCTAGGGCAGTCAATGAAAATAAAGAGTATTAATACTCACTTAGAGATAGCAAATGGGCATTAATATATTTTCTAATAGACAATAACAACTTTCATAAATTATTGATTGATCTCTTAAATTGTACTGACTACAGTATATAGTGATGAGTCAAAAATAGTCCCTGTGCTCTAGATACTTAAAATATTAACAAAACAGGCATTGAATTAATGCATTATAATTTTATAAATATAAAGGACTATGGAACTAATATAATGACTTAATGGTTTGAAAAAATATATCATGATAATTAGAGTTTACCAAAATAACCTAGAGCAAATCCACACTTGAAAATTGTTTCAAGTTATCCAACCTAATTAATGTAGAGAAGGCATTCAAATGTCAGGTTTAGGGCAGGATGGCACACTTTGGGGAGTGTCCAAACCTCAGATGTCTGCACATTCTACATTTCATGAGGCTACATTATAGACAGTTTTGTACTAAATTCTTGAGCGGTAACACAGCATATTACACTAATGCTCTGTAAGAGTTTTTAAAAATATATTTGCACGGGTATACAACTTTCAGGAGGGAAAATAGCAATTTTGTAAAAATATAATTCACCTATATTTTTACTGACCAGTTATTAAAAGCTACCAAAGATAGTTTGTTCTAAGGTAGGAAATATTCTTAGACTATTCATGCTGTTAAATCTCTGCAGATTTACAGTTTTATCCAGTCAAATTAATGCAAAACCCCAATGCAAGCATTTGGATTTTGAAAACTTTGGAGGAGTGTCATTTTCTAATAGTAATTATTGGTTTTACATTATTTTTTCACAGGGGAACTGATCACAGCCGCACATGAGCTTGGAGTAAGTATTAGTTTTATTGTTTAATCAATGCTCTCATTAACAGTTTTAGGAATTAAGAAAGTTTAATTAAGCATGGAATAAAGTAGATTAATTTATTTTTAAACCCCAGTTTTTAGTAACTTATAAGTACAGTACATGACAATTTACTTTAAGTTTTAAATCCAATTAAACTAAATTATAAAGCAAAGCCTTTACTATATATACAGTAGCTGCCTTATTATCACCCCAAATTTTGTATAAGCTGTGGAGAATAAAATAAATCGGGTTAACAGTTTTAATAAGTTTGTTATTTAATAAACTTTAGTATGGTGCATGATCCCTGTAGACAAGACCTTAGGACTGTCAGCATAGCAGTAATCTGATAGCAGTGTGGTCTTTCAACTTTATAACCAGTGCGATGTTTCAGAACCTGCTTTTTTTCTGTAGCCTTTTAAATGACCCTAATGTACTGTGAACACAGAGAACAAACTGCTTAAGAATTTACAATGAAATATGTCACCCTTTCCCTAGGTGACACACCATGTGATAGACACTGCCAAATCCACTAAAGAAAATATTTATTTGTATTAGCACAAAAGGATTACAGTAGAAAACCACTATTCAAACAGTTAGTCATTGGGTCTTAATCTTTATACTTGCCTGAGGAAAGGGCTACTTTTCAATTAAAGCCAGTGTGACCCTTCCTTTACTAATAGATGAAAACCTTCTAACAGTTGCGAATTTTTCCACAGGTTGCCCATCCTCCTGGCTATCCTTTGTTCACGCTGGTGGCTAAATTGGCAATTACACTATTTCCTTTTGGTTCCATTGCCTACCGAGTCAATCTTCTGTGTGCCTTACTTGGAGCAGTAGCTGCATCGTTACTTTTTTTCACCGTGTTCAGGTAAAGTAGTTGATTAGTTAAAATCCATTTTGACTAATTGGAGATGTTTTCTTACTGCCCAAATACATACATTATGTAACAGTTTTTTTGTTGTTTGAATGGTTTTCCAATATCATTCATGTGATTTCGCTTTCTTAATTTATAGTAATTTCATATGCATTGGACCTCTTAAATGATTACACAGTTGGTTCTGCTTCATACAGTGGAGCGAAGGTGTCACCAGTTCATTATCACAGTTCTCTGGTTAGGCAGAACTAATACGGTTTGTCATTTTGTGAAGATGCAGATGGGCCAGTTTAATTCAACAATATGAAGTTCATCTTTGGGTAAATAGTAAATATCCTTTAATCACACACAGTATTGTTGATGGGCAGCTGCCTATCAGGTTCAGAGATAATACCTGATATTGTATTTAAATATGCACATGTTGTATACTTTTTGAAATGAGGCTGTTAACTAAGGAAATCAATTTGGGATGTCGTTTTGGTAAGGTTTCACTTTGTTTCATTATAGCTGTAGGGAAAACAGGCAAATTAGACCCCACTTAGACCCCACTTATTTCACTGATGGAAGACTTCCTTAGTTTTGAAGGTTACCCTGCTTTTTAAAAATAGGCCATTAGTTTAGGATATTGATAAACTCATTTGTCTTTGCTACTTCTATTTCCTTTATTCTTAACTCAGTCTAATCTATTCCTAAGAGATTAGAGTGAAAAATACAAATTATACTTTCTGGAAAAGGGGAAATCAAATTAAAACACTTCTGTCAAAAACTATTGCAGGTTTGATTATAAAACAAATAACTTGTTAGGTAAACATAGTGTAATTTGAATAGACATAATATCAAATGTCATTTTGAAGATCATTGTTTTTATTTGCATTAGTCATAATATTGCCCTTAAGCTAAATTCTTTTCTAAATTTTCTTGTAATTATTTATTATATAATAAAGTAAAAGTTAACATAATTATGACTCTATATTTTTAAATCTATAGAAAGCTTTCAGATTCAGATGTTATAATTGTTGATTATTGACTAAATTATTATCTGTATTGTTTAATTATCTGTTAGTCTTACAGGTTTTCAGTGATAGTCAAATTTTTAAGCATGAAATGTTTAAAGTAACATCTCTGCTTTGATTGATTTGTGTTATGAATGCTATGAATATTTTCTTTTTCTAAATGATTAGAATAATCTTAAGAATTGTTTCTTTTTATAAGAATCTGTTATTATTTTTGTTGAAAGGAAAACTGATCTTTTTTAGTATTTAGGTTGAAATTTAGAATCACCTGTTCTGTATTTAATGTGAGAGTTATTAATTTTGACAAGACATTTAAGACAAAGACATTTAAAGAAAATACTTGTACTTAGATAGTTCATCTATATTTTAGCAGATCATTTCTGTAACATATACATATATTTAAAGGCTGTGTGGGTATAAATAGCTTTTATGCAAATTAAAGGGATTTGTTTTCTAATACTTTTTTATGTTTTTCAGGGTATTGTTGATGCAATTCCACATGAAAACCACTGTAAAAATCATATATAAAAATCTGTATTTTTATAGAATCTAAATACTTTTGGACAATAGTTTCCTTTTGAGTTTTTCATATTTCAAAATAGCTCTTATTATTCTCTTATTATAATGGGTTTTAGAGTAGCACACTAATATACAGTCTTAATGATAAATTTATGTTCTTGCTGATACATGTTTTAAGTCAAAAACTCTCAATATGACTAAACTGGATATTTGAGTTGTTTTAGTAATACAATACTTTGGAAAAGTTGCTTTCAGAAAAGAAATCAAACAATATTATCTCTTACATACATTTTAATATGAAAATACTTCGTTATTTTAAATACAAGTAATTGACAAGGTACATGTCCTTTGGGAACAACCTAGTTCAAGTGGCAAATCTGTTTTGTCAAACAATAGACACCCTTCAGGAAAGAGCAAGCCATCTCTATGGTAATAGGACTAACAGTAGCCTATTGATTGAGTGGAAGAAGACATTATACAATGTCAGCTGGCTTGTTACAATTTCATTTGTTGTATGACCTGAACTTAACCTTTAAAACCTTTCTTCTGTGAATATAAACCCAACAGCAGGACACAGTTTTTGTACAGCCATTACAGTGACGGCTTTTTTCCAGTCCCAGCATACAGTAAATATATTCCTTTACAGGTTGATTCCTTCATCAGAATTTGTTTAGGAGACATTTTACTACTTTAGTCATTTACACACCAAATCATCCTTCTATTTTGTTGTTGAATATTGAAGGATTTTGATCCAGGAAACGGTTTTATTCTTTCTTTCTCCCATCACTTAAGAGAACATTACTGTACATGTGGGATTAATGCTGACTGGTGTGCAGTAAATTAATTCTTTTAACAGGTTTAGGTTTTTTTTCAGGTAATTGTTCACATCGCATTCACTGTATTTAGCTCTTAGGGTGGACATAAAGACCCTCTGTACCTTTTAAACAAAGATTGTATTTCAAAAGCAAATTTCTGTTTAAATGTGTTGATGTAAAAAGCTCCATTTTTTTTTCAGTAAACATGACTTAGATTGAAAGAACAGTTTATTTGTTGTTTCCAATTACCATGTAATTTTTGCTTTCTTACATCTTTCTCTGGCTTTTAAAAGCAGTCAGATGTCATTAACAGTGTATTTTTTGTTCTTTTCTAATGGTTGGCAAGAACTCATTTATATTTGCTTTGCCCTAATGTGGAAAGCATATGAGTAAAACAGCACATTGAAAGCTATATGTATCACTATAGTTTATTGAATTAAAAATAGTAAGATTGTGCCAGTTGTTTCTGTATGTATTTATTTATGTATTGTCCCCTTCAGGGGTATTTTTAAGCAGGCATTATGTTAAAGGAGTTTAACCTAATTTGTGTGAAATAATATTTATTTTATTAATGTGTACATTTGTGCATTTAAGACCATGTAATATAGTTAGTGTTTTATACAGGAACTGAGATTTTTTTCTTTTAAGGCCATTAAAGTAAATGATTTTTGAGTTTGATAGTATGATATTTAAAGTGTTAGATTTGAAATCTACAAATCCCATTAATACAAAATAAAAAAATTATAATGTAAATCACTAATGTGAACACCACTTACCATTGCCTTACACTTGAATTTCAAACTTATTTCCTAAAAGACATCAAAGTAGGTCCTATATACTAAATAAGAGAAGAATACTGAAATCACTATCATTAAATATCAATGTGCTTACATTTCATGTGTTCTGGTATTGCTAAAAGAGAATGGTGTTGATAGCATTGTATAAAAATTCTTTACCTCAGGAAATATTTAAATTGCTTATGATCTCTGATGAGGGCATATCTTTATCATTTATTTTAGTTGTTGCAAGGCAGGGAATATAATCTCAATAGACTTGCGAGTCAGCATATCCTTTTCAAACTCTCAGAAGCCAAATAAAATTACAAAAGGATTCATTCAGCAATATTTGTTGAGCACCCATGTGAATTGAAAATAAACTTGTTTTAGTTTTTATAATCAAAATAAAGTGCTTATTTTAAAGAAAAAGTCACTAACCATTTAATAAGCAGTTTTTCAAATATTTTTTTTCTAAGAGGCACTGTTTTAGGAAACTTGCATTAAAAAACTTTCTACCACTAATATTGTACAGTAAGAAATCAGATCTTAATGTCAAGCAAATTATCTAGAATATATGAATATTAATAATAATTAAAAGTATATTGAAACTATGCCTGTTTTCTCCAAAGAACTTGCAACAAACTTCAGTAAATTTAAGTATCTTCTGGTGGATTATTTTTTGCCAGTATTTTGTTTATGGGGTATTTAATTTTTTTGTAAGTTATATATTTTTAAACATTAGACTGCTGCTAAAAGTTAATTTGATTAAACTTTTGAAAAAGGAACATTTGATTTTGAGCACTGTATCTGCTGTTCTTATAGCTTCAGCTAAGATTCCATTCAATAAAGAATAGAAAAATGCCACACCTTAGAGAATGTACAATCTCCTACTTAAGGGACATTTGGATTTTCAACTCAAAAGAGTATTTTAGATTATTACCATAGAGAATAATATGAAGCTCTGCCTAATTTCAGAGGTAACAAATAGTCACCAAGTTTTTGCAGTTGAAGAAGAATGGTAAGTACTAGGGCATTAATTTCCATTCAGAGAATATCTGAATAATCCACGGTTAATTGATCATATATTTATCTCATACTTGTATTAAAATTGCATTGACTCAGACTGGTTAAGCATATTAAGAGTTTGGTTCATTTGCATTTTCTTATAAGTAGAGGGACATATTACGCTCAAATAGCAGCACTTCTTTTTGAAGGGAAAAAAGAAGGGCAAAAACTCTTTTTTTAAGACTGTAGAGTCTTTTCTGACAGCTAGTCAGAGTTAGAATTAGTTCAAGGAAATGTTAATAATGCACTGCCTGGCCTAATCCCTTTGATATCACCAGGTATCCTCCTGTTCATGGGTTAATTGCTTTAAAAGCGAAGGCAATATTCTGAGCGGTGGGCCGCTTCACCTTTTCACAGCTGTTACCATTGAGTGACAACTAAATCCCATGTGTAAGATGAGGAAGAGCTCAATCTCCAATTGGGAGAAAATTTATGTAAACCACAATCCCTTCAGAATGTGCGGAAGTCATAGACTTTCTTGATTTACTCTGCTTTTCCCAGAAAGCTCTATTGTTCACTTTCCTAAGTCCCATCAACCCTTTGTAGCAGAATATCACAGCAGCAGCAGATAGCTTGAAATATATAAATGCTATCATAGCTCTGATTAATAGCAGTGCTTATGAGTCAAGTCTGATAACAGTGCAGCTCTCCACTCAATTTCAGATACTGCTAATGGAATCTGTCTTCTCCAATTGTAATATGAGAAGGCCTAATTTGCCATGGAGCTTGGAGCTGTCACCAGTAGGGGATTGTGGGGTCAGATGGGAGCTGCCAGGTTTTTGCCCTGCAGCTTGTATCTCTCACTTTGAATAGAGCAGCCCCCTGCCTGCCAGTTAGCTGATAGGCCGCCGTGGGGTTTATGCCACTATATACAATGGGAAAGGGCTGCATAGGCTGACTTTATAATTGTGAAGCTAGCTCATATTTCCACAGCTACTGTGCTGCATAATTTCTAATAAGTGGTTTTAACAAATGTCAGATTATGAAAAGTTTCCTAAATTACAAAAACTTATAAAACATTTAAATTACTAAATCTATTTCCTGTGGAGATTTTGCCACTGGAACTAGTCATCAGTCACTATGACTATAATAATAAATGCATATATTTCTTAAAACTACAAATAAAATTATACATCATAACTTCTATAGAAATAGAAAACAGGCTTAATGATACTCAGATATATTTCATAACTTTACATAACAAGACTACATAATACTAATTTTCTATTGTTTATTAATTTGGTTAGGGTTGCTAATGAAAGTAGCTTAATACCCTCATTTTGTTGATTTTTGTTATTTCAATCTTAAGTTTACTTCGTATACCTTTAGGATCTCAACATTTTAAAAATTATGCAAACATTTTCTAATTTTGAGTTAAAAAGAATGATGTGATGCCTTGGCCAATGCCTTTGAGAATAATGATTTTGCTACTGAATACAAAATATACTGTCAAAAATTGAGTAATATTGAGGTCTTGTGTGTTTTTAAACATTTCAAACAGTATTGATAAAAATCTGTGATTGGGGAGTTATTTTAAACTAGGCTGTGCTTAAGAAGATAATGCCTCCCGTTGTGCAAGTTATTTGACATACCATGAAAACTTAGTAAAATGTAAAGTAAATAATGGTGATTTCTATATAGCCCAGTTCAGTGTTTTTCTTTTACATATTCAGGTATAAGTTGATGGGATATAATAAAATGAATTGTTCTAAACTGTGAATAGCTTTCTCATTTATTGGTTAATGCATGAATCTTACTTGTAATGGAAATTGTGATTGTATTTTATTTATGGAAGCTATTCAGAATCTTACTCTTTCCATTTTCAGTGGTGCTTTTTGCCTTTTTGGAAACCTTTTAAGTCCCCTCCCACCCCACCCCCAGTTTTATTTAGTGGTTTAAAATTGGAAATATTACTTTATACTTTTCCTTTTAGTGTACTGGTTATTAATATTAATGTATCTGAAAATTCAGGGTAGAACAATTCTTTTTCCTTTGATTGAATCTCATAAAATAGAACAAACCTTGACAGGATTTTATCTGGAGTGAAAGTAAATTTTTATAAAATGTGGAAAAAAGGACTTATTTTGCAAATTTATTAAAGATGGAAATGTTTTACATCTTTTAGGTGCAGTGGTGGTGGCCTCAGAGATAGATATAACTTTTAATATATCATGTCCTAAGTGATTGATTTACGTTCATTAGATCTAAACTTGAAAATGAAAAGAAAAAAATTAGATTCTTCTACTCTCTAAGTGGCCACTGACTATAATTTGTGTACAGCATACCTAGCACATATTAGATGCTCAGTATGTATTTGTTGAGTGTTGAGTTCACTGCCACCGAAAGAGAAAGGGTCAGCTGTGCACCTTTCTTTTCAGTACATTAGCTTCCCAGTTTGACCATTCTCCAGGTACACTGAAAAGATAACTATATGGGCGTTAATTATGTGAATGAGCTAGAAGGTAACATTTATATAATTTTCATGAACAAGACCCAGAAAGATACGAATCTGGGAGGATGAAGGTGGTTGTTTTACCACACTGTAATCCATTGCATTTTTTTTTTTTGTCGTCAGTTAGAGTTGACACTAAGAGTAATTTATTTAACAATAGTACCCAGGTGCTGCATCGTGTCCTTTCCACTGGGCTCCACTTACTTCAAGGAGTTTTTCACATAGACTGAAGGTAGTGTACTCTCCACATTGGATTCTTTGCATGCAAGTAACACCAAAGACAAATACATTCATGGATTTTATGAAGCATGTCAAATGTGTGTTTTGAAAGAGTTTCAGGTTTCTATTATTTGCCTTTTGATGGAGGGTTAGACAAACATGTGACTACACATGAAAATCAAACACCGTGTAGTGGAAAGAAAAATATACCTTATCATCTATAGCAACCCTGTGTCAATGGTGTAAATTGTAACCTCTTGATTTATCCATTGTGTCAACAGATGAATAGTATTCTATCAATGAGAAAACTACTGCACAATCAGTACCTTTATAAGGAATATTATCTGGGTCTCATGGATTTTGTGGACTGAAGAGAAGGCAGCTAACCACAGAGTTCTGAGCTTCAAATTTGTGGGGGTGCTCTTAATAGCATCACATATTCCTTTTCCTCTCCCCACACCAATGAAAATTTCTGGCATTTGCATTATCTGGGTGAAATTTTAAATACTTGATCACCCTTCCCATACTAGCTATCATAATTTTGATGTCTCTTTCCTCATTGACTAACCCTATCTTGTAGACTATGAACTACAAGATTTTAGTGTCATCCCAAGCAAAAAACAATTAGGTAGATGTATTTATTGCAAATATACTGCAAAATCTATTTTCTATTTTAAAAATAAATATGTAATAAGTAAAGTATGTAATATAAAATATATTTATAAAAAATAAAAGATACTTGAATAAATTTTGGATTGCTATTTTGAATCATCATATCATTGATTTACCCTGTTAGTATAAGACCTTGAAAACTGAGCATACCTCGGTGACTATATAAAACTTCGGTTTTGATTGTTAGTGTGGATGTGCGACTGTCTTTTACCATAATTGTGTTATTAAAATAATCATAGTAATGGTATTTGATCTGTGATCTTTGAATAACCTCATTAGATGTTATCTCTATAAAGTTAGACACTAAAAATATTTCATTTGAGGAAATGTCTCCTTTGACCTTCTTCTATGAAGTTCCATGAGAATTAGATTGAGAATAGAAGCATTTTTTCTTATATCTAATTTATCGTAAGTGTTCTTAAATTAACATGGAAGGTAGTTTAGACTATTTGGCAATTTAGTAGTGAGTTCTAGTGAAATGACTTCATTTTGTTCACAATATCATTTGAATTTTTCCTCCTTTTCTCCAGTTTACTGTTAGTTTCGTTGAAGTAGTTTCATCAATTTCAGTAAAAAAGTATGTGTCTTTTAAAATCCCACTCTACATATTAAGTGTAAATAAATAAACATTACTTTTTTGGTTGCTTTAAAAAAAAATAATAAGCATATTTATTTGAAACAATAAATTAAATGACACTCATTTGTCTTATTTGGGGGACACATATGTATAGTTGGTATGTACATTTGACTTTATGGATGTTGCCAAACAGCTAATTTTGTGGGCTCAGAACAACAATTTCATTTAAAACTCATGTTTAAATAATAATGTGAGACTGGACATTCCTTTGATATATTTCTACAAGAAAAATTACTTAGCCAGAAATCTGTACTACCAATTCATTTAATAGTATCATATGCAGTCCAATTTATGAATAGTGTTCCACTCTCCTTATACAATTTAACTCTTCCAAAAAATGTTATAAATATATGTTGTAGCCTTTTCAAGGAAATAAATATTCTGTAGAGTGTGAGTCCTGGTTAGAATTATTCTCCAAAAGAGCTGGATTACAGTTAACTTCTTCAATCATTCCCTCCAGGGCACCCTTCATTTAGAGGAATCATAATTGACTTGTAAGATAACAAAGGCCCCAGCAATCAAAGCAGATGATAGATTAATTGGAGGCTGTCAGAATTCTATACATTCATGGATTTATACCTTTTTTAAAAACTCATAAATAGATAATAAAAGTACTTACTCTGTCATATCATTTGCTCAACAAGTTTAAGACTAGATTCATTGCAGACATTTTCATCAAAGTGATTTTTGCAGCATCAATTAGGTAAGTTTTCTGCACATTTAATGTAATTTTTTTTCTATCTCAAATTCACACTGGTTTACCGATAGGAAGATTCATTGATATTTGGTTCAATAAGGTATATAAGATGGAAATTGTGAAGCTATATCCATATCGACATTGCTTTATTTTTTAATTAATGTAAAAAAAATCAAAGTGAACCCTTAAATTTTCCTCTAATTTTACTTGTTACTAAGACATTACTTTTATAACAGTGAAGGGTAGCAATGATAAAGGTCATGGCTTTTAAAACAAAATTTACCCCGATACCAAAACATCTTTCCATTTTTTGCAATTAAAAAAAGATTAATTTCTAAGTAATGGCAGAAGTAACTTTATAAAACATTATTTGGAAATGGTTTGACTTAGGTTGAAGTAATTAGAAATCATTGCTATTTAGAGAGCAGTAAAAACTAAAGATAGAATATGACAAATAAATATATACATAGGTGGGAAAACATTTTGTTTTCAAAAATCAAATAGCTTTCCTAGGGACACACATACCCACACACATATATGTAAAGTGAGATATCCTTTCATTTAAAAAATGCACTAATATGCTGACGTGGCTATCCACTGGTATCAATGGCCCAGAAATAATTCTGTTGACTTTGCAATACATCATTTAGGGAATTTTAAGTTCCTCATATCTGGTTTCCTTACTATGTTTTGATTAGGTTACAATTAAACATTTCTATTCTTCAGGATTATATTTATTTAGAAATACAGAAAAATTTGTCTATTCATTACCCATTTAATATATTTAATAAGAATCTGGAAAAGGGGCAACAACCCTAGTCTTAGCAAAAGTAGGAAATACTTCTTAGAAGAGTGATGCTTATGCTGAGTTGTAAACAATCAGTGGGAATTGCCCAGGAGAAGACAAAACCATTCTGGATTCAGAGAACCTCGTGTGCAAAGAAACCCAGAGATGGAGAGAAATAGTTTGTAAGTACAGGGACTGAGAAGTCATTTAGTGTTGCTGAAACAAAGTCTTGAGATGTGTCATATCAAAAAATGAAGCTACAGGTGGACTGAGATCAGATCATGAAAGGTCTTGTCTATCATGATAAGGAGTTTGTGGTGTTTTATAATCAAAAAGGAGTCATTCAAGAGTTGGAGGCAGAAAAGTACAGAATCAGATATGTTTTAGATCCATTATTCTGGAGGCGGACAGTGTACAAAGCTATTGCATTGGTATGTGCCAGTGGTGATATAGGTGGAGAAAGGAAGATGAGTTTTTCAAATGTTTATGAAGCAAAATTGGCAGGTTGTGATATATTCAACAGGGAGAGAGGAAGGGGAGCTTTAATGGTGACTCCTAGGTCTCCTATCTTAGGCAACTAGGTAGATAATGAAAATCACTAAGACAATATAAGACCTGGTGCCGTTTTAGGAGAGAGGACGAGAAATTAATTTTGCACGTGTTGACATTGAAGTTCTCTGGGATGTCCAGAATTGGAGTGACTCTGTGGTCAGGTGTACAGCTGTCAGTCAGAGGTATGTTAGGGAGAGGTAGTGCTGGAGACAGATTTGGTTTCTTCAGTTTGTAACTGGCAGTTGACATCAAGTAGATAAAGCCACCTTGGTGAAGTAAGTAGAGTAAGAAGGACAGTTGCCTGAGGATGAAGTCTTGGGAAATACTGGCTTTAAAGGAGTTGATGCAAGGAAAGGAGCCACTCAGAGAAAATATAGAAGGCAGATCCAGAGCTATAGAAGGAAAACCAGAGGGACACGTTCCAGATGTCAACACAGTAGAGCTTGGCTGAGGGAGTGATCGACACAGCAGAGAGGTCCCAAAAACCTATTTTATGTGGCAGTTAGATGGTCATTGGGGACCTCAGCCAGAATATTAATAGAATCCTAGGGTGAGAACAGAGGGTAGAGGCTGCAGGTGTGGACCATGTGAGGCTAACACTGTGCCCAGCCATGACCCTGAAACTTCCCTTTGTGACAGCATCCTGACATCTGCTTGCTCTGTAGTCATTTATCTCTGTCTCAGTAAAATGAAAGGAAGCATGCTCAGATAATGCAATATGCCTTGAACAGTATAATGGGACTGCCTACCTACAGAGTCCATGAAAGAACTGAAGGCCCTCTCCAAAGTCTTCAGAAAGTCCTCATCCTTACTACAATTGCTGACATCATTCTTTGACTTGTCAGCAAGGCACAGACTCAGCTTGCACTGACATGGGCATCGCATCTCCTTGTTAGAATGCACTGGGCTGCACACCTGTCTTCCTACATTGCACTCGCCCTGCAGATTTATTCATGTGTGGCTTTACTGCTTGTCTTGCAGGACCAATACTTACTTTTAATGAAAATTTTAAGATTTTGAGAACAGCTCTCTTTAACTCTCTTCCATCACGGGCTACTTTGAACAGTAGAATCCAGTCTTGTTTAACAGGGCTGTTGCATTCAAGTTGATGTCCCCCCTCCCAACCCACTTTTCATTCCCTGCATGACTTCAGCTTTCAGTCCACTCATTTCCTTGATGCCTCTACACTTGTCTTCCATTTAACTAAGACCAAGACCCCTTGGCTCAATCTTTTTGTCTCCTCTATCTGCCCCCTGTGGCTTTACTTCCTTCTCTAGCCAATGTAGACCCTGTGGTTCATGACTTTAGCTAGCTTTCCTTCTTGTGATTCTGACTTATTTACCTACCTAGTGAACTCCCTAACCATGGCCCAGGCTGCATAACCATGCAGACTGATGCTGCCACTCCACATCCTCAGTCCCTGCAGCCTCCAGCCTCTGCTGAGCATTGAGTGTTACCATCAAGTCCTTGTTATATATATCCCTCTGCAGGTTGTGGAGTTTTCCCTCAACAGATGTCTCAGAATATCTCTACTTTTCCTAAGCCATTAGGCTATACATATTACATGATCAGTAAATGTTGACGGATTCTGAATCTTAGCATTATTCAAACTTTTAAAGGCAGTGTGTTCAAATATGTGCATTTTAAGGGACATTCACAGTTTGGTTTATAAAATATATGAAGTGTTGAATACGGTCGGGGATGCTGAGATAAATCCAGCAAGCAGGATGATTGGCCAGTAATGAACGGAGGACTGTGGCTCGCTCAGACCATCGCGGAGAGCGGGAGGCCTCACTGTCCTTTTATTAGGATTTCAAATGTTACTAAAAATAGAACAGGGGGTGTGAGCTTTATAGCCAACAATAAAAGAATTTTTACAAGTGAAAGAATTCTTACAATGTATCATTAATGTGTAAAATACAGCCAGGGTAACTTATGGTTTAGATAGCACTTATCAGGAATACAAAGCAGACCCACTAATCCTCAAGGCCAGCTCCAATTTAAGACTTTATTAACAAGGAGGCAGATGGAGTACTCAACAGACCTTTTCTCAGGATTCCATGACCGAGTGGCCTAAACAGCCTAAAGCCACAAGTGGAGACAAGGCCAGCTCATCTCCTGAATCACAGGACACCTGGATGTGGGAGCATGGGGAACATGTCCCTACCCAGAGATCTGTGTTCCTGCAACAAATATACTAAAAACTTTTGATTGTACACTTTAAGTGGATGAATTATATAGCATATGAACTATTTCAATAAAGTTGTTTTTTACAAAAGCAAACATTAAATCTAGAATTAAAAAAAAGAAAAAAGAAACAGAAAGGGAAGTTGGAGACCCAGGGAATTTCAAGGAGGGCTGGATTACTAGGCTCTGAGCCTGAAATATCTGTAGTCCTAGGCAGGTATGTTCTAGTGGAACCACCACTGGCCGTCATCTCTGGGCACCAGACACTCCACTTAACTGGATTCTGAACATTGCCCCTGAAAATGCTACCATTGTTTCCTAGGAAATGGTGTAGAAATGCCACCAGCCATGTCTGAATGTATACTGTCCTCATCCCTGCTTCTTTGCCTCACTGGTTTCCAATTCAAAGAGTGGAATGGGTGCTTCTGACAGGCAGAATCCAGGTCACACACCCATTAATGCTCTAGCTGCAAGGGAGGCTGGAAAATATTTTGTATTTTCAGCATGTATCATAGGAGGGGCTATGCCTTATAAGACAGGTATGCCTCAAGCATAGAAAGGGATTTTAGATGTTGAACAGAAAATTTAAAAACAAAATAAAAGACTACCCTTTTGTCTTCACTTTACATTAGGACTACAATCCAAATTCCTGTAAGACTTAGTTTGATTTCTAAGCGAGCTCATTTGGGATGCTAAAAAGATCAAGATTGTAGGTTTGATTTCCATTAATGGTTTTATAATCAATCACCTCTCTTCTATAATCTTACTCAGCAGTCTAACAAATAATTTCTCTGATGCTAAGGAAAATCAGTTGTAGAATCTCTGAATTATTTTTTGCAAAACAATCCTGACCTTAGTGTGAGGGGTGGGTGGAGATTCAGATTATAAACCTTGCTAATGTAGGATTAGTCTTCAATAAAATGCTAATGTATGTAACTAACTGTAATAGTCTGAGGTGACCGGATAAATTTTATTGCTGAAGTTGATCATTTTACCTTACTCTTTAATTTTTAAAACCTTATGAAATAGTTGAAAAGGCAGTTAATTCCAATAATTAATGCCAACAGTTCAAACACTTGAGGATGTCTTCCTGAGCATAAAGACGTGTTAAAAAATCACTGTAGCTTGATGAGTCTTGGATTTTCTTCCTGAGAATTCATACATATCAGGACTTTCATCTTTTTTTCAGTTCTCTTTAATTAACTGGTTTTAAATTTTGGCTAATTGCCCTTTCCTGTGTTGGGGGTAGGAAAAAGGTAAAACCAGTCTTCAGAAATGTTGAACACAATTTCAGCTGATAGTGTGTTGTTTTGATAAAAGAGAAATAAACACAATTCTAATATTAACAAAACTTTTATTCTAGTCTGTTTTGCACTCCAGAGGGTGCATAGTTAACCACATAAAAGTACATTATATCATTAATATTGAATAAATTATTTGACATTAAAACTAAAATAACCATCTTTTATCCCACAATGCACTGGCACTAAATAGCTCAACTAACAGTTTGAATCCTGGTCTGTCACTTAATTGCCATAGAACCTTGGAAAAATCACTTTGTTTCTCTGGGACTCAATTTCTTCATTTGAAAAAGAAATAAGTAGCATCTGTTTAAAGGATATGGTTAAAAATTAAATGAATCTATATATGGTAAGCACTTAGAACAATACCTGGCACATGGCAGGCAAAAAATTCAATAAATGTTAGCAAATTATCTGAGGAATTTGTTGATTTATTTTTCAACTTTATTTTGACATAATTTTAGATTTATAGAAATTGGCAAAACAGTCCAATCTCTGTAGAACCTTCACCCAGTTTTCCCAAATGTTAATATTTTACCACATTTGCTTTATCCTTGATTTGTTTTGTTTTTAAGCGGCAGTCATGGTACCCATTCATTTACCCTTAACTACACTTCAGAGTATGTTTCTTAAAAACAAGAACATTTTTTTACATATCCACACTGCAGTTCTCAAAACCAGGAAATTATCATTGATACAACATTATTATCTAACCTACAGACTTGATTCAGACTTTGCCAGTTGTCCCAATAATGCGCTTTATAGAAGAAGAAAATCTCAGATCGTGCCTTTTATTCTACTGTTACATCTGTTTATTCTCCTTAATCTGAGATCCTCATGGGTTTTTGATCTTTTAAGACCTTGAAACTTTTTGATACATATAAGCGAGTTATTTTGTAGAATGTCCTTCAATTTGAGTTTGCCTGTTCTCTCATGTTTAGACTCAGGTAATGCATTTTGGCAGGAATATCATAGATCTACTGTTCCATTCTTTTCTTTGAAGAGATTAGGAAGCATGTGATGTTTGTCCCATTACTGGGTTGTTAACATTGATCATGTGGATAAGATGGTGTCTTCCACTGTAAAGTTACCATTTTTCATTTTTCCCTTTGTAATTATTATGTATTTAAGGGGGGATACTTTAGACTTTACATGTATTTCTGGTACTGCAAAACTTTACCGATTAGTTTAGTATCCATTGACTATTATTATGATTGTCAAATGGTGATTTCTAATATCATTGTTTCTTATACAGTTGATGAGTAGTGTTCTTACTTTTTTTGATCATGTGTTACTTTCATAACCTGTGAACTTTCTCTTCTCCCCATTTATATTTATATCACTATACTTTCATAGATTCTTATCTATTCATTGGGCTGCAGTCTATTACTGTAATTATTTTGATGCTCAATTATCCCCAGTTTGGCCGGCAAGAGCCCCTTTAAGCTAGCTCCTGTGTCCTTTGTTACATCTCTGAGCACCTCCTTACTTTCTGGCACAGAGTGTTTCAGATTCATTTCGTACTTGAGCTACTCCAGCCTTGAAATCAGCCATTTCTCCAAAGATGCTAATTGATATTTAAGTAGAGGAGGGAATCTTGTATCTTATGCTGACTTTCCAAAGTAATATTGACAGAGGAGCTGTAGAAGTTGCTTTTAAAATGTTATTAATATTTTAAGACTAATTCATTCTCTCATTTCACTAGTTACCTGTCCGTGCTTGGGGCTAGATGCTTCCAGTACAAGTGAAGTTTAACTCCAATCCACATTTCAAAAACAATGTCAGAATAATTGTTACAGACAACTAAGTGCTAATCGATGTTCAGAGATGGGCTGGAAACCTGGGAATTGAGTAATTTGAGAAAAGAGTAGAGTTTGAGTAAATACAGAGGAGCAGGGAGGATATCAATTTGGGGGCACAGCTCGAGCAAAGGTATAAAGCTGTGAATAGGCATGTTTTATTAGAGAATTTTGAGATGCCTGATTAGTTGGTGGATAAAACAATGTTGGTAATTAGTGGCTAGGTGGGTGAGATTCAGTTTATTGGGAGCCTGAAATTTAGGCCAACTCATTAAAAATTTATCCTATAGGCAACGCAGAGTCTCTAAATTTGGGAGCTAGGTGGCAATAAAGAGTATGTTTAGGAAGTTTAATCTGTTATTATATTGCAGAATAGATTGAAAAACAAGACAAATTAGAAATTATTAAAATAATTGAGTCAGCCCTGAACAGTGTGGCTCATTTGGTTGGAGTGTCATCCCACAAAACGAAAGGTTGCCAGTTCAATCCCCAGTCAGGGCACAGGCCTGGGTTGTGGGTTCTGTGCCTGGTTGGGGCCTGTATGAGAGGCAACCCATCGATGTTTCTCTCTCACATCAATGTTTCTCTCCCTCTCCTTCGCCCTCCTTTCTCCTCTCTCTAAAAATCTTAAAAGAAAATAAGGTAAAATAATTGAGTCAAAAGCCTTAGGAATTCAAATTGAAAGGAATTTGGAAGGAAGAAATGACTGCAGTCTCTTGAATCAGGATAACTGGGAGAACAGACTCTGATGAAATAAGAAACTGGTGATTTTTATCAAGGAAAGAAAAGTTTCAAAGATAAAAACAAGTTTGGGGATATTAAAATTTTTATTGTAATTTTCCCCCCCTTATAGTGGTTGATTAAGAACCATAGAATTACTCCATCACTTTTTATACAAAACTACACAGTTAAAAAGTAATGATGCGGGGCCATACAATATCATAATTATTAGATACAGTAATGCTTGCTGAATTTCATTAACACTTGTTAGACACAGATATTTGTAATAGCTTTAATTTTCATAGCTTTAGATTTATAGTGAAATAGGAAGTTGTTCTGATTTGATATGCAGTAATATATTCAACCATATAACCAGTCTCAAATTCTATCTCTTAATTGAGATCCAGTTTCCTTATTGATTTGAAATGTATGGCTTTTGTTGGCATTTGGGGTATGAGAATATTGTTTCCAAGTGTAGCATTTGATTCTTTTTGTGTTATTAAAATTCCCATGCCCATCCCTCTCTTTAAAAAATATATCATTTTTAACTTTAACTCTGTGTAAAGCAGAAATTATCAGAAACTAAGAACTTAGCTAACAAGAGCTTAAAATAACCAAATATCGTGACCAAAACATACTTTCCCATACATTGGAAGGTGAGTATAGAAAGTTCCTAGATCCAAACATTCCCAGGAAGTGAGAATGAAAGTTCCTGAATGGCATTTTGTTAATTTTTACAATTACACAGATTTCAGTCTTAACCAGATTATCATTCTCTGTGGATGTAGCAAGAAAAATGACACAGGTTTGTTATCTCTCTAGCTACTATCTCTTCAGGCTTTCTGAACTGGCTTGAATCCTAGAGGTTACATCTGAGAACTAAACCTCATTTCATCCGCAGGAGACCAAGCAGGTTTGTTCATTTGTTTGTTAATAGGTTAATATATGGACTTCCTAATTAAAATCTGTTGAAAAATACTATTACATGAAGGAATGTATTAACCATGTAATGTGTCGGGATAGTGCTGGGTGACTGTCATAATTTCTGCTGCTACAGTTTATAAAAAGGAAAATAAAGTCAGTTCTTTTTGTTGGAAAAGAAGATTTCATGTTATCTGTGTTTGCAGGCTTTCTGGCTCATATGCTGGAGGAATCCTTGCTGCGGGGGTGTTTTCATTTTCTCGTCTAACATGGCAGTGGTCCATTGCAGCAGAGGTTTTTAGCTTAAACAATCTGTTTGTGGGGCTGCTTATGGCTCTTACTGTACAGTTTGAGGAGGCAGCAACTGCAAAAGAAAGATCAAAGGTAACCTATTTTGATCAAAGTGAAATCACTTTTTGTTTTAAATTTTACATAGATGCTGAATTTCTTTTTAACTTTGGTTTAGATACTGTTTATCTGTTCTGATTACTGTCAAGCGTAAATTTAGGCATGTTGAGAGAGAAAATATTCTCAGGTCTTTTACTGTGAATCATGAGAGCCTTTATAAAACATGGGATTTTTTCCCCCCTCGGAGTTCAAAAGTCTTCTGGAGAATGAGGGGATTCTGAAATCCCCTTTGAGTCCCATGAGAAAGACAGGCTTGTTGGTTATTTCCGCACGTACATGTGTGTTTGTGTGTTTGTGATTGTAAAGTGCCAAGCTCTAGATTGACCACTCTAAAGTATTTACCATTATGGTACGTTGACTTATTCCCCAACTGCAAAAAAGAAAAAAAAAAAAAAAGTCAAATCACATTTGTACTTTTTTTTTTTAAGGAGAGTATCAAATGTAAAAATGAAGTAGTTCAGAAAAGATAATAAATTCTGAGACAGACACTATCATCAAGATAATTTGAAACACGAAGGAAGCCTGTCTTCTAAGAGCTTACAGTCTACACTGTGCCAGATCATCGTAGTATAGGCAGCATTGTGCCATTAGAGAATATAGAAACAAAAAACATTGGGGTTTATCTGTAGTTTCCGTAAACAAATCTGTGATGCTATTAGAGTTTTTTGGTTGGTTTAAAATAAACTTTTTTTTCTGATCATGAAAATAATACACATTCAAAAAAAGTAAAAACACTATTCATTAATAACCAGGTTCTAAATAAATGGTGTTATAATCCATTTATTTAACTTAATAAGAGAAAAAGTACAGCAAAGAATCGCTGAATTTTAGTTACAGATTTTACTCAAATAAGAATTACACAATATCCTATTACTGTTAGGGTTTATCTAGTTATCATACAAGACTTTCTGAAATTTAGTTTGAAGACAGTCATTTAAGGTCAAACAGCAATGATTTGATGAGAATGAGAAATATTAATAAAAAGAATGGTGATAAATAGTAGTGACGGGTAAAGGATGACTACTTGCATCTAAGCAATTGATTCTTAATTTGACCTATGGTATGCCTGGTTTTCATATAAAGAATTGCTGTTTACTATTGTGCTTACTTTGAGTTTTAGGTGAATATTAACTTGGTTTTTTCTTTTATTTATTTTCAGATAGCTAAAATTGGTGCTTTCTGCTGCGGCCTTAGCTTATGTAATCAACACACAATAGTACTCTACGTTTTGTGCATAATACCATGGGTTCTCTTTCGACTTTTAAAAGAGAAGGTAAGTTTTGGAATTTTGTAAAATTGAAAATTCATAATATTTTATTTAGGCCCAGTATAACATATATGCCATCATGGGGCTTTAGTTGTTTTTTGTTTTGTTTTTGTTTTTTTAGTTTTATATATTACATAAATTATCTTAGGCCTTAACAGTATTTAAAAAACAGGATTTACAACAATTATGCAGTATTGATTGTGGTGATATCTGGCCTATTTCATAATTTTCCTGTGGATTCTGAATAGCCCCTTGATGAAAATAGGCTAAAAGAACTGAAGATAACAATAGCAAAATTTCTTAATTATTTTATTATACATTCTAAGACAAAGGATAGTGTATTAATAACAGTTCATTCTTTCATCCAGCTCTTTTTTGAGTCCCCCTGCTCTGTGCCAGATGCTGTTCTAGGTGCTAGAGATTCAATTTTCATCAAAACAGACCTATAACTGCTATTGTGAAATAAATAATAGTCTCTGGTAAATAACATTTCTGTTTTCTCAGATTTTCCCTAGAATTAAAATGATTATTTTAGTTTTTTCTCTGAGAGGAAAATGATTATGAATTTAAATGGTGATATAAACCAATATAGAAAAATTACTTTGTTAGAGGGTAGGAGATGCAGGTAAAGAGAAGATAGGGAGCTGAGTTAGGCACAGTCCTTGGAAAGATAGAAGCTCTTTATCCTGTCTGTCTTTCTCACAGAGGTTAAAACAGTCTATGTACAAAGCCAGTGCTGAAGTAATTTTACTTACTTTATTTATTGTTTATTTGTTAATTACACCTCAGGCACATTGATCATTTTATTGTTTGTCACATATACCCAGCTATCAATAGAATTATATTAGAAAAACACATATAAAAAATTATTATATAGAAATATGGAAATAATTATATCAAAGCTTTAGATAGTTGTATTTACTCTACTACATTTTATTTGTTAGCTTCTTGGCAACAAAGTAAAAGGAGTAACATGGAGTTATAACATTTTTATTATGTGATAAAAATAAATAGGAAACATAATTGACACGAAAGATGAACTTCTTGGAACATAATTTTGTTAAGTCAAT
This sequence comes from Furipterus horrens, assembly GCF_987537825.1. NCBI lineage: Eukaryota > Metazoa > Chordata > Mammalia > Chiroptera > Furipteridae > Furipterus > Furipterus horrens. The sequence goes on from NW_028327173.1 coordinate 176,827,571, forward strand.
CATATAAAACCTTATGTAATGGATAGAAAATAGCATAATAGGCACTTTCTTTAATAATGGTCTTAACAGAGTACACAGCAAGTTCTTTATATGGCCTTTTACTATATAAGCTCTTGATAAATACATGAAGATATAACATTAAAAAATATAACTCAGCGAAGACTTCAGAAGACCCAAATATTTTTCTGATGAATCAATGGATTCACAGAGAGGGATGCACTGACATCCTGATATCAATCATCTTAGCCAGGCTTCTTTACATTTTTTTTCAACTTTATTGAGATATAATTGACATTTAACATTATATAAGTTTAAAGTGCACAATGTGATTATTTAATATATGTGTATATTGCAAAATGATTACAACAGCTTCATTACCTCACATAGTTACAATTGTGTGTGTGTGGAGACATACTCTCTTAGCATCTCTCAAATATGCAGTACAGAATTGTTAACTACAGTCACCATGCTGTGCATTATATCCTCAGAACTTACTCATCTTATAACTGGAAATTTGTACCCTTTGACTACCTTCATCCATTTCCCTCACTCCATAACCCCTATCTCTGGCAACCACCAATTACTCTGTTTCTAGGAGTTCAGTTTTTTAGCTTCCACATATAAGTGAAATCATACAGTATTTGCCTTTCTCTCTCTGACTTATTCAGTGGAGCATGATGCCCTCAAGGTCTATCCATGTTGTCACAAATGGCAAGATGCCCTTCTTTTATGGCTGAAAAATATTCCAATGTGTATGTGTATAGATAAAGATATAGATATAGTTATTATATTTTCTTTATCCCTTTATTCATCAATGGACCCTGAGGTTGTTTTCATGTCTTGGGTATTATAGATAATGACGCAATGAACATGAGCATGCGGAGATAGGATTTCATTTCCTTTGGATATATGCGTATATCCAAAGTGAAGTTGATGGATCATATAGCAGTTGTGTATTTAATTTTTCGAGGAACCTCCATGCTGTTTTTCAAAGTGGCTGCACCAATTTACATTCCCACCAACTGCCTAAGGGTTTTTTTTCTTCATGTTCTCATCAGCACTTGTTATTTCTTGTCTTTTTAATAATAGCCATTATAATAGGTGTGGGGTGATACCTCATCGTGGTTTTGATTTACATTTCCCTGATGATTAGCGATGTTGAGTACCTTTTCATGTATCTGTTGGCAATTTGAATAACTTCTTTGGAAAAATGTCTATTCAGGTGCTTTACCCATTTTTTTTGGTCAGATTATTTGTTTGTTTGTTTGTTTGTTAGCTATTGAGTTTGATGAGTTCCTTATATATGTTAGGATATTAACCCCCTTATCAGATACGTGGTTTGCAAATATTTTCTCTTATTCCACAGGTTGCCTTTTCATTTTGTTGATACTTTCTATTTCTCTGCACAATCTTTTTACTTCGATGTAGTCCCACTTATTTATTTTTGCTTTTATAGCTTGTTCTTTTGGTGTCATATCCAACAAATCATTGCCAAGACTGAACTCAAGGAGCTTTTTTCCTACATTTTCTTCTAGGAGTTTTATGGTTTCAGATCTCACATTTAAGTTCTTAATCCATTTTGCAATAATTTTTCTGAGAGGTGTAAGATAGGGGTCAAATTCCATTCTTTTGCATGTGAATATCTTGTTTTCCTTGGTCTTTGTGTTAGTTTTTATGCTAGTACCATACTGTTTTATAATACAGTTTGAAATTAGGAAGTGTGATGCCTACAGCTTTTTTTTTTTTTCCTTCAGGATTTCTGTGGCTGTTTAGGATCGTTCGTGGTTCCATACATATTTTAAGATTCTTTCTGATATTTCCGTAAAAAAGGCCATTTAGAATCTTGATAGGGATTGCATTGAATCTGTAGATGGCTTTGGGTAGTATGGACATTTTAACAATATTATTTGTTTCAATCCATGAGTATAGGATATCTTTCCATACATTTGCATCTTCAATTTCTTTCACCAGTATCTTACAGTTTTCAGTGTACAGATATATCATATCCTTGGTTAATTTCATTCCTAAGTGTTTTATTATTTTTGATGCTATTATAAATTCGATCATTTTCTTTTTGGGGGGCGTAGTTAATTGTTAGTATGTAGAAATGCAACTGATTTTTGCATGTTGATTTTGTATTCTGCAACTTTACTGAATTCATTTATTAGTTTTAACAGTTTTTTTTGTGGCATCTAGGATTTTCTTGTACATAAGATCATGTTACCTGTAAACAGGGACCATTTTACTTTTTCCTTTCTGATTTGTATGCTTTTATTTCTTTTTCTTGCCTAATTAATGTGGCTAGGACTTCCAATACTTTGTTGAATATTGTTGAATATGTTTTTCCCGATCTTAGAGGAAAAGCTTTCAACCTTTCATTATTGAGTATGATGTTAGTTTTGGACTTGTCATATATGGCTTCAATTATGTTAAGATATTCCCTAGATCAATTAAATCCAATTTTTTTAAGGGTGGCCCTTTTTTATGTCTGGAATCTATGCTCAGGCGTGCAGGAATGCTGTTTCCCAAGATCTGAGCACTGGTTGCTTTGTAAGTCCAGCTTCCCTTCTCTATCTAACTGACACTCAGTGGCAGAGCCCTGCAGATGTCCCCCAGTGATTCCCACGAGGTGAGACTAGAGTGGGCTTCCAGAAAAGTGTCCTGCAGTGCAGAGGGTCCACTTGTACTCTTTTTTGCCACTGGAAAAACCAGAGCCCCAGGAATGACCCCTTTGTGCAGGACTGTGCTGGCCTGGAGAAGGTATGATGCAGTCACTCTGATACAGTCCCTCTCAGCCTCTGTGTGCCAGGGACGGGCTTCAGCTTCACCCTGGGTTCTGGTATGTTCACAGTGGAGTTTCGTATATGGATGGTTGTTGGTCTTTTTGTGAGGAGGATTGAAGTTAGGAATGCTCTGTGTTGCCAGCTGAATGGTGTCGCTCTTAACCAGGCTTCTGACGTCGGAGAAGGCACATTCAGATGTCAGAGAAGTGCATTCCCTGACAAGAACCTAACAACCAATATTTTCTGTTAGTTGATTGAGAAAAGAGCCCGTGTGCTTTGTATAAACCATGCAAGGCTTGGAGTTGACAAGTTAGGAGGCTGGTTTGAGAGTCTGTTGGCCCTGTACTGAGGTCACCTGCGAATGAAGGTTGAAAATTTGGGAAGTATGACTCTTAAAGGACCTTTTATTTTTATTATTTAAATAACGGAGGCTAAAACATAAGGTCCACCAATCATATAACAGGGTAGTTGGATGTGAGGCAGAGGAAGAAGTCCTCAGTCAGTTGGTTAGAATTCTGGCTGCTCACTTAAATTATCTGGAACGCTTTAAAAAAGTAAGGTGTGTGGATATGTGTGTATGTACATTTGTGTGTGTGTGTGTGTGTGTGTGTGTGTGTGTGTGTGTGTGTGATGCCACCCTAAATAATTCTGATTTAGTTGATCTGGGGTGAGACCTAGACATTATTTTTGAAAAGCTCTCTGGGTAATACTAGTATATGTGCAGCTAGGATTTGGAAGTATTCTCCTGGGTTGTGTGAAATAGCTCTCCCCTTTATTTCCTACACAAAAGGAAAATTCTGCAGCAATTGTATCTTTCCATTCTAAACTGAACTTTATAATATGTAGAAACTGCCAAAATACAAACGTTTACTTTCTTTAAGACTACTTTTAAGAATAGCAAAGACATGTTGTTCAGTTAGTTATTTCTCACACTCTTTTGATGCCATCATTTTTATGCATCTCATTACCACTTTAGAAATATCAATGAAGTCAGTACAATAATAAAAACAGTCCAATATCAATTGAGAATGTTTATTTGAAAGTACCAATATAAGTCAGCCGCTTATTCTATGTCTGGTGAATGTGAATCTTGGTTCTTGTATTTTTTGTCACATATGAATTTCCCTTTTTTAAAAGGGAAGATTGGTAATTTCCAATAATGAAATCTGTAAGAGACCCCCTTTCCCAGTTACTAAAGTGAGCATTATTTGAATCTTTCTAGTAGTACACCAGAATTCTTTTGGGCTTAACCTTTTTAAGAATTTGTCAACATTATCCTTTGTTTTAGAAATGTGCTGATGAGAAATATATTCTCATGGAGGCAACATTGCTACATAGAACAACAAATTTCCTTTAGTACTCCAGTCTATATAAATTGACAATAAAGAGCATTTGGGTGAGCTAGCAGGTTATTTAAAAGCTAGCTTCATTTGTGCCAAATATTTCCATGAAATATCCAAACTCTTGTAGAAAGAATTATACTATCAATGTATAATCATAATGAAGTCTACTCCTGATGAGGGTGATGAGATGAATTGGTATTAGGACACTATTTGGGGCATATTCAAAAGCAGCTGAACAACTTAATCACTTCCAAGCAGGTTATCTCAGTTGTGCGATGCTGCATGTCATGACATGGTTTTAAATGTAAAAGATGCAATAAACATGGTACTTATGAGTCTTTGCTTGTAGTATTTGCTTCACTCAGATTTCACCTGCCATGCAAAGGCGTTCAGGCTGATGCAATTTTCTAAGTAATCCACGGTAATCAGAAGGTTGAACATAGTAGTCTGTGGTGACTTAATATAAAATGAGAGATCAGCTCTGAGTAAACATATTTGATGTTTTCCTTGATGTGTTCTTGAAGTTCCAGGATGAATGAACTAGAATAAACATTGTCATACAACACAATATGCTCTGATGCAGGAACTCTCCCTACGACCTTTGTTGGAGTTGAGTCTGTACTTCTCCGCTGGTTTGCTGCCCTATATCTATCTTCCGATCTCATCCTACCTCAATCAAGCCCGCTGGACCTGGGGAGACCAGACCACATTGCCAGGATTTTTGACTCATTTTCTCAGAGAAGAATATGGAACATTTAATCTGGTAAATTTATATTTAAAGCCCTTGTGGGAATAAGTGCCAAAACTCCGTGTTCTTCCTGGACCTCTATTGAAAGTAAAAACAAACAAAAACGTTTATTAATAATAGTATGTAGAATTTTCATTTCAGTTATTCATGTAAAAATCTTGCCATTGAAATGTGGCCTTTAACATATGTAAAAAAAAATGGAATCACTTAGCCTGACATCATTGTATATTTTGAGTGTATTTTTAGGATAACAAGCATTAAAAAGACTCTGCTGCCAGCCGTTAAAGCATTTCCATAGTGCTGGGTATCATTTTCAGCTCTTGCTCTACGATTTAAAATATTTGGAAAAGATTAAAAAAAAAAAAATCCTCAAAATCTTTAATTTACCTCGACCAAAACTTTCTTCTTACATATCTGATGAATAGCATCCATGTTAGTGTTTAGAGTAATACCTGTGTGTAAATGCTTTATAAAACATAATTTCACTAAATGTGTGAAATTTAGTATGTCCTAAAGTTTAGAAATTCAAAGGGACTTGGTTATCTGAAAAATAAAATGATAAATAGATAGTTTTTTATTTTATTATTTATTTTTTAAAGGTACCGACATTTTTTTTTATATTTATTTATTTGTTTGTTTATTTACTTATTTATTTTTAGAGAGAAGGGAAAGGAGAAAGAGAAGGAGAGAAACATCACTGTGTGGTTGCCTCTCACTTGCGCCCCCAACTGGGGACCTGACGTGCAACTTAATCATGTGCCCTGACTGGGAATCGAACCAGCAACACTTGGCGCGCAGGCTGACACTCAATCCACTGAGCCACAGCAGCCAGGGCTTAGTTTTTTATTTTAATATAGACAGTTGTATCATATTTTTCATCATGGTTTCTGCTTTTTGTGTCTTACTTAAGAAGGCAGTGCTCAGGAGCATACATATTAAATGACACCATTTATACAAAATTCTAAGCCATGCAAAAATTAAACAATCTATTGCTCAAGGATACATACAAAAGTAGTAAAACTATATGTTTTTAGAAAGTAGGAGGATAATTAACACAAAGTTCATGGTAATAGTTAGCACTGGGGGATGAAAAAGGCACGGCTGTGTGAGCTACCTTATGGTATTCATGCAGTTCTGTTTCTTAAAGGAATGGTGGGTCTGTAGATTTTTTAAACTATTACTTAAAGACATATTATATATGTTGTTAGTAAGCCAGATATTTCATAATAAAATTGATTAATAAAAGGATAATTATTTTTACTTGAGTTTGACACTTTAAATTTATATTTTTGTTTACTTATATTGGTCATTTCATTAAAGTATTGCATGAGAACCATTCCAGATTTGAAATTTGTATAATTCACACATAATTGTGAAATTATAGACTAACAGGTGATAATGAGCTCTAAACAAAGTGCCCAAAAAGGAGCTTAAAGAGATTCTGACAGAAGTGTGAAGTCTGTCAATGCATTAATGTGTTAATCATTTCTGCTGGAATAGTTTAACTGATTTTTAGCCAACTATTATTTCTGAAATTCTTCCTAAAGGATGTCCATGTTTAGTTTTCACTAACTTTGCTTTAAAAATTAAGTAAGGCTCTGAAGTAAAGACTTTGAATGAAGAGAGATGTTGCGTTGTATATTTAAAGCATGTATCTTTTAAATCAAGATAGTTAAATACAGTAGCCTAACAGAGCTTTAGTTTAATGCTTATTTAGATAAACTTTTCTCATTTCTGTTTAGGCTAAATCTGAAACAGGATCCAGTATGTCTAAAATTTTACTGTGAGTATGAAATATTTGGAACTATTTAAAAATTAATTTTTTGTTTGTTCCCTTAAATTATTTTGGGAATTTCTGAGTTTCTTCATGAAGTGGTACGTCTGTGAGTAGTTTTCACCCATTAAGTTAGCAGTCATTTTGCATATTGTCAAATATTCTACCATTTCCTTCAATAAGAGAAAACTTAAAATAAGCATTAAATGCAACAGTGTATGAGACTATTAGGGGACTACATAGAATCTATAAAACTAAAATGTTTCATAACAGAGAAGGAAAACTCTGACTCCAAAAAACCTCCGCTGCCTTGCGGCATACCTCTTCTGGGGAAAGGCTAAGGGAGTAAACCCCGACAGAAAATCCGGAGCCGGAGTCCCTAAGGCGGTTTGACGTTGTAGTCAACACCGGCAACTCCTGCGGCGCACCTGAAGCCAAGCTGTATCGACTCCGTCTTTCCCTTGGACCCTTCAGCTGCGAAGAGAGGGGGGGTCTGCTGCATGGGCAACAGCAGACCCTCCATATCACCCTGCCCAGGCTCTGTAGCTTCAGCTCCACTGGAGAGGACACTCCAGCGTCATCGCAAAATGTCAATTCAACACGGGAGGAGACAGATGCCGTGTCACTCCCGAGTCGGACTGCACAGCCATTCTCGGCGGTGCAGATAGACACTTAAGAAGCTACACCATCGTCTCTCAAGACGGACGGCTGCCGACGACGAAAATGTTTCAACTTTCATTTGATAGAAAATTAACCAATGTAGTGTTGCCTTATAAAAAATTTATGCCTTTTTCTGGTTTTATATATCTTCTTTCTTCCACAGACATTTCATAACATAGTATTTATTAATTTGAACAATTATTTTCTTGTTATCTTGGATTGAGCTATGCTTCCTTTTTTAATTCTTGGGAGCTTAGTTGATTAAATATCTCTTAAGACTTTTCCTTTAGGCTCTTTTTTTGACTTACATATTTTCAAAATTCAACCTTATTAAAGCCAGCTCAGGAAAATATATTTCATCTATATTATCTAATGGCATTTTTTGGAAAATGGGTTAATATTTACTTTAAAACCTACATGTCAGGTAGCCTTGCTCTGAGAAATCACCCAGAGATCATTCTAGGATTAAACAAGGGGTTTATTGAGGGAAAAGCAGGGAGCGGGTAGAGGAAAGAGGAAACTCCTGGTCCACCTCATGGGCTGGCTGTAGGGGAGAGCGGAGAGGGGAGAGGGGAGAGGGGAGAGAGGGAAAGAAGGGGGAGTGAAGACTCCCAATCACCCACACATGCTGGTAGGATTCACCTGCCTGAGCCTCTGCAGGCCTGTCTACACACTTTGTCAAACACATATTTTGGTTAGGGTAAATTTATCCATCAACACATTCAGCAGGCCATTTACATCTCCTTGCTTTTCCCCCACCAGGCCAGTCAACATAGAGGGCTAGGTCCATCAACATTTCTCCTGGGAACAGCAACGTCCAGTTTCATTTCCTATGGGAGGGGCTAGGACCAGATTTATTTGCATACAGTTCATTTGCATACGTCAGAAGTCCAGGTGGTCATTCCAGCTGCCTCCATGTTCTGACAGTACACAGATTGACAACTTGAAAAATATCCATACCAATCCTGTAATATTTTTATAATAATTTTCTATATAAAATTAGGGAAGAATAATTTTCTAAACACTAAAGTGATCTCTATTAATTAGGGATTCTTAAGACTATCTGAAAACCATTTTAAAATTTGGGGAGAATATTTCAATTCTATATATGAATCAGCTCATAGGTTCTCACAATTTCTGTCTTGGTTACTTGCTAGCTTGCTTTCCTCCTTCCATCTTTCCTTCTTTTCTTTTTAAATGACCTTTTCCCCTGGTTTCTAAAATAAGAATACACACAATTGTTATGAAAAGTTTAGGAAATGTAGTTGAGCAAAAATAAGAAAAAAAAATTACTGTAATTCCAACATGCAGAGATAACCACTATTATTAATACATTAATGTTTTTATATACTTCCAATATTTTTAATATTTCTGTTTGTTTTTAAAAATAGGATCATAATATCCAAGGGTGGACAAAAGTATGTTTATAGTTTTTTGTATAGAAAAATAATAAATAATCATACAAGAGTAAAGTCTGTTTTGCATACTCACACCTACTTTTGCCCACATCTGTACATGCTGATTTATTAGCCTTCTGTTTTTCATTTTATACTGTATCTTGAAAATATTTTCCTGCCACCAATTATTCTTATACAGCCTTTAATGATTCTCACAACTGATTTTAAATATTTCTTTTTATGTCTGACTAAGACTTTATGGCCCCTTTGTCTCTTTTGCTGGGAGAAGGTAGCATCTTGTTCAGTGTCCCTTTTAAAGATAGACAGGTTTGCCAATGTCTGTGGGCTCTTACTTTGTCCTGCTTTGCTCCATGCCAAAACACTCACTGCCTGCCTTTTTCTACCTATCTTTTGGGGTTATTCTCACACTCAGGATTGTTGGAATATTTTGCTTTCACAAATCCCATATGAACTCCAAAGGACCCCTAGAGAGCAATCCTAGATCACACTTCCAACTTTTGAAAGCTGCACATAAAAGTCATCTATTGGGTAATTAAAGGTCTCCTTTACATCGAAATAATAGCTGTTTGGTTATATACCCAGAAAAAAAGACCTGACAAAAATGATGACCGTTCACTATTTGTTTGAACCAAATTATAATCCTTGTGCTCTCTGATTGAGTGAGAGAATTTCTAGTGTTTAATTGTTTCAGGTGGACAAGAGTGTTGAGAAAGGGAACTTATAATTAACTTATTAGAAAATCCTTCAAAATGATGGAACCTAATCATCTACCCTTTGCCAGTTGAGCAAATTAAATTCTTTCCCTACGTGTATCTCTAAATTGCAATCCTGTACAAGGCAATTATTGAATCTAACCCTAGGCAGTGACCATGTTTTAGAGCTTACATTTAAGCAACAGATCTCCAAGAATTAATTTTGAGACTGGCTTCATTCCTTTTGAAGGATGGCTTGAAATGGGCCTCATGCTGGAATCAATTTTTCAAGTGTATTTGAAAATGAGTAAGGATATCTTCCCATAGTAGAGGCATCTCCATTAGTATAACACACATTGTGTGGTTTTCATAATTATGGCATCACATTTTCTCCAGTAAAATTGCCGGTAGGGGGAAGAAAGTTCTTTGAGATGGTGTATAGAATCATTTCTTTTTCAAAAAATGGAGATTGTTAGAGCTACTTTAGAACTAAGATACCACTGGGAAATGCTTATTAGTTAATTAGTCTATGGAGCTTCTAATAGAAGAATTTATTTTAATTGTAAGGAAAAAGGGATACATTTTGCAGAGATTCCTTGAACATATTTTGAACTGAATAATATAGAAAATAAGGAAGCCTTTTAAGGAAGAATGTAACCCAGAAAAGAATGATTGGAAATCATATCTCTTTTCCTTTTTTTATTCATGATTAGATCTCAAAAAAATGATTTGAATTAATTTTGTTTTCAATTACTAATCACTGGAGGCCATGAAGAAGTTTACAAACCCATTTCAGATGACTTCTTGTCAAACCAATCAGGAATACAAATACTGTAATATCAATACAGTATACCAATATCACAAACACTGAAGAATTACCGGTACTTGTTCTGATGCTATCCCAAATTATATAAGTTGGTGACAAAATGTTACAATTGGAAAACATCTTAAAACTCTTTAACTCTTTCTTATGGTACCTTTTCTCCTGAATTTGAAAGAAAACAAAATAATTTTCAAATCTGACTTAAGCCTTTAAAATTATTCAGTGTATAATCTGATGTATTATACGAAGAATGTTTTATTTGGAATTAAGCAAATTTGTTTTCTGTGAACAAAAAATTGTATTGTCTTTTAAAGCTCTCAAGTAACAAATATGAGGACTGAACTCTCGTTCAACATTCAAGCCCTTGCAGTTTGGGCTAATATATGTTTAGTAAGAAAGTAAGTAATATAATTTTTTCCTGTTATTTTCCCCATGTTTATTTATTAAATTAATATTTTCAATATGTTGTTGTAGTGTATTACCACTAGTATTATATATTCCAAATAAATGACTCTAACTACTTCTATGAAAGCAAATAAGTGTTACTTTCTTGCTAGGTTTTTCTTTTTCTGATTATAAATTAGTGATTTTGAAAGATTGAGCCATATATTACAGTCTAATTAGGTGAGTCATTTAATGTCTTAAACTTTGGTTTGATCTCTTACTCTACCCATAGCCAATTATTATTATTGCTTTGCAAAAGAAGCAAACAATTATTTGAATTTCTTTGAAGATAAAAGTAACCTCCAATAATAAAAGAAAACCTAAAAAAATAGCACTGTTAACCTCCATTAATTTTTTGTTCATTTACTTTCTAGCCTGTCAAATATATTTCTATATAAATATATATGTATATACTTCTATAGTTTTGTGTCCTTAATACTTAACATTATATTGTAAATACTTTCCTATACCATAAAAAAATATTTAAAATCATGTAAATATCCATCTTATAACCTAGGAAAATAAACATTCTCCTATTTGAGGATCTTTAGATAGCTTCCATTTTTTCCACTGTTATAAGTGATATCAAAGCATTTTTATAGATTAATATAGATTTATGCCTACATGTCAAATTACTGAGTCAATGAATGTTAATTTTTTATGTCTCTTGATATATATTATCAAATTAAATTTTCTTAAATATTATAAAAACATACATTCATAAATCTCATTCTCACCAAAACTGAGATTTGTCATTTTATTATTTTGATGCATGAAGTTATCCTTTTGTTTTGTATGTGTTAATTATATCTTAAATTTAACAAGAGTAATCATTTGTATTTTAACTTTACATCTTTTGCTGCATACTTTCTGTTGTCTATAATACATAGTACAGTGTAGTTTATTGCTGTTTTGGTTATCTAGTTCAATTCAGACTTGAAAAACTGAGATCCTTTTTTATTCCTACTTAAAAATGGAAAGTTTTATGTATTTTCCTATAGTTTAAAACTATGTAATATTATTATTGATATTCGTGTACATAAATAATCTTGAACATATTTTAATTTTTTTATAGGGACAGACAGAGCCCATCATTAGTATGGCTTTTTACTGGAATGTTTTGCATTTATTCATTGTTCTTTGCTTGGAGGGCAAATTTAGATATTTCAAAACCACTTTTCATGGGTGTGGTAAGTTTTCTTTTGATATATCCTTTGACCAGAAAGTTTGTGAAGAATGCACCAGTTTGATTCTTGTTTCTCATGAATCCTGTGGAAAAGAAGATTATTTCAGAAATAGTTAAAATTGCATATATGTTATTATAAATCAAAAGTTAAATTGAACCAATAGGGAAAAGGCATCTTTTTAGGGGAAAAAAAATATGTTGTTTAGTTAACACATTAATTAAATAGAAAAATAAATGTAAGGTAGATTTAAGTTGCTTATAGATAGATACAGGTACTACTGTATTTCAACTGGAATTTTTTTTTTTAATAGCAAAGAAATATAAATTGTAATTAGGGGCTCTTATCAACACATTTTATTATTATTTTTTTTAACCTCACCAGTTCAGGCCCATGCAAAAGAGCAGCCACATTTCTGTTTTTCCCTGGCTGCCATTTCTGAGCTTCACCTTACAATAGAAATTCTGTAAATGTAGATAGCTCTTTTCTAATAGCTGACACAATTTTTTGTGTGTTCAAGTGGCCAGGTAAAAATAGCTTGTTTAATCACCTGAGTTTCGAAGCAGTTGAGAAACAAGGTAAACCAGTACAATGAGTAGGAGAACTACCTTTATTATTGATAATGCTGAGACTGGAGAATGTGGTTTATGCCTGTGAGCAAGGGGGTTTCCTCTCTCTGCATCCAGAATAGGCAGAGCCACCCACCAGTCACAGGTAGTGCTGCACAAGGCAGGCCTTCCCCACCCTACTTGTGCTGCAGGGGCACCAGTGGACAAGTGCTTCCTGTGGGCAGCTCATTCCCAAGTGAAAGAGAGAGGGAAGAGGAGGGCTATGTAGATCCAGTCCCAGCTCCCCAACTTCCCAGTCAGCTTGGTCCCTACAAGTCCTACAGGAAGAAATAAGTGAGAGGGCAGAGGCCAGGAGTGTTAAATTAATGGAACTTCTGCACATGGAAGGGAACATCAGGAGTAAGGATCCACTTTTTGGATCCACATATTACAGGAGTTCAACATGAAATCCATAGTATTGAAAAGAATATGGATCCAAAAAGGGAGATTTACATGTTGAACTGGGAAGAAGGAATGTTTAAAAATCTAAAACTAAAGTAACCAAGTTGGACTGGGGAAATCCATTGACAAGACCTGAGCAACAGCAGGCATAAGCCAGTAGGTGTATTTTAAAAATATGTAAGTACCAGACTGATTGCAAATCAGTCAGCTGGACGTACTGTTTGCATGCCCATTTGACAGGTGGAACGATTCTGGATGCAGAGCAATGCAGTGGTGGCCGTCCTCGCTGGCATTGGGCTGGCTGCACTGGTTTCTGAGAGTAACCGAGTGCTGAACACCAAGGGGCTTCAGTACCTAGAATGGCTTTCGGCAGCTCTTTTTGTAATTTACCAAATATATTCTAATTACAGGTAAGCAGTGGTTATTTTTTAGGAAGGTAGCACTCAAGCCAGAGACTTTGGCTATTTAGGTTCTAGGATTTTATTTCATCTTTGACTTCTACGGGTTTTCAAAGTGAGACAGCATGGTCTGGATGCAGTAGTTCTCAAACTTTTGAACCAGGCTCTCAGTGTGCATGTTCTGTAGTTCAGGGCATTGCTAACAAAGGTTCTGGTGGTGCATGTGAGCTGTTTGTATATTTTCCTCTAAGGAACCCTAGAGAGGGCTTGTAGAATCTGCAGCGTATGTAAAATTCCATGATGTAAAAGACCACTTAGATGGAGAGTAAAGGTATTTGGGCCTTCTTGTGTCCCCTGAAGTAATTCACTCTATGCTTCAAAGATTTCGTCTTTTGCATAGTACCTGGCCCTTGTCTAGTTTATTCTGTAGTAGTGTATATTAATTGTTTTGAAATAAAGTTCTAAAAGTTTCTTAACCCTTAGGCATTATTAGTATCCTATGTATTTTTCAAAATCTTTTAAATAACCGTTCTCATGAAAATCTCAGTCTAATATAAAAGGTGTCCAAGTTATAGATCATAGTTCATTTGTTTCCAGCAGTACTGAGTAAACATTACAGAAGAAGAGTTTAGTTATAGTAAGATTTGACTGGTATTTTACAAGGTTACATTTCCTCTTTCAACTTAACTTTAAAAACCAATGTTCTTTGTAATACCCAGGCAGAGCCAGTGTTAGGAATGCTCAGCCACCAGGAGCCTGGAGGGATCCCCAGACCCAGCTGCATAGCTAGCTCAGGGAGGTTTTGCCAAGCCCACAGTGTGTATTTACCCCTCTTTTTTTTTTTTATCCCAGTCTTCACCTGGGTTGGCTCATCTTTAGGGCAATCCACGTTCAATACCAGGGATGTCAGCTCAGCACAGGCTGAGTGGTGAACGGAATAGATAGCAACATTGCTGGATGGTGAAATGTGAAGCATCACCCTGCAAAATAGGGATTCCCATGAGGAAACAGTTTCATCGTTACAAAGACAAGGATAACATTTTATTCTTGGAAGTGTTTGTTCGCTTTGTGATACTAACCTGGTGATTCAAGTTTAGGCTGTGTTTCTCAGGTCCATTAAATGTAATGGACCTGATAAGTACAGGAAGGACATGGCTTATTCAGTTTTTTCTTACACTTTTACTCTTGTGGTCTTCTTTTTTTACGCTAGTCTTTCTTTGAAGTTAGAATGTCCACGTCATCACTGAAGGGAGCTGTACTGCTTTTCTTATGATGCCTGAAGAGAAATAGAAACTCAACCCTCTATTCCTTGCCTGCCGGCAGATTTCCTTTTTTTTTTTAAATTTTTAAAATTTACTTCTAGAGAGAGGGGAAGGGAGGAAAAAAGAAAGGGAGAGAAACATTTATCAGTTGCCTCTTGCACACCCCCAACCAAGGACATGGCCTACAACCCAGGCATGTGCCGTGATTAGGAATCGAACTGGCGATCTTGGGGTTCAGAGGCTGGCGTGCAATCCCCTCATCCACACCAGCCAGGGCTCTTTTTTGCATTTCTGAATATTCCTAAATGTAATTAACATGAAATTAACTTAAATTCCAAGTAGAATCAGAAACCTTACTTTTTTTAGTGAAATTGGATACGCTTTTAGGGAAAAAAAGTTATTCTTGAGCACTGATTCTCTTTTGATGAAAATGATAATAAATTCCAGAAGTGAAACAATACGTTGATTTTTTTCAATTGCACAGTTAGCTCCTTTTTTCCCAGATGATAGTGTTCCCTTTTCAAATGTAAGCATGTTCTCAGAAAATATAAATTTGAATACTTTGAAGCACTAAATATAGATTGTGTGATGGGAAAGGAATGGGGCAGAAAATTAGCCCTTTCTTACTAAAACTGAAGCAATGTGTTGCTATTTTAATGTGTTTTTGATCCTTTTATTTAGCATTTGTGACCAAAAGACCAACTATGTGATTGATAACTTTGCAAAGAATCTTCTAGCCTCTATGCCTCCTGATGCAATTATCTTACTCAGAGGAGATTTGCCAGGAAATTCTCTCCGTTACATGCATTATTGTGAGGGACTGAGGCCAGACATTTCATTAGTGGATCAAGAAGTAAGTATGTGAAAATTATACTTATATTTAGACATAGTAATTATAACCATTTAAAAATCCGTTTTAAAAAACTATTTTTTTAACAGTATATGGGTTACAGTTACCACAATCACTCTTAGGTAAAATATATATCACATTCTTTTGTTTATTTTAACTAATGATAGTCATATGAGTTGTCTCTTCATTATTTAAACTGAATGTTTTAAGAATGTGTTTCATGTTAGATTCAAATAATATCCTAGGTCTCTAGTTCACATGACAAACCATGAAAATATTTTTAAATTGTTCTTTTATTTTCAAATTAACATTGCCCACAGGTCCAGGGATTAAAATAAATGAGATTGAATATAAAATAAGTCATAGTGCAGGTAAATAAACATTTCACTCAAAATAGAAATTACCACAATTCTTCTATAGAACTTTTGTGTAACTTTGTTGTCTTATAAAAAAAATATGGTTGGAGAGGAAAATTTTAAAACAATCTTTTGGAATGGAAGAAATATATTTAAATTATAAGATTTATTATTTAAACCATACATACTTAAAGGGCAACAAATCTCTCTCTGATTGTTTTTATTGTATTTTTTCCATTACCATTTAACTCCCTTATACACTCCTCCCCTCTGTAATCACCTCACTGTTGTCCAGGTCCATGGGTCCTTTTTCCTTTTTGCTAAATCCCTCCAACCCTCACCTCCTCCACAACAGCTGTCATCCTGCTCTCCATCTATGAGTCTGTCACCATATTTCTTGTTAATTCAGTTTGTTCATTAGATTCCATACATGACTGTAATCATATGGCATTTTTTTTTTCTCTGACTGGCTTATTTCACTTAGTATAATGTTCTCCAGGTCCATCCATGCTGTTGCAATGGGTAAAACTTTCTCCTTTTTCATGACTGAGTGGTAGTCCATTATGTAAATGTCCCATAGTTGTTTTATGCACTCATCTACTGATGGACACTTGGGCTGTTTCCATATCTTGGTGATTGTAAATAACACTGCAGTGACAGAGGGGTGCTTATATTCTTTCGAATTAGTGTTTTGTTTTTCTTCAGCTATATTCCCAGAAATAGGATTGCTGGGTCAAAAGGCAGTTCCATTTTAATTTTTTTAATTTTTAAATTTAAAAAAAAAATTAAGCTTCTACTGTGGCTGCACCAGTCTGCATTCCCACCAACAGAGCACTAGGGTTCTCTTTTTCCACATCCTTGCAGCACATGTGGTTTGTTGATTTATTAACAATAGCCATTCTGACAGGTGCGAGGTGATATCTCATTGTGGTTTTAATTTGCATTTTCTCTGATGATTAGTGATGTTGAGCATCTTTTCACGTCTGTTGGCCATCTGTATGTCCTGTTTGGAGAAGTATCTATTCAGGTCCTTTGCCCATTTTTTAATTGGATTTTTTTTCAGTTGTTTTTAGAGCAGTCATCAGGAAAAGAAAAATTCTTAATCTTAAAAAAGTACTGTGATTAATTCGGTTGAGTAAATTATTAGGCACAATACTTATTTAATAAATTTAGTTGAATTAATAAATAGCTAAAACTTTTTTAGATAAAACTTTATAAACAGATGTGCAAATATAGGGAAACTTACAAATGACACATTTTAATAAGCAGTTTGCATTTATATCTAGTACACTGATTAATTTGATCTTCAGGCTAGTTTCTGGCAAAAGCTAGGTTATTTGTTGCTAATATGGTATCACAGTATAGTTTTAAACACTCTTTGGGATAACAACTACTATAGCTGAGAGGCAAGGATTTCAGTGTTTGGGGGCTTTTTGTATTTTTTTCCATTACCATTTATCCCCCCTGTTCCCTCTGCCACCTCCACCCCACCTCCTCCCTAGATTTCAGTGTTAATTAGACCTAAATTCAAGTCCTCATCCTGTTACTTCCTGAATATATGACATGGAGCTAAGACTTTTCCTCTCAGAGCCTCTCTTTTCTTATTTGTAAAATGACAATGATCATTATGTAAACAGAATGGTTGTGAATGCAAGAAAGAAAATACCTGAATAAGAGTAGCTTAAACTAGGGAGTTCTTAATCTCACACAACAAGGAGTCTGGAGATAGTTTGTTTTAGGATACAGTAAGCAGTTCGGTGATGTCAGAGTCTGGGGCAGCTTTTCTGCAGGTCTCTTGAATTGATAAATGCTCTCTTCCAAACATCACATCATGAAACCAAGCCATGTACCTCCTCTCTCTATTGGGAGTAACATGTACCCCAGAGGCCCCTAGCAGACCTCTTGGGCCCCACTGACCAGAATTGGGTCATATGCCTGTTCCTAACCTATTCACTAGCAAAGGGGGATGACTAGACCCAGGCATATTGCTGCCCTGGTTACCTGATCGAAATTAGAATTGTGTTAGTGAGAAAGAAGAAGGCATTAGCTATTGAGTGGGCATCAACAGTATCAGATATAATTATTCTCACGTGATAAGGTTATTATGAGAATTAAATGAGAAATGATGTCATAGCATACCATGGGTATTTAAATGTTAATATCCCCTAGAACTGAAACTATTGGGTAATAAAGTCAAATTCAATAAGTATTTTGTTGATATTGACAATATACACTAACATTAAAATTAGTCATTTGTAATTAAATGACCCATATAAAATAAATAAAACAAGCATAATTGCTCAAATGATGATATGCAAATTTTAACAAAGCTTTGAAAGTATAAATAGGAGTCTTTTCTTTAAAAAAAGAGAATTTGTACAAATAAAAGTATAGATTACTATATATTAATTATAGAACTAAGAAAATGAGTTATTCTGATATTAATGATTTATTTTAAATGTCAGGATATGCAATTAATTTGGAGATACTAATAGGTCCAGATAATTTAGCCAAAAAGGTTTTTATCTTTGAAGCCTAGATTATCATATGATTGAGCTTCTCGGGGCAGGGATTATATCTTCTTCATTATAGGTAAGCATTACTGGTTTTTGAATGAGTGAAAGAACGGAGTAATGACACATCTTTATTTTGCCTAGGTTGTCTAGTCTGACCATCAAAGACATTTCAACTTCAGCAAACATAATTTGAGAACTGTTTTATGCCAGGCAGTGTGCTAGGTGCAGAGGCACAAAGATGAGAAGCTGCAGTCCCTTCTCTCTGAGTTCATAGTCTAGCAAGGAATAGGCTAAGAGCTATAGTAGAGGTAGGTACAAGTGCTACTGGAGCATATCATTTTGCTGTGGAGACTGGGGAGGGCGTCAGCGGAAGTGATATTTAAGCTGGTTTTGAAAGTTGAGTATACATTCTCTAGGTATAAGAATGGGGGAAGGTCATTCTGGATAGTCTGTCAAATGCGTGGAGGCAAAATCAAACCAGATGCTATCATTACCAATGACAGTCATAACTTAAAACACGAAATCTAAGATTTAAGTCATTATAAGAATGGTTGGTGCCACATACCTTGGTTGTGCTTGTATGTATTTTTTCAATTATGTTTATACTTGATGAGCATATCTACATTTTAGAACTTTTTTGTTGCACTTGCTGAATTTGATTTTTCTTAAAGAAGTATAATAAAAGCATGACATCATATGTTATTTATTTTTTTTGGCAGATGATGACTTATGAGTGGTATTTACCCAAGATAGCGAAGCATTTACCAGGTGTCAACTTTCCTGGCAACCGTTGGAATCCTGTTGAAGGAATATTACCTAGTGGAATGGTCACATTTAATCTTTATCATTTTCTTGAAACAAATAAACAGTAAGCATTCGTTTTGTATAATAGCTTTTCTAAAATCTTAAGCTGTTCTAAAATTGTTTGTGTAGCAGCTGTGCTTCATCCAAAAGACCAATTTTCTACACCTATTTTCCTGTCACTGGTGAGATTATCTTTGTAATTAAATTCAATATCTGTGCATAAATGAGGCCAGGCAGAAATAAATGTTATTGTTTTGGGTAAAGGAAAAATAAAGACAGATTAGCAAGAATAGCAAATAAGATCTTAGTACAATTCAGAGAAATTGGAGATGTGCCTGCCTACTTGAAATCATTGCAGGTGGATTGCAAGCAATTATAGTTTCCCCATGATCAACACTGTGGCCCCCTTTTAAGTGTAAAGGAAATGTTTTCCAGGAATAATCACTGTATAAAAATAGCTTAAGGATTTTTATAAAGGATAAGGCATTTTTATAAATAAGAAAAACACCTACAGTTATATTGGCTGAGATAACATATGAGAATTGTGAATTCTATACTTGAGAACATAAAATTATTCAGAGTTAAGATCAAGAATAAATAACTCCTCCAATAGTATAGTGTTGAACATTTCTCCTGTCCATGAAATGCTTGGGATTGTCTAGAGTGTGAAGAAGAAAAACTTATTTCATAATTTCTATTCTCTTATAAAGGGAACTTCAGAAATTTTTTATAAATTGCAAAGTTAAGTTATCCCTTACTAAGAACATGATAATATATTTATGGTGTTCAGAGTCTGAAGTTCACTGTGGCTCATGAAGTAATATGAAGACACTGGGTATAAACGTGCTGTGAGAGTAACATTTAATTGTACAATTTTGGAATAAAATGCCAAGAACCATTAACATCCCCAAATAGGCATTTTTTGTTGTGTGTGTGAATTGTATTTAATTCAACCTCACAAACATTTATTGAGTCTTCCATGTTCCAGCTTATATTAGGCCCTGGCAATATAGTGAGACTCAGTTCCAAATTTAAGTAGGCCACAACCCAGTTGTATATATACATAGATACAAATACAACTGGCCATAATATGATGAGATAAGCTCTACACTAGCAAAGCTTTGTAAAGTGAGACACAGTAAATGTTCAGTATGTGTCTACTGAATGGATGATTGAACTGACAGTATTAGCCAAGTGTTCTGGGAGCATGGTTGAGGAAGCAATTAATTCTGCCGTAGGGCATTCACTCAGCATTTATTTCATAAATATTGGGTGAGCAAAGTGTCCAAACAACTATACTAGCCACAGCTGCATGGACATGATCCCTGCTATTAGTCTTTTTAATATGGTTTTAGGTGGTATCTTAACTATGAAACAGGTAAGTTATAGTATCATCTGGTAAGTGCGATAATGTTAATATGTACAAAATGTTGGGGACCTACAGGCTAAGTGGGAATTTGTCAATTGGGTGGGAGAAGGCTGAGTTAAGGGAATTGCATGTGCGAAGGCATGGAAAGTGGTCCAGTGTGCTTAGACTCGGGGCTTAGAGGGCTGCTAGGTGAGGGGATGAGTGTGGTGGGATGGTGGACCCCAGGTCATGAAGGCGTTTATTCTATAGGCATGGATAGGCATTTCCCTATATTTCCTCCTATGGAAATATCTCATGCTCCTTGTGAAAACTCTAGACGATACAGACAAGTATAAAGATCAATATCATCTGTCTTTCGAGGACAACCACTGTTGACGCTTTAGGAAACTTTTTGGGGTTCTATTTATTTTTAACAAATTATTTCTTTATACAGACATATATACACTTGCATAATATATTTTATATAGCTGGGTTAATACTGAGTTTCCTGTCAATTATTTTTTCACCAGTATCTTATTATGAGCATTTTCCTATGCACTCAATAAAATGTCTTCATTAACGTCTTTTTGGGCTGTATAATATTCTTACATAGATTCATGATAACAAGTATTTTATTGTTGGACATTGTTGTTTCTACACTTTTTGTTATTGTAATATAGCATAGTGATGAACATTCTGACCCAAAATTTTTGTTAATATTTTTGACTAACCAAGGCCACAGGATAAATATTGTTTATTGGTATCATTTTTTAAAATAAAGTTTTTAGTTTAAAATGTAGTATGTATTTGTTACAGAATAATAAATTTTTTAACTAGAAAAAAGTATGATTAACGCTCAAAAATAACAAGTGTATAAAAAATGCATATTTTTTATAAAGTTGAAATCACAATATGGCAGAACTCTGTTTTTGCATTGAATATTATAAAACTATTTTCTTAATCTTTTTACAAACCCTTTAAAATGTTTTTAGTAGGTACATGCACTGCAATTTAATAATAGGGAAATTGAATTATTAGTAGATACTTAATACGATGTGTTAGTTTTATCCATCATAAAATTATATGCTACAGAAAATGCCTTTGTGTATATGTTTTCTTGGGGAGGAGGTGGAAATTTGAATTAAGGTAAATTCTTAGAAGTGAAATTATTAAGTCATAAGACATGAACAATTGAAAGGCACTTGATACAGGTATATTTTTCCCTAAAGCATTGGACTTATCGGCATTAAATGAAAGCTCTCTAAATTGGTACTTTTTAAAAAGAAGAAAGCTAATATTTATTGAACGCCTATTATTTTGTTTTTGAAGTACAAAAATTTGCCCTTTTTTTTTTTGGTGTACAGGTCAATGAATTTTAACATGTGTATACATTTGTATATCCCGGGCAACAGTCAGGACACACAACACATGCATTACCACCCCCCAGACTCCCATGTGCTATTCCTATGTAGTCATACTGTCCCCAAGGCCCTAACCCTTCCAACCACTGATCTATTCTCCATTACTATAGTTTCACCTTTTTCCAGCATGTGATGTAAATGAACTCATGTAACCTTTTGACACTGGCATATTTCACTTAGAATAATGCCTTGAGATCCATCCAAGTTTTTGTGTGTACCAATAGTCTATTCCTTTTCATTGATGAGTGGTATTCCATTGTGTGACTGTACTACCATTTATTTATCCTTCATCTCTTTAAGGGCATTTGGGTTGGTCCCAGTTTTGGGGCATTTGTGAATACAGCTACTATAAACATTTATGTATAGGTTTGTGTGCGAATATGTTTTCATATCTTGGAGTGGGATTATTGGATCATTTGTTTTCTTACCATTGAGCTTTAAGAATTCTTTAAATATTCTAGATACAAATCCAATGTCAAATATATAATTTATAAATATTTTCCTCCCAGTTTGTAGCTTGCCATTTTATTCTTTTTGAAATGTATTTTGCAGAAAAAAGGTTTTTTTTTTATTTAGATGAAATCCAATTATCATTTTTTTCTTTAATGGATCATACTTTTTGTTAATGCCAGGTTACAAAGATTTCCTCATATTTTCTTTTAAGAGTTTTATAGTTTTGTGTTTTAGACCTCAGATCACTGATTCATTTTGAATTAATTTTTGTAATGGGAGAGGGATTAGGACAGTGGGGTTTTTTGTTTTTTTTTTGCATATGAATGTCAAACTGTCCTAATATTATTTGTTGAAAACACTTATCTTTTCTTCATTGAATTGCATTTGTACCTTTCTCTGTATTTATAAAAAATCCTTCTGGGGTTTTGGATTGTTTTTAATTTGATCGGTGTTTTCATGTTATATCTTTTTTTGTCCTTTTACTTTTAACTAGCTATGTCATATTTAAAGTGGGTTTCTTATAGATATCATATACTTGGGGTCTTGTTTTATTATCCATTCTGACAGTGTCTACTTTTCGTTAGTATATTTAGACTATTTCCATTTAATGTAAATATTGATATATTTAGAGATATGTCTCCCATTTATTATTTGCTTTTTGTTCCCTCTATTTTGTTATTTTGTTTCGCCTTTCCTGCATTCTTTTAGATAATTTTTTTTTAGTATTCTGTTTTTAATTATTTATTGGGATTTTTACTATGTTTCTTGGTAAATTATTTTTAGTGGTTGCTCTTGGGATTACAGTATACATACTTAACTTTTCACAGTCTATTGGGGGTTAATATTTTAGCACTTCAAGTGGAATGTAGAAAACTTACTGCCATATAAGTCTCTTTTAACTGTCCCACTTTTGATTGTGTTGTCATATGTATCATATCAGACGTAATCATTTTTATTTCAACTGTCATACATTTTTAAACCTAAAGATAAAAAAATAATCTAAAATGTTAATCTAGATATTTACCAGATCTGTTGCTCTCCCTTCAATCTTGATATTGAAGTTTCCCTCTTGCATCATTTCCCTTCCATCTGAAGATATTCCTTTAGCATTTATTTTTATAAAAAAGATTTTAATTATTTACTTTTAGGGAGAAGAGAAGGAAGTGAGAGAAACACTAATCCATTACTTCTCACACAAACACTCAATTGGGGACCTGGCCCCGGGCCCGGGCATGTGCCCTGACTGGGAATTGAACCAGTGACTTTTGGGTTCACAGGCTGGTGCTCAGTCCACTGAGCCACACCAGCCAGAGCCCTTCAATGTTTCTTTTAGAGCAAGACTATTAGCAGTGAATTTTCTTAGTTTTCCTTTATCTGAAAATGTATTTCACCTTCATTTTGGTGGATATTTATAGATATGGAATAATGGGTTGATAATTCTTTTCTCTTCTCCCAGCACTTTAAAAATGTTATTTTACATACTTTTGACCTGCATGGTTTCTGTTGAGAGTCATTCAAATCATTGTTTTTGTGTGTGTAATGTGTTGTTTTTCTCTGTCTGCTTTCAAGATTATTTGTCTTTAGATTTCAGGAGTTTGATAACAATGTGTATGGGCATGGATATCTTTGAGTTTAACTTGTTAGGGGTTCACTGAGTTTCTTGATTCTGTAAGGTGTGTCTTTTCCAAAATTTGGGAGCTTTTTAGACATTATTTTGTTAACACTTTTTCTGCTCTACATTTTTTTCTCTTCTTTTGGGATTCTGATGGCATGAATGTTATTGTCCCACAGGTGATTTCTTATAATGTTACAAACAGATAGGTTTTATCATTTATGTCTGTTTACTTCTTCCCAGCCGCTCAAACAGCTTTTTTGCACTAATTGCAAACAGTCTATTTGGGAAAGATTTAAATAAAATGTTTGCAAATGGCTTATTGGTGACTAAGATTTGAAGAGTCAAAAGTGACCTTTCATGAGTTATATTTATTTAACATTTAGAACTTTAAGGTGAAAATACATCATTTTTTTCCTGTTTTCAATAGAAAAGAAACATTTGTTTGCATAGGAATTCATGAAGGTGACCCAACCTGGAAAAAGAACTATTCACTTTGGCCATGGGGTTCTTGTGACAAATTAGTTTCTTCAGAGATTGTATTCAACCCTGAGGAATGGATTAAACTTACAAGAAATATCTATAACTGGACTGAAGAATATGGACGGTATGAATAGCAATTATATTTTTCAGCAGAGTGTAGCAATTTGTGTGCCTAAAAAACACTAAATTTTGAGATGCCCTTAAATTTTTTGGTTATTTTTATTAGCTTTTACTATTGTCATCTGCTGCCCACAGACTATCACAATAGAGAAGGATAACATGCATCCCCTGCCTGGTGTCTGGAGAACAGTGAGGCGATGGAAGGAGAAGAGAGGCTGTGGCTGAGTGGACACATAGTTAAATGCATGGACTTCCACTTCGAAGTCCTGCAGTGCAGATTTCCACCAGCCTCTGTCTCACACCCTTAAGGTAGAAGAGATTCATTAACAGTGGCAGAACTTTAAAAGTCACTCTGCTGCCTGTGATAGTCTCAACATCATATGCTTGTCATAGTTTTCTTTCTTTAGGAGTGGTAAATAACTTCTCTTGAGCAACTTTTTTTCACAATTGCTTATCATCAGCCTGCTTATGTTGCTTTGGGCATGATTAGCCTTACTCGAAGGAACTTTCTCCCATATGGAAAATGAGTACCATCTAAAGAAGGGAGCCTTCATTGCCTATGTTTAAAAATATGAATTACTTAAAGATTAGATAACTATTGCTTATAATTCAAGGACAACAGCAAGCTCATATGAAAAGTGCTATAAAGTTTTTTTAATCAAATTGAGCAAATGGACTACATTACTGTGCACCACCAGAAGTGGATAAGTAGTTCCACCTCAGAGCACTCTGAGACTATCGTCAGAAGTTAGAAAATAACCTATTCTGTAAACAGCTGATGACAGTACAAGTATACAACTTAACTCCTAATCTTTGTTCAGTCAAAACAGACACATAAGAGAACTTTTAATTAAGAGAAGGAAAAAATTAGGAAATGGTTTAGCCAGCATCCTTTTGAGCAGCACCTAGCTCCAGCAATGATTTAGCAAAGCCAGGAGCCCCTCTCTCAGGCCTACCCCGCTTGCTTCCCAGCTTGTTCATTCATTCTTAGTTGTGTCCTTGGGTGATCAGGGCCTCAGCCCTGCCCTTGGCCTGTCTGGCAGTTCTTGGAACAGCTGGCTCCCCCCATGCCTCCAGCCTCTTCTCCTTTGTTTGCTCCTGTGAGGCACTGGGGCTCATTATGCAGATTGAGAACACATTTACCAAAACTTCAAATTACTAACAATCCAACTTTTCTAGAAAAGTTCTTTTTATTTCAATCTCTATCAGTATTTCAAGATCCGGTGTATTTTATTTGCCTTGCACAATTATAAAACAAAGATTACACATCTATATCAATAAATGTAGATGACAGAAAAATGTTGCTGTTTTCTTATGACTCCAGGTTTGATCCATCTTCTTGGGAATCTGTGGCCAATGAGGAGATGTGGCAAGCAAGGTGACTAATCTGCACTTTTGTGTTTGCGGTCTCTTTCTGAAAGGACAGAGAAGTAACCTGTGGCACTTTTCATTTAGAGAGTAGGGTGGGTGGTGATAATAAAAAACATTTATGGGCAGTCATTTTGTTTGAGGCAGTGTACTAATCATTATAATAAATAATCTCATTTCATTCTCTCAACAACCTATCAAGAAGTTAGTGTTATCTCCACTTTACCAAAGACCACACTGGAGGTAGAGAGGTTATTTCTCCAAGGCCACATAGCTCCTAGGATGGAGTCTGACTCTGGAACACTCGTAACTTCTACCCTCTCCTGCCTCAACTGAACTAAAGTGAGTGTAATTAAGGAGAAGTTGATAATTATCCTGTCTCCATGTGTAATGTGCTAGTTGGTAACTTAAGCACTTCCTGAACACTTCCTAGAGGCCAGGCATTGTGCCAGGCATTGAAACTACACAAATGAATATGACAAAGTTCCTACCCTTGAGCTGTTCACAGACTAATGGCGCGATCGGACATGTTAAAGGAGACTTGAATATTAGTGTGCTAGATGCTTTTCAGTTGTTCCTGTATGGAACACTTGATGGTGATGCTATTGACTCTCCAGGTTCCTGCTGTTTTAAAATATTCAAAGTACTTAATGCTAACAGACTTCGCCCTAAATATTAATTTAAAAGTTATAAATGATATTATGATATACTTCCTGCAGCAAAGGAAGGGTGCCGCTCTGGGCCAGGGACTGTGCATTGCACACCGAGACTTGACTTACGGTGTATAAGGGTTTACTTACAAGTATAAAGAGGTTTTTTTTTTTTAAATCAAGAAATACAGCTCCAAAATAACAATTATAAAAAACAGACATATTATACTTTATGCAGTAGTGTTTTTGAATATGTCAGAAAATGGCATACTTCAAGTTATCAGCCTAGTTACAGAGACAAAACCTTGCTTTGAAGAGCTGAACAAAGATATACCATATGTTTGCACAATTCTTCACTGTGATTGAACGCAGGAAAGCTGGGGGAGCAATCACATAAAAGAAGAAAGCAGGTTGTTATTTGGGCAGGTATTGGGGTGATTGGTGTGCCGAACACAATCTGGACGTGCTCTTGCGGTCAGAGTGCAGCCACCTCTGAGGAGCTGGCCACACACAGTCGGAGCCATTGTGGTGGGCACCTTCAGGGATGTGCTGACAAACTCAGCAGGTCCCCCCATCCCCAGCTGCTCTTGCATAACAACAATGAGCATCTGGAGGGAAAATGCTGTGTAATAGTGATGGTGAACATCAGCTTTTTTCTAAAAGATTTGGCAGTCAGTGTGAAAGCAGTGTCTTGGCATGGGGCTTCCGAGTAAACGTCTGTGACTATGAGAGAAAGAAAGGGTTTTGTATGTTCCTTATTGATGAAAAAGTCTGGCAGGTTTAACTTTGGATTTGAAATTGACAACATGATTTTAATGATGTGCCCCCCTTCCAGGATGAAAACACCATTTTTCATCTTTAACCTGGCAGAAACTGTGAATATGCCTACAAACGTGAAAGATCAACTCTACACTCATGCATATGACGTATGTTACACTTTTACATATAGAAACATATTGGGTGGGAGAGCGGGGGTAATTGGGATGGAGAAAGGGTATATCACAGTAGAATTTTTCCTTGTTCCCAGCTTTATTTGGCATTGTAAAGCAGTATAAGTGGGAAAAAACTCATATGGATCACAAATAATGTCTAAAGTTGGTCAAATAATGGTCCCCCTAAAGATGGTCATGGCATAATGTCCAGAACCTGTGAATATATGACCTCGCATATGGAGGGGGCTTTGCAGATGTGGTTAAGGAGCTTGAGGTGGGGAGATTATCCTGCATCATATGCTGGTGGGCCCATGTCATCACAGGGTCCTTATAAGGAAGGAGGAGGAGGGTCAGAGTCAGAGAAGGAGAGGTGGCAATGCAAGCAGAGGCCAGAGAGAGAGATTTAAAGATGATGTGTGAGTGGCCTTGGAAGATGGAGGAGGGGACCATGAGTTAGGGAGCACAGGCAGCCTTTGGAAGCTGGAGAGGGCAGAGAATAAGCTTCTAGAGCCTTCAGAAGGAACACAGCCCTGCTGGTGTTACAAAACCCTCGATTTTAGGACTTTTGACCTCCAGAAGTATAAAATAATAAATTTAGATTGTTTTATGCCACTACGTTTGTGATGATTTGTTAAAACAGTAATGGGAAACTAATATAATGGCTTTATTTAACAAAGAAGTTCTGGCAGGTTACCCTCTATTGCAAAAGCCATGACCCTTGCTACACTTAAAACAATAGGGCCATGGCTGGTTGAGATTCTACGAGAAAGATAAAGGGTCTTAGAGAGTAGCTTTGTCCCAAGGAAGCCCAACCTTAAGACCCAGCCACACTAAGGCTCTTGCACAGTCTGTTCTTTCTGATGGGAAATGGAGTACAGAACAGAGGTTTGCTTTCAAACTATTTTAACAAGTCCCCACTTTTCTGTGATTTATAGCGCTGGGCTCTTTAGACACCTTCTGAGAGAGCCTTGGCACCTGCCATGTAAGAAACAGAGACACTGGCATGGGCCAGTGAGAACAGGGCCCAGAAGGTACATGTATGAGCAACTGGGGTGTTGCTGCTGTCTCTAGGCTGCTGTGGGCCTGCTCAGCCAGGGCAGTTTTTTGGTGCTGAGTCAAAATAGCATGGTATCCAATCAGTATGACTAATTTTACTTCTAAATTTTGTGATCATTGGTTCACTGTTTATTCATTTATTCACCAGTCACTGACCATTTGACTGGGCAGCCAGTCTGTGCCAGGTACTGTGGTGGAGGCGATCAAGCATTGTCCTTGCCCTCAAGGAGATGGCAGGCCAGAGAGTGAGACGGAAGATGAAGTCCTTAGTTAAGTTCACTCTCCTAAGTGATATGAGACATCTGCAGAGGTACTATGGGAGCAGAACACACGCGCATGCAGGGGACAGTGGTGAGGAAGGGACGGAAAGCTTCCAGAGGAGATGCCACTGGAGTTTCATCTTGCAGGTCAGACGGAACTAGTCAGACAAAGAGTATGAGAGACTGGGGAAGAGAGGACATTCTGTAAGGAGGGAACCACAGGAACAAAGGCCCAACCCATAAGGTACCCACTTAAGGATAGCAAGGGGCAGATTGTAGGAGGCAGCATGCTGGACTTCTGTCTGGCAGTGAGGGGACTTGGGTTTGAGGCTCACTCCATCACTGATTGTCAATGGTAAGTCAGTGAACCGTTCCAGCCCTCGCTGTTTTCTTAAAAACAAAACAAAACACACACACAAAAAAAAAAACCCACAAAAAATGGGCTGTAAACTTCATAGATTTTCTCTCATATCCTAGTCATATCACATTCTGTTTCTCTATAGTAACCTGTGAATCTGTGAAAAACAAGGAGTATTTAGTTGGGAGAAATCTGAGACTTACTAATATTTCATATTCTCATCAGCAGTCTCTTCCAAGGTCCGTTGTTGGGCTACTACTGAAGCTAATCTGTAGCTTTACTGCCCTTGGGGCCTGTAAGCTTTCCTCTTTTCAGTGAACAGAAGTCTATAGCAGTCCATAGGTATCTCCTTAGCATATGTCTCCAGATGGGTGGTGGTGTTTGAAAGACAAATGAGGCCAAATACGGGGTGGATCAGCACAAATCCACAGCCCCCCCCCCCCAGCAGTTGTTGTAAAAAAACATTCTTATTAGATGTAAGATATATTTTTGTTATTATTTACATTACCCTGTTCAATAGCTTACACAGAACATTAAGCTCTGGGGACATTAAGTTCAGGTGTAGGTGGGGAGCACAGAGTAGTATCCCTATTATCTTTAGGAATACATTTGAGAAATTAAAAATCTCTGTAATCAATAGAATACAGTCCATCAAGACTATTGTCAACAGTAATACACATACAGGAGGAAATATCATTCCACATGAAGAGAAATGACTGGTTTCTTAAGATACAGCACATGTGACCACCCAGAATCAGTTGATGTGTCAGGAGCAAAGTGTTCTAGAAAAGGGTGTAGGGTTGTCCTGATTTCTGAAGACTATAGCAGGGGGGTCATGAGTGAGCCTCATTCTCTTGAGCTACTGCGGAAATGCTCATTGAGGTGCTGGCCTTGGCTTTGAATTCCAAAACCTCAGTGGGATTTTGAAAACTTGGGGAACTAAAGAACAGGAACTTCCCACTTGTCCCTCATCGAGGAAGGCTCAGCAAGACAAGCAACAGGCAGAGGAAAAAAGACCAAGGAAAGGTAGAGAAATACAATATTCCACCAAGCAAATGAAAGGGGAGGGGACTACCTGCTTAGCTGTAGTGCATTTGAAAATGTATTCATGAAAGTGCAAGATGACTTTGCTGTTTTGTGGTGTAAAGGAAACTTAGGGGATAATTGCCTTAAGGGGTAGCTTAAACATTGAAGAGTATTAAGTATCAAATGGCACATCAAACATGGATTGTGGAACTTTTCATGTGGATGCCATTTAGAAATAAGTTAGATTTGCATTTGTCTGCTCTGGAGGAGGCTTAGGGGAAATAGACAATATATTGGGTCCCTTTCAATTAAATGATATAACAAGTACAGTTGTAATTAAAAAGCACTGTCCCTAGAGAGAGCATCCTTGCTTGTTCTGTGCTCTCATGGAGTCTCCTGGTAAACCCAAGCTCCTGTGGACCCAACTCCAACTTGACAGTCCCCAGGGCGGCTGCGAAATTCCCAGATAAACAAGTGTCATCTCCCATTTTGTAGCTGGGTATCTATCTACTTTTGTTATATTTTTATGTTTTTCTGCCAGAAAACTTTGTGTCAAAAATTTTAACTCTGCCCAATTAATACCATCTCTGATATTGAGAAACAAAATTCCTAATTTCTGTGGGCAAAGTTTTCACTATCAAAATGGTAATTAT
Source organism: Furipterus horrens (assembly GCF_987537825.1). Lineage (NCBI taxonomy): Eukaryota > Metazoa > Chordata > Mammalia > Chiroptera > Furipteridae > Furipterus > Furipterus horrens. The sequence continues at coordinate 176,858,376 of NW_028327173.1, forward strand.
AGGATACTATGAAGATTTTTAATATCTTGCTTTAAGGATAGCTCTTAAATTCTAGTATGCCTAGCCTGTTTGATGCTGGGTTTGTTTGAGTTGATTCAGTGTTTCTTTGTTATTACTGTTGTTTTTAATGTAGGGAGAAATTCATGTAAAAGTAAGGGGCAAAATTTAAATTCCTTCAAGTTCTTTTTCCATGCCATTTTCTAAAGAAAGCTATTTTTTTTTCTTCCAACAGCTAAATTTAGAGTTTCAACCTTTCTGCCTATTGAGTAAATAGCTTTCCATGAATTAGAACTAAATCCCCTTTCCCAGAACATCTTTCTGGAGGAAGAGCATTTTGTCCTGACACAGTGTGTCTTAGGTTCCCTCTGCAACATCTGAAAAACCCCAGGAGCAGTTTTAGAGGAAGCACATTTGCGTCCTGCTACTGTAATAATTACAGTAACATCCTTGCATTTTCTGCATGGGCTAGCAATGATTAGACTTCTACTGTAGGCTGCTTGGGTTTTTATTTTTTCTTGTGTTCTTAATTTGTGTTTCTGATTTTTGAAAAAAAAAGTCAAGGGATAACAATGAAATACCAACATGTTTATTGTCTTCCAGCTTTATAAGGAGATTGTCTATTTACAAAAGGAACACCCCGTGAACTGGCACAAGAACTACGCCATCGCCTGTGAGCGGATGCTGCACCTCCGGGACAGAGGCACAGACCCCGAGACCTTGCTCTCGGAAACCATCAGACACTTCCGTCTCTACGCTCAGAGAGTGCGGGATGACCCACAGCGGGCTGACATTTCAGTTGCTCTAAAGCACCTCAGGAAAGAACTGCAAAGTCTGAGAAATAGGAAAAATGTCTGAGAGAGCAAAATGGGGAGCACCTGCTTGTCATCCTGCTTCCAAGATTCCAAGGTCCAAAACTTTTTCCTCCAAGAAAAGAAACTGTATTAAAAACCTGAAGACTAAGTTACTTCCCAGATGGAAGTAACACAGTGCAGCAGTTCTTTTTCATGGGGGGGGTTCAGTGACTGTGTTGTGCTATTTATGCAAAATCTGTTTATCCATGTCCCCAAATTAGCATTTCCGTGAGAATCTTTTGAATATTGTTTCTACTTTCACAATCTTTCACCTAATGATTTTGCTTGATTAGATTCTAAAAGAGAATGGACTATTTATATACTTAAAATACCGTGAATCTTTTAAGGGCCCTGCTTATTGGGATCAGTTTTGTAGGTTAAATTCCTCAAACATTATTACCAGACCAAAGACATTTTCTGTTTCCCAAAAGTTAACTTTTTTAAAAAGAGTGAATTTTGTTATATTTTAAGTTAGAACACCTTTTCTTTTGTTTTTTTTTAAGCTGTGGTTGTTACATAATCTCATGCTTCAAGCTAAACACCAACTGGATGATATTTTGAAAAAAGTTGGGTTTTTATTGTCTTAGGTAATTCTCTGAAAGCACTGAAAAATAAAGCTAATTCATTGTTTGCTTCTTTTCAGTTGCATAAACTGATTGGCAAGTAAAAGGATTTTGTCGTTCCTTAATTAATTTTATATTTATGTTTTGCTTCTACTTGGGCTCATAAATCTGGGCCCAATAATTAGTAGGCTCCTGCTGCCAAAATGCCAAAAAAAAAAAAAAAAAAAAAAAAAAAAAAGGCAGGGATTTGAGGGGGAGAATGGGAAAGTGGTTCAATAAATTCATTTCTGTTACAAGCATCTTTTATACATATTACTAAAGAGAACATAGTAAGAAATGCAAATAATAGTTCTTTATTTTATTATGACAGTTAATTAATAGCAACCTGTTTTAATGAATAAAGTCACTCAGAGTCCTTCAGCACTTCCTAAGTAGAGGCCCGAATCTGTAGGGATTCTTTTCCCCCCAATTGTATAGCTCCGAGACTCCGAGCACTATATAGGCCCCTGTATAGAAATGCTCACTAATGAAGAGGGAGGGCTAGAAGCTTGTCTGCATTCAAAGATCACTGGTGAGTCATTCAGCAAGAAAAGGCCCCTTACCAGGAATAGTCACAGTTCCGTGGCATTGTACTAGCAAAAGGGTCTGATCAAAGGTCTCCTGTGGAGCTTGCATGGTTCCCTTTCATACTACGACCATAATTAAAACCACTAATTCTCTTTTAAAATGCTGCAGGATGCCATGTAGGCATCTGTCTGGAGTGTCCTTTGTGATGTCATAAGCTGTTAAGGACCAGTGCCGAGGGCTTTTGAGTGAAATGCCAGTCATGAAGGTGCTTCAAGACAAGGGTGCCTCTAAAAGCTTGACAGGGCCTTGACTGCACAATTCGAGCTGAATTTGCCCCTTGTCAGCTGCCAGTAAATAAATCTCAAAGGGGGAAAAGCCGAAGTTTCATTACCTGATCCGTGGGGCTTTGTTGGTTTTGGCACCACACAGGGGAAGCTCTTGCCCCTCCATTCTCTGGATTTGAAGATGTCCATTGGAGCCTGCAGTGCCTGGACAGGGTTCAGAGCGGAACCTTTTGAAGAGTGTCAATAGTTGTAACAGTTCAGCTGTTAGGAAGACAAATAAATGGAGGAGCTCATTAATCCGCTCTTGGCTCTCAGTGCCTTTTGCCCTTTTATCACAGCCTTATTAGGCTCCTACTCATCTTGAACCAGAAAAAAATGAATTGAAGTTGTTGAGTACTAATTGGCAGAGACTTTTAATCATGGGCCAGGAACTTTCACTGACTTGAAAGTAACTTCTCCACGGGGAGGAACCGAAAACCTGGTTTACCTTAAAACAAAAACCTGCTGGAGTTCCGTGTGGTGTAAAAATGGAAGGAAGCATTGATAAACTGTCTAAGTTGATCCACCTGAAAGAAATTATGTAAGATTGTGATTTCTGCTTTTCTTCGGAAAAAAGAAAAGTACAATAAAAATCATGTAAACATTCCCTAGCAATGCATTGTCTTTGTAGGTTCAGAAAAGAGATTGCATACCTGAGATGATCGTGTTTGTTTCTGAACATTACATACATGTGGATGTAAGTCTTCATCTGAGTGTCTTCACATACATGTGGTGTTGGAGGAACCTTATTAAAAGTCATAGTTCCTGCTTATAGCCTTAAGAATGGCCAATGAAGATGTCTCTTGGAGAATATCTGCTTTTGAAATTTGTCTATACTGTGGAGCTATATATATGCTTGACTATGCTTTTTGTATTGACTGTTGTGAAATGGTGCACAGATTATTCTGTATCTGTCCAACAACAGCTTTGGACCACTCTGTCTTTGAGAAAGCAATGATATGATTGCCCAAAGTAGATAGGATCATAATTACTTAAATTTCTGAAAACCATCAGTAAATGAAATAGACCGAGCTGAGATTTGCGGATGCGGGGCTTCCTTCCCAGATCAACTACTTTGGAGAACCCTTTCCTTTCTATCATGTGAGGTTTAAAAAGTTGCTTTCTTTTTCTTTCTCTTACTTTTCCTTGGCTAGTGAACAAACACCATAACATCTGACAGAAGGGTTTCCTTTAGTCCAAGCCCCTGACATGGAAGAGAATGTGAAGAGGTGACTTCTCATGCACGATTTGGCCGGCGTTTTCCTAGCAGTGTCCCTGGAGTGCCAGGGGTTGGCAGGACGACAGGAACCCCACAAGGCCAACTTCTGCCTGGACTTTGGCCTGAGGAGCAAGTGGGAGCCAGCAACGCTGTCTGCCTGTTCACATGCTGCTGTGCCCTGCTGCCCGGCCCCAGGGCTGGCACACACCGAGGGCAAGTAGAGAAGGGGGTGGTGTGGCTCCGTGTTCTCTAACTAACCTCCCCGCCCTGTTCCTGCTGCTGGGAGGTATGCTTGATGCTGGCTATTGACTTTCCTCTTGTCTTTGATTTTTTAAAGGACCCATTTTTTAAAAATTTCTTTTGTTCTGTTACTCAAAATGCAGCCAAAATAGATGGGAATCAATTACTTGTGTACTCTTTGAAATCTTCAAGTAGAAATTATGAAATGTTATTTTTGTCCATATTCTTAGTATTTGTTCCTAATAGAACCATGGTGTTTAGCCTTTGTGATATTTAAATAAAGCCCATTTTGAGGGCCAGGGTTATTTTTGATACCTTAGTGATTTCTTTAAGGCATCGGGCTGGGATAAAAAGAGTAGTTCCTTTAATTTATATTTTAAAAGTTAAATAATGTGAATCTTTAATCATAGTTCGCACCAGTAGCCCTCAGAATTTAAAAATGTTAAATACTTTTAATATTAAGGAAAACGGTTAATAACAAAGGTTGAAAGAAATGGATCCTGTTACAGCAAATCCTTTTACTCTAATTCTGGTGTGTTTTATAAATGCGCAAAGTGGGGTATTAAAATTCTGTTCTTCTAACTGGTTCCAAGTTCTATGGTAAGTAAAGAAAATATAAGAGAGACACACTGCTTTGTTCATCCTCGTATTTTGTTGTGAATACAAAACCATTCAAAGGCTTATACTCACGAACAAAATAAGTAATGTTTCCAGGGGTTCTGGGAATATCTAAAGGCCAGGACTTGGCACAGCATTGCAGAGCAAACAGGGAGCTAAAGCTTTAAGCAGTGATCATATTTGATGAAGACGTCATTGTCAGTACCTTCTAAAGGTCTGTTTGATTTGGATCAGCATGGATGGTATAAAAAAATAAGCCTCAGGAAGAGCACAATGTTCTTGCCTGGATATAGGAAAGTATACTAATAGGAGTATATCTTGAGGAAGAGATTTTTTTTGAAAAAAATTGTTATTGCTTTTCAACAATGTAACATATATGTGGTGGAAATTTTATGTACCGGAAAGATAAGCTTATGTCATACTGAAAGAAAAGGGATGCATGGAGGTTCCGAGACTGTAACCATGAAACCCACAATTATTGACCTTTATATATGCAGTTAGTTGGGTCTTTTCCCAAGTGTTATTGGATTGGTGAGGCTTAATTTTCAGTGACATAAATATGAGTATTGTGATGATTTTAGAAAAATCAAGTTGATAAGGTTGAGGAAGTTTCAAGATATCGATCAAAGACACACAGGTGAATAATTAGACCACGTTCCCATCCCAGTGATGCAATTTCACAGAGCAGCCAAGTGATCTCAAGTCTTTTTGTACATAGTTGCCATTAGATGGGCATAATGTTAAATAAAGGTGTAATGAAAGGTAAATAGAAATAAGCCAAATCTAAGACTTAATCCTTTTATAATTGTTTATAATTTTTATAAACCTATATAAATCGTATTGGGGGGAAGTATGATAGATGGAGTACAATCTTTATATTGTTAAGTTTATTAAATATATTATAAACTAATATATGGAGCTTTTGTCCTTTTTTTTTTTTAAATATGCACACAAACCATAATTATCTTCTACTTAGAAGTGTTGCCTGACAAGGGGTTGTCTTGTAATATAATCTTTTAAGGAAGATATTTTGAGATTTTTCTCATCTAAATGAAATATTCCCAATGGTTGAACCACTGGCAATATCCCTAACCCTTGTGGTTGTTGCTTTTAGGCAAAAGTATATGTGATTAAAGTTAAAAAGGGAAATCAGACCCAGTGTTCTCATCCTTGGATTATGGGGTGATGGGCCCTCAGTGAAGTGCCCTAGACCCCCAAGTATCATCTCAGACAGAGGAACCCCCTGTGACTCCCGGGCATGCTGTTGAGGGTTTGAGGACAGGGACGAGGATGCAAGGACTACAGTTTCCCTATAGCATCTTCCCTCAAAATAGGTTTTGAAAGTGGAAGGAAACATTATATGATTGTATTATTAACAGTGATTTTTTAAAGTTAATATTTTAAAAAGTCAAAAGGCTCTTTTAAAATACTCTATCAAAAACTATAGAAGCTTTAAAGGGAGTTGTTTATAAACAGAACATGATCCATTTATCAAAACATGAGGGTTCCTTTGACTGAAGAATGAAAAACCAAAGTTTATTTATGCAGAGCTTAAAACAGGTTAAGTTCACTGATGGAGAGTACTTACACTTTGTGGTTTTTATTTAACATGTCATAATGTTTCACTAAAATTGTAGCATATTCCTTCAATATGTGGACTGGTATCTACACAGTTTTTATAATTTTTTTTCAGTGGTCAGAATTTTAACCACTAAACTCTGCAGTCACCTGCACTCACTTGGCAGCAGGTCCTCAAAGTGCAGGATTGTGCCTAGCTATGGCGATTGTCAAATGGGGTCATTAAATTAATTTAGTGCAAATTGAACAGATTTTCATAATGAAAAAAATATAACCCATCTGAGGTAACAAGGGTAATTATTGTTTCACACAACACATTTTATATATACATGTGTGGTTGTATATATAATGTGTATACTATGTGCATACATACAACCATAACATATGTTGGCCTGGAGAACTTAATCCAATTTTATTGAATGTTAATGCCAAAAAGGTTAGTAAGAGATCATCTAGTATAACTAGCAAGACTAAGCTAGTTAATGAATGAAGAAACTGAGCTGTACACTAAGTGAGTGACTTGATTAATGTCACACAGCTAGGCAGTGGCAGAGTGGGTCCTAGAACACAAGATTCTTGGCTCTGAATACTTTCCCCTCTTCCATCACAGTTAAATGAAACCAGCTGCATTCTACTATCAACTTTGTCACGTTAAAGTCTCCAAATAATGCAGCCACATTAAAATTATGATGAGCTTTTCTCGAGGTAAATGGTGTGTGAAATCAGGAACTATGTCACAGGAAATTGTTTAAAAGCCATACACTGAACTTCTTTCTTTCCTCCACCGCACCCCTGCAATACAATTTTTACCCCTTTGTTTTTGATGAGGTCAGTTGTGTCTGTAGCTTTTGACAGAGAATTTCCCTGTTCATTCTGGACTTAGGAGTATATATCCAAACTAAAAGGTTTCAGTGTGATAGGAAACTTATCACAGTGAAGTCTAGGAACTTAGTAGCATAAATTATATTCCAGCTGAATCAGCTACCAAAAGCTCCATTTGGAAAAACGTTGCACTTCCTGAAACTAATATAATATTGTATGCCGACTGTAATTGAAAGATAAATAAATGAATGTTGCACTTGGTTCAAACCATAATAGCATTTCTGTTTTGCAGAACAGAGTATGCCCCAGCTCCACTGGAATGTTCCCTGAGTTGGGAATTTGACTTTTCCTGCCAGAGTCCAAGACCATCTAGAGCCACTGTTCATGATAGTTCTGTTTGGTTTAACTACTCTATTAAAAAATGTTAACAGTGTCCAGAAGGGCAGAGGCCTCTGAAGACCTAAATGTCTGGTTTCCTAATTATGAACCTTACCAATTCAGTGTTTAGGTGAGAATGGCTTCTAAATTTGGCTCTTAAGTTATATGTATTATTTGTAAAAATATATAACAATAATAGCAATTATTGTTATTGTAACAACGGGTCCCATTCAAAATCTACTGAATGGCTTCAATGGCCTAAAATCACCTAAATCTTCTGCTTTTACTGTTAAGAGTCGGAAGTGATGTGGCCCTTCCTCTTTGGGAGGCAAATACGTTTGGTGCCACTCATGAGCCAACGACCCCTGACACAACCATGCTGCCTGTATTGTGTGCACTTGTTGAAGATGACCTGTGTCACAGGGTTAGCATTGGTGTGATGATACGTTTCTCCTTTCACATGTCCCCTTGTGGACAATGAAGTAATTGATCTACAGAGCCTAAATCTGTTGACGACATGAGCTGATTTGCCAAGGTACATGTGTAAACCTATACAAGAATCAAACAGAAATATAACTTTGTTTTAAAGCACTGCCATGAGATTCCATAATGATTGTGCTTATCCTGTCGTGTGAAAATGTGACTGCTTGAAATTTTGATGAGACATAGATTCTATGTTCCTTTTACATTACCGAGCTGGTGGGGTAAATAAGTACCTTAACAAACACCTTCAATTCGTCCAGATCGCTCTCATAACAGTGCGTGAGCGCCTGCAGGGCTCGCCAGGGTCCGCCCGCAACGGAGGGACGGCTGCAGTTCTCACCGCCTGCCTGAAGCAGCGCGCTCGAGGCCGTGTGCCTGGTGGACTCATTTTGTCCCTAACAAAGCCGAGAGCAGAAACTTAGTGCTGCCCACCGCTCCCATTCACATTCCCAGGTCACAGGCTCTTTGAGAGAGCGCAGGCCTTCCCTTTCTAGATCCCACCGGAAGCACTGTAAGTATAATGGTTGGTGCTAGACTCCTGGCTCTGCGACTTACTGGCTGGGTAACCTGAAGCACGCGTCCTTGGGCCTTCCTTTCCTTTCCTGTGGCCTGGGGATATAAGGAACGGACCTACGTCCTGGTGCATCTATAAGGATAAAATGAATTGATACGCGTTAAGTGCATTGAACAATGCTGGGTACAAAACAACTGCTCACACTGCTGCCTGTTTTCGTGACTATGCCAGTGAAACCAGTTCGCATCTGTTTTAAACACCTGAGGAGCTGCCTGCTGCTTTGCTTCTCTTTTGTGCAAGTTTTAAAAAGTCCTCCCTAAATATGCATCTGAAAAACATGTAATTCAATTTAAATGACAACGGTAATTACAGTTATGTTATTTAAATTATGTGGAAACCTGGTGATTACAAAAAAGTAACAAGAAGCACTGAGCAGATGAAGAAATCAGTCCCAGCAAGCAGGTAAACACGTCAGCCTGCAGGCACCTGTACCATCCACTCCCCAGGACCGTTAGCAAGACGGCCCACCCGCTTTCTGCTGGCTTCCACACACCAAGGCCCAGCTGGGAGGGGCTTCATCATCACCATTTACCTCCCCTCCCCAAACTTACTTTTGCTATCTATACATTTGATCTGCTTGTTATCTTTTCTTAAACAGTGTAGATTCGATTGGTCCCAGAGACCTCTTAAAAAAGTCTCCTCCCAGCGCAGCTTTTCTGGGCACTTTGAGGACTGACACAGGACAGAAAGCTTCAAGTCCCGAACTCATGGCCACTGCTGGGCTTTCAAAACCATGCTGGGGACAGAATCACAGCTTTCTGAGTGGGGATGAATAGAGTGCCCATCAGTATGTTTTATAAATGAGTATCCCATTCACTCACGTATTTCTTTTATCCACTTAAGCAGTAAACCTTTCATGAGCTCCTATAATGAGCCTGGCCCAGGTACTAGGTTTTCAGAGGGAGAGAGGAACCAAACAGACAAAGGCCTGACCCCTAAGGAGCTTCCAGATTCTAGAGGGGGAGGAAACCAAAATGCAAGTCTTAAAAATCTGCCCAGGGATATTTTTCCTCAGTACCACTGTGGTTTACCCCATGCAGGAAACCAAACCTGCTTTCTCACTGTTTAGAAGCTGACTAAGGTTTGGCATCACCCCCTCCACACAAATTAACAAGTTTCCCTCCCATGGAGACGTCTGCATCTCCTTCTTAGGTTATCTAGAGTCCTCTGAATCCACAGAGGGCTGTGCTAGACCACAGAATGGTCACCGTACCCACACTTCCATTTTGGTCCTCCTCTCCCCTTACCCGCCTCCTTCTCCCCACCAATGTTCATAATCCTCTGCCTTGACCTGCTGATCTCAATAGCACTGGATTAAAAAAAAAAAAGACACTTCTCACTGTCGACCTGTAGCAAAGAGTGTTCTCACTTCTTCCATTGCCACCCATGGTAACAGACAAAGGAGGATACATGTAAGAAAAGCATGTCAAGTGCTCTTAGGCTAGGTGCCTACATCTCGGTTCCCAGGGGTGTCTTGAGTCATTGAGTCCCTCAGCACACACCCCTGCTTAATGTCATTGCTGGAAAAGCGGGTCCCGCTTCTGAAAAGCAACGAGAAGGAGTCAATGCTTCTGTAGTACTCTCCAAAGATGTATAACCTTAGTTTAGCCTTGAGAAAATATCACACAAACCCAAACTGAGGGACGCTCTACAAAATAACTTGACCAGTACTCTTCAATGAAAAGTGTCAAAGTCATGAAGGACAAGGAAATACAGAGAGCGTCCCAGACTGAAGGAGACTGAGGACAAAGGACAACTAAATGCCACATGGGCTCCTGGATGTGTGGTCCTGGATTGTATCTTGGAACAGAAGGAAGGTACTGGTAGAAACATGGTGAACTCTGAATTAGAGTCTATAATGTAGTTAATAGTATTGTACTACTATTAGTTTCTTGGGTTTGATCATTGTACTATAGTCATGTGAGATATTTAATTAGGGGAAGTCGGGGAGAGGGTATATGGGAATTCAACTACGTATATGATTTTCTGTAATTGTAAAATTATTTCAAAATGAAAGGGTTTCTTTACTTAAAAACATTTTAAGGCAAAACACTCCTTTTTTCTCTTACTCTGTATCATTCTTTGTTGACTGCCCTAAGTCTCAAGAGGAGCAATAGGGAGAACAGTGGTCTTTACTACTTGGGCGCACCAGTTATCAAAGAGACAAGTCGCTTAAGGCCAAAGGCCACAGGCCTGCCCCCAGTGCTGCGTTAGGGTAGGTGGTCCTTGCTGGCCCTGGGCATGAGCCCCCTCCTAGTGGCTGTCCAGTGAGACCAGGGAGCCCAAGGTGCTGTTTCCAACATCTTGGGAGGCTCAGGAGAGTCTATGGGATTAAATTTCCTGCAAAACCACTGGAATCACTCCCACTCGGAAGACAGCAGGACCTACCTCGGATTATTCCTGTGGTCTGGATGTCTCTCTTCCATCAGTCACTACAGGAGAAGAGGGAGTGAAGGCAAAGCACCCATAATACCTTAATTCTTTCTAAAGATGATTCATGTTTTTGTAGCTTCATTAGCATTTGCAGATAGAAATACATTTTAAGTGGCATTATGCTAAGTAATTATTGTTACAGGATGTGAAATTAAACACATTTTCCTCAGCATGAAATTATTCCTGCCACGTACTGAGTTTGGTGACAGCTTGAAAATTTGGACGGTGGGTTGCAAGGAGAAAAACAATTTATGTGTTAAAAAAAAAAAGCCAAAAAACAAAAACTGCCAATCTGAAATACTCCACCAAAGGTAAGTCCTTGTAGCAAAATAATTTTGGCTGGATGGAATATTAAACCTGCTACTATGAATTTCACGCCTTGCATTCCTAAAGCAGATGCGGAGAGATGATGCCAAAAATTAATTGGAAATAATGCGGCTTGCCTTGTGTACTCTATCCAGTAGAGGGCACAGCAGATAAGCATTGTGTGCGTTGGTGACTTAGGGACTGATAAGGCTTGTTTGTAATTGCTTCTGTAAAGATATGTAGCAACATGCTTGGATGCTTATTTACATTTTGGAATGTGGTTCAGAATAGGAGGTTTAGATTTATAACTTTGGTTTTGTCTGTCAATACATGGGAGACTTTTGGTTGTTGTGAGCATTGTATTTACCAACGCACAATGTTAAATTGCTGGATTTAATTGTTACAGTACAGTGAATTATTCCATTATTTCTTACTTTTTTTTTATCCTAAGGAAAATTCAAACTTTCCAGGCTTCAGGGCAGGATAAAATGGCTCTGAGCATGTCAGTGTCTCAAGAGCACATTATTTTCTTATTGGATTGTATTAACTTTACAGATGGAAACGTGAAGGAGAATTAGAAGGCTTAGTGATGGGAAATTTGGAGAAGAAAAGAATAATGTCTTAAGATTTCTGGAGGGGTTAACTGGTAAGTCACTTTGAAAGCTGCCAATGCTGATTCTCATAGCAAGAGACACAGCGGACCCTAAAATGGTCAGGAACAAGGCCCAGAAGTGCTAGGAGAGAAGAGAAACTCGTGTCCCACTTGGAATTGCCAGAGGACAATCTCTCTCCCTCTCTGTCTCTCCCCACCCCCCTCACTGGCACCAATTTCTCTTGTGTAAACTCCTAACAGGGTAACTTTTCACAATCTAGGCGAAGGCAGTTTGGCAGTTCCACTTCATTTATATAACAAACACAGTTTCCTGCCTCGGATGCACATATTTGGAACCTAAAGGACAACAACATGACAGAAACATTCATCCATAAGCACTGTAATTTGCAGTTGAAGGAAAAGCTGTGGAAATAAACTATAATATCATAAAGCCTAACAGACAATAATCCTAAAGAAAAAGTCATAGACCTACCTCCCGCCAGGGACTTGGCTGTTCCCTGAGTATCAAGAGGCCAGGAGTGGGAACCATGAGCTGTCCTGGAATCCCAGTTGTGCTGCCCCCACCACAGACTCTTCCCTCTGGGGCTCTTGCCCACCGCTTTGGAGCTTCCCACACAATCTCCAGATCAGAGGCACCCCATTGGGAATGTGAGCTGGGGCAGAGACTCACCACAGAGCTGGCTTCTGGGGGTTGAGGGAGACAGGCATGTGGGCTCTGGGGTGGCAGGATCTTCCTTGTGTGTCCCTTTCAGCTTTGAACTTTTAAAAATATTTTATTTATTTACTTTTAGAGAGAGGGGAAGGGAGGGAGAAAGAGAGGGAGAGAATCACCAATGTGTGGTTGCCTCTCGCGCAACCCCGACTGGGGACCTAGCCTGCAACCCAGGCATGTGCCCTGACTGGGAATCAAACTGGTGACCCCACAGGCCTGCACTCAATCCACTGAGCCACGCCAGCCAGGGCTAGCTTTGAATTTTGTACCATTAGGCAAGTATTACCTAATTTAAATTTGTGGCGACCTGGAACGTGGACCAATAGATAGAGTGGCCTGCCCATTCCTAGACCTACTCTTGTGATCAGCCTCACTCCCTGCCACCTGTGTGTGTCACTTCCTCGCTCTTGTGCTTTTCACGTGGGAAGAATGATTCTTTCTCCCAGAGTCATACTCTACTGAAAATCTTGTTACCGTTTCTCCTGTGAAACGTTAGTTTGTAGTTTATACCACACTGTTTCTTTGCAAACGCACTCCTCCCTGTGTGAGTGGTGGGCGAGCAGGGCTGGGCGTAGGACTCCTGCAGCTGGAGGGCCTGAGAAAGACAACAGGGAGAGAATGGGGAGAGGCCATTTGTCATCAGAAGGGTTGTGGCAGAAGAATCTGACCTACAGGCTTATAAACCTAAGGGTTGCATTTTAGAGGATGAAATTTAAAGATAAGTTCACATTTAATGTGAAAGTTAAGGCTACTAAAGCTCTGCCTCCCACCCAGCTGTCAAAAATCCTATTGGTAGTATTGTCACAGAAAGTTGTACATGCACCCAAAATGGCAAAAGCCATGATTCAGGTCCTACATAGCTGCAGCTGCCAATAAAAATTACAAACCTTGCCTCTCAACTTGGATAGCTGATTCTTTTGCCTTAAAATCTTTGTAATCAGAAGCTGTATTTAATATCGTAAGTAACTACTCTTATGGCATATCAGTCAGGGTCCTGTGGCAACAAATGGAATTTATTCCAGCTAGGTTAAGCAGGAAGGGACTTAAGACACCACAAGGCATAAAATAGCTCACAGAATTACTGGGAGGGTGGAAGCATCAAGCTTGAGGTTGAACCTTTCCAGGATGAGCCCCAGACTGCAGAACCCAGTCACCCAGAGAGCTGCAGCCTCCTTTTGTATAGCCGGGAAGCTCTATGCCCAAATGGGAAGCTGCTGCTTCTGCCCCCCCCCCCCCCAGCTCCAGAACCATGACACCGTGCCACCCTTGGGAAGCCACCATGGTCAGGAAGTTCCCACATCTGCTACAACCTGAACCACCTACATGCCCACTAGAATCCACACCAGCAAATGGCTGACCCACCACGGCTTTCAACACACACAACGCTAGTGATCAGATGCAGAGAAATTAAATGTGCATCATGACTGCTTGCCAGCCAAAACACAGAGACTAGGGTTGTGTCTCACTGCCACGTCCCAAATCCCACACAAGTGCATCTCAGTGGCTGAACCATTCCCACGTCCGGAACCCCAGCCTGCATGTACCAGCTTCTGCAGTATAGAAGGCAGGTGAATTAAATTTTGAACATCAATACACTCACTACCTGTTACACTTCAAGTTACAGAGATAAAGACATCCTTAAAAAAAATAAAATAAAATAAAACTGCACAAGAGTCCATGGTTTCTTTTGAACTAAAACTAAGTGTGCATTCAGAAATGGACAGATTAGTAATGCAGAATTTTTCCAACAAGAATTTATATGACCCACAAGGGGGAGAAAATTGGAACTGTTGTAACAATATAATCAATAAAAAACATTAAAAAAAAAAAAAAGAATTTATATGACCTGAGATTAATACAACAAAAAGGGGGGAGATGGGAATTATTTTATTTCTTCCATCCTAGCAATAGAGGAAATTGCAAAGGTCAATGCATTGTGTCTGTTTATGTGATATTTGGAGCATGTTAATCAATACACGATTAGAACATGGTTCAGAAGGGCAAAAGGGAGCTAGCTGATTTTAGTCACCAAGAACACAGAAGCTGTTGGGAACTCCCCTGCTCTAAAGGCTAGAACTGAGAAAGGAAACTATTACATCATCAGGGGAATGGATTAAAGATATACAGTGGTTCTGGTCAGTCTGCAGGACCTGGGTCTGCATGCGGGAGCAATGAAATCAAGTCCTTCCACAAAGATCAGAGGGCCTGCCAATAGAAAAGGAACAAAACAAACCAAAGCATCTTCTACTTTTCTATTGTCATTTGAGGAGCTATCTTAGGACCGTTGGGCATAAGTGGCATGTATGCTTGGGACCCTGCAGAAAGGCAGACTAGGATGTGCCACTCATGTGTCAGACTTGGGACAAAGTTTTTCATGCTAAAGAACAGCTTCAAAAAATTTTCTGGGAATTCAAAATCAAATGACCCAAGAGTCTACACTACATACCTTGCTCCAACGTTTTCAGAAGCTGGAAGACTGCTTATAAAGCCAAACGTAACCTACAACTGAATAACAGAGGCCACAGATTGTGGAAGAGATAGAGGTGGGTAGGAGCAGAAAGACATGGAGGAGATTATCCTGTGGGGAACCCTCACGAAGCCTCCTGCAGTTTCCAGTGGAAAGTCAGAAATCCAGCTGAGAATCCGAGCATGAAACAGTAGCTGGTCCCGATGGCCACGCAGTCACCGCTACCCATTCAATTGCACCACCTTGAAGGGAAGCAGAGTCAACTGCTCTACAGCTTTGAGTGGCCTTCAGCGTAGACATGAACTGTTTTAATCTTTTCAATTATTCTAAAAGTAACTCTAACAGATTTTTAAAAACTATCGACTGACCTATGTGTCAGAAATAAGGAAAACGTAATATATTTTAGGGGGGTTATTATTTAATGAGGGCCAAATTGAAATAAAGAAGCACTTCCACTATAATGTAGTAACTGCCGTAACAAGGGAAACATAGAGGAAACTTACCCACACTCATAGTGGGGAATGTCACAAAAAGCTGAAGGTGGTGGGTGGGGGGGAGCTGAGATAGGGGGAGGAGGGAAGAATTGGCCAGGCAGGTAGGGGAGGAGGCAGGGGCAGGAGGAGAGAGAGTGTTTCAGGAAGAGGGAATCGCAAGGCAAAGCCCTAGAGTGGAGACAGAGTACAGCTCGTTCAGGGAATTTATGAGAATTCTGGTGGTTGAAAGGCAGAATTTGAAGTGGCCAGAAATGCAACCGTGCAGCAAACAGGGACCAGCTCAAGAAGGATCTTCAGAGCCACCTGAAAGAGATTGGGTTGTTATACTAATATAATGTTGTATGCCAATGGTCACTGAAAAATAAACTTAAGAAAATTTAAAAAATAATTTGGGTGGCATCTTGATGACAATGGGAAACTGCTGAAAGCATTTTAAAGTGGGGTGTGATGTCATGGGCCCAGGTGACCGTGATGGAGAGAACAGGTTAAGAGCAGAAGCAAGACAGGAAGAAGAGAAACAATGGGAGGTGGTCACAGTCCCACAGAGGTGATGATGTGGTCTGAGCCAAGTAAATGACTGGAAAGGATGAAGAATGGGCATATTCACATGAACCTCAAGTCTTTAATAGGCTCTTGCTGCTGCCAAGCAATCCTGATGAGCACAATCTCTGCTCTCCAGGACAACCATCAGGAGTTTTCTTCTCAAATCCAAACTCCAGCTCCTTTTCCTCCACCTCTTAGCTATCTCCTATTCAGTGAGAAACTGGAAGCCTTTAGAAAGGATTTCTCTCTTTCCTGCCATCAGACCAACTAGCTCCTGTAGCAATGTTCCCCTTCTCCACCCCTGAACCTTCCCCCTATTGCTAGCGGACCCTGAAGTCCTATGTCGGCCACCTTCTCAATGATTCTGCTCCTTCACGTCTTGTCCCTCTCCCTTTCCCTTCTATGATCTGACTTTGCTTCACCAAGACCCCCCAGTTCTGTTCTATCCCTTAAACCCACACTTCAGGCACACTGGCCCCAAACACTCCAAGCTCTTTCCTACCTGCAAGGCCTGTGTGAAAACTGCTCCCTCTGCCTGAAAACAGTTTACCGTTTGTACTGGGTGGATTAGTGCCTCCCCAAAACTCATGTCCGGCCCTAAACCCAATGACTTGTGTCCTTAGAAGAAGAGAAGAAGACACAGATGGATATAAGCACCGAGGGGAAAAGGTAGTATTTGCCCTCCAAGTGGTAGCCGAGTGTTAGGCAAAGAGTGAGTGGCCTGAGCCATTTTATAGACTGCTGTCCCGATTGGGATGTCTCAGCTTTAAGGTGACTTAGCAGTTTCCCATTCTCAGACTCTCCCCCAGATTCTCTGTCCAGACCACCTCCCAGGATATTGAACAATGACTCCCATACTGGGGTAGGGCTACATCAACACCCTTAAGACCCTGTTTGTTCCTGCCCAGGGCAACCAAAGAGTGAACTATACTTTTAGGCCCTGTTAACTTAGGCTTGATCTTCAATTTATCCTTAATTTGGAGGCATGAAAAATATTTCATCTTCCTCCAGCTTTTCAAAGTGTTTGCAGGTACCAGCTGCAGGAGCCTTGGGTAGCTGGGTAGGAAATCCACGTGATCCGTTTGGAACCTCTGATGCCCTCAGAGGCTGGCAGTGATGAGCAGTCCCCATCACAGGGTTGCCTCTCAACATCATTTCATGTGTTCTGGGTGGGATTTAATAAACACCAGAAAAGAGGAGACTTTGGCATCATGACACTGTTTCCTTTGCTATGTCGTTCACATTATGTTGGCCTTCCCCTCTTAGCTCGATGCAGGGGTGCCAGAAGTTCACAGCATTACCCCACTGCTCCCAGCTCCCTCCTGCCCAGGCCCTGTGCTCACTGCACCACACAGCCTTCCTCCCTGCCATCTGCTGGCTCAGAGCAGGATGCTCCCCACCTCCCACAGTTCCCTGAGTCCCCACTTAGCAACACTTCCCTCTGCAAGCATGCCTTCTGGCCACAGCCCTATTTCTTTTCCTTTGGAGATTAGCAGAAAGCTTCCCACATGGCTGTCTACTTACACATTTAGAATGCAATGTGTAATTTTGCTGTAAACTGAGACGTTTCTGGGGGAGGCCAGCGAACCACACTGAGCCTTCAAACATTCCTCACTAAGGCTGTTACCCAACACGCCTTTACATTTCACTGTCAAACCTGTCTGCTTCCTTGAGATGGCAGCAAATTTCCCTGATTCTTTAGATGGAGCTGAGCCTGCCTATCCCCAGCCTTATGGATTTGTGTCTCAAGGCACCTTCTTCCAGGAGCACTAGCCCTGGGTGGGGAGCAGGCATGTGGCACGTGGCATGTGGTCAGGGTCCTGAGCTCTGGGCCCAGGGGACTTGAGATTCCACCTTCCCTTCTCATTTGCCTCCTGGGGGGTCTTGGACCAGTTACCTAAACTTTCTTAATGGTGGTTTCTTCATCCGTAAAATGTGGGCAATGATATTTACTCCACAGAGGTTTGAAGAATTACATGATGTCATAAATGCAACCTGGCCCATCATTAAGTACCCATTGCTGTTACGCACACATCCCAGAGTTTGGCAGTGGCGCTCCTCTGACTTTCTTCCCTTCCTTCCCCTTCTGGCCCAAACTCTGATTCAGGCTCAGTTTGGGTGCCATCATGAGCTTACTTCACTTTCAGTCCAGAGTGGCCCTAGCAGCAGCTTCACTATTCCCAGGGTCATGCTGCTTCCCAAGCCCTGTGTTTGAATGCCAACTCTGCCATCTTCTAGTGGAGCAACATTAACCAAATTCTGGAGCTTCCTGAGCCTCACTTGCTGCCCTGTAGAATGGATACACTACTTACATGGAAATTTATACATTGGTAATACCCATGGGGGTTGACCCCCTGACATCCATTTTATCCCTCCTCCATCAGGTAGTGACAACATTACCAATGGAAGCTTCCAAAAGCCATCTTTTAACTATGAGGATAATACTGACACTATAGACTAATCAGCAAGACCAAATGAACCTGAATACCTTAGTAAAATATTTATAATGGTTGTCAACTTGTCTCTCCAATAGACTGTGGGCTTCTCTAAGATAGGGACTTTGATAGGTCCGGCACATAGTAGGCCTACAAGCAATGTTTAACAAATGAGAGTTTGCCAATCAATGAATAAAGAAAACAATATTCTAGGAAAAATACAATAGTACATGTAGACTCAAAAAATGGCATCCCCTGGCTGGTGTGGCTGAGTGGACTGAGCGCTGGCCTGCAAACCAAAAAGTCACTGGTTTGATTCCCAGTCAGGGCACATGCCTGGGTTGCAGACCAGGTCCCCAGCTGGGGATGCGCAAGAGGCAACCAAACATTGATGTCTCTCTCCCTATCTTTCTCTCTCCCTACCCCTCTCTCTAAAAATAAATAAAATATTTTTTAAAATGGCATAGTGTGTTCAAGAATAATGAGAAGTTCAAAAATGCGAAGGATATATGAAGAGAATTTGTGAAGCAAAAGCTTGGAAGAATGGTACTGGCCTGACAGTGAAAGTTTTCATGTCACACTAAAGACTAATTTTTAGAGCAATTTTAGGTTTTTAGAAAAAAAAGTCTAGAGTTCCTTATACTGCCTCTTTTCCTCATTCTCCCTCCAAAACCTACTGTTCCCCCTACTATTAACATCTTGCATTAGTGTGTTGCATTTGTTATAATTGATGAACTGATATATTAATATTAACTGAAGTCCATAGTTTACATTAGGTTCAATCTTGGTGTTGTATGTTTTATGGGTTTTGACAAATTCACGATGTCATGTACCCACCATTATTGTATCAGACAAAATAGCTTCACTTCCCTAAAAATCCTCTGTGCTCCACCTATTCATCCTTCCCCTTGAAATTCCTGACAATCATTGATCTTTTTATTGTTCCTATAGTTTTGCCTTTTCCAAAACGCCATATAATTGGAATCATACAGAATGCAGCCTTTTTAGGCTGGCTTCTTTCACTTAGCAGTGTGCATTTAAGAACCACCCCTCCATGAGTTCTTGTGGATTGACAGTTTGTTTTTATTTCATTGCAGAATAATATTCCATTGTATGAATGTACCTCTGTTTATCTATTCACCTATTGGAGGATACTTTGATTGTTTCCAAGTTTTCAGCAATTATAAATAAAGCTGAGTTTGCATGGATATGAATTTTTAAATCATTTGGGTTAAAATACCAAAGAGCCCAATTGCTGGATCTTATGGTAAGGCTATATTTGGCTTTGTAAGAAACTGCCAAACTGTCTTCCAAAGCAGCTGCTCCATTTTTGCATTCTTGTCAATGATGAGTGATAATTCCTGGTGCTGTGCATCCTTACCAGTATTTGGTGTTATCAGTTTTCTAAATTTGGGTCATTCTAATAGGTGTGTAGAGGTATCTTGTGTTAATTTGCATTTCCTTAATGACAAAAGATGTTGACCATCTTTTCATATGCTTATTTCCTACCATACAGCTTCTCTAGTGGGGTATCTGTTTAAATCTTCCACCCATTTTTTTTATTGGGCTGTTTATTTTCTTGAATTTTAAGAGCTCTTTGTGTATTTTGGATACAAGTCCTTTATCAGTATGCGTTTTGCAAATATTTTCTCCGATTCAGTGGCTTGTCTCTTCATTCTCTTAAAAATACGTTTTGCAGAGCAGAATTTTTAAAATTCTAATAAAGTTCAACTTATCTATTTTTCCATAGATTGTGTTTTTGATGTTCTAGCTAAAGTCATCCCCCAACCCAAGGTCACCTAGATTTCCTCCTTTTTTATCTTCTAAAAGTTTCAGTTTTGTGTTTTATATTTGGGTCAATAATCCATTTTGAGTTAATTTTTATGAAGGCATGAAGTTGTGTCTAGATTCATTTTTTGCACATGTCTATCCAGTTGTTTCAGCACCATTTGTTGAAAAAACTATTCTTTCTCCATTGAATTATTTATACTCCTTTGTCAAAGATCAGTTGACTATATTTATATGAGTCTGTTTTTTAGGGGGGCATCTATTCTGTTTTCATTGATCTACTAATCTGTTCTCTCACAAATACCACACTATCTCAGTTTACTGTAGCTTTACTCTAAGTCTTGAGGACAGGTAGTATCAGTCCTCCAACTTCTTTCTTCTTCAATATTTTGTTGGCTCTTCTGGATCCTTTGCCTTTCCATATAAACTTCATAATCAGTTTGTTTATATTCACAAAATAACTTGGGATTTTGATTGAGATTACATTAAATCTATAGATTGAGTTGGGAAGAACTGCCACGTTAACTATATTGAGTCTTCCTATCCGTGATCATTAATATCTCTCCATTTTTAAGATATTCTTTGATTTTTTAAATCAAAGTATATTTATTATTTTCCTCATACAGATCATGTACATATTTGTTAAATATATACCTAAATATTTCACTTTTGTGTGCTAATGTGAAGATTATAAGGCAATAGAAGTCAGAGAAGTTGCTAAGCAGAAGAGTAATACTGTATATATATTTTTAAGAAGATTGTACTAACAATGTGGAAGTGGATTAGATTTGGATAAAACTGGATGTAGGAAGACAAGTCGGGAGAATGTATTTTTAATGGTACAAATGGAAGTAAAGACCTAAATTGAGGAAGTGGCAGAAGGTATGGGAAGTGGTAAGTCTAACTAAAAAAATAAGGCACTAGTAAGAATGTTCTTTTTCTGAGAAACCTGAGCAAACAGGCGCTCCAACAGCCTTGATGATTATTCACCTACACTGATCTTGACATCCTGGGAAAGTGGCACTTAAAGACCAAAATGTCATTGTTAGCTGCCTGTTCCAGAATTCCTTTATTCCCCCAGCCCCCCTTTTTTCTGCCTAACATAACCCCAATTTTGCTCAATTATCCTCATTTTCCACCTGGCCAAGTACTACAGGGGAAGCCAGCTCCAGCCCCAGCTCCAGGGGTGGGTGGCCTGATTGGTCTAAGGGTGACCCCATTCTCCTTGCCAGGACTGGATCAAGAATGGGCATGTGGGCCAATTATTTCCTCCACCCCAAGTGAAAGCCGCGAAAAGAAATGGTCTCCTGCCTTGCTCTGCAGGTTGCCACATCTTTGTGGCTCCCAGGACCATTGGGGCCATGTTGCTATAAGTCTGAGGATGGAGCCAGCAGTGAAGGCCAAAAGTGTTGTTTAGCTGCTGAACCGAACGGAACCACGTTTCTTGATTGCGTAAGGCAATATGAGGTAGGATTTCTTGAGACTTACATCTGAAAGCATCCTCTCTGTTACACCTGTCCTTATTCAGCAACTTAGCTAAAGAAAGCTTGCCTGCTATCCACACACCCCTCTGAAGATGCTAAGTTCTTCTGTAGTATCATGTTAGATCATACCTCGAGGGTAGGACTTTGCCTGCTTGTTCACTGCTCTAACCCACACATCTAGAACCTGACATTTGGTAGGCACTTAACTGTCTAATGTACCCATGAATGATTTAGATCCAAAGAGCTAAAATCTGGATTATATTTGTCTAGCTACTCCTCATCCCTTGCTGTTTTCTTTCATTAAAATCTACCATTGAATTGTGATTGATGTACAGGGTGGGAACCTCCCCAAATTGGAATTATCTTCTGGAGGGTGAGCCCCTTGTAGTACGGGTGAGCCCCTTGTAGTACAGGTTCCCCCGACTAGGTGAGAGTTCTAGGAACCCATCTGTATCAGTGTACCAGCTGCCATTGTCATGAGAAGCTGCGTTTGGCTTCAGTGAAATTTTTTTGAAGGTTCTTTCAACGCATTTGCCCATTTCATGGTGGATGATTTATGAGTGCACCTGCCCACACTGCGCTCAGTGTTCAGCTGTTTTTGACCAAAAAATCGGCATGATTTCTGTAACCCACCGTTCCTATTCACCTGATCTCACCCTAAGTGACTTGTTTCTGTTTGCCCAAGTGAAAAATGTTTTCAAAGGGAAACAGTTTGTCGATGTGGAAGACCTAAAACAAAAAATATAAGCACTAAAAGGCATCAGAATTGATGAGTTCAAAAACTGTTTTTGAGCAGTGGAAAAACATCTTGATAGGTGTATTGCATCAGATGGACAGTATTTTGAAGATGACTAAAGTTTAAACACGTAAGAATAAATACACAATTTTTTTATAAATAAATTCCAGGCTGCCTTTACCGGTTTGCAAACTGAAGGGTCATTGGTTTGATTCCTGGTCAGAGCATGTGCCTGGGTTTTGGGCCAAGTTCCCAAGTGGCAACAGATAGTTGTTTCTCTTGCACATCAATGTTTATCTCCCTCTCTTTCTCCCCCTCTCTTTCTCTCTCCCTTATCTTTCTGAAAATAAAAAAAATAAAATATTTCAATAAGTAAATAAACAAATAAATAAATTTCAGGTTTTTTGGGTCCCCCCCTTGTATGCTTTTGACGAATACCAAAGATGTTAGCAGGAAATAGCTATGCCAGAATAGCCTCTGCATTTGCTACATAAAATGATTGCCAAACACACGGTATGATGTTTTCAGAGTACCTATACAAAGTCTCTAAAAAGAAACTAATACCGGGAAAAAAAAATGCCTTTGGAGAATTGTTTTGCTTCTTTCTAGTAGAGTGTATAGACTATCTAATTGGGTGTCCTTTTTGCCATGGCTGCCAGGAAGCTCAGAATCTAATATGATGTTAAATCACAATAACTATTACACTTCACAGTCAGTGCTTGCTTCTTCCCTCTTTCCATGGCTTTGCTTTTCTAATTTTAGATGAATGAACTTATTGTGTTTGCCTTTATAGTAAGTTGCTTCAAATCCTTTTCAGAAAGAGGTGCATATATAAAAAAATTAACAGCTCAATTCTAAAAAGCCATGCAGAGACTGAGTTGGCACCACTTGCTCTTTGTAATAGCCTGGGAGGGCCCCCAAAGTAGCCTGGTGCTTTATCTTTATAAACACATGTCAGCCAGAGTAGCGGTGCTCACCGGAGATCTCCGGAGACAAGGGCAAAAATCACCCGTCATTTTCTACTGAATGGGTGTCTGGAGGACCATTCAGGCTCCTAGTGGCTGGATTTGGTGGGCGGATTAACATGGAGAGCCCTTGGAAAATCAGCATCGCCCCTGCCTGCACCGGCTATTGTTCCAGAGGTGAGTGTTCTGTCTAGTTTTGAAGATAGAATCTCCCTCTTGCCTGGCCCCCCCACCCCACCAGCTTTGCACACAGACTCCTGTGTCCTTACTCCGACTCTGGGCCACAGGCCTCTCCAGCTAGCCCTCTGTGCCAACTGACAGAGGGTGCTCTTGTATAGCGGATCTGACTCCCTCCCCACAAAGAGTTCCCGATGCCTTCCAGCTCTAGCCAGGCTGCCTCCACCCTCTGGGGGCCCTGGAACCCTCACGTGGAGCAAACTGCTTCTTTTTTTCCCCCAAAGGCTGGCCTAGGCCTCACTGCCAAACCACTGCTTTGCTGGCCTCATTCCCCTTCAAGCTTGTGTGCTCTCTCTCTGCACCTCAATTTTCGCACAGGTGGAGTAGAATGAGGCTAAATTTGAGGGTTGGGGGTAGGCAAAGTTTGGTTTGCTGATATCATGTGTGTGTTGGAGAGAAACGGAGGAAGGAAGAGAGAGAAGACATTGCCCTCTCAGAGCTCTGCAATAATAGATTTCATGATTTAATTGGAAATTTAGTAAATCTGCTAAAACATTTAGTGGTTTAAATTTTTCCTGTTCTGCAAAGAAACAAAGACTTCTGGTTCACTCTATGTCTTTCAACAACTTTAATTTCATTTGTAGATTATGGATGGAAGTAGCATTTCCACTCGATTGCATACTGGGCATTAAGAAGACAAAAACCTTCATTGTTTGCAGTCCTCAGAATTTTTTTTCAGACATTAAGCTGTAGGTGGTATTCTTTATACCTGATATCAGAGCACTTTTGTCAGGCGTTTAGTTGACAGGATTTACTGCAGCCCATCCTAGGTGTGTGAAGCAGTGAAAACAAGAAAATACTGCATTCAGGTGGGCAGAAAGCGGAGCGCATAGGCCCTTCGGCCCGATCGGGTAACTGCTGCTTTTCAAACTGTGTAATTAAAGACCTTTAGAGCTCTTCGAAGGGAATTAATTAGTAGAGAAAGGCTGTTTTGTTTACAGTCTTAATCATCAACATAATCAAAAGCCAGCCTTGATATTGGTGGCAAATTGGACTGAGTTCTCTAGAAGCCAAGAAT
The DNA here is from genome assembly GCF_987537825.1 of Furipterus horrens. Classification (NCBI taxonomy): domain Eukaryota; kingdom Metazoa; phylum Chordata; class Mammalia; order Chiroptera; family Furipteridae; genus Furipterus; species Furipterus horrens. Next base: position 176,882,823 of record NW_028327173.1, read on the forward strand.
GATTCATGCAGAGGTTTTCTTGTTTCTGGAGGTTTGTTCCATCTGTGCATTCACTTGCTATTGGGTAGAGGCGAGAAGACAGAGGGGAGAGGGGTGCATTGTGGGTAGGGTAGGAGGAGGCACGCTCAGTATTGTCAAAACACCTGCAGCCTCCTGTGGAGTTCCCATTGCTAATACCCTCCTGTACATGGTGCGTTGGCAGGTTGGGATTAGTGTTTAGGTTCACTGTCTGGATGGTTTATCCATGAGTGACTGTGCTTCAGGCCCAGGCCACTGCCCTGGGGAAGCCCTGAAGACATCGCCTGGTAGTGTGGCACCGTAGATATCAGCATATTGGCCTGGTGGCATCAGAAACACTAGAGTGCTTCGTAATGAATGATGATGTCTAGGTCTCAACCAGTCTCTTCTAAGATGGGACTCAGGAATATGTCAACTCACTATCTGGGTGCGTCTGATATGCATCCAGGTTTGATTTGCAGAACTACTACCTAAACCATTTGGCAACTTTTTGGTGAAAGGAGATGAGCATGAAGTAGGGAGAAAGGCTTGGGTACCCCATGGGGTTCACCTTGGTCCAGAAAAGGTCAGCCACAAGGTAGGAGGCCCATGGACTAAAGCTGCTAGGATGCAGGGTCACTCTTTGTGAAATAGAAACAAACCTTCACCTTGAAGCATCATCTATAAACCTCGCCTGAGCAATAGGGGCCATTCTCCACACCAAGAAAGACTGTAGGGCAGCTCCCTTTCCCCCAGAGAACCCTATACCATGGGGTCAGGAAATGTTCAGAAGGACCAGCGGGGTGAGGGGTAGGGCGGTGAGTCAGTCACACAACTATCCCATTTGTGAGGGGCACGTCTCAGTGGAATCTGAGTTTTGTAGGCCCAGTTTCATCTGATGATCTGGGAGATAACATTCCAGGTCCTGTCTTGCCTTGGTCACAACAGGAGCTCAGAAACTTCCTCCGCTATCCCAAATTGTGTCTTTCCCTGGCTACATCTAGGATCCAGACCCGCCATTTTCTCTGGATTTTATAGAACATTTAGTCCTGGCCCTTCAGTTTCATTTTCAATGACCAGTTTCTACTCTAAGAGTAATACAAATACTCTATGTTGTTAAAAAGAATTTTTTTAAACAAGTAGAGGTGTTCAAAGTGGAGAGTGGAAGCTCCCCCTATCATCTCACCCTTCAGAGATAATTCCTCTTAATGGTGTCAACCACCTCATTTCCAAGACACCAGGGTTCAGAAAGGTGAAGTCAGCGCTTCTGTGGCAGAGCAAAGACAGGGGTCCCCCCTTTTGCAGCCCCATGCTTTCCCCACCTATGACTCTGAAGGAGGCCTTAGCACCCCAGTTGTCAGAAACTTGGATACTACCAACAGGGAGATGACTAACTCACTTCTCATGCATTGGTAAAGGTGATTGGCACTCTTCTCTAGAAGCCTGAAGCCACACCTCAACACCAGATTCTTCCAGGTGATAGGAAACACCCTATGGCTGATCCCTCCTTCCCCCTCTCTGATCTTTACACCATCAGTTTCTCATTACACAATTGACAGAGGTTACTGATTCTCAACAAGGAAAGCAGAACTGAGTGCACTCTACAACGGCTGGTGGCTGGGGTGTCATAGGGGGAGCAAATAGGGTAAGGCAGGTGGAATTACAGTCCCCGAGCAGAGCCCTCTGTGCTACTGTGAGTTCTCCTAAAGGCCTTTGCACTTTCCCCCCAGCATTCCTGTAAATGCAAGCCTGCTGTGGTTGTCACATCTTTCTACAACATACAATCAGATGAGGGATGGGGAGTGGAGAGTGGAGAATTAAATACCCTTGTTTCCCAACTAATGGGAGGCATCCAGGTGCAGTCCGGTTACAGGGAAAGGCTTTCAACAACAAAGTGAAGGTTTATGCTTCATGGTGCATCTTGTTTTGTTCAGTAGGCCCAGTGAACAGTAGTGCTCAGCCCAGCTCTCCATATTTGCAGAGTCATAATACAACAACAATGTTTCATTATATTAACCTGTCATGTATTAAGCATCAAGTATGTGCCAGGCACCAGGCTAGGTGCTTCACATAACTTATCTAATCTACTCTCACAGAAAGCATTATTATCATCTCCATTTATAGATGAAGAAACAGACTCAGAGATGGTACACAAGGTGCCAATCCAGGTCGATTTGATTGCAGAGCCTGACAATTTATAAATGTATGTGCTGGCCTGGGGTCAGAACTTAGTCTATACCTCCTACACCTTAGACAAAACTTACGGAGAAAGGCAAGGTCAGCTAAAGTGAGGACTGCTGTCCTGCCCTGCACTCCAGTAAGTGGCTGTCTATCTGTCGTGTTGGGTGGAACTTTGGGGGACACCATCTTACCTGAACACATGACAACTGCAGTTGCAACTGGGACTAGGAATTTGTTATTATACCTTGCTGATTTATTTATTTTATGTTTAATCTCCTTTTCCCCTAGAAAAATGATCTCCACTTCTTTAGAAACCCTTTGCCAATAATGCTGTTGACTGCAGTAATGTATACTGCCCACAGCATTTGACAAAGAAATAAAGGCTCTGTCAGGTCCAGGGTGGAGGGAGGCCCTGGGCGCTCTATCAGTGGGGGAGACCCAGCCAGCTTGGGAGTCATATTCACGAGAGCCAAGAGCCCAGAGTGGGTTTTTTCTTTTTTCCTTTTTACCATTTAAAAATTCAAGTCAGTAAAGCCAGGTTCTTGGTGTGCCCTCCCCAACCCCTGCCCCAAGTTACCTCTTGCTTTTTTAGCTTAGTCTGAATCCCCTGTGTATTTACCATACCATTGTTGGAAGAGACTTTCATTTAATTCTCTTTTCTCTTCTCTGGGCTCCTCCTTCTCTCCCTCCTTCCCAAATGTTTTAGCATCTGCTAATCCCAGTTGGAAACCTTAGCAGATAAAAGTCTTGTTCTGTGCAGATTGCTTCCAGAACAAATATGGGGGGTAGATAATTTAGCATTCGGTTTCAGGGGGGCTTAGGGTGGGGGCTGCAGAGGACAGCACCTCTCCCTCATAAGACATCCAGTAAAAGCAAAGGCAAAGTAATTCCAAGCTCAGATGGAATGCATGTAGATCAGGTTCATTTCCAGAATGGCTGCTGCCTGCGTTTAGGTGATATTAGAAGCCACCATGACAGCAAAGTAGTTTTATGCATAGCGGCTTAGCGAACACTCTGAGAACTAGTTTAGTGAAGCTATCGCGTTGAAAAATACCAAGTCGCAAAGTTTTAATGAAAGTAAGTGTGGATCAACGTATCATAAAGAGCATCCAGGGGGACTTAAAAGATCCATGGGTGGAAATTAGAATGGATCTTCGGGATTTATTTGGCAAAGCCCGTCTATTTTGACCTTTTTTCCCTTTAATATTAAGGCTACTGAAAGTGTGTTTTGTTTGGCTAAGGCCTGAGGAGGACAGCAGCTATTGGGGCTTTTACACGGATGCTGCCACTGAAGTTTCGGGGCATTAATTGACTGATAAGGGCCCAGGCATCAAATAGCAGAGAGAAAGGCCATCGGAGATTTTCTTGCTTTATTTCTCCCTGCACTTCATTTACATCTTAAGCCATATTGGTGATCCAGATTTGAATAAAGCCACAGCTTAAGCAGTGATTAGATCTCAATAGCTTGGATTTTCTATAAAATTGCTGCATTTTTACTAGATGTATTTAGAAATACTGGTGAAAACTGACACCTTGGGTAACTTTATCATTTAAAATGGAGCTTCGGGTGAATAAAAAGAAAGGAAAAAAAAAAAAAAAAAAAAACAGCGAAAACGGGGGTATTAGTCGCCAGGTCTTTGACTCAAGCAGTGTTAGGGGTTAGAGTTGGACAAAAGCCAAGTGCAGCGCGACCTGGGCGAGAAAAGAATGGAAATGAGTCAACCCACCACCTTCCCCTCAGCCCTCTCCCCAAAATGTTAATCGAAGCAGTAATCCCATAACCTGAAGAAACATAAGGAAGCCAAAAGGAATATATAATGCAACAAGGAGCTTTTTTTATTCTGAGATTTTTTTTTTAATCATGAAACAATATTTTTAACTCTAAGGTTAACCTGCTAATCCTTAAGCTGGTGATATGACAGTGTCAAATGTGATGGGATTTTGTGATTCTCATTATTGTTATGTATTGTTCTTTCCCGGTATCCCATATTAATATTTATAAATGCCCTTTTTATAGAACCAAGAGGACCAAAACCCATTATTAAATTTTTAAAATGGACAAACCTCACATCCAATATAGTTGATTACAATTTAGAACAAAAAGGATTTCGGTAGTAATCCACTTCTTGTCTCCCGTCATTGTTGAGTTGGGGAGGCAGCAGAGCTCCTGATGTAATTTTTTTTTTAACTACTGTTTGCACAAAGTAACATCCAAGTGACAGCGAATAACAGAGTACTGATCCTGCTCCACAAGAAGGAAGTGAAAGGCCCCATGAGCAGGTAAGAGGGCATAATGGAGAAAAGGTGTGTATTTAAAATGCTAAGTCACCCACCAAGAGCAAGGGCAAAATGAAAGAATAGATTAAAATTTTTAAAAGAGTGAGGTTGTTCATTTGGTTGTTTTCAAGTGCCTCATTTTACTTGACAAGTGGCCTCTGAAGGGTTCAGTAGGCATCCATGTGTGTGAAAGAGGAAGTCTCTGTAATAGAGAGGCGAATCAATCATTCCACCGCCTAACCAGAGACAGGAATCAAAACTGACAACTAATCTACCCACTCTGTTCTCCTTTTGGATCCACAGGATGCAATCAAACATCTTTAAAGTCAAACAGGAAGAAAAAGTCTCTCTGCCCAGCTCAAGGACTTTACTATGTTCCCAGTTCCGGGCAACCAAGAAGAGTCTTCAGCTCCAGAGAGGAATATTCATGGAAGAAAGATATTCTATGGCCAACTGGCCCCACTATTCCCTCTGTCTCCCAAAGGGCCTGAAAAATGGTACACTGTAATTAACAAGAGTGTGTCAGACTGATTGGCTGTGCTTGGGGGGTTGGGGAGAAGGGTGTCTGGGTGCTCTGGTTTTGCAGAACAATTTGGAGGAGAAAGGGTAAAATCTCTGCTTCTGAAGCCAAAAACCTGAAGCAGTTACAACAAATTGTTAGAAATGCCTCAGCTCTTATCCTTTTGGAGCAGTGTTTTCATGGGGATGTTTTTATTCTTGTTTTGTTTTTTTTTCCCCCCCAACTTGGTGTCTAAACTTCAGAATCAGAACTAAGTGTGAGTCCTGGCTCTTCCCATTCAAGCTGTGTGATCTTAGGCAAGTTAGTTAATCAAATTTCCTTGCTTATAAAATGGGGAAACGAACCTCTACTTTATGCTGTTTTTGTGAGGATTCAATGAGATGACTACATGATATACAGGATGCCAGGCACATAGTAAGCCTGCAAGGAATAGCAGCTCTATTTTATATATTGATGAGCTGAGATCTGAGTCTCTGGGTAATTTTCTCTTTTATCCTCTCCTAGGTTGGGAATTGCAGCCCATGCATGTGGATCTTTGTAACTATAGGTTTGCACATGCAAAAAATAAATCCAGTGGGGTCTGCAAGGGCCCAGGTAGCCTGAGGAATTTCAGGCTATGTTTGGCCTTCAGGAATAGAATACCAGGGCACTTGTTTTTAAACACATCTGAGGTATTTTCCAACTCAATAAGAAAAGAGGAGTCAGAACTGATGCCTAGTGGTTCTGACAGTTATTCTATTATAGTGAAGAGTCACAGCCACAGAGGTGTGTGTCAGCTCCCAGCTGAGGAGCATTGTTTGCTCAAAGCAGCAAAGTGTAACTCAATCCCTATGAAACCCAAGTTTGGTGAGGCAATGAGAAGGCTATTCATCATGACCAATCTTTAACAGAATTTGGCCTCACCTCTGGGGAAACATGTCTTATGTTTCATGCATGTTTAATAGCCTGGGTTTGCAATATAGATTTTTGTTCAGAAACTATGCTAAGGATGCAGACTTTTCAGATTGCTCGAACATTTGTCACCCTACTTCTCCCTGAAGTCCCTAATGTTCTCCTGTCATTAAGAGCCTCGATTTGAACTCCTCTTAGAGGGAGTCCTCCTTAGTAAGGTTAGAGATTTACCAGGGTAAGTTTCTCCTCCTTTCCATCGGGGCCCCCAGACTTCTTTCCACACTGGCCTCTGGTAACTGATGACTTGAGTAGGCCTTGTGGGACTTCCCGCTCCACCATCGCTCACTGCCCCCAAACTGTTCACCTCCCACTGACTTATCAAAATGTACCTGTCTTCTGATCCATGTCCTCAGAAGGACCCTGAGGGGGAAACCTGGCATTAAGGTAGACAGCTCAATAAAAGATTGATCAGGATTCAATTTACATAGTCTGTGAGTGACATCAGCCTAACGGAAGAGTGACATTCTCCTGCAGAGAACATGTCTTCCATGCCAGGCAGTTTTGGTGCCCTTTCTCACAAAGATGGAGGCCACCTTTGAGCTCCAGTTGTTACTGAGGCCACACCTGTGCCCAGTGGTAGCACTTTTCTCGACTGTGCTTCCTTTCCCCTGCGTTCTGCCCTGGGCTTCGCTCCTCCCACTGCCGGTGGGACCCAGCACAGCGATGCTCACGCACCCATGCACAAACCTGGGCTGCGAGGGAGTCAGCATGCCCCAGGGCAGACTTGGACCAGTGAAGACAAGAGCCAAGTGGTGACACTCCCCTTGCCCCTGTCTTTCACATGGTTCCTCAGGAACTGCCCCTGCAGCACTGCTTTCACTTGCCCATGGTGGTGACCAGCTACCTAACGCACCCCTGGACTGGCCTTCCCTGCATCCTTGTTTCGTTCTCCCTGTTGCCCCACTCCAGATCCCTAAGTTCCCTTCTCAAAACAAACTACCTGCACACAGGCCCTTCCTCTTTTGGGGAGAAGCCAAGGTAAGACAGCTTTTCCAACAGAGAACTTCTTAAAAAGCTCCCCTAACCTAAGACAGTACATCTCCACAGGGGGAGTTTCTGTGCTATGGGTTATATGGGTGGGGATTGGGGGGTGAGCAGAGCTCTTCATTTGAGCTCCCATAGCTGCCAAGCCACGATTCTCCAATGGTTTTGGGTTGTCATGACATGCTTATTTGTTTGTCTCCCCTTTATACTGATTTAGGAGCAGCATTTCTCTTTCTGTAGCTGTGTGCATAGTGCAGTGTATGGCAGGCAGTAGATACTAAGCATATTTTTGATGGGTAAATAAATAAATGAGTGAATACAAGAGAACCTGGCTGCCTCATAGCACATCTATCCTAGTTCACTGTTTACCTAAACCCAGTCTACAGCCCCCAAAATACAATATAAAAATTTAAGTTAAATTTTAGGGAAGTAAAGAAGAAACACTCTAATGGGTAATGCCCCTCACATACTAGAAACACCTTGGTCATTGCCACACCCTTTCGATGGTACCCCTGTTGAGAACACTGCTCTGACTACTGAGTAGCTGATCCGATCTTAGTTCCTTTCTTATGCCTCCCCAGGTTGATCCTTTAGGCATTATTTGCATCTGTATGGACGTTCCTTCAGGGATTGCTCTAGGATCAGGTCTTTTCTATAGTTTCAGAATCATTCAGGACTGAAGTGATGCACATATTTTACCTGGACTCCCCATAATACAAGACCATGCCATCTTGGGAAATTGGTACCAAGAAGAGAAACTCATTTGAAAAGGCATCCCAGAGTGCCAACAAGCTTCGTTCAGATTCCCTTGTCTTCTTTCTAAAGCATCACATGCAACTGTAAGATTTTTCCCTGAAATCCGTACATTCCATTTGGAAGACGCTGAGTCCAGTGGGCAGGGAGGCAGGACATCAATGGGAGAATGTAGCTGCAGTGGCTGAGCCCCCTGTGCAGCCAGGAAGGTTCAGCACATCTGTGTCATCCCCACAGCTGGAAGACATATTCTCTCACTGGCTTAAGTGGCATCTAAAAGCCTTAGTTACTGTGAAGCATTTGGAACAATTACAAGTGTGTACATGAGTTTATTTTAAATTTAGTTTCCCAGCTTGTTAAATGAGAAACTGAGATTTAGCAACATCTCTGCAACAAGAGTAGTTTCAGAGAACTGAAGTAGGTTTAACCTTGCCTTGTTAACAGCCATGATTTATGATTAGGATGCTTTTGATTGCAAGTTATAAAAACTTCAAATCAAACCAATATGGGCAACTTCTTATCTCACATGACAGAAAGAGGTATGGTCAGTACCAGAGCAGGCTGATTTAGCAGCTCAAAAATGCCACCAAAGACCCAAGTTCTCTCTATTCTGCCATCTTAAGTGTCTGCCTCACCCTTGGGCTAAGAGCAAGACGGGGTCCTGGGCCTCACACTCAGACCCAAAAAATCCAGAGGAAAAACAGAGGCTACCTTTTTCTTCTCTTGAGAGGAAACATTTCCCAAACGCCCTCTGTCAGACTTCATCTCATATCTCATTCTAGAACAGCAGAATAGCTTAAGCTAAACTATTCTCTAGTGAGAACTAATCCCTGATCTCAGTGGTCTCACACAGCAAGGGTGTAATTCTAGCTCCATGCAAAGTCTGCTTTGAATCCGGGAACTTTCTAGGGTGGAGATATCTATGAGTAGGCTGGGAAGTCTTGCAGGCACCAGCCTCTCCAAGCATCCTCCCACTGGCTTAATCTCATATGCATCCCAAAATGATACATGTCACTTTCATTTATGGCCATGAGTCATATGGCCCCTACCCAGTTGCAAGTGGATGGGGAAGTGTGATCTTTTATGTCCTAGGGAAGCATAATAGAACCAGATACGAAAAACGCTGGAAAGGCTCCACCACTGTGCTCAATCCTGACCAATCTCTGGCCAGGTCAGTGGGAGGAGAGCAGTGGAAAATGGTTAGGCTAATCTAAGGTGGGATGGATGTTGGGGAGTAAACCATAAAACCTCTTCAGGTGGATTGAAAATTAAAAGGCAACAAATATAAACCTTTGAAATTCTTGGAAGAGGACACAAATCAAGGAGCATTTCATTCTGGATTGCTCATGTATTGGTTATCCGGTCTTTGATTTGGTCAACCAAGAAAAGTAGAATGACGACTCTAGTCACCTGTGTTAGAATCTCAGGTAAACATACCACCAAGTCCCTTTTGCCTAAACAATTTGAATTTGGAAATATAGATTTCCAACATCAGGGTTCATTAGCACATCACTATGTAATATTTGAGGATCCATAAAATCTTTTTGACCTTGCAGAGAAATCTCTATTAAATTAATAATATTCTAATAACTATGCATGGTGTCAGATGGGTGCAAGATTTATCAGGATGATGACTTAGTAGGTTATGTAATGTCTAATCATTGAAACTAATATAATAATGCATGTCAACTACATGCAATGACAAATGAAAAAAATTATATTAAAAACTCAATTAAGTCCCTAGTAATCACGCTCAGTCCTGGATGTGAAGATGAAGCTGGTGGGCAATTTTGGAAGCTCTTTTTCCCCCAAACCAAACACAGAACACTATGAAAACATTCTTCATGTCCTCTTAATTACTCAGAATGGGACTCAAACTCTACTCTAAAAGGTAGCCTCTACCATACTTTAAAAAGTTTCTTTCAGTCCTCTAGCCCACCCAGTGACCCAAACTATATTGAAATTCCCCAGAGAATTTTAAACCATGCAGAAACAGAAAAAAAATGGTAAATAACTATCAATACATGCAGCTTACACCTGGAGAGTCAGCCTGAGTAGTCTTAGTATGTGGCTCAGGAATCTACATTTTTTAATTTATTCATTTATTTATTTTTAGAGAGACAAAAGGGAGAAGAAGGGAGATAAGCAAGGATGTGCGACAGAAACATTGATCCTTTGCTTCTTGCACACCCCTCTGGCCTGCAACCCCAGCACGTGTCCTGACAAGGAATCGAACCAGTGACCTTTTTGGTTTGCAGGATGATGCCCAACCCTTGGAGCCACACCAGTCAGAATCTGCATTTTTAAAATAGCCTCTCAAGTAATCAGGATGTGCTGCCAGGTTCCAGATCACAGCTGTCTGTCCATAGATAAAGGGTCCCCTATTTATAGTTTTTTCTTCACCTGATGGTTAGTTTATTTAACAAAGGACAATCTTCCTTAGGTCATTAGAGCAAGAAAGTGATGTTTACTGAGCTTAATAGAATAGTAAATCCACTATGCAGTCACTTTGTCATAGGTTATTTTGTTTTTTGATACTTTTCTGATAAGCTGAATAAGGATGTCTCTAAAGAATGAAGATGTCTCTCAAGAGAGCAGAGATGCTTCTTCCTGATTTGACTCTTGATAGAATAAATTTTAATGTAATTGAGCCCATCTTAAATATATCCTCTCATTATAAGCAGAAGTATCTGCTACTGTTCATCACTTGCTGCTTAGCATAGCAAATATTGGATCATGGAAGTTTTGCTTCCACTCTCTGTACCTCAGTTTACTCATCTGTAAAGTGGAGATAGCAATAGCACCTCTCACAAAGGGCTGTTCAAAATTAAATGAGACAGAACAGAAAACCTAGAAATAGACCCACACAAATATGCCTGACTGAATTTTGACAAAGGTGTTGAAAAAATAATTCAATAGAGGAAAATAGGCTTTCCCAGGTTGCTGATGCTGGAGCAATTGGATACTCATGGGGGAGATAGGTGGGGAAAGGAAAGACCTCAGTCTCATATCTGATACAAAAATAAACTCGAAGTGGCTCATAATCTTAAATCGAATATGAAAACTATAAAACTTTTAGAAACAAACATCGCAGGAAATCTTTAGGATCTAAGGCTAGGCAAGGAATTTTTTTACTTGGCACTGAAAGCATGCTCCATAAAAGAAAAAAAAATCAATAAATTGTACTTCATCAAAATTAAAAGGTTTCTCTGCAAAAGACCCCGGTAAGACAATAAAAAAAAACAAGCTACATTGTGTGAGAAAATATTGCAAATCATATATCTGATAAAGGACTAGTATCTAGTATATGTATATAAAACTCAAAAACTCAAAACAGCAGTAAAAAATGAACAATAATCCACTAGAAAATGCAAAAGACATGAAGAGATATTTCATCAAAAAGGATATACGAATGATAAATAAGCACATGAAAAGATGTTCAACATCATTAAGGAAATGTAAAATAAAACTACAGTGAATTATCAGCACACACGTATCAGAAAGACTAAAGTAAAAGAGTTTATAACACCAAGTGCTGGTGAGTTTGTGGAGAAACTGAACTGCTCTTACATTGCTGGTGGGAATATAAAAGTCTGACAGTTGATTAAGAAACTAAACATGCAACTGTCATACAGCCCAATAATTACACTCCTGGGCATTCATCCCAGATGAGTGAACTTATGTTCGCATACACACCTGTATGCAAATGTTTATAGAAACTTTACTCATAATAGCCCAAAACTGGAAATGAGGCAGATGTCCTTCAATAGGTAAATGGTTAGACAGACTGTGGTACATCCATACCAGAGAATACTACTCAGCGATACAGAAGAAGGAACTACTGATGCATGAAACAATCTGAATGAATCTCCAGACAATTATGCTAAGTGATGCAAAACAAAAAAGATTACATGCTGCATAATTCCATTTATATAACATTCTTGAAATGACAAATTTCTAGAAATGGAAAACAGGCTAGTGGTTGCCAAGGGTTAAGAAGGAGGGTGAGGGCGTGAGGAAAGTAGGTATGTCTATAAAAGGACAACATGAGGGATTTAGGGGTGATGGAAATATTGTGTTTCTTGACAACAACCTGTCAATATCTGGTTCTGATGTTCTATACTTCTGCGAGATGTTACCATTGGGAGAAACTGGGTAATGGATACAGTCCCTCTCCTCTTATTTTCTAGAATTAAATGAGAATGCACATCTATCTCAAACTAAAATTATAACGAAAATATTAAATGAGTTAATATTGATGACAGGCCTTTAGTACACTTAACTGTTATTGATTGGACTTTACCGCAATCATGTAATACCACTCCTGTTTTATCCTTCTGTCCCTTCTGTCCCTTCTGACATGCCATGAGTCCATGTGTTACAGCAGAAAGGCAGTGTTTGCTGGAGTCACACTCAAGTTCTTATCATAAGTGACACTGAATCAGCTGTGACATTGGGCAAGATAAAGTCTTTCTTGAACCTTATTTATTTATCAGAGAAATGAGGATAATATTATTTCCTTCTGTGCTCATCACAGGGCTCTGGGGTTTACCTGTGTGTTTGTTTAAGAATCAAATATAAATTTTTGGAATATTTGTTCTAGTTCTATGAAATAAGCCATTGGTATCTTAACAGGAATTGTGTTGAATCTATACATTGTTTTAGGTAGTATGGACATTTTAATGATGTTAACTCTTCCTATCCATGAATATGGTATATTTTTCCACTTATTTGTATTTTCTTACATTTATATGAAGCCATAAAAGACCCAGAATAGCCACCAAAATTTAAGAAGAACAAAGACGGAGGAATCATACTACCTGATATCGAATTATATTACATGGTCATAGTAATCAAAACAGCATAGTACTAGCATAGAAACAGACACATAGATCAATGGAACAGAATGGAGAGCCCAGAATAAACCCATGCCTTTATAGTCAATTAATATTTGACAAAGGAGGCAAGAACATACAGAGGGGTAAAGATAGTCTATTCAATAAATGGTGTTGGAAAAATTGGACAGATATGTGCAAGAAAATGAAGTTAGGCCACCTTCTTACACCATACACATAAATAAACCCGAAATGGATTAAAGACTTAAATGTTAGGCTCAAAAAAATAAAAATCCTAGAAGAAAACATAAGCAATAAAATCCCAGACATTTTCACTTGGCAATATTTTTTTCTGATATATCTATCTCCTCGGGCAAGGGAAACAAAAGAAAAAAATAAACAAAACAGAGTACCTCAAACTAAAGTTTTTGCACAGCAAAGAAAATCATTACTGAAATAAAAAGACAACCCACTGAATAGGAAAACATATTCATCAATGGTACATCTGATAAGGGGCTAGTATCCAAATTTCATAAAGAGCTTATAAAAATCAACACCAAAAAGACATTTAAAAATTTAAAAAATGGGCAAAGGGGGACTTCCAGCCAAGATGGAGGCATAAACAGACACGCTGCATCTCCCTCCACAACTAAGAAGGAATATAACTATCTCAAAATTGGAAACAACCAGAAGTCCCAGAAAATCAAACTGCATGAAGTCCAGCAAACAAAAATATAAAGAAGAAATACAGTACTCATCCAGACAGGTAGGAGGGGTGGAGCTGGGGCAGAAAGGATGCAGTGTGGTGGCAGCAGCAGTGGCGGCAGCAGCAGGCCAGCAGAAAGTGCAGTCACATATTTTAAAGTCAGGAGAGACACCTCGGGAGTGTTCCCAGCTCCTCACCAGACCTAGCAGCTCAAGGTCTCAGCACTGGGGAAAATCAAGCCTCATTGCTTCTGACTGTGCAGACCAGTGGGGGCTGGGGTGGAGGCAGACACTGCCAGTCTCTCAGCAGAGTCCGCTTGTTCGAAGGGCCCCCATGATCCTAGAACGTCCACAGACCCACCCACTCTGGGAATGACGGCCAGGGAAGCAGCTAGAGGGGCACCAGTCCAGTGCAGAAGTGGGAGAGGTGCCTGGAAAAGGGGCGAGTGCTGGGCATTGTTCCCTCTCAGATCCCTCCCCCATATATAGCGCTACAACATGGTGAAACAGGTCGCCCTGTACTGACGGAACCCTAAGGCTCAGCCTGGGATGCAGAAGCAAACAAATACAAGAGCCTGTCAGAATGAGGAGACAGAGAAGTTGGCCCAGGAGGGGAAACGGATCAAGGTTCTAGTGGGAGAACTAAGCAATGAGAAGATAGCCAACCTCACAGATGAGGAGATAAACAACCTAATAGATGCAGAATTCAAAACACTGGTGATAAAGATGCTCACAGGCTTGACAGATATGCTTGAGTACGGCAAATGCATAAGAGAAGAAGTGAAGGCTATGCTAAGTGAAATGAAGGAAAATTCACACAAAACCAATGGTGAAGGGAAGGAAACTGGGGTTCAAATCAATGATTTGGAACATAAGGATGAAAAAAAGCAGTCAACCAGTGCAGAATGAGGAAGCAAGAATTGAAAAAAATGATGAAAACTTCCAAATTTGGTGAAGGAGATGGACACACAGGTCTGGGAAGCACAGAGGGTCCCAGGCGAGCTGGACCCAGAGGGGACCACACCAGTATGCATCATGATTGAGATGCCAAAGGTGAAAGATAAAGAGAGAATCCTGGGAGCAGCAAGAGAGAGGTGGAGAGTTGCCTACAGGGGGGTGCCTATGGGACTGTCAGCTGAATTCTCAGAGGACACTTTGCAGGCAGGAAGGGACTGGCAAGCAGTATTTAATGTGATGAAAGGCAACTTGCAACCAGGACTGCTCTATTCAGCAAGGCTATCATTTGCAATGGAAGGGCAGATGAAGTGCTTTCTAGACAAGGTAAAGCTAAAGGAGTTCATCATCACCAAGCTATTATTATATGAAATGTCAAAGGGACTTTCTTAAGAAAAACATCAAAATTATGAACCTTAAAATGACAACAAACTCACAACTATCAACAACTGAATCTAAAAAATAAAAACAAAATCCAACTAAGCAAATCAGAATAGGAACAGAATCATAGATATGGGGATTATTTGGAGGGTTATAAGCTGGGAGGGGAGAGGGGGAGAAATGGGGAAATGGTGCAGGGATTAAGAAGCATAATTGGTTGGTACAAAATAGACAAGGGGAAGTTGGGAATAATATAGGAAAGGGTGAAGCCAAAGAACTTATATGCACGGCTCATGAACATGAACTAAGAGGGATGGGATTGCTAGAGGGAAGGGGGGTACTGGGCAGAGGGGAGCAAAGGAAAAAATAATTGGAACTACTGTAACAACATAATCAATAAAATATACTTTAAAAAAATGGGGAAAGGACCTGAATAGACACTTCTCCATAGAGGATATACAGATGGCCAGTAAACATCTGAAAAGATGCTTAATGTCACTAATCATCAAAGAAATGCAAATTAAAACCACAATTAGATATCACCTCACACCTGTCAGACTGGCTATCATCAATAGGTCAACAAACAACAAGTGACAGCAAGGATGTAGAGAAAAGGGAATCCTAGTGCACTGTTGGTGGGAAAGCAAGTTGGCACAGCCACTGTGGAAAACAGTATGGAGTTACCTCCAGAAATTAAAAATGGAACTGCTTTATGACCCAATGATCCCAATTCTGGGAATATATCTGAAGAAAACTGAAACACTAACTTGAAGAATATCTATGCACCCCGGTGTTTATTGCAGCATTGTTTACAATAGCTAAGATTTGGAAACGGCCCAAGTGTCCATCAGTAAATGAGTGGATAAATGGAATACTACTTGGCCATAAAAAGAAGGAAATCTTACCTTTTGGGGTCAGCATGGATGGACCTGGAGAATATTATGCTAAGTGCAATAAGCCAGTCAGGGAAAGATAAGTACCATATGATTTCACTAATGTGGAATATAATGAACAAAATAAACTAAAAAACAAAATAGAAACAGATTGATAGATACAGAGAGAAGACTGACAGTTGTCAGAGGGGAGAGGGGTTAGGAAGCTGGGTGAAAAAGGTAAAAGGATTAAGAAAAAAACTCAGACACAGACAATAGTATGGTGATTACCAGAGGGGAAGGGGGGTAGGGAAAGAGAGAAGAGGGTATAGAGAGATCGAAAGACTTGGGATGGTGAACATACAATATGATATACAAAGTACTATAGAATTACACACCTGGGACCTACATAATTTTATTAACCAGTGTCACCCTAATAAATTACATTTAAAAAAGAACCAAATAGATGATGTACAGGGTGGGGAAGCTTCAAAAACTGTTAAGTGCTATAGAAATGCTACACATTCAACATACATTTATTAAATATCTCTTACTCATCTACCATCGCTATTACTAATAAATATGACCATTTACTCACTTGAAACTCTTGTTGGAATTTGGCATGCAAATTTCCTGAGTGTTGCTTATTTGCATTGGAAAAAGGGAAAGAGGTGGGAGGCCTTTTGAAGCCTTTTGAAAATCGAGCTCAGGGGGGATGAATTGTTATCACTGGGCCCAAGGTATAATTGATTTTCTAAGCAATAGCTCACAGGTGCTACATTTAACACCCTGAGTAGGAGGAGGATGGAAATGTTTCCCGAGGTGCAGCCTGTACTTAAAATATCTGTGTCAGCCCTTTCACTCTGGAAAAGGCTGAGAAGCCTGGGGTGGGGGTGGGGGGGCTTGGGTACTCCACCTTTCCATCAATTGCCTGAATGTGCTGATGGAGGCACTGGCTCCTTACTTCTTATCCCGCCCGGAGAACTGGGCCTTGGGTTTCTCATTTTTGGTGGCCAGATGCCAAAAGCACCTCTTTTCAGACCTGGATCACAAGGTTAGGGAAGAACACAGGGAAAGCCCACCATGAAATACATATTAATATTATAACAACCCTTTCAGAATTCACTGTTGCTATGTCAACAAAGCAGCTGGGGAAATTGGGTCTTGGGGAAATTGGGAAATGAGGCCGGCTTTGGCAACAGGGCAAATGTTTCCTTTTCTCAGAACAATTGCTCTGTGACACCGGCCAGCCTTTTTCTACTTGCCTTTTCTCCTGCTTATTTATAGGAAAATTGAGAAGCAAAACAATGGCCATTAAGGTTGGCAGTTAAGAGCATCTTTGTAGTGGAAGCAGCAACAGAAACACAATTATCCCCCTCCTCCTTTCACCTGTTTATGTCAGCCTCTCTGTCCCAAGCTGGACTCTACCGAAAATGAATTCTGTACCCAGCTCTGCGATTTTCAATTACTGACTTCATCTCAGTCTGTAACCTCCTCAGTAAAGGTATATTTTCAGGATCAATGACTTAATTTTCAAGCCCCCAAAACAAGATGAAAATGCAGGGCTTCTTACTCAAAAATTCAGAATTTCAAGATGGCAACAGGAGAGCCTTAGACCAAGCTCAACGCCTGTCTAAGCACAGGGCCCGGGTGAATGGCTAGGTCTCACACCTGAGAATCCTGCTCTGTATAATGAGAGAAGCCAAGTCACATTCTTTCCACAAAAAGATAATTTAGTGGGCGGTTACTGTGGTATTGTGGACAACAAGGGAGAGTTGAAAAACTGAGGGGCCCAAGAGATGCCTCTAGGACTCTGTTCACCCATCTCTGGTCTCCTCAGGGAAGCAGCTTCATCCTCTTCCTTCAAACCTTCCCTGACAATAAAACAACCAGACAGCTCCTGAGTGTTCCATCCCACAGCTTCAGCCACCAGAGAGACTCATGGTCAGACATACACTTGGTTTCCTTAATGCCAAAGCTTGGTAAGGCCCTCCCTGGCTCAAATTAGGTCAGGTGCCCACTCTCCAAACCAACCAACCCTGGATGGGGGACCCAGGTTGACCTCAGAATGCTAATGGGGCCTAGCACATAATCCCCCAGCTGTCCTCCATGTTGTAAGAACAGAGCTAGCGGGTTGCATGTCACTGCTGCTGCAGGTGTATTGGTAGCAGCAGCCTAAATGGAAGTATAGTGATGTCTGGGCCACTCTGGACCGGCATGAGGGCAGGCACCACGCTGTCCACCAAGAGGAGCGATGGCCCAGGTGCCTGTGTTTGCCATCCTGGGCCGCAATTCTGTGAACTCCAAACTTTCTCACAATCCTAACATTCCACGAGTGTGTCCTGTCTGTGCTCATGCTCACTCTCAAAAGGAACTTCAGGAAGGCTTCATGTGTAGGGGTCATTTATTTCCTTCAATAGGTGATAGTGAAATGTGATTGAATCTTTTAAAAATAAATGGATGTCTTTGACATGCACAAGAGAAATGCTCTGTCTCAAGCAATTCTGAAGCAGACTCTTATTTAAATTAATTAGTCACTTAGTTCCTTAGCAAATCTGAATTTTTATATAGAGTACCCTGCTTAAGATGGAGAGACCAAGGGTTCCGACTTGGAAAGACAACTGCTGAGGAAGAAGGTAAGGGGACAGCAGCTTTAGAAATTACACCAGCAACCTGGAAATATCCCTCTCCCACCTCCGTGACAAGGGAGAGTTTTCCTTCATCTGTACATCCTTGGGTGGCTTGTCCCCTTTGAGGATGGCTGTGGGATTATTCTAGCATGAGTCCAGTTGTAGGGCCAGTCTGCATTTAGGTGGGGAAGGGGGGAGGAACAGTAACAGCATTAGACCACCACTGTCAGATGTGGTAGCCGCCAGCCACGTGTGGCCTCTGAGCACTCGAGAGGTGGCTGTAAAGTATCTCAGTAATATTATTTATTTAATACATATTGAAATACTTTCATCATACATTGGGTTAAGTAAGATGTATTATTAATGTCACCTGTTTCTTTTTACTTCTTCATGTAGCTGCAAGGAAATTAGAGTAGCTCGTGGCTTGCATGACATTTGCATTGGATGGAGCTGCTCCAGATGCTGCCACGCAGAGGTGGTTTTGGGTGTGGCCATGGTGGCTCATTGACTAAAGCTTTTCCAAAGCAGAAGGTGAGAGTAGCTCAGACCAAGGGAAACTAGATAGAGGACAGAGGTAGAGGAAGGGCAGAAGTAAGGATTTTTCCCTACTTCGGGGCTATGTCTGAAAGAAATGTGTAGAATGATAAAGGTGGAAGCAGCAGAGTTGTGCCCATGATATCCTATCACCCACACCATTTAACCTGCCCTATTGTGAAGATTAGAGTCAGCTGCCAGCTCTTGAGACTCCTGACATCAGGAGGTGGTCTGTGTCCCCTGCCCCCTTGAGGCTGGGCCCAGGTCTAGCCTTGAAGAGGACTGGCAGTTTTTTCTTCCTTCATCCAGAGCCTTGAACCATTGTGAAAGAACTTCCATTCCCTCTCTGGGGAAGCCTGGAGACAACGCGGAGGAGAGGAAACCAGCTGAGTCCAACCTGCCAACTGTTTGCACTAAGGTGCCAGGACATGCAGATCAAGTCATTGTGGGTCCTCCAGACTGTCCCAGCCACCAGCTAATACCACCAAGTACCCCAGCTAACACTACACAGAACAAAACAATCGCTCAGCAGATAGCTGCCCAAATACCTGACCCAAGGTTTTATAATAAAAATGAGATCTTCCAGCCGCTAAGTTTTGAGTGGTTTATGCTGCAGCATTAGTTAACTAGAAAACCTACAAATCATCTGCTATTGGCTCCGTTTGCAAGGAGATATCAGCACTTAAGCCAAACAGTCACTCATTATTCCTTTGGGGACATAAGAAAAGGAATCAGTAAAGAGT
Organism: Furipterus horrens; assembly: GCF_987537825.1. Classification (NCBI taxonomy): domain Eukaryota; kingdom Metazoa; phylum Chordata; class Mammalia; order Chiroptera; family Furipteridae; genus Furipterus; species Furipterus horrens. The sequence continues at coordinate 176,902,140 of NW_028327173.1, forward strand.
AGGGAATATTAAAATCAATTTGTAAGGAGTCTTGGATTCAAGACTAAGGAGTGAGATTTTATTACAGAAGCAGTAGGGAGCCACTAAATGTTTTGAACAGGGAGTAATGCAATCAGAACTATGCTTTAGAAACATTACTTAAAAGCTTTGTGCAAAATGGCTTGGAGAAAGGAGAGATTAGGCGTGAGAATGCCAATTCGAGGATCCCAAATCCAACATCTCGGATGAAAAGTAAATTGTCAGAATCCAGGCTCCTGACAGAAAATCAGAAGAAGAAAAGTTCCCATGTTTCTCAACAGGGATGACATTGAGCCGGGGGGGGGGGTGCATTTGGGAATGTCTAGAGCTGTTTCTGATGTTCACGGTGACTGGAGGGCATTACTGACATTGGGTGGCAGGGGTCTGCAATGCAGAGGACAGTCTCACACAATGAAGAACTATTCTATCCACTATGCCCTGTTGAATGATCCTAATAGATGGAAGACTCCGCAGCAGAAGTCAGCAAGTGGTTGAGTGGAAGTAGAGTAAAAAGGGAGATGTAAGGTCTTTAGATTTGATGACTGGTCTCATAAACAGAGATGGAAATCCAGGAAGAGGAATAGGCTCGAGTGGAAGCTGAAGAGTGTGAGTTGCTCATGAGGCTTCCATATGGAAGCGTCTCAGACTGCAGGATGGCAGTCAGGACACACTCAGAAGGCAGGGCCTGGGGTGGAGGTGTTGAAAAGCCCACCATCCCACCCCTGGTTTCTACCACTCTGCAGGGTCTGAGTACCCCCACTTTAGTCTTATAGAAGGTTTATGTCTCCCTGCTCTGCAGACCCTCTGGCCTGGGTACAGCCACCAGCATTTAGTGATCATTGAGGCCGAGAAGTGTGATTAAGGGGCAGGGAGGATGCTGGACGGAGGAGCAGCAAACCCTGGTCAGCAGCTGGCCCTGCTCCTCACCTGCCTGCTGACCCAGCCAACTGCTGACCTCTGTAAAACAAGGGGACTTGAACAGCGCCTGGATGAGCCATGCCAACTCTAACTCTTTGACTGGGGGCTATGGCCCCAGGGCAGGACCGTCCTCATGAGGGTTTTCCCGCATGAGGGGAGAGGGTTTCACAAGAGCACAGGGATTCTCTAAAGCTCTCCCTCCAAAGGAAGAAAAGAGGGTGTTCCATGGCCACTCAGTTTCAGATGATGGAAAACATAAGCTTCCCACTCTTGCTCTTCCTTGACTCTATTCTAGCCTAAAGCCTGTCTTCTTAAGGGCTTATGTCATGCCTACTCCTTCCTTAAGGACTGTTGAGAAGCAGCCGCCCCATGTCACTAGGTGCCCACATCACACCTGAGCCTGCTCATTGCTTCACTCCCTTCCCATCCCCCTCCCCTCCAGACAGGTACAGTAAGACTTGTTTCCTATGTGAGAAATGAAGAAGTGGTGGATATCCATTGTCATTTCTGAACGCATTACATAGCAAGGAGATTTGGGGGCCAAGAGCAGCCAGGTGACACCTTTGCTCCCCAGGGGGAAGTATTTGAAAGTGAAGTCACCCCCACACCCAATTAAAATTCACACTTTTAACCTCCACAATCTTCTGAGATCCATATCATTAAGTTTGATTCTGGTAAGCTGCCTCGATATTCTAAATTATTTGTCAGCCTGGCACAGCAAATAAACATTTGTGAAATTCATTTCAAAAGATGTTAACACTGGTGAAACCCATGTGCCCCCAGAGGGATTATACAAATTTCCATGTCAAATATTTGAGGCAAAGCACTTGTAGAGAAACAGTGTTTTTTTGTGTTTTGATGCCTTTCATTTCCATAAACTAGATTACTTTCTGAAATTACTTTCACACAGAGAACCGTTTCTATTGAATTCTAGTCAGTGAACTCCTCCGAGTGTGAGGTGAATAAAATATCTCGGGGCTGTGGGGCTGCCTTGATGCAGATGCACCTGTGTTGTGTAAGGAGGGCAAACCAAGTTGAGATGTTATCTTCAGAGAGCTCATGTACCCAGGTCTGCTGTCTTACGGTAATTGCTCAACAACGATTTATTTCATTTGGAGCCTAACAAGGAAGCTCTAGGGTTTTCTCTTCCCCTCATCTCTCCTACCTGGCTAACAATGACTCCAGCTCTGTTGCTAACTGGAGATTTGCTGGCAGGCAGCTGCTTGCTACAGCGAGGTTCTCCAACAGTCAAGTTTTATCTGCTTCTTGCAAACACTGATTCTGCCAGAAAAATTCACACAAAAAATTTGATCCGAGCAAACATTGTCCTATTGTCCTAGTTCTGTCAAGCTCATAAAATTAAAATGGGCTTAGTTTTCTTGAAGGGGAAAAAAAAAAAGAGGAAAAGTAGTTGAAGGCCCAAGCAGAAGTGCTAGGTTAAACGTTACTGGGAACAAATAGGCATTTCCCAGAGGTGTAGGCTGAGCAGGTACATGGTGACACAATGGTGATTCCTGTATGGGTGGGGACAAAAGGTCAATCTCTCCTTAGATAAGCCACTTGAAGGTCTTTTCTTCCAGGGCTACTAGGGAGAGTTTTCGGGTCTGGAAGAAAAAATCATTTTTTAGCATATCTAACCTTGACCAACTTTAAAATGACTGACTTATTAGCATGTGAGGTGAAGTCTGCAGCCAGGGTGTGGCGCTGAGGACATCAGCAGCCCTGACACTTCACTAGAGGAGGCGGAGGATAAAAAGAAAGGACTTAGAGCTGGCAGGGTGTGCTTTTTGATTTTGTTTTTTCCAAAGCAGCAAAGTTTCCAGCTTGACGCCTCAGAGTGAGGTGAGAGCCACTGGACGGTGTAAATGAAGAGCTGAGTGGTATGATTTGCTTTTTAACAAGATCAACCTGGCTGCTGAGCTAAGAACAGACCAAAGGAAGAAAGGGTTAGGAGGATGTTGGAATAGCTGAAGCAAGACATGATGGTGGTTTAGCCCTGGCTGCTGTGGCTCAGTGGTTTGTGCACCAGTCCGTTAACTAAAGGGTCGCCAGTTCGATTCTCAGTCAGGGCACATGCTTATGAGTTGTAGGCCAGGTCCCCAGTTGGGGGCGTCTGAGAGGCAAACACACAGTGATATTTCTCTCCCTCTCTTTCTCCTTCCCTTCCCCTTCCACTAAAGATAAATAAAATTAAATCTTAAAAAAAAAAAGACATAATGGTGGTTTAGACCAAAGTGATAGCAGAGGTGTGAGAAAAGGTTAAATTCTTTAGAGAATAAAGGAAGGGTAAAGGATGCCCTAAATGTTTTATCCTGAGCAGCTGGAAAAATTAAGTTGCCATTTACTTAGATGGAGAAGCTGAAGACGGAAGCCAGGATTGGTCACACAGTCGTCATTTTGAGATATATATTAGAGTTCTCAGTGGAAAAGTCAGATAGGCAGAGAGAGCGGTCTGCATGGAATATAAATTCTAGAGTCATCAATTTATAGATGTATTTAAAGCCTTGAAACTGGATGAGAGCACCAGGGAGGTGAGTGTAAAGATAAGAAGAGGTCCCGGGGCACTTCAACATTAGGCATATTTGCCGCCTATCAAAATGTAATACAAATGCAAAATCAGCTAAGTTAGTTCAGAAAAAAATTGGCTATCTGGTCACTTAACTGGCCCTGGGTGACTGAAACACAGGATGTGTACATTATGAAGGAGACAAGGCAAAGGCACTAGGAAACAGTGGCATCTGAGGGGTTGAGAGGGAGAGGAGATGCTGACTGTATCTTCATAGCAGAATTGCCCAGGAAGCAGAGGATATAGCAAAGGTCACAGGTGCAGATGAGAATAATTGGGGGTGCTGGGAGATCATTAAGGAGTTGAAAGAAAACAGAAAGGGAAACCTAAGAAATAACTGTCCTTTACAAATTTTGCTTAATCCCTTGTTCCTCCCCACTCTTCACCATCCTCCCTCCCAGCTATCAACAAAAATTCCCAAAAAGAATATTAGAAAACAGAGAGACTTTCTTCAGGTGAAAGAAGTTGCAAATCAGAGAAAGGCGGCACTTGCGGCAGAAACTGAAAGTATGCTCCCTCAAGGGAAAGAGGGGAGGCTGCCCTTTATAGGCAAAGTTCCAGCGTGGGTTCCCAGTTAGGTCCATTTAATGCAAATGATGTTTCCAAATTCACACAGTTCTGATTGGTCAGCATCTTGCATTCTCAGTATAAATGCAAATGAGGGTCTAGTTATGCAATTCTGATTGGAGGGGCAGGTCTCAGTCCATTGGTAGAAACACAAGCCAGGAGCTCCCTTATGGCCGTTGATTCAGATGGCAGGAGCAGACATAGTACAGGAGGCTGAAAGCTCAGTCTGTGGGTTTTTCCAAAATGAAGAGTGTATGAAGAGGCCTCTGTCAAGAACAGCTGCTCGACTCTGGTTATGAATTTGGGCCCATTTAACCACAAGAAGTCTATTTTGACAGATATATTTCTTCTCAGAGTTCAAACAACTTTCCATGCAGTGCAGGTGCCCATTGTGTGCCTATAGGCACTCACTCCCACACATTCTCTCTCTTCTCATCCAAGAAAGAGATTGGTAACACAGTGCACACTGCTAGAAATGCCTGACTCTGAGAGTGACGGCTACCTCTACCCTTCCATCCTCCATCCCCTTACCCGGCTTTATTTTTCTTCATCTCCACACTACTGGCCAACACAAGGGTTCCAGGTTGACGTTTGTTTTCTCTGGGTTAATTGTGGTGAGAACAATCACTGATACTGGAATTTAAATAAAAGCAGCAGGGATCAAGTATGCTTTCTTTAAAAAGCACAACTCAGAGTTGCTGTTGTGTTTTCCTTTGGATTTAATACACCTGGTGCGGCGGAGAGGGCGCAAGGGTTACTCTTTTTGAAACCCTGCTAAATCTACTGTTTCCTCATCTGCTGGATGGGGAGAGAAAAACCTACTTTATAGCACAGAAAATGTGTTGGTGGCCTGAGTTGGGCATCGTGTTTTGAGTCCAGGATCTTCTACCACATACTAACTATTTGATTGGGGACAAGCATCCAAAAGTCTTCATGCATTTGATTTCCTAATCCATGTAAAAGACCACGTTTGCCTCAGATACTTGTGCAGATTATGTGATAAGAAGTATAATAAAACTGTTAGCCCTCTATGGCTCCCAAACTGAGGCCACCAGAACTTAATGAATGAGTTGGGCAAACCACTCTAGCCCTGCTTCCCAGAAGTGATCCCTTGGGGAGACATTCAGATTTGTTCTGCCCATTAAGTCTCCAGGATGCTCTGGCTCTTTGTCCTACAGCAGAAGAGAGAATCAAGCCCATTGCCTGTAAAAATGGGTGCTCCTTAAAGACAATATTATTGTTGTCTCTCCACCTGGTCCAGCCCCATTCCACATAAGAGCTTCAATCTCCAGGCCTTCTCAAGTTCTCCTGAGTGAAAGACGCAAGGCCTGCAGCTGCAGACATTCTCAGGTGAGCCTGACCCGATTCAGAGCAGACTTGAAGACTAAGAGGTATGGACAGGGATATATGTATTTATGGAGGTAAAGGTGAGGGGCGGTGGGGTTGGAGAGAGAACAGTCAGGGTGGGCACTGTTTCTGGATGGCCTCCGCCATCTCTCCCCCTTGAAACTACTTTTGTATTATTATTCCACAGACTGTGCTCTCTCTCTCTCTCTCTCTTTCTCCTTTTGACCAATTTTGAATTACTATCCTCTAGTCAATTTGCCCTAGGAACATAATCTCAAAGCAGAGCCCTGTCCTCTCACCCTCAACCTCCTGGAGGTGAGTTCTTGTACCAGAAACAGCTTTTAAATGAAGTTTTCAACTTTCCCTTCTGGGACTGAGGCTAAGAAGCTTCTCTGACAACCTCTCCTGAGCACACTGTTATTCTCTTATTGATGGCAAACATCACAACCTTCCTCTTGGCATCATTTTCTTTTATGTATTCCATGCCCAGAACCTCCATGGGCACTATTGAGAATCTTGTAAGTAGAGAGAAACACCTTCTGTACAATGTAGAAAGCACCAAAAAGAGAGTAGAATGAAGGATGTTTGAAGTGCTTAAACCTCATACATAATTACTAAGGACTTAACATTTTTGCTTGGAAAATTAAAGAAATCTGGAATGAAAAATTTTTTCAATGTAAAAGTGTAAATTTTTCATTTTAGCATGATCAAAGGAAAGCCCACTGACAAAATGAGAGCACTTGAAAACAGGATAGGCTACTTTGATTAAAATGAAATTTACTGATAATCAAGGGCAAGATTTAGTAAAGCCTTTACTTTTAGACTAAATTTATCTCACTGTCCATTCATTTATTCAAATATTATTGAAAGTCTACTATGTGTTAAGTTTGCACTTAGAAAATGTTATATGGTTCTTTTCTGAGGTTGTCCTTAGTAATCTTGTTATTTTACATTGTCAAAGCATTTTATATAATGTAGTTCTTACCATAAAAACTTCTCTGGCATTTAAAATGTTTTCCTTTATAGGAAACTGGATGAAACCCACAATATAGTTTGAATCACTAAGATCAGAGTTGGAAGTTGGCCTTGACTCTCTTAGGATCAAAGTGAAGGGCATGTAGGGAGAAACTTTTCTTGCATATCCATTATAGACCAGAGACTTTACAAAATAACCCCATTTAATTGTAATTCTCACAACCCACAGATAAGATTTCCATTTTGTAGTTGAAAAGACTGAGGCTAAGCAGACTAATAAATCTTGTACAAAGTCAGGTAACGTGTAAGTACTGGCATCACTAAACCTCAGTTTTTCAGCACATCATCCATTTCATCAATGCATAACTTTATTGAGCACCTACTATGTACTAGGGACTGTTCCAGGAAATAAGAAAACAATGGCAAAAAACAAGTCTCTGCCCTTATGATGTTTCCAATCCAGTGATTGAGAAAGCCACTGTGGCATGAACTTGCTTGAAGTTAATATAATTATGATTTATACTTAACCCTAGTGGAGTCAGACAAGCACCTGAGAGGGACACAATTACAGACCTTAAAGTCACCTGGCCCTTGCCATTTTTTTTTTTAATTAAAAAAAAATCCTCACCTGAGGATATGTTTATTGATTTTAGAGAGAGAGGAAGGGGGAGAAAGAGAAATATTGATCAGTTGCCTCACATATGCACCTTGAACAAGGATTGAACTCACAACCAAAATATGTGCCTTGACCAGGGATCGAATTAGCACCATTTTGGTGCATGGGATGATGCTCTAACCAACTGACCCACCTGGCCAGGGCTGGCCCTTGACATTCTTGAGGGAAAACAAGGTTATCTGAGCTTGTCTCCACAATTTTTGTGAGTAGCCACTTGGCTAGCCTTGGTAGCCAGGGAAGTTGACCTCCTCTGTGTTGTTAGTTAACAGGATTGGTTTTCTCACTTCCAGGGTAACATGTATGCTTTTAGTTACCCTGTATGGATCTATGAGCACCTACTGGAAGAGAGACTACCTATATAGAGTAAATGACTGTCTATTTCTTGTTTTGCTAACATGGGAAAACCTTAGACCCCTCTGGTTTCTGATTTTTGCGGTCACATAGAAGGCTTTATTGAAAGAGCCAGAAAGGTGACCTCCATCTCCTGGGTGAGAGACCACCCTGTAAGTCCACATAAAATCAATTCAGAACAACTTAACAGTTAGCACTTTACTAACTAAAAATATCCCTCAAAGCACTAGAGGTTTAGTTGACGGGAAGGTAGCATGCAAGGCTACCTTCCTGTCAGAGGCAGGTCTCTAGTTCATGGCTCTGTTTCCAGATACTGTACTTGCAGTTCATTAAAGATGGATGAGGATGGAAACCCCGAGGCCCAGCTCAGAGATCTGGCAAGGGCAAAGAAACAGGTCTGGCCCCTGCACCTGGATTGGAGCAGTCCTTGACTGACCATTTTCTCCCTGGGTGGCATTACAGCCCCTGCTCAGATCTGTTCACCCTCTCTGCAGCTGGGTCAGCTCTGGCAGGACCCTCTCACCTCCATTTCCACCTCTGCTCACTGTCCCCAAAACCCCACCAGCGTGGACTGCCATCTTCACCTCTGCCCTTCCCTGATGCTTCCTCACCTCCCTCTCTTACCTGCTTCACCACACACCATTCTTCGTCTCAGGCTTACAACCAGGGCCTTCGGTCTTTTTGGCGACAGCAGGGATACTCACCAGGCTCTTTGAGGGGAGGAGAATAAGTGAGCATCTTAGGAGAAAAATATTTGAGAGTCAGTGTCTTGATCAGGCTCCTTACAAAAGCCTTTAGGCAAAGGTGAAGAGGAGCAAGAGGGCCCCCAGCCCCACTCAAGGGCTTTAGCTCTTGCCTGAGCTCCTACCACCCACAAGACAGGATCCTGGCCAGCAGCGGGGCTCCTGGCCCAGAAAACCCCCCTGGTTAATGAAGCTGCTGTCAAGGGGCTGCTTGTCATTTCTGGTCTTCAGGCTAAGTGCTCTTCTCCAGGGCCTCCCAAGGCAGGGGTGACATCTGCCCAGCACCCCCTCTGGAGAATGAGGTTGTCCCCCTGCCAGCCTGTGAGGGTCAAGTACACACTGCTCAAGAATGCCATGGCTGTCCCTTCCCAGGAAGCATGTGGCTGTCCTTTCTGCACAATGTCACATTTGGAAGATTTGTCTATGTTTTTCAGATAATTAATTCCTTGTGAAAACAAATACCAAGAGAAAGCAAACTTTTCTCAGGGATGCAAATAACCGTGGATGTTCTGTGTTTTGTAAAGACATCAAACACTGCTGATTTCATGAATGACTTTATTACATGTGTCAACCATCAGAAATTTAGCCTCATTCCCAATCAACATGAGTGATTTGTAATCACAAACTTTGTGACAGAAAGACAAATGCGGAAATCTCAGGACCAAATTAGGCATAATTAGTATCCATACAGGAAACTCTCCAGGAACTTGGCAATTTGCAGCTGGGGGAGGACACACGCAGCATTGTCTTAACAACAAGTTCATCAAACATGTAATTAGCCACCGGCCACCAGCCACCTTTGCAAACTGAATTGGAGCTGCTGCCAGTCACAGACTGGCTTGTGGATGCCTCTTAGAAGCCCTAGGTAGGTGTGCAAATGCAATACACACCAGTAGGTGCAAACAGCTGTACCTGTCTGGCTTCTTATTTGAGGGACTCACAATATTTTTCCTCATTTTAATGAACTTGGATCTCAGGGGTCAGTTTCACTCGAGTTCTTTCTAAAGTGGGAGGGCATCATTTTTTGTCAGTGTTCAGTGTCCGCTATGAGGAGAGTTGGCCTGTGGAGGATGATCTGGATTCAGATGATTTGATTGTCCACTGTAAGGATTTGATTTCAAACACTTTCAATAAGAAAAAATATTTAGAATCCCAGAACTCATAACCTCAGACATCCAGTACAGTGAAAAAGGCTTCAGCGCCCCCTCCCCAGCATTACAGAAAGAATTAACTGCAAAATATTCTCTCTGCAAATAAAAAATAATAGTATATCCAATTAAGCATGACCAATAAAGATTAAAGTCTGGCTTTTTCTAGACCTATCTGTCAATTCACTCTAGGACCAATATAGACTATTTCTCTCAGGAAGTAAGATTACAAAGGAAGAAAAATGGTCTCAGAGCTCAGCTGGTAATTAATCTTTACATATGATTTCCTCATAGTTCCCATTAATTATCAATATTCAATCATGCATTAAAAATGGATTTTTCTTTGACAGAATTTAGCTGTTTATAAGACTTACTATATCAAGCTAACTTCTAACACAATCACAGAGCGTGGCCTTGCAAACCTTCATTACATTTTTTACAAATCCTTTAGTGGAAGGGTACATACAAACACATTTATAATAGCCCATTCAGCAAAATCAACGTGCAAAAAACAACATCAAAAGGAAACATAAGTATATCAACCATTTGCAGTGTGTGGCCTTTATTTGGATTCTGATTCAAACAAACTAAATTATTTTTAAATGATGACATTTTGAGATAACTAGAAATTGAACATTGAATATTATTATGAAATGTTTATTCATTTTTAGGTGTGATCATTGTGTTATGGTTACATTTAAATATTTATGGATGGGATGATATGATATCTGAGATTTGCTTCAAAACAATATGGGAGTAAGAGAGAGTATAGGTAAACCCAGAGTGGCCTTTAGTGAGTAAATGCATGGGAGTTTTTCATATGTCTCCTCAGCAAGATATTACAGTTTAAAAAAAAAAAAGTAAAACACATAGAATCAATGTAAGCATTGTCTCTTTAAAGATTACATGTCAAGTAACAATTGGTTAACAAAAATGAAAGCCAATTCTTTTTAATAAAACTCTAAACCAGAGGTATCAAACTAAAGACCTGCTGATTGAATCCAGCTAACCATTTTGTTTTATTTGGCTTGTGCACTGTTTTATCAAAAATTCAAATTTTTTACTAATGTAATAAAATCAGTATCTTTTGCCAGATTTCTGGTTTGTCTTGAAAAGTACCAAGGTTTGCAACCTGAGGCCCACTTTCCCTCTTTGCAGCTATTGGCAAGAGCAGAATAGAGGCTGCCCCCTCTGAATGGAATGGAATTACTAGGTTGCCAGACCCTACAAGGCCCACTGAACTCAACGGGTTTGGGATTTTAAACACACTCTTAGACTTGCCCTCCAGGGTTATCAGGGACCCATTGCCTGAGGATGAAGAGCTTTCAATCAGCTTTTCAGCAATTACAACCAGCCACTCTCCTTTTCAAACCAAAAGGGCCTTTTGCTAAAAAGGGCACAGTTCTTCTCTCTAAGGCTGTAGGGCACACTGAAGACCACCTAGCCTAGTGTTTCTCAACCTTGACTGCAAGTTAGAATCACTGGGGGGAGGTGGGGTGTTAAAAATTTTCCAAGTCCAAATTTCATCCAAGGCCTTTAAGTCAGACTCTCTAGGGGTGAGAGTGACATGTAAATTGAGCCAGCCCTCATGCCAACCTACCAGTCTGCCTTCCATGGCTGGCTCACCAGGGCCCTACCATCCAAGCCACACTGGCAGCTCATGAGTGTCCAAACATACCCCGGACTTCCCGTGCCCTTTAGCATAGCCCTCGCTGCCCTTCCCTTCAAAAATGTCCTCTGCCTGTTCCAATCCTTTCAAGACTTCAAATTCCACCTCTACATTATGCTGCCCCTCATCTAATCCCCCAAGCAAGATATTTTTTCCTCTTCTGACTTCCCACAGCAAGTAATTTACAGCTTTCCTGTAATGGGTACTCAATTCTACTCTGTGCTACAACTATTTGTCCACCTATTTTCCTATATATATACTAGATCTAAATCTCCCTGAGGCCAGGGATTGTGTCTTCATTATTTTATTACCCCAGCATGAGGCTTGGAAACCAATATTCCAAGATGTCAATGAAATAAATTAGAGTTGCATTAAATGATCAGAACCATATTAGCTTCATAATCTTAAGTAATGCCTACATATTTTTAGTTTGTTTTTGTTTTGTTTTGCTGACTTACTGTGAATGGGAGATACAGGTAGGTATTAATTTCATTTTAGAGATGGTGATATTATAGTAACAAGTGCATTCTGCTTAAAGCCATTTGGAGTTGATGGTGGAAGAGGAGCTAGAAATCCAGCTTGCTGGCTCTCACACCAGTCTTTCACCTGCTCACTGCCCTGCTCTGTGTGCAGTGAAGCCCTGAACCTTGGATGGGGTTATTCTAGTTAGGTGGCCACGAGCACTGGGTGGAAGAGGATAGCATCATTCAGAAATCTAAGTTGCCTGGAGACTTTCCATGGTTAGCAGTTGGAAGCAACTCTGTTATTCTTACTACCCAGGCAGGCCCGAGGGCCTCTAAGAGGGATGCCACTGGCCTTCTGCAGCCCTTCTAATGGTTGGAATCACCCAGCAGGGCTGGCACACAGTAGATCTTCAATAAATGGTAGTTGTTGATGTATTAGTTACTCAAGTATCTGGTCAAGTGCAAGTGCAAAACAGGGAGCATGTGTGTCCTGCCACTGGTCTTCATGAAAAGACCAAAGCAGCAGCAGTTATTATTTTTAAGTCCTGTAGCCTTTTCACAACTTAAGAAAGCTATAGACCGCCTCCTCAAAAAGGTGCACGTACCATTTCAGGGACTTTGTGTCCTGGCTGAGCCTCGCTATTAGCAACCCCTGACTAAGAAACTTGTCCCACAGTGAAGTGACCCTATGCACTTAAGCCGGGGAGATAATGCAAAGTGCCAGCACCATGGAGCACCCAGGTGTATGCACACCAACCTCTTACTAGCCATGAGGCCTTGGACAAATTACATGTCCTCTCTGCTTCTCATTGTTCTTAGCTATAAAATGGGAATATTATTCTTATTTACCCAGAGGATTTATGAGAAGATTAAAAATGAGATGCTGGTTTTTTGTTGTTGTTCTTGCTTTGTTTTGTTTTTAACTACCTGACACATTATAGGTGCTCAATAAAGGTTATTTCTGTTTCCCAAACCAGAAAAGACTAGAATGTAAGCTAACTGATTACTAGGCCAAGAGAACATGAACAGTCAACATATTTGACCTGTCAGAAGTCTAATCAAATAAGAGGACTTGTACCACATCCTGAAGGTCAAGCCCTCGTGGTTCGTCAGCCTGGGGTGGGATGATCTGCTTGCAGAGGCTGACTGTTTTTTTAACTGCAGGACCGAGAGATGACTTGGCACATCTGAATTGCAACTGAATGTAAACAGAGCTCTTGTGAATCACTGGAGAATATAGCTGGGTGCCCGGTGGAGGGGTGAATCCTATTTTTACATTACACAGTGGTGCTATTCTCCAATACCACACTCCAAACAAGAAAATTAAATTAAGCATTGCTTAAAATGCCTCAGACAATAATATAAATTTGTATTAAATTAATTTAGTGTCATTTTCTTATTTGGAGTGGAAGGTAGGAAAACACTGGAGTGGTGGAAAGAGTAAATAGCTAACTTGATTAATCCTATTGAAGGAGAGGATGGAGCCACACGAGTGACTTTTGTGAGTGTTTGGTTAATATTTTACTGAAAATTGCTATTAGCTCTAACTGATCCCAATCAAAATCCACTGTGTAATATAGCCTACAACTTAATAGCTGAAGTACTGGATGGAAGGCATGACATCATACCATGCTCTTCAGGGAAATAGAAAAAACACAGAAAAATAAAGGGGGTAGGGGAGAGCTGGAGCTTGTGATTTAAAATCCAGTGAAAGGGCTCTGGCTGGTGTGGCTCTGTGGACTGAGTGCCAGCCTGTAATCCAAAGGGCCGCTGGTTCAATTCCCAGTCAGGGCACATGCCTGGGTTACGGGCCAGGTCCCCAGTTGAGGGGCACGCGAAAGGCAACCACACATTGGTATTTCTCTCTCTCTCTTTCTCCCTCCCTCCCCCTTTCTCTAAAAATAAACAAAATATTTTTTAAAAATTCAATGAAAGGAAAATTCAAACCAAGTAGGGAGATGGCAGGGAGGAAGGGCAGGGCAGGAGGAGGATGGAGACAAGTATCAGGGCCTGCTCTACTGGAAATTTGCTTTTTGTAATTCACAGAAGACAAGGAGAGGGTTTGGATATGGGGGGTAGAGAATCTCAAAGTGTAGCCTCAACTGTACCCCAAAAAGCATGGCTATAGTAACTCCCACCTTCCCTAGGATCCAGCAAGCCTGTGGAAAAATTTCTCATGGGGTCACGGGTGGGGAGGCGAGAAGAGTAGGGACCAGTACAGGATGCCACATTAAGCCCTTGCCTCAGAGTTTGTGTCATTTTGTCCACTACTTGGTGTCCAGTCTAGTGAGGCAGAGCCACTTGGGAAAGAGAAAGATGTTAGATCTAGCTGGACCCTTCCTGAGTCAGCTCAGCTAGGGAAGCACGGGAAACACGGAAAAGCCCATCGCATCCTGAGCTCCTTAGACTTCGGAATCTCACAGTTTTCGTTTCGAGTTCTGACTTTGCACTTACTTGCTGTGAACAGAAAATTATGTGCAGAAAATTGAGGCTGTTAAGGAGGACTGAATGTGTTTAGCGCTTGATTTTCCAGAGCCAGGAAGTAAACGTCTACCTTTACTATTATTATTTCCAGAGATTCTCAAACTCCCATCCAAGAAATGTGAGCCTAGACCAGAGAAACTGACCACAATTCAGGTTGTACATCCCATCTTCCAAAAAAAAAAGGCTTCAGGTGGCTTCAGTGTGAAAAGTCATATCAAACAGAACAATTAGTGATAGAGAAAGAACAGAGGCTATCTGGGGAAGCAAGGGAGTGGATCCTCAGGAACTCTCTAAGAGGAGCTAATTAATCTTGCCGAGCATTGATTTTGGCTTTAAGAGTCCAGGTAACTAAGGCAAGGAGGCAGGTACTTTAGGTGTTATGGTGCCCTAGCTCACCAAGTGAGACTTTTTTCCTGGGAACTAGCTTTCAGGAGGAATTTATGAAGTTACTTCGTGAATATAGTACATTGGGTAACAGGATCACACTTTCAGCTATGGCTTTACATATTCAGAAAGGACTCTTCCACTCACCCCTACACACCTGGCGGTCATAATGCTCACAGCTAAAGTATGGCTTTGGGGAGAGAGTGGCAGCTGAGGTAATGCAGTACTAAATATTTTGCTTTCTGTTGATTTTGCTTAATAAAGTGAGAGAACTTGATCTAGGAGAATGGGTAATGAATATGTCTTTTGCTATTTCACTGAAATTCTCTGGCTGGTATTGAATACTGCCAATTCATGACAGAAACCTCCAGTAAGTGCCTATCATGACAAAGGTTGACGGTCTAATTAGTTAAACCAAGAACCATTTGCTTTAGCCATCAGAAAGGAAATATATTACTGACCCAGCTGTGCCTTATTCATTTTGCTGAATATGTTAAGGATGTTAATACATCAATATAATATGAATTTTAAAAAAGTAGGGAGCAAGAGAAAACAGCACAATTTTTCACTTTGCTAGGTCAACAAAATGGGACCTATCATAAAACAGTAGCCATTCCTTATAAAACTAAGATGCAAAGGGTCAAAACTGATTTAATCAACTAATTTACTTAAATAGTCACTAAGACTATATATAAATCAGTAAAGTTGTTCATAGAATTATTCCAGTTAATCATTGCCATGGTTTGACATTTTGAATGTTAGCCTTCTAAAAAAATCTGGGAGTCTATAAACAGTGTTGTTAAAGAGTAATTTTTATTTATCCACTCAATAAGTATGAGTTAGCGTTTCCTATGTGCAAGACGCTGTCCTAGGCTGTTGGGTTACATCAGTGAACAAATCACAGATCCCTGCCCTGGAGGAGCTTACATTTTCAAAGGGGAGACAGACGATGACAATACACTTGACAAGTAAGTAAAATATGGAATATATTAGGAGGTGATAAATGTTGTAGGTGGAGAGTGGGGAGCAAGGATAAGAGGAGCAAGGAAGTTAATGGAACAGGGCAGGATGCAATTTTAAACAGTCATCAGGGTAAACATTGTTGAGAAATTAACATCTGAGAGAAGACCTGAGGAAGGGGTAAGTGGCTATCCAATGAATTTGGCTTTCACAGCGTAGCTGACCTCAATTCAACATGTCCAAGGACGACCCACCAGTCTTTCTGAACATCTACTCCAGCAGGTTCTCTACTGCTGTTTCCATCTCACTGACTGCTGCCACCATTCATCTGTGGAGCCAACTAGACATGGAGAGCACTGGGGCACAGTACTCAAGAGTAAGGGCTTGTACTCCAGCTGCCTGGGTTCAACTCCCAGCTCTGCCACTTACTGACCTATGCCTCTGTTTTCTCATTATACGTTGGGATAACACATTTGTCACAAGGGGTTATTGTGTGCATTAAATGAAACACTATCTGTAAACCATTAAGAGTAGTGCCAGGAACATAAAGTGTTTAATAAAAAATGGTTCTTCCCAACTCCCCATAGATAACCACCGAGTCCTTCTGCATTTATCTCCAAATATCCATCAAATACAGCCACTTCTCTCTTTTGACAGCACTATCCCAGTCCAAGGGACCATCATCTCCCCCTGCTTAAAATCCTTTAAGAGTCTCCCTTCCTTCTTTAGATAAACACAAACTCTGACATGGTCAGCAGGGCCCTGCACGATCATGCCAACTGCTGCCACCTCATCTCACACCAGGCTCCTGGTGGCCCTCTGACCCTGCTGTTCCTCACACCCAGCTTCTGCCTTCTATCACAAAGCCTCTGCTGGCCATGCTCCCGCTGCTCCCTCTATGAGTAAGTGCTGCTCGTTCCCCAGGCCTCGGCTAAAGCATCCCCTCCCCAGGAAGACTTCCCTGACCTCCACGGAATCAGATTCCAATTCATGAAGACCATCCTCAAACTCTGAGCCCATCTTTGTAGCACTCGGTTGGAGATTGTTTACATGTTTCTCTTCCCCAGCTGCTCTCAGTGCCTTGAACACCATATTGTCTTTTTCCACCTCTGTACCCATGGTGCTGGGGCAGCCTGGCCCTGGGATAGATGCTCCATAAACACTCAATGAATAAGTCCCAAAATAACGTGTCACTAAGAATGTTTGGATTGTCCCCTGAGGGCACAGTCCTCAACTAGGCACCATGAAGTTCTCCAGTTAGGCAAAAGGTACAATTTTTGCTTTCGAGGAACTTGAGTTGAACACTTGCAAACAACGTATTGAAAGGATATGTTAAGGCCCTGGCTGGTGTGACTCCGTGGATTGAGCTCTGGCCTGTGAACCAAAGGGTCGCAGTTCACTTCCCAGTCAAGGCACATGCCTGGGTTGTGGGCCAGGTCCCCAGTTGGGGGTGTGCCAGAGGCAGCTATACATCGATGTTTCTCTCTCTCTCTTTCTCCCTCCCTTCCCTTCTCTCTAAAACTAAAATCTTTTATTAAAAAGGACAAGTTAGTGTTGTACAAAAAGTAATGAAGAGGTCAGAAATTGCAAAATCACTGTGCAAATAATGTCAGAGAGAGAGAGAAAGGTGGGGGAGGGAGAGAGAGAGAGAGAAACATTGATTGTTTGCCTCCTGTTTGCACCCTGACCCGTTATCAAACCCACAACCTAGGTATGTGCCATGACTGGGAACCAAACCTGCAAACTTTTGATGTACCAGGCAACACTTGAGCCAACTGAGCCACCCAGCTAGGGCTGAGATGGGTTTTAAAGGAGACAGGACTAAAAGGGGAGGGGAGCACACACATTCTGATTGGTGCTTATCCAGTATTATTCTTAGTGTCTGGGGCACCATCTCTACAGCCTCATTGCTGGATTGAAACTCCACTCAACTACTTAACCAGCTGTGTGATCTTGGACAAGTTATTCTTCCTCTCTGTGGCTCAATTTCCTCATCTATAAAATGACAAGAAAAACTACTTTAAAGGGGCCTTGTGAGGATTAAACCAGTCCACATGTGGAAAGTACTTGGATTGGTACTTGGCATGTAGTAATACAATTTGTATTTGCTGCCATTTTTGTGACTGTTGTTATATTATTGTTATTGGTAGAAGGAATGACCAGGGAGGAGGCAAAGAGGTGTTGATTAAATGCTGCAAATGGACTATTGTCCTGCCAAGGACACAGAGTTATTACTGAGAAGATCGGGAGCCCCAAGAGAACAAAGCACCCAGTCTGTTATTGAGTCAGCATTGATTTTAACTAGCTCAGCGCCTGGCACCAGTGGATCCTTAAATATTCGTGGGGTGAATAAATATTTTTAACTATTTTTGATAATGTACCATATTCTCGGCACTGAACTAAATTCTTTACACACATGATCATACTTGTCATCTTTGCTTTTCAGAAGAGGTTTAGAAAAGTTAATTTACTCAAAGGCACACTGCCAGGAAGCAGCAGATCTAAATTTGCACACAAACAGCCTGATTCCAGAGCAATTCGTGGGAACTCTAGAAAGAAAGAATGAATGAATGATCAATTACTTAATGAAAGGTTTGAGTGTTATCAACAGCAAGAACAAAAAATAACCAAGGCAGGAACTACAAAGGTATTACCTTGGTAAAATATTCTTGAGAGGCAAGATAATGAAGACAAAGAACTTGTTTAGAAGCAAATATGGGAATTCAGGCAAAGAATGATAGGGGCCTGGAAGATAAAACAAGGTCTTGCTGTCTCTGCCAGGAAAGCCACACCTGGGTTTCTCAAGCTCTTTTGCATAAGAGGAAGGTGTAAGCATCACTCTTGCTCTAACATTCATTGTTTCAGTTTGGGGGGAATACTGTGAGAATCTGATAGAAATTGTGATCCTTCTCTTGAGAAACACACACACATGTAAGTGTTAACACGTCTCGGGGCTCTCAGTCCTTCTGAAGCCCACCTTAGGCCCTCCTGGTCAAATCCAAGCTCGGGGCACCCACCACGCTCACTCATTATAATAATGCCAAGAGAAGCCCCCTGCCAGTGCACAGCCACTGAGAGCCAGACTCTGCTGCAGTGTGACAAGGCCCCTGGAGTCCAGGCAGAGAGGAGGAAGCCCCCTTCTGGTGGCCCTGGGTTGAAAATCACATTTTCTCCTCGCGCATTAGAATGTGTAGTCCTTCTGCCCCAGGTTTCCATCAGGTAAAGAGGACTTAGTGTGAGGCCTTGCAGACCTGGGAACCACAAGGGCAGCCAGCTCAGGGACTGCATTCTCTGATGGTAAGACTTTTATGACTTTGCAAGGCTCAGGATTCATTTGGCACTTTTAAAAAACATTGTCATTTAAAATTTCCTTGTGATTGTACTTGAACTGAAGACATCACTAGTAAGCTGAGAAATAACAACTCAGGCACTTCTCTTGGCACTGGCTTTAAAATAACTTCATAAAATAGAAATGCAAGGTGTTCAATAAAAATCTAGGCAGAAAAAAATTAGTGAAAATTTCTGGTTGAAAAAAATTATAATCCATCTTCCATGGATTATTTCATATGCTCAAGTGTTGCTTTGTTCAACTTATAGGAAGAAGATTGATAATTAACCTAAAAAATTAAGGTTAAGCCATAATGTTTCCAAACATGCATTCACCTGATGCTGAATATTAACTTTCTTGAAACCAGCTGTTCAAAGGTATTTTGGGCTCTTAAAAGGTAAAACAAGTCATCAACAATTGGGGATAAAACATTCTTTTTTATATTTATTCACCAATATAATATCCCTTCCTATAGATCAGAAAAAAAAAAGAAGTATATTTCAATAGGGAAAGGAGAAGGCTGAAACTAAGTAGTTTCTCTTTTGCAGCATACTCACATTTTATTTTCAGTAATCAGAAGAGCCTTTGGATTTTTGCTGCTTTCTTTTTCTTTTCGTTTTTTTTTTTTTTTTTTTAACATTCCAGTGGTGCTAGTTGGATGGTGGGAAATGGAAGCAATTAAGTGGTCATGTGTTCTATATGACGCTGACAAGTGGGTTGGCTGTTTTTCCACCGAAGTGACTGGAAAGGCAGAGATGCTGGGGGTGCCTCATGTATATGAAAGCCCTGTTTACAAGCAGAACACTCTCTCTGACACCCCCTCCAGGGAGTATTGCTAGGCTCTCTCTTTCCTCTCAGTCAGGCTCTGGACATCTTGATGTTACTCAGTTTACACAGCTGAGGTGAGTTTGCCTCCTAACCTTCCCAGGATTCCTGGCCCCCCTTACCCACCAGAGTCTCCAGAGTAAAGAAGAAAGGATTCCTGGGAAATTCTAAGGTAGAAGGTGAACTGGAAAGATTGACCCCTTGGGCGAGCGCTGGTTGAACCTTGCACCCGCACTAGGAGAAAGAAGCAGGCCTGAGCTTCACACTCCCCTGAACGGTTGAGGACCAGGGTGGAGCAGAAGTAGGTTTACAGTTGTGAGTATGGGAAGCACAGTTTATTCCTGTGTTATTATTTGATACTTATAGTATTTATATTCCATAGGAACGATGGTAAACCTAATTTTGCCCCACCCCATACATGTTTTGTTCTTTCTAGCAAACAATTGCTTTGATCGGACACCTACTCCCAGGTGAGCTTGTTGTCTCTGGTCCCTGAATGATAACCCTAAAAAAAAATCACAGCCTCTAAAAGGTAATGCCTGGGAGATGGGTGTCCAGGAATCTGGGTAGCAACAGGCCCACCATTTCAGAAAGCCTTAGGCAAATAGGGGACCGTTTATCTTGACCCACTTCAATGAAAATTGTCATGCTTTATATTGCCATGAAATAACAATCAGAAGCTGGGAGAAGGCACACAATTTCCTCCGCTTGGTTGTCCCAAATGGCAGCCCTGCAGAAACCAATTATGCTAATAATATTTTCATACTAAAAAGAAAATGTGTGATTGATGGTTATTTTGTTTTGAACGGATGTCATTTTTTTCCATTGGGGAAAATTTAAATGCAATTTTGTTGTTTCCCTTTTCTCAAAAATGTATCTCAAATGGTAATGAGCCCCAGTTACAAGCATCTTCTAGTGAATTTTGAGAACTAAAGTGTAGGTAACAGTGTTTGCCCCAAGCTGCTCTCAGCCTGTAGCAGGCTAGCGTAAGTGCCAGGCATCAGCTGCCCACCTCGTCCTGCCTTAGCCTCAGCAGGCTCTTTGGACATTTTCAGCCCATATCCAAACTTGCAAACCAAATGCTGGTCTTTGGCTCAGTATCACATCCCACATACAAACTTCCTGTGGAATTGTCCAAACTGAAGCTGGTTCTGGCTTGTGCATGACCAGGTAGGACACTTTCTCCCCTGCTCAGACCACACAACTTTGAAATCAAAACAAAGCACCCCAAGCCCAACACTAAACAATCTCCATGCTCTCCCCACTTTCAGTCTACTCCCACATCTGCAGGGGTGATTTGCTCAAAAGCCCTTCCTTCTTCAGAGTGATTTCCAGTAACCTCCAGAGTCGTTTTTCTAATTAAATAAACCTCATCTTGTCTAGCTTCCTAGTCAGCATTTTGAACCCCCTACAGATGGGTCTGAAGGATTAACAGCAAATCCTCCTCGACCTAGCTCTGGCAGATGGGCGGCATGTGTCTGATAAATACTCGGACCAGGCTTGCTTCCTCCTGTTCCTAACAGATAGACAGAACACCCAGCAAATTAATTTTAAAATGGTGCCCCTCACAACCCTTCGAATGGCAAAGGAGGCCAAACACAAATGATATGAATTTCATATGTGGAACACATTATCACCTCCCAATAACTGAGAAAAATATCAACCTGTTGGGTAAACAGGACCCCAGGGGAAAGCTGGGTCAGCAAGCAGCCCTCCACCCAGAGAGCAGGACCACGCACATGCTGGAGGACTTGCCTCCTTGTCCCCTATTCACCAGCATGTAGCCCTTTCCTGCTGTGAAAATGCCTTTTTGCTTTTGCATATGCTTTGTGGTAATCAAGGTGCCTTTGAAATTTAGTGAAGATATAGCAGAAGAAGGAACTTGGTGGTTTTCATGTTTAAAAAAAAGAGGCAGCCAGTACGGAGACAAAACATCTTTCCCAATTGTTAGAGATTGTTTACATTCAGGGACTGATGACTCCATCAGACTTTTCCAACTTGAAAAGGGAAAGGCAAGACTCAGCTCTGGGAGAAAGTAGTCATAGAAATGACTTCATTTAAGATGCTCTGCACTCATGGAAGAATTCTTCCAACTACACCTCATTTTGTAAAAGCTGGCAAAAGCTAACCACTGCCAGTCAGAGGTTTGTGCCCTCTCTCATGGGCTGGGTAACCCTGGGCTTTTGACCTCATTTGTAATATTTAAGGAATACTGTTTTAACTTCTCCCCATTCTATCCACCCATCACTCTGATCCCCCCCCACCCCCAATTCAAGCTGGATCATTAGTAAATGGACAAGACAGGTAGGGGAGGTGTCATTATTCCCATTCTACAAAAAAAAAGAAAGAAAGAAAAAAAAGGAAACACATTCCTGTTGAGAGCACATAGTATTTGCTTAGTTAATGTTGAATAAAAGGGTGAGAATGAAATTTGGCCATAGCAATAAACTCTACAAGGACATATAGCTACTTTCTAGAAGAGACAAGAGTGGGACCCAGGTTTCTCGATAGTGAATCATTCCTCTATGACAAAATGTGCTTTGCAGATAGGACTCCTGAATTCCCCCGAATGATACATGTGGCAGATTTGCTAATAACTATTTCATGGTGGGAGAAAAATGGCCCACAGATATTAAAGTGACTAACAAAAGGTAACATGGGAATCCCAAGGGCAATTCAGATTAAGAATCCAGGTCCTGGGGTGGGTGGAGGAGGAAAAGGGTATAAGGGGGATAAATGGTGATGGAAAAAAATACAATAGAAAATAAACTATTAAAAAATAAAAAGATAAAATAAAGAATCCAGGTTCCCTGGTTCTTGCTTATATGTCACCATATTCTATGACCTTATTAACTTTATTTTTCTTTATATCTGGGGTGACCAGATACCCACTTTTGCTCAGTAAAGTCCTACTTTACACCTGTTGTCCCAGCAGTAAAAATTTACCACTTTTCACACTCAAAAGAGGTTTGGACAATTTTAATTGCATGATAAATCATCACCTGACAGATATATTTTGTTTATTGTTTCTCGGACCCATTAGAGTGCTGGCTCCACGACAGCAGGGATTTTGTGTGTTTTGTTCAACATTGTATCATCATTACCTTAACTGGTGCCAACACATAGATGGTCAATCAATATTTGCTAAAGTATTAATTAATATATTATAAATGAATGACACTTAAGGACTCATTCAGACTAGTATTAAGAAGCTAACATGATAAAATGGGTTTCAGTTTTAGCTCTGACTGTCTGTGTATCCATTGGTCAAGTCCCCTAATCTCCCTGAGCCTCAGGGCCCTCCGGGAGAGAATGGAACTAATAGCGATCCAGCTCTGCCTGCCAGGAGCCACAGCCAATGTGCTAACATATACCGACATATAGGAAAATGCCTAGAAACTCTAATGTGCCCTCCAAATTGCTATTTGACTTTACATCAACAATTACAGAGCAGTGGCTTTGTTAGAAATCAGATGGCAGTAAGGATGAAAAGGGGGGTGGTAAAGCTCATATTTAGACTTTTTTTTAAAAGGGTTGGGCATTCAGACTTCTTTAAAGTTTCAGACACCGGTGCTAAAGCCCCCAAAAAGGTAATGCAAGCTTTGCAAAAGAATATTCTACAGAGCTGTGTTTAAAAGGCAACCTTTTCCAGGCATCTTTTCAAGGAAGAAGGCCGCCGGGCATGCCGCTCTTACATGTATGTGTTGACCCCGGGCCCAGCTGGCTCCCTGCCTCTGCTCTCTGGGCGGCACAGGGCAGCTCCGAGTCAGGCCTCTTGGAGCTGTGAGGGTCCTGCTCTTAACGGGCCATCGCTCACACTTAGCGCCAAACCACTGCAGGTCCAGAGCTTGCCACGCTCTCCCAGGGAGTTCCCAGAGCAATTAACAAAACAGAGGCATAATTAGGGGCAATTGGGACTTAATGCTGACTTTAAAGTGATCCTGAGACCCTTTTGAAGGAAAGTGAGGTCTTTTCCCAGGATCCTCAAGCAGGAATTTGTCGAGGATTTGTCCAAGGGTGGCGGTCTGGCAGCTAATGCTCAGAGCTCTCCTGATACAATCTCTGCTCTGTGAAGGGTTTCCACCAGTCTAGAAAGCTCTAAGTAGCAAGTCAAGGAAACATAATTTTGACAACTTGAAGCCTCACCTTTTGCAAATTACTTTCTCTGCTGTTGATTTTTGTATATTACCTTCAGTGAACCCATGAGCTTTGCTTTTGACTTTTTTTCACTTTTTTAAGTGTGACAATTCAGACCATGTTAGTGAGCCTCTGTGTTCCCTCGGTAATCCTTCAAAGAGTGCAATTAGTCATTCCTGACCACGGGTTTTGCATCACAAGAGACACCGGGAGGAGTAAAATCGATGTAAATCAGCATCTCTGGCTCAGCATCATGCTTTCACCTATCACATTAGCACAGATTAAAAAATGGATGGTGCTGTGTTGGTGAGAACTACGGGAAATGGGCACCACTGTAGGCTGTTGGGGGCATTTAAATTAGTGCCACCTTGGTGGAAAGCAGTCTGGGGCTATCAAGTTTACAAATGAACTTGTACTTTGACCCAGCAATGCCACTTCTAAAACTTTATCCTACAGACATACTAGTTCATATACAGAATCACCTCTGTATGTTAATAGGAGTGGGATTACATGAGTTATTAGGACAGCCATAAAAAGTAAGGAAGCTTTTTAGGTATCAACGTGAATTGACCTGCCAGAGGTGTTGCTAGGTTAGAAAAGCAAAGGGAGAACAGTGTGTGCAGAATGGCATTAACAGATTTGCGCAAACACATACAAATAGTTTACATATATATAAAATGTCTCTGGAGGAATAGGCAGCAACAGTTAACATTGTTTGCCTTTGGTGATGGGAACTGTGTGGCTCGGGAACAAGTGTAGGTGCGATACTTCTCTATATACCTTTTTGATACCTTTTGAGTTTTGCATCCTGTGCAATTAGCTTATTGTTCTAAATAATAAATAAGTACATAAGGAAATGTCTTAAATTGTCATTTGTACATTCTAAACGTTTCCCCTCTAGGCAGCCAGATTTGCTTGGTCTACTTGTTGGAATGTGCTGTCTTCACAATTTTTATAATTTTAAACCAAAGAGATACTATATTGCATTTCTAAAGTGGTTCTTGGACAGGATTGACACAGAAGTTGAAAATTGTTTAACCCCAGCTGGTGTGGCTCAGTGGATTGAGCATCAGCCTGCAAACTGTCAGGTTGCTGGTTTGATTCCCAGTCAGGGCACATGCCTGGGTTGTGGGCCGGGTCCCTGGTTGGGAATGTGTGGGAGGCAATTGATCGATGTTTCTCTCCCTCTCTTTCTCCCTCCCTTCACCTCTCTCTAAAAATAAATAAAATTATTTTAAATTGTTTACGTGACACAGCTTAGTAAAAGAACATTTCAGCTAATTTCTTAATCCTTTAAGAGAAATAAAAGCAAGATGGACATAGAGATAAATTTAAAATGCCTGTAATCAGAAATGCACCTCTAAAACCAGATCTTAATATTTGATCTAAGAGATGATAACCAAATACCTCAAGATCATGTATTTAAAGCAGAAATAAAGTTTATTTTCACACCTCTCTCTCCTTTAAAACCATTTCACCTCACTTCATCCTTACCTGACTCTCATGAATTCAGTTTGTACGTAACTAGGTAGCCCCATAGTCCATGCTTATATTAAACACTATTTCCTGTGACCATTCCCTGGCTGGTTTGGCTCAGTGGATTGAGCGTCGCCCTGCGAGCTAAGTGTCGCTGGTTCGATCTTCCAGTCAGGGCACATCAGAGAAGGAAAACTCTGACTCCAAAAAACCTCCGCTGCCTTGCGGCATACCTCTTCAGGGGAAAGGCTAAGGGAGTAAACCCCGACAGAAAATCCGGAGCCGGAGTCCCTAAGGCGGTTTGACGTTGTAGTCATCACCGGCAACTCCTGCGGCGCACCTGAAGCCAAGCTGTATTGACTCCGTCTTACCCTTGGACCCTTCAGCTGCGAAGAGAGCGGGGGTCTGCTGCATGGGCAACAGCAGACCCTCCATATCACCCTGCCCAGGCTCTGTAGCTTCAGCTTCACTGGAGAGGACACTCCAGCGTCATCGCAAAATGTCAATTCAACACGGGAGGAGACAGATACCGTGTCACTCCCGAGTCGGACTGCACAACCATTCTCGGCGGTGCAGATAGACTCTTAAGAAGCTACACCATCGTCTCTCGAGACGGACGGCTGCCGATACGATTTCCTGTGACCGAATATATGAGTCTTAGAATAAGACAGACTAGATACATATCCCAGTGCCACATTTATGAACTCCATAACCTCAAGCTAAGTGCTTGATCCCTCTGAACCTCAACCCCTCATCTATAAAATGGGATAGTCCTAACACAGGGAAGAATTGTGCAGACGAAGTGAGGTCATTCGTGCTGAGCACGTCATACAATGCCTGGTATATAGTGAGTGAGCTCCCCAGGAAATGGTAGCCTCCATCTTTTTCATTGTTTTGACTCTTTGCTTTGTCTCCTTAACTTAATTACATGTGACAATAGGGCCATCTCTTTTTAAACCAGCTCTATGCCTGAAGCATTAGTGCGCAGCAAATGGTGAGCGCCATTAAAGGTGACTGGCTCCTATACCTTAGAGATGGGGACCTCAAAAACCTCAGTGTAGTTCCTGCCCCTGTATAGATAAGACATTAGTCCCATGTCTTAGGGGGCCGAAAGGTAGAATGAGACACCAAGAGGGAGGTTAAATGACCTGAATTTTTACTTCTTTCTTTGAAACACAGTTCTTTTGTTCTTAGAGAAGTATACAAGTCAACTGAGTATGATTATTCTACCTCACAGTATTCGAATCCACCCACTACATTTCTTGTTACGTCTTGTATTAGATTCTCTCCTCTTCTATGCTCATTTCTAAGACATGATGAAAAAGTACCCTCATTACCTTTTTAAGCTTTACTGTACCCTCATTATTTTTATGAAATGAGGTCACATGATCAAATGGAGGTTCTCAGAGGTTCTGAGGGGCAGGGGGTGCTATTTTTACCTTCCTGTGTGGGACTCCAGACCTCCCCTAAAGCAATGAGGACAGGGTTTCCTATCTGTGGTCTTGGCAGCAGACAATTTCTGAAAGACCTTCTGGATTGATGCCCAACCCTCTGAGGTCATAGATGGAAGTTATAATGTTCTACCTTTTAAGAAGCTCAGGATGAAAAAAGTCTGCAAGGCCATCTGGATACTACTGCTACTATCATTAACATTGCCATTATTGCAGTGCTGTATTGTATTTTATTGAAGTCCAATAAATCATTTTTTGCTTAATGTATTATACATCAAGTTACTCTTGCCTATATTTCGTGCAGAGAAGTTGAAAAAGAAGATTAAAAAAAACAATTCCTCAAAGGGCGTCCAATGCCAGCTATAACTATCCTTCCTCATTTTTCCCCATGTAGGTTTTTTGTTTGTTGGTTGGTTGGTTGGTTGGTTGGTGCTCACAGGGTAAAGGGCGCCACTTATAAAGTAACCTTCATGACTGGGCCTCTGCTACCATCTGCAGTCTCATCTGTCCTCACCCTGCCACACCCAGCCACGCTGGGCTACCTCAGTCCCCACAACGCAGCCTCGCAATGCATGTAGCCGTCGTTGTTGGACACAGTGGCTCAGGGATGGACTCTCTGGACTTGAATCCTAGATGTTCCAATTACTGGCTTGATCATCTTGGCAAGTTTCTTAAACTTTCTATGGCTCAGTTTTCCCATTTATAAAATGGGGCTACTATACTTCATAGTTATTATGGGGGGGGGGAAATAAATATAGTGCTTAGTATTGGGCTATGCAAAAAGTAAGCCCTCAATACAAGTGAGCTGTCATTATTATGTAAACTCCAGGATTTTGCCCTTGCTGTTCCCTATACCTAGAACACTCACTTTCCAGACATGCCCTTTTGCCTCTCCCTCATCCTTTGGATCATAGCTTAAAAGTCAACTTCCTCCAGGAAGTCCTCTTTGAACACCCCACTCTACCCCACATGACTAGATGCCCTTCCTTTGGCCTTCCCTAGCCCATTTCCAAGTCTGATGTAGAACATTCTACAGTCGTTTATGAGTGTTTGTTTATTTGTATGGCATCTACTATCTTACAAGTTTTACAAGGACAGGTGTTTAGAGGGCTTATCATTGCATCCACAGTACCTAATCAAATGACACAGGAGGTCACTTGTATAAGACAATGCACAAGAACCTTTACCCTTGAGGCAGTGCTCACAGATGTGATGAAAGAGAGCTTCCTATTGAAATGCCTCTTGACATTAAAAAATGGTGAACCAACCAGAGATGGACAGCTAGGTTAGACCTTGACATGGATTTAAAACTTGAAAAACCAATACGAGCATAGATTATACAGATAAAGCAATATCAAAATACCTAGGCAGTAAGTACTTAGTCCTCTGTGTATTTTGGATCCTGCTAGTTGTTATTTTGACAGATAATAGCTAATTCCCATCCACAGAGGTGAATAAATACATTCATGGAGGTGAAAGGGGGTGGTGGTATTAGAATTTGATCCTCTGGCTTTCTGCATGGCTAACTCGCCATTACAAGTTTCCCCTGCTTTGACGGCTGTCCAGTCCTTGCTCCTATCAGGAGGAACATGACCCTCAGGAAGAGGGGCTTGGCACAAGCACCCAAGGGATCTAGCCAGGAGTTTCCTCATTGTGGTAAGGACTTAAGCTCCTTGACTTACTATTTTTTAAAACTGACAGATAGGCCTCTTAATTATTAATAACATGGCAATATGGTTTTGCATCCCTGAACTTAAAAAATATGTCTTTAATAGCTTGTTTTGTGAATGTGTATTTTTTAAAGAAGGTACAACCAGATACGGCTGTAATCTTGCCAGCATGTTATTTCCACAAAGAACATGCTATCTGGTGCTAGTGTTTCTCCTAAGTAATGGTTTGCCTTTCTCCTTCAATAACATAACTACTTTCCAACCTGGACACTAGAAAAAGAAGTCAGAATTGCTTTTCCCTGTCAAAACTGCTTTCCAGAACTAAGAACTGTAAAGGAAATGCACAGGATTTCTGTCTCTTGGAGATGATCTGGTCAATGCCCATATTTTTCAGATGAGAAAACCTACCCCAGCTGGGGAAGCAAGAGGCCTGTGTAAGGCCTGCAGTTTCTCCACCAACCTCCCTCTTGACTCCATCCACTTGCTTTACTTTCCATTTCTCGTTGATTTTTAATTTATCTTACTTAACACCGTGTATTTTTATAAATTGCTCTAAATAATTTCTAGAAAAAGTGAAATGTAAAAGGGTAGATTCAACAGAAACCATATTGTGACTGGCACTTTTCCCCCTACCATCCATTCCTCTTGCCATGTCCTTAAAGTCAGACACCGCTGTTGCTGGGAGCCCAGCTCAACTGGAGCTGAGGGATGGCCGCGGCTGGGACTTCTGAACCCATGCAAGCTGATTCTAGACCGGAGGAAGAGTGAGATTTCAATAGCATTTCCTGCAAGCCCAGTTTGGTGGCACACCCAGAGACCAGGACTCCAAGGTGAGGACACACAGCTTATTGTTCTCTTTGGGGACCTTTTGCCACATTCCCCGCTCACTGTGCTTTGAAAATTAACCACCAGAGTCTGGTCATTATGACTTCATTAACTATTCCTTGTAATTGCACCAGTCATAATTAATTCATTTGTTATTCACATGGGTGACATACGGACACTTTAATAGATTTTCCTCAGGGAATTTCACATATTAACAATATCGATGGTGCTTTTGGAAAAGACTTAAAGGGGAACCACAATATGAATCGTGTTGTGTAAGTAGCAATGAGTTATTTTATTATAAAAATGAAGTTAATTGTTTTAGTCTGTCAACCTTTTTAAGAGGAAAATCAGGTGTATAAACTAGACCTTCCTCCCTCCACCAGACATTTCTAATCTATAAATCAGAGTGCCAAAATAAAGTCATTCTTATAACAATAGATGGTATATTCACACAAATGCATGCCAGAATATTTAAGTAAATAATACTTGAATTAATTTCAGGTTAAAATGCTTCCTCTAAGCCTTTCTCCTTTTTTTTTTCTTCCTAGAAACCATCTGTATTTTAACATCTTACTGCACAGCCTCATTCCTCATGTTTAATTTATGTTGGCGATCTTTTGTGGTAAGACCAATGTAATTTTTAAGTGAAATCATTTCATGTTAGTTAAAACATTGGTGACCCAAATATTACACACTTTCAAATTATGCATAATCCCTCCTCTACCCTTGCCCTTGCCCCATGTCTCCCTACCTTCTTTTTAAGTAGAGCTGAATGAAAATTCCACACCGCTCATTATTTAACCAAATACTTTAATCATTGGTTATCTGGTAGAACCATCAAGCCTATGCTGACAGACACATAATTAAGTGGCAGAACTAAGGCAATTTTCTATATAATTCAGGTTAAAAACTAAATTCAACAACCAGTTTTGCCTGAAATACCTCAATCATGGAGGGGAAGAGGGGAAGTGTCCCTTTGGTTTGTATTATTGTCATAATTGCCTTAATTCCCATTTGACTCAGTGTGACACACAGAATTTTGGTCTGTTGGAGATTGTCTTGTCCAACCCCCTTATTTTTCAGATGAGAAAGCTGAGACCCACAGAAGTCAAGTGCCCTATCCAGGTCATCAGATGGTGGCGGAATTTAGTCATGAAGCCACATTTCCCAGTTCCCGGGTCAGCAGTCTTAGAACCGATACCATCTTGCCCTGGTTTCATTGCCTCTAGAAATCAAGGAAATGGTACCAGCATGTTAAACTTTAAATAAAGACAACAAAATGCCACCCAAGGCCTTGAACTCAAATCAAATGCAACAATTCACCTCAGCTGAGTATCAAATAATCTTCGCTGCACATGTTCTAACATTAAAATGACCAGCTTTTAAAACTACATGAGTGTTCACAAAATAAAAATAAACATTTTCACCAATCTAATAAGTACCCAAGGAGAAATCTACAAAAAACTGTAAGACCTACAGGAAAACTCAGACCGAGAATGTTGTGTGAGTTTATAATCTGCTTCACTGTCAAAGCCCACAAGGCAGGTTATCAATTGGATGACCTTCAAGTAAAGCAAACATTACATCAGACCGTTATGAAAGAGCCCACATTAAAGTTCCCAGTTCTCTCCAGAAGAGCTCCCAGCCTGTTAGTGAGGTGCTGTGTTTCCATCTCCTAGGGTATTGAATATGACAAACATATACCCTTTGTTTTTTAAATAATAAAGTTTTTGTAATTCTGCCAAAGGGTGCTTTCTATTTTAAAGACAGCCCCAAATCCTAACTGCTTAGTTCACCTACTTTTTCTGCCTTGAAGCCTTGCACATGCTTTTTAAAAAATATGTTTGTTTTGTTTGCATTTTTACGTCAGGATTTCTGATTTTCAGAGCCACAAAGTCCACCTGTAGGTTGTTAGTGTGAACCACCTGGAGAAGGTTGGGCTTGTTTCTGCATTCTACTGGCTGGAAGACCCAGACTAAGGTCAAAATTATTACGTGGAGATTAAACGGTAGAATTTAATTATGTGTTCCGTTGCTCCTGGTACATTTATTAATTTAGCAGTACAGACTGACTGGAGCTAAACAAGCAGGACTGATTAATTTGCAAAGACATCTAGGTAACAGATTGTGATCAAAGAGGAGACCTGATCCTGTTAGATTGAAATGTGTTGTTTTGTGCTGCAGAAAGGACACGGAGCAGCATGGTTTATCTTTATCAATGCTTTCCTCTGAAGGAGGGGAACAAGCTTGCAGATACTAATCAGGGCTGAGGCCCTGCCACTCAATAATTACCCACTGTCTCATCGTAATCCCGGAACTAAGCCCCTGCCCAATCCATCTGGGACCCTTTTCCATCTATTGCACAGCTCAAGAATACGTGTGTAAGCTATTACCTCTGGTCGTGCTCTCTGTCCCCTGAGTATAGATACATGGCAGTGACCAATTAGGTTGCTGTGTTCTCTTTCCCCCTTTGCTTCCAAACTATCCTATACTTCTTAGCACTGGTAATGAAGCGCAGATCCATCAGGGTGCAGAAATCCACTCACCGATAAAAGCTGTCTCATCATAGTTCCTGATAAACACTGTATGATGCTTAATTTCCACTTTGGGAAGAGGGGTGGCAAGAGCACAGCTCTGAATCTTGAGGTTTCTTTAAGCCACCCTCAACCTGCCACTGCCTTCTGCTGCCAGGGACAAGTCACACAGGGAGGAAAATATTCCTGACCCTAATCCAGAAATCAAATGTCCGGGAAGTGAGGAGGGCAAATGTGGGATAATTGAATCCTGGATCCCTGAATGACAACCCAGTAGCCTTCAGTGGTTAAGAACATGAGTCCTGAAGTTTGAGAGATTTGGGTTGAAATTCTGATTCTAATGTTTACCAGCCAGTCATTTAACCTCCTAGAGATTCCATTCCTCTCTCAATAAAACAGCACATACTTTGTAGGGTGCCTTGGGGAGTTAACTGAGCATATAGTTTTACAAAGTATAAAACCTCAATAATTGTTAGCTAGTCCTATCATTTTTGAATTCTCATTATATTTATAGCAGAACCAAAAAGCCTTATTCTTGATCCAATTGTGCTATTATCTACTAAGTATATTTTATGTGTATATACATTTCATCTTCCCAAATAAATGATTCTTCCCTGATGGGTAAAATTTGTGTCTTCTTCTTTTGTATATCCCACAGGTGCCAGTTAATAAATGCTTGCTGATTCTTTTATACTAAAACTTAAGAGCTCTTCATTAAAAAATGTGGGAAGTGAGAGGGACAGGTAGTCAGGAAGAATGTTCAAATAAAGAAATAGAGGCAACAGAGATGTTAAGCAAGTTGCTGTTGTTAGTGGTAGAAATCTGTAAGATATAATCAAGTCATTGCTAGAAGAAGAGTTGTCAGAGCAACTATGCAATATCCACTGCCTGCTCTTGGGCAGGGCAGAGCCTATTTGAAACCGAAGGGGCTGTTCCCAGTGTACACTCTGTCAGGGCACAGGCCCAGCTCCTAGCCAGGACCCCATTCCAGATCTTTGCAGATACTGGCCATGTTTTCAATAGTTAAAGCTACAACTTGGCTTTTCTTGTTCTTCTCTTGCAGTCAGAGAGGAAAATATGCTAAAACGTGAGTGTTCACATTTACACTTCCAAAACCTCCCTTCCCCAAGGCTTTGAGGACATACCCTGAAGTTGAACCACCCATGGGAATTTACACCAACAGCTCTGGCAGCTGTTTTATATTTATTTCCACAGTTGGGCCATTTCAGTTTGGGGGCTCTTATTCATTATACATGCAAATATTTGTTAAGGGATCAGGAACAGGATGAGGTATGTTTGTCAGGATTGTGATTACCAGAGTTATCAGGTGTGTATACCAGAGTTAGAGGAGGATGGGATGGTTTGGATCCTCAACCCACTGTGGCTGTGTTACTTTGAAAGACTTACAACCTCTCTGGACCACAACTGGCCCATGGGCGTGTCCTCCTTGTCCTACTGTCCCAAAGTGTAAGTAATAAACAATTTGGGTAAAATAATTTAAGATTCTAATACATTAGCTTTTGGCAAATTCTTTGCCTGTAACATATCCTAATGCCTACTTTTATTGTTCAGAGTGAATTACGATTTTACAAATTAAAAAAAAATATTTTGGTTCATAAACTCTTACTTTTTCTAGTACATTAATCGGTAATATTCAGGCTCTAACAAAATGATTATAGATATTACTAAAGAATACCTTGCAGAAGACACAGTGATTTTTCTGAATGGCTAAGTGGCTTTGCAGATTGACCCTACACTTGGCCACAAGGAAGACCAGCCTCTGAGGCTGGCAGTCCCTTCTTAGTTCCCCGCTGAGCATCCTTGTTTTCCCCAGAATCAGCTGTGAACATTTCAAATTCTTGCAAATTTTTTTTTCTTTCTCTCTCTTTGCTGGAGAATTATTTTTCCTGGGGCTGAGAAATGGGCATATGGGTGCAGGCCTGTGCATAGCATATTGAAATATACAGTTAATTATAAATTAACTACGAACTCCTTTTTAAGTAGACTTGTTCATTTTGTTTAATGCCTTACACCTTGGGATCTGTACAAATGAATTACTTTAGAGTTCTCTGGCTCCCAAGTAGGGTGTGTCTAAGTTGTTAAGGTGAGTAAACTGAGGCTATGAAATTACAAGGTTTCCCAGGGGGCCAGCCCTGTTGCCAGTGAGGAACTCAGAATCATGGAACCATATCCAGGCCCTGCCCCAGAGAACCCCAGCCCCTTTTCTCCATGCGTGTCTCGCTCACCTTCTCTGTAGCTGGTGACACTGCAGACTTCTCTCTCCAGCGAACACACCTTTGGCTTCTGTAATATGATCTTCCTCGGTTCTCTTTCCTCCTGGCCCTCTGACTACAGGTTTTCCTTAATCTTCTACATGTTTCTTTCCAAATTTAAAACCTTCTAAAGCATATTTATTTTTGTGTCCTTCCTACAATCCCTAGACAGAGCTTGGAAACCTCCTTCTCCAGTCCTGATCCATTACCTGGCCCCTGATTCTGGGTTACCACCTCTTTCCAGATGTCTGTCCCTGGAAAAAGCCTCATCTCCTTAAACTCAACATGTCCTCAAATGAGCCCATTAAAAACCCGTCTCCCCAGTGTACGAACACACACACACCCTAGGAAAGTATTTCCTCTTTCAAACAACAGTATTTTACTTCCAGCAGCGGCTCCATACAATTTAACACTTCCCTGTTCTCTAATTGCTTACTTTGTGTGTCTGTTTTGCCTCCTGACTAGATTGCAATATCTTGGAGGGAGGAGGTTCCGTGGAGCAGGAGGCCCCTGGAGAGCCCCTAATAAGTGCCAAATGCAAAAAGGTTGAAGTCACCAATTGAGAAAATCCGCATAAAATACACCTGAGCTTTTGGCCTGTATAAAATCAGCATGATGTTTTCTCCTGGGAGAGGTTCACAGCATATAATTTTTAGTTCTTATTCTCCCCAATGGTCAAGTTACTCCAGGAAGCAATTTGGGGTGAGAGAAAGGCAGAGGTCCAGCTGACTACATGGCAACAAAAAGGCTCTAAAATATCTTCCACGAGAAAATTTGGTTCCACCTTGACTGAATATTCTGGTGCATGGGTAAGCCTTGGAAACCTCCTGCAGACAACAGGCAAGGTATAAATACCTGGCTAAGGGCATACAGCATGAGACAGTGGAATCAGACAGACCTGGACCCAAATCTGACATTAGCTACCTACCATTCGGTGTGTCCTTGAGAAAATCACATAACCTTTCTGAGCCTCATTTTCCTCACTCTAAAAATGGAAATAAGATTATTTCATAGGATTTGTGTGAGGATTCGTGCTGATATATATGAACTACAATAAAATGCAGTGCTTGGTGTAAAGTGGGTGTTAAATAAATAGTAAGTGCTATTTATGAAGAGGTTGAGGAAAGGTTATGATGATGGTGATGAGATGATATCCAGGACAAACCTACCCATGAGAGAGGTCCATTTATGTGATATTTGGCACACTGGTGTCTGCTCAGTTCACCACAGTTGGGGACCTGAGCATCATAGCTGTGGAAAGTGGCCCGTGTGTCTAGCCACTGAGTCTCTTCCCTTGGGAAGCTAGCTGCCTTTCCTCCAGCTAAGCCAGACACACCTCCGCAGTCATTCCACTTCAAAGAAGAGATGCACAGAGTTATCTCTCAGTTTCCCATACAAGTGAAAACGTGACTCTCAGTTGTGCTTTAGTGTTGTGAATTCTTTTCTTCTAGGCAGAACTGTCCACCAAAAGACAGATTCTTTGGAAAGGCTGAGCATTACTTGGAAAGAGAAAGTCCCTGGCATGATTGTTCCTGACTCAGCTTTTGTAACACCAATGAGCATCTCAAGAATTTCTAAACATTATCTTAATTTACTTTAATTAAAAAAAAAAAAAAAAAAAAAACCCTCCAAATGACAAAAAAAAAAAACCCGAAAAAAAAAAAAAGACCCAGCGTTCTTTTAATCACTGGCTCCGAATCAATAAGAAGGAAAGAAGCTTGAATATTAAATCTTAATCCAATCAGCAGGTTTCCTTTTTCTCTTTTTCCTTTTTCTTTTTCTCAGTTCATGGACCATTTTTGAATAGTGCAAATTTCCAGAGTAGACCATTCATTCCCGCAAAAACACCTGGACTTCATGAAAAGACTAGTGGTGCTCTTGAAGTGAAGCAGACTCATATCATCTGGCATATAAAAACACATTTTGGGGATATCACCATAAGATCTCCAGGGACACTCCTTGCTCACCACCCTGATACCATCCTACCCACTTTCCCAGGCATTGCCCTGCTCTGAAGAAACTTGCCACTCATCTGCCATATTCCCCTTTTAAGTTGCCTCTTCACATCCAGCCTTCTCCCTATCTCTCAGCAACAGCAGGGTGAGGGTCAGTCATTGACATCCCCTTTGAGAAAGCTTCCAGCCTACTGTATAGACATTGTTGTCAATCATCCATCCATCTATGCATTTATATAGTTAGTTCTTTGTTGAACGACCTAATCGATCTATGCTATGTGAATCAAGCTTTTACACAGTGATCTCTCCAAGGCCACACCACTTTGAAAAAATAACTTGTCCTTCCAGATGTTACCTGGTTAAATATTCTTTAGGGACAGATTTAAATAGGTTTCTTTAATTCTATGCAGTGTCACAAACCTCAGTCTAGGTAAGATGAGGTCATATCCTCTGAATTTTAGGAGCAAAACCTCCCATAGGCTTCACACATCATGGAATGACCATTGAATGAGAGCTGAGAGGTGTCTGATCTAATCATTGAGCTTTTTGGTTGAAGGATATTCTAAAATAGTTTATGATGATTTTATCAGTCCACTTGTGTTAATGTTAAATTTTCTATTTGACGGGACCTGCCAATTTCCCATCTGTTGGATTTGAGTAATATACAAAATGCCCATGATGAATTGTAATCCCTTTACTATCATAATCAATGTACAGTGCATATGGTGCACGTTGGCTCACAGATGATAGCTGGGGGTTTGGGCTGATCTTCACATACTTCCCAGTTGTCTGATGCTTCCCTTATGGCTGCAGATGGTATTTCTTAACTTTGCTTTGATAGAAAATGTGCTCATTGGTGGGGATTCACTCAAGTCTGAGGCATTTGTTAAACTTTCAGATTCTGATTCAACAGCTACACGGATGCTCTCCCAACTGCCTTGGATGAAGGGTAAAAGCCTCTGACCTCTGTCAGAGTGTGATGGGAAATATGACTCCCACCAAACTTGGGTTCCTTGATACCATTCCAGAGTTTGAGAAGAGAGCTTACATAGGACTGAGAAAGAAAATGTGTGGATTTGCCCTTCCAGGAAGTGGAGCGCAAATCCTGAAATTTACCATAGCTAATGTAAGAATGGGTTTCATAATCTTAAAACACCTGCCTTTACAGATAGATGTCCATGTGAAATTTTCCCAAGTCAAAATTCATTGGCTTATTGTCCTCCAAGGGAATTCATGGACTTACATAAATTTCTCAACCATGAACTATAAGATAAACATCCTATTGATTTGGAAAAAAATTGTGTCAAAGACCTCCCTGTACAAAGGGTTAATTGGTGATGACAGGTTAGAAAAAAGCGGAATAATGAGACTTGCTGAGAAAATATCTCTCCCCTGACAGATAATATTGACTGCCTTCATTTGTGGCTTGAGCACAGAGAAAAAGGTGACTACAGACTAGATAATAAAAACACCAAAGGTGTAAAAATTAGATGCTTAATGACTTTCCCATAATAGCCCCACTTCATGCTCTGCAGCAGGGACAGCAGTGTCCTCTAGCCCAGTGGCTTAGACTTTGCTCTCAAATGTCATCAAAATCCAGGGATCCATGTAGTGAGAGAAATTGCCTCTAGGGTAGGAAAGGCAGCATGGAAAACAATCCTAGGCCTCATTGTTCCCACCTATTTGGTGGTACCTCATATACCTTTGACACTGTATCATTACTTTTCTTCCACATTGCAAATTTAGATTATATTATTTAAGGTAATACTA
This sequence comes from Furipterus horrens, assembly GCF_987537825.1. Classification (NCBI taxonomy): domain Eukaryota; kingdom Metazoa; phylum Chordata; class Mammalia; order Chiroptera; family Furipteridae; genus Furipterus; species Furipterus horrens. The sequence goes on from NW_028327173.1 coordinate 176,939,656, forward strand.
GTGACTCTAACAAATAGACACCAAGTTTCTTTCTCTTCAAATACTCTAGGCATGTATTAGGTCAGAGATAGCATATAGAAAATCCATGTGTCTTCACTCCCAAGCATTAATCACCACAGGCTAAAGGAGCCATTGTGCTTCTTAATCAAAGATGGCATCATAAGGTTTTGGACGTGGCCAATCAGATTGACAAGTGAACACTTTCTTCTTTTGCAACAGACATTTACAGACTGACCTGAAGTTGGGCCCAAAATACCATACAACTTTTAGCTAAAGAAGCCACTTCATTGCTTAAGATGAATGATAAGCTGACCTCTTAGAAGGTGCATTCTCCCATTCATCTAATACAAGGCTGTGACATTTGATTTGTAATTCAGTGTGCCCTTAATTTTGCTTTTGGTTGATGCGTTTTGGCTACTTGACTTTAGGTAAGTATGCAGCACTTTCTTGAGAGTTTTACCACCAATTCTCCACAGGTCGACCCCAGGGTTAGGAGGAACAGCAAGCAGTATTTCAATGCTGGCGAAACACAACCCATGACAGTTAGAGATTCATTATTGCCATGCTATATGCTATGCTCCAAAGTTTAGGGCAGTTTCCAAAACTACCCAGCTTACTTTTAGGGTCTGGTTTTAGGGGCTGATTTTGCTGCAGAATCATATGCATTTACTTAGAGCACCAATATCTTTTGAGTAGCCTGATGTAATGGAAAAAGCATGGGATTTGGAGTCAGAACACTCTGTTTTCCCCTTGCCAACTCTGTGAATTTGGTCAAATTGTTTAACCTCACTGAGTCTCAAGTATCTATTCTGTAAAATGGCAACTATGATGCCTACCTCATATACCATTATAAAATAAAAATAATAACTGATTTATTGACTATCATATGTTTGTAATTTTATGTCTTGTTTAACCCTTACAACTCTTCCTTGAGTTAAGTATTATTCCCACATCCTACATTTTATAGATGAGAAAACTAAAGTTTTTGATGAATTGGCCAAGGACCTAGAGCTAGTAAGAAATAGAATTGCAAGAACTTATGCACCCCTATGTTCATAGCAGCCCTGTTTACAATAGCTAAGTGCTGGAAACAACCTAAGTGCCCATCTGTAGATGAGTGGATCAAAAAACTGTGGTACATTTACACAATGGAATACTATGTAGCAGAAAGAAAGAAGGAACTCCTACCATTTGCAACAACATGGATGGAACTAGAGAGAATTATGCTTAGTGAAATAAGCCAGGCAAAGAAAGAAAAATACCATATGATATCACCTAATACAGGAAACTGAAGAACAACATAAACAAACGAACTAAATAGGACAAAGAGCAGAATAGCAGTCAATAGGGGGGAGGGGAGAGGGAGAGAAGGGGGATAAGTAAGGGAAGGGTTTAATTAAAGAGCCTGTATGAAGGACTCATGGACATGGACAACGGGGAGGGATATGATTGCGGGAGAGGGGGTGGGTTGGGTGGGGGAGAGAAATTAGGGGAAAAGGGGACAACTGTAATTGAAAAACCAAAACTAAAAAAATAAAATAAAATAAAGTACAATACCTAGCTAATGGGAAAAAAAAAAAAAGAATGTGTCAAGGAAACACTAAAAATGTAGAGATTCTTGTGATCTTACCCTTATTCTTAATCACTTGAAAGAAAAATTTCTGATGTAGCTGTTACATAATAAAGACTTTATCTGGTAAAAAAAAAAAAAAAAGAAGTAGAATTGCGCTTTGAACCCAGAACTTTTTCATCCAAAGTGTATAGTCTTAATTACTATGTTATCACGCTGAAACACTAAAATGAGATAATTTAGGAAAATGACAGTACTTGGCCTGCAGAAAGTACTCTGAAAATGTTAGCTTTCTTTCTTTTTTCCTGTATTTTTATTTTTTCTGTGCTGAGATAATTTATACTGTACTTGTAGTTGGCTTCCTGTCATTCACATTCACTTACTCAATAAATATTTACTGAGTGTCTACTATGTGTCCTACCCTATGCAAGACACTGAATATGCAGTTGCAAATACAAAGACATGATCACCCATCATCAATGCACTTGTAGCAATGCCACGTGTGTCTTCCAGGAGTCTCAGAATATAGAGATTGAGCCACGCTTCACTTCTTTAAGATGGATTAATACCATAGCATTTGCAACTATAATATTACGTTACCTTGGACACCAGGCAATTAGCAAGTAATTAAATCTCCCTTGGTCTGAATACACCTGCAACCAAACTGTCTGCTAAAGTTCTGTTACACTTATTAATTAGCATGAGTTGAATGACAGGATAATCAGAAAGGAAATACCTCCTCTTAGAGACAAGCAGTAAATTATTAAAAAGTGGAATATGTTTTTAACACTTTTTGCTTGGGTTTATATTAGTGGAGAGTGTATGGATGGGCCAACTGTTTATCAATATTAATATCTCTGGTAATAAATATGTCTAGGGAGAATTGGCATATGCTGATATGTATAATAATCTATTTAACATCTCAAAAACTTTGAAAATAACTGTTGCTTGGTCACTATCTGAATGCTCCCAACAGTAACAATTCACTATCTCTCAGAGTCATTAGTGGAGGCACTAACAGCTGGTTAAGTACAGGAGTAGTTATTCTTATTCAAGAAGCCACAATTTTATTATTATTTTTTATTTTTAAGTATATTTTATTGATTATGTTGTAACAGTAGTTCCAATTTTTTTCCCCTTTGCTCCTCTCTACCCAGTACCCCCCTTCCCTCAAGCAACCCCACAGGCCCTTAGTTCATGTCCATGAGTCCCACATATAAGTTATTTGGCTTCACCCTTTCCTATATTATTCTTAACATCCCCGTTTATTTTGTACCAAATGATTATGTTCCTTAGTCCCTGCACCATTTCCTCATTTCTTCCCCTCCCCCCCCAGCTGATAACCCTCCAAATAATCCCCATACCTATGATTCTGTTCCTATTCTGGTTTGCTTAGTTGGATTTTGTTTTTATTTTTTAGATTCAGTTGTTGACAGCTATGAGTTTGTTGTCATTTTGGTGTTCATAGTTTTTATCTCTTTTTCTGAAGTAAGTCCCTTTGACATTTCATATAATAATAACTTGGGGATGATGAACTCCTTTATCTTCACCTTGTCTGGGAAGCACTTCACCTGCCCTTCCATTCCAAATGATAGTTTTGCTGGATAGAGTAACCTTGGTTGTAGGCTGCTTTTCATCACACTGAATACTGCTTGCCATTCCCTTCCTGCCTGCAAAGTGTCCTCTTAGAAATCAGCTGATAGTCCTATAGGCATCCCCTTATAGGCAACTCTTCATCTCTCTCTTGCTGCTCCCAGGACTCTGTCTTTATCTTTCACCTTTGGCATCTCAGTCATGATGAGTCCTGGAGTGGTCCCCTCTGAGCCCAGCTCGCCTGACCCTCCATGCTTCCCAGATCTATATGTCCATCTCCTTCACAAAATTTGGGAAGTTTTCCTCATTTTTTTTCAATTTTTGCTTCCTCATTCTGCACTGGTTGACTGTGTTTGTTTTTTTTCCCTTATGTTCCAAATCATTGATTTGAACCCCAGTTTCCTTCCCTTCATATTTGGTTTTCTGTGGATTTTCCTTCGTTTCACTTAGCATAGCCTTCACTTCTCTTATGCGTTTGCTATATTCAAGCATATCTGTCAAGCCTGTGAGCATCTTTATCGCCAGTGTTTTGAATTCTGCATCTGTTAGGTTGTCTAGCTCCTCATCTGTAAGGTTGGCTATCTCCTCGTCACTTAGTTCTCCACTGGAACCTTGATCCATTCCCCCCTTTGGGCCATACTTCTCTGTCTCCTCATTCTGACAGGCTCCTGTGTTTGTTTGCCTTTGCATCCCAGGTAGAGCTGTCACTCCTGTTATGTTGTAAGGGGCAGAGCCTTAGGGATTCATCAGTACAGGGCGACCTGTTTCACCACGTTGCAGCACTGTATGTGGGGGAGGGGACCGAGAGGAAACAATGCCACCTGCCCAGCACTCACTCCTTTTCCAGGCAACTCTTCCACTTCTGCACTGGACTGGTGTCCCTCTAGCTGCTGTCCTGGCCGTCATTCCCAGAGTGGGTGGGTCTGCGGATGTTCTAGGACTGTGGGGGCCCTTTAAACAAGCAGACTCTGCTGAGAGACCTGCAGTTTCTGCCTCCACCCCAACCCCCACTGGTTGGCACAGTCAGAGGCAATGAGACTTGATTTTCCCCGATTCTCGGACCATGAGCTGCGAGGTTCGGTGAGGAGCTGGGAACGCTCCCCAGGTGTCCCTCCTTACTTTTTAAAACATGTGACTGCACTTTCTGCCGGCCTGCCACTGCCGCCACTGCTGCCGCCGCCGTTGCTGCCACCACACTGTGTACTCTCCGCCCAGCTCCGCCCCTCCTACCTGTCTGGATAAGTATTTCTTCTTTGTATCTTTGTTTGCTGGACTTCCATGCAGTTTGATTTTCTGGAATTTCTGGTTGTTTCTAGTTTTGAGGTAGTTGTATTCCTTCTTAGTTATGGAGGAAGACATAGCATGTCAGTCTATGCCTCCATCTTGGCCGGAAGTCTCACAATTTTATTTTTAAGAAGAACTCATAAAGACACTATAGAAAATAGAGGACTCTCATCCAATTTCTTTCCCATCTATTATATTACCTGTTTCAGTGGAATCTGATGTCAGTCTAGATTAGTTATACATCAGGATAAATTAGCTTTTTGGCTATAGAGTATCTTTTTGTAACAAATGGAGAAAATATTCGATGGATCTTTAGGAAATTATGTTTCCCCCTTTGAAATCCCTTAGTTCTTTGATTAATAGAATGCTTTAAAAACTTCAGAGAGAAGTATCACATTCGTCGTCGTCGGCAGCCGTCCGTCTCGAGAGACGATGGCGTAGCTTCCTGAGAGTCTATCTGCACCGCCGAGAATGGCTGTGCAGTCCGATTCGGGAGTGACAATCCCTGCCGCACTTGGTACAGGTGAAGGCAGATGGCTGTTGTTGCTGCTGTCGACGCTGCTTCCGCCTCGATCTTTTCTGGGCCGCCTCCTCGTTGCGCGCAGCCTCCGCGCGTGACGTACCTTGCCTGACCGCGAGCCTCCAGGCTAGGCGGTCGTCTGCTTGAACTTCCCATGTGTTGAGATTGATGGAGCATTGTGTCATGTCCTTTTTGCAGATGTCTTTGAACCGCAGTTTTGGGCGCCCTGTCATCCTCTTGCCTTCTGCTAGCTCGCCGTAGAGGAGGTCTTTGGGGATACGGCCTGCATCCATTCTTTTGACATGGCCGAGCCACCTGAGGCGTCTCTCGCTAAGAACTGCATGCAAACTGCTCATATTGGCTCGCTTCAGCACCTCGGTGTTGGGGACCTTATCCTGCCAGGCGACATGCAGGACGCGTCGCAGGCACCTCATGTGGAAGCTGTTGAGTTTCCTTTCGTGCCTTGCGTAGGTGGTCCACGTCTCGCTGCCATAGAGGAGAGTGCTGAGTACGCAGGCTTGGTAGATGCGCAGTCTGGTTTTCTCAGTGAGGCTGGAATTGTTCCACGCTCGCCGGTTCAGTCTGGCCATAACTGTGGCTGCCCTGGCGATTCTCCGGTTGACCTCCAAGTCGACTGACAGAGAGCTCGAGATGGTGGACCCGAGGTAAGTGAAGTCGTTGACAACCTCCAGGGTGTATCCGTCGATGGTGATGCATGGGGGAGTCCCCGTGCCTTGAGCCATAACATTCGTCTTCGTCAGGCTGATGGCTAGTCCGAACTCCTTGCATGCGTGGGAAAGGCAAGTGACTAGCTGCTGGAGTCCCTCTTCGGAGTGTGATGTCAAAGCTGCGTCGTCGGCGAAGAGCATCTCACGGATGAGCACCTCTTTGACTTTGGTCTTGGCTCGTAGACGGGCCAGGTTGTAGAGCTTGCCATCGGATCTGGTGTGAATGAAGACACCCTCGCTGCAGTCCTTAAAGGCGTATTGGAGGAGCATGGAGAAGAAGATTCCGAACAGCGTAGGCGCGAGGACGCAGCCCTGCTTTACTCCGCTGCTGACTGGGAAGGCCTCAGAGGTTGCGCCGTTGTAGGACACCGTGCTGTGCATGTTGTCGTGAAAGGACATGACCACAGCAAGCAGATGTGGTGGACAGCCAATCTTCCGTAGCAAGCTGAAGAGTCCGCTTCGACTGACCAGATCAAACGCCTTCGTAAGGTCGATAAAGGCGAGGTAGAGTGGTTTATGCTGCTCGTGACACTTCTCCTGCAGCTGGCGTAGGGAGAAGATCATGTCCACTGTTGATCGGCCAGCTCTGAAGCCACACTGGGACTCTGGGTAGACGCGGGAAGCAAGGGTCTGCAGGCGGGCGAGAGCGACCCGGGCGAATACTTTGCCGACGACGCTGAGGAGAGAGATGCCCCGGTAGTTGTTGCAGTCGCTGCGGTCTCCTTTGTTCTTGTACATGGTGATAATGTTGGCGTCTCTCATATCCTGGGGGATGTAACCCTCCTTCCAGCAGCGACAGAGTAGATGGTGGAGCGGCTGTAGCAGGACTGGTTTCCCGCTCTTTAGGATTTCTGGAGGGATTCCGTCGCTTCCTGGTGCTTTCCCGCAAGCGAGGCGGTCGATGGCTTTGCCGAGCTCTGCCGCAGTAGGTGGGGTGTCTAGCTCCTCCATGACTGGTAGGTCTGGGATGGCGTTAAGAGCAGTGTCTGTTACGGTGTTCTTCGTCGCGTACAGCTCGAGGTAGTGCTCGGTCCACCGCCGCATTTGCTGTTCCTGGTCAGTGATGACCTCACCTGTCTTGGACTTAAGGGGGGCGATCTTGGAGGGGATTGGGCCTGTTGCCTTCTTGATACCCTCATATATTCCTCGTGCGTTGCCTATATCGGCGGCTTCCTGGATGCTTCTGCACAGGTTTAGCCAATAGGTGTTGGCACAGTGGCGGGCGGTCTTCTGGACTTTGTTCCTGGCAGCCCGTAGAGCTTGAAGTGTACTGGGAGTGGGCGTGACCTTGTAAGCCAGTAGGGCCTTCCTCTTAGCCTCGATCACGGGTTCCATTTCTTCCCAGTGAGCCTCGTACCAGTCAGCGTTCTTCCGCTCTTTCTTCCCGTAAGCAATAATGGCGGAGTTGTATATGGCGTCGCGGAGACGTGGCCAATTGGATTCGATAATGTCATCTGCCGCCACTCCCTCGCCGAGTGCATCTTCCATCTTGTTGATGAATTGCTGGGTCTTAACTGGGTTGCTGGCACAACTGGTGTTGATGCGTGGGCGACCCTTCATCTTGGAGTGGTGCAACCTCTTCGGCATTATGCGCACCTTGCTTACCACGAGGGCATGGTCCGTGTCGCAGTCTGCACTGTGGTAGCTGCGGGTGAGGAGGGTGCTGCCAATATCCGTTCTTCTGGTGATGACGAGGTCAAGCTGGTGCCAATGGCGGGAGCGGGGGTGCCTCCATGACACCTGGTGGATCTCTTTGCACTTGAAGAATGTGTTTGTCACGCACAGGCCGTGGTGACACAAGAGCTCAAGCAGTCGCTGACCATTCTCATTGATCTTTCCTCTCCCAAAGTTTCCAAGGCAGGTGGGCCAGGCCATGTGGTCGGCTCCTACTCTTGCGTTGAAGTCTCCAAGGAGATAGAGAGCGTTACTTCTGGGAATCTTGGATAACGCTTCGTCCAGTGCATGGTAGAACTGTTCTTTCTCTTCGGTGGTGGCGCAGAGGGTTGGGGCATACGTGCTAAGAATGCTGACTGGGCCGAAAGTTGTTGACAATCGGAGGGTAAGTAATCTCTCTGTGCCTCCTGTGGGTGGCTCTATGGAGTTAACAAGCGTGTTCTTCACAGCGAACCCAACACCATGCTGTCTTGGTTGGTCCGGAGACTTCCCTTGCCAGTAGAAGGTGTAGTTGGTTTCTCTGATAGTTCCGTTGTCGGCCAACCGGGTCTCCTGTAGAGCCGCAATGTCGATGTTTAGTCGTGCCAGTTCCCTATCGATGACAGCGGTTTTCCTGGCACCCTTGATCCACGGAAGGTCTGCAGTAAGTCCGGGGCACATGGTCCTGATGTTCCAGCTAGCGAGGCGAAGAGCTGGAGGCTTCTTTCTTGTTGTTTGCTTGGAATTAACTGGTGCGGGAGTTTTGTGGCCCACTTTTCGAGAGGCACCTCTCTGATCCCCACGCACCCAGTGGGGCAGGCGAGCCATGGCGAGACGGTAGCTGTCCAGTGAGGTGCGATGACCTCTCCCACCGTCAGAGGAGACCCCTGGCGCTCGTTTCCTTCGCCAATCGGATGAGCTTATAACCGGTATCTGTCTCCTCCCGTGTTGAGTCGACATCTTGCGATGACGCTGGAGTGTCCTCTCAAGTGAAACTGAAGCTACAGAGCCTGGGCAGGGTGATATGGAGGGTCTGCTGTTGCCCATGCAGCAGACCCCCCCTCTCTTCGCAGCTGAAGGGTCCAAGGGAAAGACAAAGTCAATACAGCTTGGCTTCAGGTGCGCCGCAGGAGTTGCCGGTATTGACTACAATGTCAAACCGCCTTAGGGACTCCGGCTCCGGATTTTCTGTCGGGGTTTACTCCCTTAGCCTTTCCCCTGAAGAGGTATGCCGCAAGGCAGCGGAGGTTTTTTGGAGTCAGAGTTTTCCTTCTCTGATTTTAGAGATGTCCTTCCTCTTTCCTCATTATCTTTGTGTTATCCCCTGCAAGGGAGCCTGTGAAAGTCTTCAATTGGGGACAAAAAGTCAGCGTCTGGGCCTTCTGGCCATGTGTACATGCTCTGTTGAATCAGTGGTCCTCATCCCTCCACCAGGGCTCAGGCAGGCTCTAGCCCTGCAGGCTTCAAGAAAGACCATGGATCAGACCTGCTGCAGTAACAGCCAGTTAGCAACAGATTCAGGCAAAGTAAGATGTCCTGGAGCCCACTCTGGGCTTTTAAATGTCTATTATTCAAGACATTTGTACGCCCTTAAATAAAAGCTCAATGGACAAACTTCACTGTTCCTAGCTCTAAGGGAATTTAGCTTAATGCTAATGCAGGAAAAATTCCCCAGCCACTCATGTAACTTTATTAGACAAAGTGGAGCATGCCTGCTCTTGAGGAAGAAAAAAAGACATTATTTTCTTTTTCAGAGATTGTGCTACCCTAGAAAGGGAACGCATTTGAAGTAGCAAATGTAGACATTTCAGGCAAATGTGTACTTTGTCTTCAAATGAACAGCTTTCAAAATGATCTTAGTTAAGCTCCCTTTTATTTTTATCTTTTATACCCCTACAATGCCAACTGAAGTTACCCATCTCCCAACAGCTACCAAATGGACTAGTAATTGTAAGGCTCGGTGATTTAATTAGACTCATTCTAAATACTCACATTTTTATCAATTAGTTAATGGGCTAAAGAGAGTCTTTTTGTTGGAGCCAGGTCATTTGGAAGCTAGAGGCTTCTTGAGGGCAAGAAGCTGAAGAACCACAGCATTAATATCTATAATTAACCTCAAGGTCCTAGGTTGTTCAATTAGGAATAACCTCCCTTCCCTTCCATATGCCTATGGTCAGATGGGTTTTAATGTGAAATAATCTCTGAAGAAAAATGAACCAAAAAAGAATGCTTCCCCCCCAAATTAAATCTGGATGGAGACAAAAAGAAAAAGTTCTTCAAGTGCTTCTCATTTATTTATTAAACAAGGTTGTTAATTGATGGCTTCCCCTAAAATAATAATTCTGGGTCTTTCAGATCAGCAGTGCTCCTGATAATAGATATGGAAGAATCTTTTAAAATAGTATTTTGTCTTATCACACAGGCCAATTCTAAAACAGAAATGATGTGCTATGCTTCTGAAAAAAGTTTAATTATTGGTTCCTTTTTATAAATTACTGCCTTCAATTTTTTTTTAATTTAAGAATTCTGTTAACTATTTCCCTGTGAAAGAAGTCCTCTATCTTGTGCCTGTGATTATAATAATAAATAACTATGAGCAGCCTTAAATCAAGGATTATTTTGCTTCTTAACAAGCTAGTCAACTTACACTCTTGTGAGAAGTCTATGGGAAATTCATAAACTGTACATACTTATTCCCACTTACTGATTACTGATACAATGTGAAGCAGCCTTACACAAAAATATAGGCTAGTGTTGCAAAAAAAATTAATCAGTAATGAAGGGATAGAATGATTTCCACATTAAAATACATAAAAGACCACACAGAGTGATCTACCAGGAAAAACCCACAACTTCAAGGAACAGACAGTTATTTTTCATTTCCAACTAAATGTCTAAGTCACTATGGGTTAGCAATGTCAGTATTTTGAATTTAAAGGAAAAAGATATTCACTTGGAAGCCAAACATCAAAATAGTAGCAGTTAAAAAGATAACGTTTTTTGTTTTTTGTTTTCTGTTTGGTAAGAAACATTCACAGACAAGAAAATTAAGAACTGAAGTTGCAAGAACCATGCAAAACAGAGAGGAAATGACTGATTTTCAGGGTCTTAATAAAAAAGGAGTGTGGACTATCATTTGAGAAAACCTGAATGTGTCAGGCATTCATCACAAACTTTGAGTCTTATTGCCGGCAGTCATCAAAATTAGAGACACCCAAACAACCAGTAAAAAGTAGCAGTTCCCTGTTCTCCTGTAATTGTATCAGCCTTCCTGACCAGCAGCACTTTACATTTATTGTTATGGTCAACAATTATATTGTGCATGCTCAGTAAATACGCTGCTCGGCTGCGCTTCATAAATGTGCCCTTTGTTTCCTTCATCATTAGGCAGACAGTTCGTTCTGTACAATGTCCAACTTCCAGACAGGTGGAATAAGGAGGTGGCATCTGTCTAAATATTGAATACCACGCTTCCCCCATCTGCTGTAATAACAGTGCCGGGTCTGCTTGGCTTCAGTTACCCCCTTCTGCATACAACCAGTCAGCCATATGCCCTACAGAGTGCACGTGCCACCAGAGCAATGGGGCCTGTTTTGCATCCTCTGAGCTAAGTATCCAAACAAGTGGGGAAAAGACGAGAGGTAGAGGCTGGAGGTCAGACACATGCAGGAATCAGCAGGTGATGGTCGTCAATACGGCCACTAAGAGCTGCTCAAAGAACCAACAGAAAAGGCCTTCAGAAGTGAATGGCCAGCATGGAGCACACTGCCAATCAAATTTTACAGGGCATACCTTCCAGGCTAGGCAAATAAGAAGATTTAGAGCACATGGCAGTTCATCGTTTATAATCCTGTCTTAGCCCAGCATGGCTTAGTGATAGTTCAGTGACAGATGATGAGCACATGACAGCTGCAGGATCTTATACAAATGCATACAGTAAAATTAAAATTAAATTAGTGACACACGTGTACACACTGGTTGTGCAACAGTTACACAATCTGTTCGGGACCCCGCCCAGACTCTGCCACTGTGCCCGCAATTCAGGGTGCCGATAATCACTGTCAAAAGGCACCCAGAAGTTGGTCCTAGCCAGGGAAGGCCTTCCCTTGGGCAAAGGTAAAATTGAAAAGGCCTCTAAGGCAAATGAAGGTGCTCAGGCTCCCACATGTAAAAATGGCAAAGTTTAATGATGTTTCCAATTGGCCTAATTAAAATTGAGGGGTTTATTTGAAAGAAATAAAAATAAATAAATAAGGCCAAGACAACAGAAAGGAGTAAATTTATTGGGCCTGGAATAAATCCTTAATTATCTTGCTCCTTTAATCTGTAATTTCTGACTTTATTACTGACATATTTTATGTTTTGTAAAAACATAAATGCCTATACTTGAGAACTCCAATTTGAGTGTAACTTCTATTGTTTTATAATGTTCTTTCATTTGCCTTAATATTATGTGAATAATGCCACGAGAAGGAAGTTTCTCAAGTTGTGTTCCATATTTTTGAAATTTAAGTTTATGTTTAAAATTTTTTTGAACTTTCTTCCCTTGACCCAACTCATTTCCAAAGGATTTGTGGCAGCTATGTTTCACATTGACACTAACTTCATGTCAAATTTTAATAAAAAGCACCATGTTAACAAGAAAAATGTTAGATCAAAAAAAGAAAAAAGAGTTTTGGCTCTTGAGCTGTTTTTCACACCTCTATAGGATATAATTCCTTTTTTTTTTTTTTTTTAGTATATTAGTCCTACATTCATTCATAGCTTATTGAATCACATTTTTTGTAGTCCTGGAAAAGAGTTTCTGGGGGAAAATGTTAGTACAGACAAAAATTATACTTAATGACTTTAAATAGTTTTATCGTAGTCTCAAAAAAAGTTAACTTTCTTCTCAGGAAATAGACTCAAGTACAATAAAAATGTTTCTTTCAAATGTCCAGATCTGTTTACACTTCATGAAATCTAATCAAGAGCCATAACTGCACATTTTTGAATGTTTATGAGAATTTACTCTGTATATAATTAACTTCTAACTCATCTATATTTAACATATAAATATATATAAATAGTAACATGTAAAATAACTCATGAAGGTTTTTAGAGACTTTTAAATTATTAGAAAATATATCAAAATTAATTTTTTCAAAAATTTCTGTAAGTAATCATTGTTAATCCTCACAGCCCCTCACTGAACTCTAAAACCGACTAATGTCACAGTGCACTAAAAGGAATAATCAATTTGATCAACATCACAGCCAAAAAAAAGAAAATCAGTGGAATTAAGATTCAAAGAACTTCTTACTTTGCCTTTTAGACTTTTCTTCTAGACTCAAAACTTCCTCACTTCATTTTAAGTTTCTGTCCCAGCTTTTGGGTCCGCTCCTCTGCTTTAAATCACCTGTGTTTCTTATGTTATTAAACACAAAGGAGACCCCAGAATCAGTGTAACTGTGCTCATGAGTAAACAAAAGGCCAAAAAAGCGTGTACCGAAGACTGACTGCTAGATGCTTTGAGGCGATCTCTAAATGCTTGAAAGAATTGTGTTTTCCTAATAATCAAATTTTACACATCAATGTTGATGGTGTTTTGGATTTAAGATTTATCAGAGAATTTCAAATTCTCATGAGATAGTAATAAAATTACCTCCTGTTTTCCAAAATAAGAATCATTGAACATTTCCTCTTTGATTTCTATATAATATGTAGCTTCCCTTGAGTTCAAGTTCTACTGAGTATGTGCACATATAATTACACGCCTCACTCAATTAAAGAGATTTCCTGGGGCAATTCTTTAAAAATCAAAACAAAACGCAGTTTTCATAAGCACCTGGTTTATTGTTTAGTTGTTACTTCTGTTTAACCAAAGTTTCAGCTGAATCCCAATTCTTTCTCCCAGTCCCAGAAAGGCTGCCAAGCAAATTTCATGTTGGTCATACATGTGGCATGATGGTAGAGTACAGAGAAGGTATAGAAAATACAAAGTCTCTGACATTCTGCATTTATTGTAAAGTGGCAGAGGCCCTTGTTTGAAAGAAAGTGAAAAACAAAGGACAATTTTCAATCTCCAGCACTCAGCCTTTATTTGGTATATCCAAACAAGAGGCTGAAAATCAGCCAGTTCCGGGTCCAAGTATTCAAAATATATTCCAGGTTCACCCACATCATGTATGTGGTCTGCCTACCTGTGAGCACAAAAACCATAGAGATTGCAGTTCCAACCTGTGCTACTCTTTGAGATCTCCAGACAGCCAGGGATAAAAATATGCACAGAAGGAAAGATACTTTTCTGCCAAAGGTTGAAGAAAGTGGAAAACAAACACTGATAGCAACTAATATGGATGTTCTATTTTTAAAAAGTACACAAGTACATTTTTTAATCAATAGGGTCAGAGAGAGCATCTGGAGGTCTAAAATAATCAGGTTGTTGTAAAAGCTGTCCAAGGGGGGCTGCAACATCCTACCCATAATGGGAAACTGCAGGTGGTCTCAAGTTCTTTAAAAAATGACATAAATCATAAAATGCCAAATAAATCATAAAGATAAATCATTAGGCCCATCACTGGGCTGATGGAGTGACCATGACCGGCACAATTGTCCTCTGGAGAGAGTTCCGTGTCCAAGTTCCTCTGCATCCCACTCATGAGGATGAAGCTTACATCTCCGCTGGGTGGGAAGCCATGGAGAGGCTGGGTAGGGGACAACCTCCCCAAGTCACTGAACAGACCCTTTAAAAAAACCTCTTTATTATTATTATTTTCAGCCCCAGTTCTTCATTAGAAATAAAAGCTTGGTACTGGGGATCCAAATCTGAAATGATGAAAATTCTTAGAGGTCAAAAAGGAAGAGAGATTTAGCAGGTCGCTCTTTTCTTACTCTTATGATTACTCTTTGTTACTTAGCACTTACCTGGCACTTTATTTTTCCAAGTGCTTTACAATCCTTAATTACTTAATCTTGAAATATATTTAGAAAGGCACTTGAATTTATTTGACGCTGTTATTCAAAACCAATTTTGCCCCATTGTCAGCCCCCCCTCGTGGAGGTACAGTGTCTTCCCGTTGGGAAGCCAGGTGCAGAAAGGGGTGGCTGCTGGAAAGAAACTCCTGAAGAAAAATGGGGGGGGGAGGGGAGAGGAAAAACCAACCTGTGTTAAAATAACAATAATCAGCAATGACTACCACTCTCTCCTTCTCTTTGGTATTCTTTGCAAATCTAGGGTCTTTCAAATTTTTAAATAATCAGTAATTTATGAAATGCAATAAATATATATTATGCATACCATATACACAACAGATTTTTCTGACTGAATTATTTTGCTTGTCATGCAAATAGGTAATCCTGAACCAATTAAGAAACAAAGGCATGTTGTAATGTAGTAATGGAAGTTTCTGGATGCCAGCTCCTAGGCACAGAGTCCTTAAAGACAGAGAAGAAAAAGGAAAAGAAACACAGAGAACAATATCATCATTCTATCAGCAGTTAACTTGAGTCTACTTATGCATGATCAAAGACTAAAAATATAGTTTAAACAGCATGAAATAATCGCTGGGTTTACAATATGGAATGATTTTTAAAAGCTGAACCGACAACAATCCTAGTGCCACTATGTTCGGCGACTAAAGACTAATTTTGTGATGCCCAGCCAAGCTGAGGTAGTGGTAGGGAAATTAGGGTTAAGAGGCTAAACTCCCTCCTGGGATTCCTTTGAAGATTTCCATATTCTGGGGGAGAGGGTAATGAAAATATTTTACCTCCCCTATTGCAATTAGGTCACTGGGGCAAAGAAAAAAGCTGCTCACACCACCACACACAAATGCAATTGCAATCCCCAAAGAGGCAAAAGGGACAGGAGTCAGCCCTCTTCCCTGTATTGGAAAAGCCAGTGCAATGGCAGTGAACAGGTCTTCCTCTTTTAGCTCCGGCCTGTTGGCAAAGGAGAGAGAAGAAACGAGCTTCCTTCTTACTCTTCACACCAGATGGGCACCCACACAGACAAGGTGAACCTGGAAACCAAAACAAGCCATGCCCAGAGCTCAGAGATAAGGACCCATCTTCATAAAGATGGCAAGGTCGGCCCATGCATCCAGGCTGCCTGGCCGTCCTTAATAAGAACGGAGAGCCATGAGAGGAAAGAGCCATCTGCCTGGCTGCTTTGTCATCACTTGTTTTTCTGTTTTTACTTTGGACACTGATGAGGCAAACGACTGGCATATAGAAAATTTAGAGATCAGAAACTTAATAAAACAGCACTAAACATGACAGCATTTATGAAAAAGATTAATTACTAGGAGTAAAGAGGCCCGATGCCAGGAATTCATAGGATTGATACAAATACGATGCCCTGCTGGGCTGCTAGGCCCATAAAATGCAGCCCTAATCTTCAGGCCTATTGTTGTTTTTGCCGAAACAACAGGCTTCAGCCAGGACAACAAAAGGGCATATAATAGAGTTTCAGCTGAGGAAAAATAAAATCACTACAGCCATGGAAAATAAACACCTTTGGAGAATCTGTTCTGAACACCTAACCCAGTCTTCCCTTAAAGCGCCCACGGCTACAGAGTGAAGGTGCCATTGTGTTTATCTCAGGGACCAGGAGAAGAAAAGGAGGACCAATTAGTGAGCAGAAATGGGGCCACTAACTGCATAGCCTGTAGTTCCACTTGGCACAGGACGGATAGTTTGTCCTTTAATTGGGAAATAATCCAGCCGCCTTCTTAAATAAGAGAGTTGCTCTTGCAAACACACAGGAAAACCTCCGCCTACAATAACAACTTTAGTTCCTTGTAAACATTTGTAAGCGCCCCTCCCCCTATGGTTCTCCTTATGCATCTTGCCCACCTCTCATAATTGATGTGTCTGACATTCAGAAACACTTTGTGAAACCACAAATTAGTCATGGCAGGAACAAGAAAAGAAGCTCAACTCGGCAATTGGATTACACTAACCAATCGGACCGGTGTCTGCCTTTGTTTGGACTCGCTGCATTGATATTAAAGAGAAAGACAACTTTCATAACTAGTAATTTGAGGTTTGCACTACATTCATGTTCAAATTCACACACATTTTCTGGGGACAACTAAAGGGAAACAAATGGTGTTTTTCCATGTTTGTGTGTCTATAACATCTTTGAAAAGTGTGAAGAGGGGCACGTGTTAAAACACCTACTCGAGTGCAACCTGTGTTTACATATAAACTATCTTGACAGTCTACATCATACAATGGGTTCGTTTATAACATATGGTGTCTGTTTCATATGCTAACAGTGACTTTTTAATTTGAAGTCAGCCACAATCAGTGGCCCTAAATCCTCACTGTCTCTGGGATTAATTATGGGCACTAGACAGCGATAACAATCCTCTCTTCCTGATAAGCTGCATCGAGGAGTTGGCAAGAGAGGAAAATAGGCCTTTCAAGGTTAGAGAGTAACTGGAGCTGACATACACAGATCTTCTGTGACACCATTTGAAATCAGAATATTATTGATAAAAACAGCCTCCATTCTTAGAGCTTCTTAGTAAAACATTGCATTGGATTTGCCAAAAAGTTCCTTTGGTTTTTTCCATAAAATAGCTCTAGTAGCACTTAGTTGTCTTTAACTTCATTTGAAATAATTCTGTTAGATTGTATTGTGATGCATTTTTTTAAAAAAGCTTATCAAAATCAATGACTCGGCAGTTGTTAGACAAATAAACAAAACAATAACAAACCCCATAGTCTGAATAATGGACCAAGCAGCAGCTGTGGCTCCATCGGCCAGGGGCTTCCAAGCTTCACAAACTAAAGCCTGTGGGAACACCAGCTGCATGTGTCCAGGACACCCCACCTCACTGTGGGTAAAAAGAATTTTTGTCTCTGCCCACAGATGAATGGTGTAGCCGACCACATACCTACCTGTGCTTCCTGCAATTTGTAACCTAAAGATGGATACCTTGGTCACAATAACACACAGACTTGCTCACATAATAAGATGCTCAAATTACTTTACTGTTTTAGCGATGTATTCTTCTACCTGCTCATTACCTGCCTCTAAAGGTTGAAGATGGATTTCTTGAGATCCTTTCTGGTCCTATTTTTCAAAATGTAAGGTGTTTTACTGAAGCAGGCTGATTGTGTCTTCAGTATTTATTCATGTATTCACTTGAAACTTCTAGAACAACTACAACATACTGAGCACTGCACCGGGGCTGAGAGCACAACTGTTCCTGCCTTCTGAGGCAGGGGTGCAGAAGAGAAAGGAGGCCAGATCATTCAAGGATTGGGGAAAGCTTCCTTGAAGAAGTGGCATTTGTGCTAAAATCTTGAGGAGTAGGAATTAGCTGAGTGAGGCCAAGGAGGGAAAGTGGTGGGTACAGCATGGGCAAAGATCCTGAGGTAGGTTGAAGGCAGGTTCTTTTAAGGAACTGAAAAAAAGTCAGTGACTCAAATGCTAGGAATGAAGGGGGTCTGGTGCTAGAGGAGATGACAGAAGCAGTCAGGGGTCCAACTATAGGGTAGTCTTGCATAATTACAGAAACCCAAATACTTAAAAAATTTTTTTATACCTTCACTTAAGGATATGCTTATTGATTTTAATTAAAAAGAGGGGAAGGGAGGGAGAGAGAGAAGGAAACATTGATGTGAGAGAGAAACATTGATCAGTTACCTTGAGTACAAGCCCTAACTGGGAACCAAACCCACAACCCAGGCACATGCCCTAACCAGCAATTGAACCCGTGACTTTTCAGTTTATAGAATGACACTCCAAACAACTGAGCCACACCAGCCAGGTCCCAAAACCTTTTTTACTCACTAACTAAAAACTCTTGCAGAGTTTTTTCAATTGTATTATGAATAAGAGTGTAGGATCTTACTTTGGAAATACTCACAACTAATGTAGAATATAGAAGCTAGGGTGTACAGTATGGGCTGTTCAGATATCCAACTCCTGTTTTGTAATTTACCCTACAACTTAAAGGCTTAACCATCTAGGAAATTCAGAGCTGTAGCCAAAATGCTCTCTTCTTGTGTATTGAGTCCTACACGTGTGCAGGTTAGTTTCTGAGTTAGGAACTTCACCAACATGCAGCTGAATAAACTTTTTATAATTGGCCTATTCTCAACAGAAATTTAGCCTTTTATGGATAAAATCTTGATTCTCTTTGCAAAATTTGTTTCTCAGTGTCTTCTTGTTAAACTTGTTAAACGATCTGAAAGATTTTAAGTTAAATTTCAGCACTGAGATACTGTCCTACAGGTAGTTACTGAAAAACAGAAAAGCAAAGCCAAAACGTCAGCCAAACTTGTCATGTGATTGAATCCTTTTGCCAATGTGAATGAAAGGATTGAACTTGTTGTAGATACACAATTTCATGAGGAACAGTTTTATATGTCATTGAAAAGTGGACTCCATGAAAGGGCAACACAAGGAAGCATCATAAATAGGAATGTGTTGACTAGTACACTTGACTCAAACATCACAAAAGAAAACATCTTTGATTTTCTTAGCCTAATTACTATATAGACATTATGGATGTACCAGAGAGTGTTCAGCACTAAGTTTTGCCATTTCTCAATTCATAAATAGCCTCCAGTATGCTGCCTCTTCATACTTCATTGATTTTTCTAGGTCTTTCCCAAGCTCTTTCCATTCTTTCTGTGGTCTGGGATCTTGTCTCTCATTGTTAGTATCTTAGTAATGGTTGCAGTTTTCAGGATTTTTAATGAATTGCCTTCTTACCCTATATTCTCTTTTACTAAGCTTTTTCTTGTTAAAAAAAAAAAAAAGATTCATTTTTTTTCCATGAGGGAAATACCCTTGTACAAAGGCATTGTCCTTGTCTTTGTCTACCAGACAGGGACCACTGTCCCTTTCCTTCCCCTCTTCAGCACTGGCACCAGTGGCGGCAGATCTGTTCTCTGGGCTTTGTTTTGTTTTCTGAAGCCCGTTGATGATTCTAGCACCCTTTCCCTCAAGAATGCCCTGCTTAATTTCCAGGATTAGGAACTGAAACATCAGGAACATGATTTGCCTTCAGGTGCTACACAGCGACTATCACAATAAAACCCATTCAGTTTATTCAGAAGCTGTATTTGCCTCCTGTTAATTAGACAGCCCCACAGCAACCCTCCTGGCTGTTGGCTTTGGGGCCATTTCATTTATCATTAGCACTTCCAGCAGAAAAAGAACAAAAAGCAACCAGAAGGCTAAAGTTTCCATACATCAGCCGTGGCTCCACCCCTGTGTATTGAGGATCTCATAATTTTGGAATTAGAAAGGGCTTTGGGGATCACCTAGCCCTTCCTGGACATGAAGAATCCAAGGACCTGGACTGCAGGTGATGCTGAGGACAGACTCAGCGCTGACAGGAGGGCACCCAGGAGATTAGCCAGACTGCTGACTCCTGTGCCCAGGGCCTTCTACTTCACTCTACACTCTCTTCCGGAACAGGATGTATAAGCATGGAGTTCTAGTTTTAGCTTAGCTTCCTTCTGATACGCTAGTTTCAGGAACTTCACATAACTTTTCAGAAGCCCAGGATGATAATCCTTGCCTTGCCCGTTTCACAGAGTGACTATCCAGGAAACTACTTCAAAATCTATAAAGAGACTTGTTTGTTTTGAGTGCAGAAAAAAAAACACATATTTGAAAAATTGTAGTGAAAGGTATCTAGTTCCCGACAAGATGGCAAACAACTCAAGATAAAACCAGCCTTAAACTTCAACTGTGAAGGTGCCACTGATGTGAGGTGGTCTGATAAATCCAGAGTTTAAAAATCCAAATAAAAACAGGAAATGGAGGGAAGGGAAGGCAGGCAGGATCAGGTGTCTTGGACACACAACCCACTTGTGAGGGAGCCCGTTCCTGCTGTGCATTTTTCTCCCTGCAACAGGCACCAACCATCACTGCCCAGCGCAGAAAATGCTCAGTGCCCAGCGCTAGCTGGAAGTAACATCAGGACAACCTTGAAGCCCCGTTGTAGTGAAGAGCTGATCACATAATCTATATATTTTTTGAAATTCCAATGAAAATTTCAAGAAGACTTTTTGGAAAAATCGGCAAACTTATTCTTACTTGAATATGGAACAATGAAGAAACAGAAGTGGCCAAGATACTTTTAAAAAAGAAGAGGAAAGAGGGAGGTACCTGATTCACCCCACCAGATATTCAGACTTGCCATAAAGTCTTAGTAAGAATAATTTTTGTTTTTACAAAAAGTTTTGTAGATACAGGAATAGACCAATGATTCAGAATACAGAGTCTAAAAATAAGTCAATATGTAATATTACTATATATAAATATTGGGTTGGCCAAAAGTCTGTATGGTCTTTTTCTGTAAAATAAAAGACATTTTTCATTTTCACCAATAATTTGATTCATCTGGATATTTTGAGTATGTTGGCTGTCTCCCATGTGTCATAACATTCATTGTTCTCAATTAATGTCTCAATTTGATCGATATCAGCTTCAACTGGTCTACCTGACCCTGGAGCATTGTCCAGCGAGAAATCTCCAGCACAAAACTTCACAAACCACTTTTGACATGTTCACAGCACCTTCTCTGTACACTGCACAGATCTTTTGTCTGTGTGTTTCAGTTTTTACCATCTTGAAATAATAAAGCATAATATGTCAAAAATGTTGCAGATTTTCTTCCATCTTCGATATTAAAATGGCTACACAAAAATTCACCAATTTTGATAGTTTTTTAAAAATGTACACTGATATGACAGCTGTCACAGTACACTCTGACAAAATTGTTTCGAATGAAGTTAAAGACAACTAAGCACTACTAGAGCTAACTTATGGGAAAAAAAATGAACTTTTGGTCAATGCAATATATGACATTTATCTTATATACCAAGAACTTTGTGCATAAGGAAAGTGTCATCAAAAATCAGTAAAGAAAAAACGAATCATTCAGACTATAATTCTCTATTGAAAAACTGATTTACTATATAAAGAAAAATAAAACTTGCTCTCTACCTAAATAGATGAACTTCAGAGAGAATTAGAGATAGCAATGGGAAAGATAAAATTAAAAAGGTAACAAAAAATTGAAAAATATCTTTGTGAACTTAGTGTAAGAAAGGATTTGTTTAAAAAAATTTTAAAGACATAAACCATAAGAGAAAATTGACAGATTTAATAAAAATAAAGTTATTTAAGAAAGGGAACTACAGACAAAGTCAACAAATGGGTGACATAAGAAAAGGATATTTGTCCTGAATAAAACCAACAAGACATTAATTTCTATACAAAGAACTGCAGATCAATAAGAAAAAACCATGAACTCCAACAGAAAAATGATCTAATAATATAAATGTTCAATTCACAGTAAAGAACATAGAAAGAGCTAATGAATACATGGGGAAATAGGCAATAACCAGAGGTATGTAAATTAAAATAATAAAATAATTTTTATGGCCATTAGACTGTACAAAATTGGAAACTCAGATAATGACAAGTGTTGGAGACTATTTGGGGAATTATGAACCCTCTTGCATTGCTGGTAGGAGTGTTGACACAGGTACAGTTATGCTCCAATATAATCTGCTGCTCTTTTACAGGATATACCTGAGAGAAATTCTCACACGAGTCCCAAAATGATTATATACAAGGGTGTTCATGGCACATTTTCATTACAATGGAGATTTCAAATGAGGTAGACAAAAACCAGAGTAGATGCATGTGAGTTACGCAGTGGTCAAAAGCAATGAACTACCAGTGCAACAAGAACACCTCTTAAATACAGCATGGAAAGGAAAATTAGACCTGCATATGTACAACATCACTTAGTATATTAAAATCATACATATACCAAAACTTGCGTATCTTCTAAGGATACATACATATCCCAGGAAAACCATGTTCTGTATTAGAGGAGGTGCCTACAGAAATGTGAGGATGAAGGGGAATGAGGCTGGGAGTGATGGTGTTGTGATGGGAACTGGAGAATAAGATTAGCCCAACTGTCTCCACCTGAGGTTAAAGATAAAATCCCTCTAGTGGAAAGGTTTAATGAAGATTATTTTTTAATACACTAAGACCAACAACAAAGAGAGGAACATTGCAAAAATTAAATGATCACTTAAGATTTTATCTAAAAGGTTTCTCCAGAATGCATAACCCCTGCTATCTCATGAATTTCGCATCATTCAGGGAGTGATTCTAAATGTTAAGCATTTCTTTACAGAGTCTGTATTATGGAACTAGCATAGGGGAAAAAACAATGTGTGAAACATTTTATTAACAGACAGAATAAAAAACTTGTTTGTTCTTTAGTGATAGTTTCAAAGAAAACCACTAGGACAGTAACATAATAGTTTGGAGAAGTGATTAAAGGCTATTTATTCACTGTACGTGCAGACCACACCCACTCTAGGTAGTTCAGCGTATTTGCATCAGGAACAATTCTAAAGGCCAAAAATATTAGAATCAACAACAAGGGCACCCATTTCTTTGTTTACTTCATTTCTAATTTTGCTATTAGCAGCCATACAATGTTTAATGAAGTATCATTTGAAAAGTACTTTCTATTTCAGTGATTCACAATTATTATCATAAAGCTGGTCAATATATATGTTACAGTTATAACATCTTTTCAAAAGAACTTCATTTCCAAAGGAATTTCATGATACATGCAGTGTGGCCCCTACATCTATAGAAGTGAATTACAGGCCTGTGAGTTCTGCTGTTTTTAACTCTGAAGTCATTTGCATGGTGTTGGGTGGTGTTGAACCAGTGGGTTGTAGATCCCTGTACAGCATTTGTCGCTCCTCTCCTTCCAGCCCTGCATGGACTGTCACCAGTGCATTACTAATTGAACATGATGGGCGCTAGGTTGATTAAAGAGAAAATTGCATTCTACTTATCAAATGCTGATTAGCATAAGTAGCACATGTGCTTGCTTTCTCTTGTCCTATTCAATAAACATTTCATTAGAAAAATGAATTCTGTCACTTGGGAGATGGGCCTCTAATTCATAAACTTCTTACTTGGCATGCAATATCCAGAGGAACTTGATATATAGTCCATGATGTGTGTTGCCATATTTATTTGATAAATTCCCTAAATAGACCTTGATCAATATTTCCCTTTTTAAATAGGAGAAATTAAAAAGACAAAGGAAGTGAGGTCCTGGCCCCACTGAGAAGAGCAGCTGATCCAGGTTCCCTGGGCAACAGACCAGAGTTCTCCTAGGAAGGGACAGAAGAGACACCAGGAGCACAGGCTGCTCTTCGCAGAAAACAGTGCCACAGTCTGGCTGCCAAGGACCTAGGAGAATCCAGCCCCTACTGCGGCTGCCTGAGCTCCAGGTCTAGTCCGATTGCAGCTGCAGCCACTTTCCAAAGCAGCTGTGAATGGCCCCCACGCCCTATTTCTGTCCTTCCAAGAGAAGTCGGAGGAAGTGAAGTGTAAAGGAAATTGCTGAGAAGAATTGACGCTTTTTCCTCTGATGTAGTTGACACCTTTTGGTGTGTCTGCCTGGCTTGCAATGGTTCCCTCAGTTTTAGAAACAGTTCTCCTGCTCTGTCTATCAACAAGATAACATGGCTTGCACTTCATGACCTACCAGGGTCTTTGTTGATTGGATTAAGGTAGGCAGGATCACCTGTCTCAAGGTAGGTCAATTAATTCTTTCCTCAGATTTGGAACTGAGTCAGAAAGGCAGCAAGCTAAATCCCACTGGTACTTGGAGTCATAGCAAGTACACCATATTCTACCACGTGGACCTCAGAGAGTGTCAGAGAAAAAAGCAATCAAGAAAGGAATTAAGCAAAATTAACCAGGAAAAAAAAAAAAAAAAAAAACAGAAACAGAAAACCCAGAAGCTTTGTACTTTAGGTTCAAGAGCCCTGCCCTTGTCAACAAAAAAATCCCAAAGAAATGCAGAAAAGGAGAGACTTTCTTCAGGTGAAACAGCTTGCAAACCCAGGAACTGCAGCCCCAGCCTCCAGTGGAAGCTCAAAGGGAGTTCCACTGAGATAGATGGGAGGACACCTCTTATAGAGAAAGATTCTCCCAACTGGTCCAATTTTGTGCAAATGATATTTCCAAATCCATAAGGTTCTAATTGGTTTGAATCATGTAGTTCTGATTGGTCATTATAGAACAGTTCTGATTGGTTAGTATAGATGCAAACGTAGATACAATTATGCAGCTCAGATTGGATCGGGGCAGGTCTCAGTTCACTGGCTGAATGATAAAACTAGTGCTTCCCTGGTTGATGCAGCTCGTGTAAATAAGCTGGGCATAGTTCTGGAAGCCAAGATTCCAGTCTGAGCTTTTTTCCTGGTATACAGAGTATGTGAGGAGCCTCTGTCAGCAAATGGCTGCTAGACTTATTATTCATAAATTTGGGAGTCCATCTCAGCAGATAAATTCCTTCTTGGGGTTCCCATCAAATGATTCTTCTCAGGGTTCATACCCTTGAGTGTGAGTAAAAACCTATGAATCCTGAACTATTCCTCTGTCACTTTAATCAGTTTGACTTGGTTTCTTTACTATGAAACCATTGAGTATTGACTAATTAACATAACATTTTTCTTCCAAGTAGCTTAAAGTAACTGAAAGAGAGACCCAGGAATCATTTATGCATGGAAGTCTAGTGTCAAGATGTCCATAAAGTCTAGAAGATGGAAATCAGATGGCCAGGCAGTAACTGACTCAGTAAGGAAAGTACAATTATCATCACCTGCAGATGAGAAAAGCCAAGCTCAAAACAAAACAAGAGCAAGTGGATTTATACCATGGAATCCAAGAAGAGGTCAGGATGGTACCAGACATTATTAAAAGAGTGAATTATGGGTGGAGCTTTTACACTGAAGAATACAGTCCTGCATGTCCCATAAAGGAACCAAGTGACCATTTCCCGCCTCCCCAACACCAGCAGGAGATACAGGGTGACTCATTGGAGAAATCAAACTGGTTCCCCACCATGGGCATCGGCCCACAAGGCAAGGAGGGTTGCCAAGGTGAAATGCTGCACTGCAAGATAGAGGAGGTAATTGACAGTTTGCATGTTGAGTCATGACCACCTAACCCCTTTGCTGATCTTTCAGAACCCCAGGTGTATGCCTTCTGTTAAATACAGCCAGAACAGCACAAACACCAACCAGCTGGAACACTGGCCCGAGCACTGAGGCAAGGTCCTGCAGGCTTTTTCCCTTTAGTTGCTAGGCTGTGGGGAGTTGGGGGACTCAGAAGAGTCAAGGTGGCTAGAGTGAGAGGGGCATGTGGGAGCTCAGGGCTGTGACTTTATGCCACCAATCCTACGCGTTTCAAAATATTTACAACCAATATGACTGCACTAGTGTGTACCAGTGAATATCACTCCTGTTTACACCAGCAGGCAGGAAATTTGAAAATTCTTCTCTGATAAAACGACTTTTTTCTGGTGAAAAATATTAAAAATGTAGGGTCCTCAGTTATAAAAACCAGGTCATGCCCAATAGTCAACAAAAGTTTGCCTGTGGACATGAAGCTTCCAACTGGCTTTTAGTACCTCATGTTTAAGCATGAATGGACATGCCAGGACCGCTCCACTTTTGATGAGAGCCTCTTCCATTGAAGATGGGGACCAAACAAACTATAGATAATATATATAATTCACAGATTTATATTTCTGTAATAATGTAGAAATGCAGAACTCAGAGGAAACAGAGATGAGGCAGGGAAGAGGCGGGGGGGGGGGGGGGGGGGGGGCGTGGCAGGGAAAGACTTCCAAAGCAACTATCATTAACATCTTCAGAAGGTTAAGTGAAGAAATTGCAACCTTAGAACAACAAACAAAAGAGCACATACATTTGCTCATTTATTTACAAGCTTTTTACTGAACTTCTATTATGTATCACACTGTTTAAGTGATCACCTCCTATTTTCTGCCTCCTAAATCTAAGTGTCTGCCATCCCATCATCCCCACGGCCGCCCTTATCCCCTCTCAGCAGAACTTGAGCTACTGACTGAAGTCATGTCCCTGCCTCTAGTCTTGCTTTACTATAACCCACCGTTTACGTTTAGACGGTAAACTCCGAGGATCCATGGCATTTCCGCTGCCCAGAGAAAAGATCTCAGAAAGTGTCTGACATTTCATAACGTCATGCTTTCGAGTATATTCTGCCTGAAATCAGCTTCCCAACCTCGTCCGCATTGAGACGCCTCCTCCTAAGTCACCCCGATGCCAGGCAGCATTGACCACACGCACCCACTGCCCCTGCGCTCCTTCCCCTGGCAGGGGATGCCTGAGGTCTGCTGTCCCTTCTAAACAATGTACTCCTCGAGGCCAGGGGATTCATCTCATTTGTCCTCGGGTCCTTGTGACTGAGTCCAGTGCTCAGCACCTGGTGGAGAAACGTTTTTTGACCAACTAGATGAATAGGTGTGTAGATAAATGAATTTAGGAGTTAAATTGATGATACCATTAATGTAGCAGTTCTAACTAATCATTTTAAATGTTTCTCTCCAGAAACAGAGACCAGAATAGTGGTTACTAGATGAGAGAATTGGAGAGATGTTGATCAAAGGGCACACACTTCCAGTTGTAAGGTAAGTAAGTTCTAGAAATCTAATGTACACCATGGTGATTATAGTTAATAATAGTGTATTATATATTTGAAAGTTGCTAGAAGAGTATATCTTAAATGTTACCAACTAAAGAATAAGAAATAGTAATTATGTGACATGATGCAGATGTTAGCTAATGCTACGGTGGTAATTATTTTTGCAAAACGTAAGTGTTTCAAATCAATACCATTGTATTCCTTAAAGGTACACAATGCTATACGTAAATCATATCTCAATATAGCTAGAAAATAATTACATATGAAATAAAATGTTTCTCTTCAGGACACAACATTCTTTCAGATCTTGCATTAGATTTAAAAATCACTTTGCAAATTAACATTTTAAAATTATAGGCAATATATAAATGAATCTTCTTTATATACTTTTACTATAAGTAGCTGTACTACAGTCAAATATATTAAAATTACCCACTAGAAATCAGAGAAACCATTCCCATCAGAGCCAATTTCTAAGACATGTGAAATATAAAATTAGACACAAAATGATACACTGCTTTTGAACTTCTCCTAAGTCCAAAATGTACCACAACTTGTTTACTTGACAGCTCAGCCATTAATTTCAGAAAGACTAAAATGAATAACCACACGGGTTACAGTTGCCTTGCAGGAATCCCTCTGCTATAATCTCACAGTTTTTTCACCTAATTAATTTCCCCTTTCCTTGCACCAGAGTTTCATGAGTGTATCTTGTTTGGAGGAGATTAAGAGTCACACGCTTCATTAGCAAGGTGTAAATTATCAGCGAGGCCCTCTCCATCCACCTGCTTAATCTGGTTAATGAAGCACCTCTGCAGGGCCTTCCTAGTGCCGCCCTCACCGTGCTCTCTGCAGGTTTTACCTCCCTCGCTGCTTCAAAAACAGAGAAGTGTTTAAAGGTGCTATTGTTCTGCTCTGTGTCCAACAAGGGAAACCTGGTCTCTATAGAGTTCAGCCTCGCTTTGGTCTTTCGAAAGACAAAAATGTTGCATAGGGAAAGTTACCAACAGGTGTTTTTACTTTTTCCTTTCTGTCCCCTGCTCTTACAGAACATTTGCCACAAAGTGGGGCTTAAATCAACTCTTGAGATTAGGATGGTGACCATCCACTGCAGAGCCCTAATTTCCTTCTAAGGCCTCTGGAATATCAGTGTGGCTGTCAGGAAGGTAACCTTCATCCTGGTTTCTTCTGGTTCTCTCTACATTTGAGATCATCTGGGTAGCTTTTCCTTTTCATCGCTTCTAACTTCATGAGTGTTGACTTAAAACTTCTGCCCCTATTTTTTCCAAATTGTGATGCTCCCCTGTGAGCTGTGTTTAAGCTGATCATTTCTACAATGCCCTTTACTTATACAGGAAAATGCACAGTGGCTCCTCTAGCCCTCCAGGCAGTCTGCAAGCTGACTTGGAGTGTGCTTGTCTTAGATCTACGAAGACAAAATGAGAGCATTCCAAGCGCCTAACATAAGTATTTACTGTAACACTCTTAAATCTGCTCCTGCCCCACTTTTCGCTGCCGTCTTTCCTCGTGGGCAAAGCTAGCAGTGTTATAGTCTCCTCAGTTCCACATGTAGCTGAGTGGCAATGAACCCTTGGGTTCCCTCTCTGCCATCCTCTCAGGCCAAATTTTCAATGAACTTAAAATTAATTAGAGGTCAACCTGGATGTCAGTGACTATCTCGGGGATTTTGTCGGAGAAAGAAGCCCATTGTGCTTAAATCCCTTGGCCTTATGAATTAAATCTCTTCTTAGAATTCACCATTATCAGTTCACTGAAATGCCCATCCCTGATGGTGAATAAGAAATGGTCCTGCTTTCTAAAACTCCCTGAAATATAAGACATGCATGGAGAAAAAAATTTTCTTTCTTAGCTTGAGTTCCCCCTTACACCATCTCTATATAACTTTGATTTGGATTGAACAGGTTTGGGACAGGGGAGGAATAAAGGTATGAGTAGAAGGAGATCTGTGAGTACATTCAACGTGTGCACTTGTTTTAGATATTCAGGAGGAAATACTAAGCACAGGTGTGCTAAAGGCTTTGGTGCTACTGTAGTATTTATGCCCTTCGGTGTATGCAACCTTTAACACATTGAAACTTGAGTTTCTAAGGCCATATCTCATATATTGATAGTGAACAATATCCTTCGAACATAAACACATACACATGCACACACACAAACATGATGCACAAGCACACACAAGCACAGACACACACATATAGTCCTATGCTTCACAGAAATCTTTTCTTCAGTCTCTTATGATAGGGCAATTTAAGGTGAATTATACGAATAAGCAGACTGGTCCATTCATAGTGTCAACACTGATAATGCAAATATAGTAGGGGATTTAGACACATAAGATTTTTCTTTTATTATTAACGAAAATTAATCAAATGACATTCAGGCTGGCGAAACAGTGTTAATATTAATGCCGGGATCTGTTTATCTTCATTCTCAGTCATGGTTACAATTAGTATGTTAAGATAAGAAACCTTTACATTTATAGTAGGTACCTCATTTGCTACCTTTATAATCACTCCCATTACAGTTACAACTATCCACTTATGATGTAATAATTCTCTTTGCAGCCCTGTAATCTTTAAGACCACATTCATTAACATGCACCACACTGACCTGAGAGTCCACTAGGTACCAAGAATAACCCAGGGCTGCTTGGAAGTCAGGGGACAGCAGACAGCTCTGCTACCCAAAGTGTGCTGAAAGCAATGTGCTGCCTTCTTTCCCTGTATGTAAGACTTTTACTTCTCTTTCCTCTGTAAACAATTGCAGTTTCTCATTGGCTCCAGTATAAATCCAGTGAGAGAAGGTAGCCTTAAATTTCACATCTGGTTGATGGCTGCACATAGGATATATTACAGGATGTGATTTGCAGCTGTTCTACACCAGGTTTTTGCAGGCAAATGAGCAGGAAGGAGCATCTCCAAGCACTCCAGGCACTAGCTATGTTTGGACCATTCCCCCCTAAGGAACCCTATATTTCATCCCCGTATCAATTGCAGCAACATTGTACATTAACATTAACTGACAACTATGGGCATTGTAATCAGTGTGCCAATAATATCAAAGAATTGGTGAGAAATTGGATCTTTGGGGAGACCCATCTGTGATGTCAGATGATTTCTCAAGAATCCGAGTGTGATCACATGATTCTCAACTGCTCACGAAGTAAGTTGACTCTGTACTGTTCTTTTCTATATGTACCTTGGTATGTTTCTAGCTATTAAATTTTAAATAGCCCCTGATGTTTTGTGCTTTTAAATTTTCATTAATTAAATAAAAATCAAATGCAGCTTTGAAGTCCCTTGATTTTCTGCTACCCTGAAAGCATGTTCTGACTTTTCAGATAAGGTGATTTCATTCCATTATGATCAAACTCCCTCATATTTTTGATAACTGGATCTGCAATTATGGAAGAAAAAAGAAAGAAAGCATATGATTAATGAGAATGTGATTTTCCCACTGAACGTAATTTTGCAAAATGAAACCCCCCAGCTTTAGCTTCATCTGCCCACATTTATTTTATAGCAGTTGAACCTGTATCACCTCCTTTCCTTTGTTTTCTCAACGTCCAACAATCACTTGCTGAGTGCTAATACTGTGTGTCGAGCACTGTACTAGACAATGGACCAGTACAGATAAAAGACATTCTCTACCCTCAAAGAGATGGCAGCCTGATGAGGAAGACAGAGAAGCTATTAACATAATGTGTGGCACCAGTACAACAGGGGTAGCCCCAGGGTGCTTCATGAGCACAGGGAAGAAGACTCACTCCCTCCAGGGCAGAGCAAATAAGCAAGGTTTCCCTGGAGAACAGGAGCTGAAAATTTTAAAGTAGCAAGGTATCTTAAACATCCTGTAATTCAACCTACCTTCTGTAGACTATAGAAATTTCTTCTACAAAAAAAAAACAAAAAAAAAAACATATGATCAAAATTTCGTCCTGTTTCTGCTGGATTAGTTCACAGATAAGAGCTCACTGCTCTGCAAGTCAGTTTCCCCCACTACTTGGCATCACTTGTTACTAAATTATTTCTTAGGATAAGTCAAAAATGTTCTTGTAACTCCACCGGTCAGTACCTCACCACCTTTCACTGCAGAATATAATTAATTCCTCTTTACTCTTTCTGTCTCATATCTTTAAAGACGGTGGTTATTTATATCCTTTCTATTGACCTCTTCAGATTTAAATACTCCAAGTTTCTTCCAACATTCTTCAAATGAGAGAATTTGCAAGTCACCATATTTATCAAAATCCTCCAGAAAGTGTGAACCCAGACCTGCTTGCAATTCTACACTTATGATCGGGACTTTGTATTTCTATTAATTCAGTCTACAGTTGCATTTAGTGTTTATTCCTTGATTGGGAGCCTCTCATTTTTCCTATGCCCCAAGACCTTTTAGGGCCAAAACCATTCTTATCCTGCAAGTGCTCCCCCCACCTCCACCACAATCCTTTCCGTACTTTTCTTAAAGACGTCATCATACTGCCAGGCACCTAGACATGAAACCTTGAAGTCCTAAGTAGGTATTTATTATATCTGACTTGGACTATTTAAATGCCTGCCAACTGGTCTCTCTGCCTTAAATCTTCCTCTGCTTTAATCCATCCTTCAGCTGCCACCACAGTAATCTTCATGAGGAAGGCTCTGATCATGTCACTCCAAGCTGGAATATACTGTGTATCTTCTTAAACTTCCCCTCCACTTCTAATGGAAATATTTTTATTTCTTAACTAAATATGCTTTATTTGCCACATGCTATTTGTAACCCTACCATACTGTTTAGGTGATGCCTACGCAATTAGGTTTACAGTGATAATACAAATAAATAATATAATAATTAATGAATAGTAATACAAGAATAAACTGTGTTTTGTGAATTCACAACTATAAACCTACTTTGGCCCACCCCTGTATTTACAACTTTGCTTAATATTCCAAGTTTACTTTATTACATTCTGTGTATTGATAAAGAAGTCTCCAGGGCCATAAGTATTTTTTACTCTCTATGCTGCTTTTCCTCCCATTATTGGGCACTTTTTCCAGTATAATTTTTCTTCAAAGGCCACAACTGTTATTGTCCATAGTAATGTGAAAACTATATATCATAAGAGAAACATAGGTAAAGTGCTATGAAAGTTCCAGAGTAGAAGAAATTGCTTTCAGCTGACGGACTTTCACAGACACGTGTAGGAAAATCTTTATGAAAGAGGCAACATTTGAGGTGAGCCTACAAGGATGGATACAGGAAGAGGGGGACCCTGCCCACTTTGCCATCACATGACAACCCCAGGCACAGATTCTTTTGTACTCCTCAGTACAGAACCATCACAATATGTATTTCTTTCTCCTGGGGACAGCTACAGAATTTCTCCCAATTGTTAAGATTTTTGTGTACACTTGTAAGATTTCTTCTAGTATGCTTTCATCCACTTCTGAAAATCTCTGGGCTTACCCTCCAAAGGAAGAGCTTCTCACCTGTTAGAGGGCTCTAACATTGCCAAGTGTTGCCGCCTCCTCCTCATCTGCTTTATTATACTCTTCACTACATATTCTTGCCACTGACTTTGTGCCATAGCTGTGCATATATGGCAATTTTTCTTACCTGACTGATTTTTATCTATGAGCACTCCACCCTCTTCAAAAAGTCAGGAAATTCCTTTTCCCTGGAACCTGAAGTTCATAGAACCAATCCCCCCAACATATGAATCCAAGGTGTCCATGCATAGAATTCTGGGGGTCTATGAACTTGGATGAAAAAAATCCCATCTTTAATTGCACTAACCTCTTATGGAAACATAGTATTTGTTTCCGATGTAAGTTTCAGCAACATACTACAGTATCCTAAACAATACTTGTGACTTTGTCTTAAATATAGAGATTACAGATATTTTCATCAGAGTTTAGCTGTTGCATATATTCAAAATATTACTTAGGCCCATCAATATTTCAAAATTAAAATCATTATTAGACTCATAGCTAAGTATTATTAATGTCATTGATATAGAAAGGCACATACATCAACTATATCTCAATAAAACTAGGATAAAGGGTACATATTACTATATCACAACTTTGCTTTTTATTATTTTGATAACCTTTTTTCAATATGGTTGGTTTCCTTTGTAATTCTATGTGTTTTTCATGCATTTTAAATATATTCTGAGGAATCGTAAGCATCACCTGACTGCCAAAAGAGTCCAAAGCACAGGAAGGGATTAGGGTCTCTGTCCTGAAGAAAGGCCCTGCTGAATGTAGAGCACATGTAACTGGTGAACACCCCAGTCAGGAAGGCACACTTAACAGAGCCCTAAAACAAGACTATTCCTCCAGGATGAGGTAAAAAGGCTAAGATCATGGGCTGGATCCAAAAGTCAGGCTTCAAATCCCAACTCTGTTATTTCCTGGGGCTACAGCATTGGACCTGTCCTCTAAATTCTGAGTCTATGTCCTTACCTAAAAAGTAGGATGTAAAATTTAAATGAAGTTTTATATCTAAGTGATTAACACAGTGTCTGATTCATAGTAGGCTTCAATAGAAAAATAATAGTAATCATTAATATTAGAATTAACTATCATCATAGCTGATAACAATAGCATTAATATTATTATATTATAACGATCCTTTTTGATTCCCCCCTCAATTCTGTCAAGATATACTTTTGTCTCAAAACATTCATCATTAAGTCTTCTGCAAAAGAGCAATAATGAGAAATTCAGTTCAATTCACTTCATCCAGTATTTGTGGAGGGACTATTGTGTATGCTGTGCCATATACTGGGTACTGAGATTATAAGGGTGGTGAGGGCTGGCCCCCTGCCCTGTATAGCTCATGGCCTAGTTGGAAAGACAGTCATGTAAACAAACAATTATGATAACTTGTAATAAGTGCTAAATATCAGAACTAGCAAAATGCTATGAGAATGTGGTAGACAGAAGGATTAGCTGGCCAAGGAGGAGGGCAGCTGAATTGGAAGGCTTCACAGAGATGGTGATATTCGAGCTGTCTGGAAGGATGAGTAATGGTTTAGCGTGCAGAAAGGATATAACATGAATCAAAGCACAAGTCGGAGAATTGCCAGGGAATGCCAAGAACAACAGTTATGCTAGCATGTAGGGTACAGGGTGGGGAGTAAATTGAGATGAAGCTAAAAAGGCATTTAACACCTGGGCCAGGCCAAGTGTTGTAGAAACTTGCTACTCAAAATGTGGCCCCAGGACCAGCAGCATCCGCATTACCTGGGAGAGCATTAAAAATTCTTGGGCCTCAACCCCAGACCTACCAGATCAGAATCCCCAGGTGATTTGTGTGCACATTAAATTTTGAAAAGCACTGTCGTGGAACCTTAAAGATCAGGCTAAGATGTTAAGCCTTTATCCTGTGGCCCTTATGTGTTATAGATCTGGTTTCTAAAATGTAAGTCTAATAGCATGAACAAACAGGTGGAGAG
Organism: Furipterus horrens; assembly: GCF_987537825.1. Taxonomy (NCBI): domain Eukaryota; kingdom Metazoa; phylum Chordata; class Mammalia; order Chiroptera; family Furipteridae; genus Furipterus; species Furipterus horrens. The sequence continues at coordinate 176,974,015 of NW_028327173.1, forward strand.
CAAGGGGACTAGATAAGAAACCAAAGTAAGAGCTCTGTCCACATAGAGAAGGTGCCAAACAGACAGATAAATGCCCTATGGCCTAGCCCTCGGTTGCTAGAGTCACCGATACCTATCAATTATTTCTTCGTATTAAGCACCTGTCATATTCCAAATCCTGGGCTAGGTACTGAGGTGATAAAAATCAGTTTAAAGTGAAATCCCCTGAAGATTCATCGCACATAGTGAGATGACAAAGACACACGAAAAGTCAACCAAGTCCTGGCTAGTGTGCCTCAGTGGATTGAGCACCGGCCTGCAAACCGAAAGGTTGCTGGTTCGGTTCCCAGTCAGGGCACATGCCTGGGTTACGGGACAGGTCCCCAGCTGGGGGCATGAGAGAAGCAGCCAGTGGGTTCTCTCACAGATCAATGTTTCTCTCCCTCTCTCTAAAAATAAATAAAATATATATTTTTAAAAGGACATGTTTCTTAATACTGAACATAAGTTTACATATACCATGTTCCTCATTATAGAGTCCTCCTGCTTTGAAAAAAAAAGTCAACCAAAAAATAAGAATGTATGTGTATGTGTGTGTGTGTCACACATACATAAACACATATATACATGTGAGTGTAATGCTGCTAGTGGTTAATTGTCATGTCTCACTGATTTCCACTGTGCTCTATGATAAAGTAATCACTGGTCACATTCTCCAGGTGAAACTGGTAATGAGGAAGCAAAAACTAGTTTTATGGCCATGCTCATCTAATCCGAAGGAATGAGAATGGATAGTTAATGGGGACTTAGCGCATCACCATATCAGCCATTAACTTGAGGGGAGGCAGTTTTTCCCTGACACTGAAATCACTTGCCCCATCCTGGGATGTTTAAATATAGACAATATTTTGTATCTAGCAGTGTTATTTTTGGAGAGAGAGAGAGACAGAGATAGAGAGAGAGAGAATAACAAAGGTTTCTGCAACACACTTGTTTCTCTCTCCATTAATATTGTAATTTGTTTGTTAGATGTTTGGTGAAAATTTTAATGGCTTAATAAATTAGTAGCATTTAATAGATATCAGTGATTGTTCCAAATATATTAACTACTTTATTTCTTAGCAGATGTCTATGTTCTTGTAAAATAAAAGAGTAATACCTGCAGGAAAATCCCTCATCTTAATCAATATTACATTCTAATGTACACCTGTGGTTCATTCACTGTTGGTATAGGCAATAGAAAGGTGTTGTGGAGGTATTTACTACTCCACATGTTTTATAGCAGAAAAGTATCAGGAGGAATCCCACAGCAGTTCAGCCTGTGAGAACATTATCCACTCTTCCTACCGGGCCCAGGAAGTGTAGGAAAATAGGGGCATTAGAGCTTAGCTACAAACCTAACAATTTAAAATATACCACCATCAACACACACGCACACACACACACACACACACACACACGCACACACACACACATCTCCTTTCTTTAGGAATTTCTTCCTTGGAATTAACTGTGAATAAGACCTTGCACACTAAATTAAGGAATGTAACAAAAATATAATTCCACTTTATTATTAAAGAAAACAGGAACGTGTATTTGAAAACCATTTTACAACTTGATTTGAAAATTCAAATTAATTGTTCTGTAACAATGCATTGGGAGTGTGTTGGGAGCGCTGGCTATTGGCAAGGTTCAGCAATGTCACTACAGATTGCACCATCCTGAGAAAGATGTGGAAATAGTCTGGGAACTTCCTCTCAGAAAGAGCCGTGGAAACTAGATGTCCTATAGACAAAGCTTTCAAATAAATGCCAGTAGCATGTTGGGTTTTTAAAGACATGTATATTCATCTTTTTCCCCTCTAGTAGGATCATTTCTAGTAGTACTACTGCCAGATCATAAAAAATAAAACAAGAACACAACCAACTAGTTTCTAAGTTTAACTAGAAGGTGAGAACTTTGGCATTTGCCTGGCGTATGACTCACTACTTACGGTACCACTTTACCTGCTGGTTTAAATTTTTTAAAAAATCACTACAGTGATTAGTTTAAAAATCTCCAATATTTTATTGTCAGCTCACTTCCAATGAATCAAGGACCTAACAGTGACTACTAGAGTTTAAATATGAGACCTGACAACAGTACTTGTTCCAATTAACTTTTTCTAAATAAAATAAAAGTGGTTCACCAACCTGCTCCTGTCCCTATCTTCCCTGCCTAGGGACCAGTGGAAATGCTGGTCATCCTCCCATCCCAACAAAGACCAGAGTAGGAGAAAGATGGTGAGCTGGGGTGGACATCCAAGTCTACGCCAGCTGTAAAAAGGGAAATATTAAAGCCACAGCAGTCTTTTTGAGAACCCATTGATGCCAGGCGCCATGAGACGGAAATCTGTGTTGGCAGGTTTTGTTATTTTTTTAACTTGACCCTGACAATACCTGCTGGGCTACCTGTGCTTTCTGCCAAAGAAGTGTCAGATGAGGGAGGAAGTTTGCACACCTGGTGAATTCAACCTCACAATGCTATTTGGAGAGAGGAAAGAGAGAGAGAAAGGCAACTGCAGAGGAGAACAGGGCCAAGAAATAGAAACTGGGGAGAAGGAGGAAGAGTAATGAAACAAACAATTTGGAGGAATTCTTGTGTGACATTTTCCAAGATCATATGACACCACAGGGACAGTAATAATTAAGTATTATGCTAGCCCCAGAGTGTGAGAATACACCACCCTGGGTTTGAATTTTTGGATCTGAAACTCAGAAGGAAACTCTGCACCAGCCTCTGTATCTGTCTTCGATTTTGATGCCCTGTTTGGCTGGGCTGCTACGCTGTGGAGTTTCCAACTGCATTAAGTAATTAAACATTGAGTGGTCTCTTAATGGTCTTTTCCAAAAAGAAAAGGACTTTCTTTAATTTGCAATCAGTATGTCTGTAGGAAACACTTAATGACTGGTTTTGCCTATTCCAGTGACACTTTGGCTATTCTGTTAACAGCCCTGCTTTTAAGGAGTCTGTTTGATTGAAGTAATTGGAGGGGGTAAGGGAGGGGGTAGTTTCCAAGATGTTCAAACCAAAGCCAAGCTTGTTAGCAGCAACTGTCACACAACAAGGCCAGGACATAGGACACCATATGGAGCTTCAGCAGGTACAGACCCTGGGACCCATGTATGTTCTCAGCGTGCAGCATCTCGTGTGCTCCCACCACCCTTCCCACACCCAGGACACCCAGAGGGGCTTAAATATGGAGCATTCGTTCATCAGGACATCTGAATTTCATTCCAATGTGTTTTGGGGGAAAAATGTGTTTTCATTCATTAGAGTGCTGATAAACACTAAGCTTCCAACGACACTTACCTTTCCATAGCTCTTTAAGCCCACCTGTGTTTTCCTTCTGACTCAGAAGTTTCTGGCTCCTGTTATGACCACCCATCAGTATTTCTCCCATAAACATAATGAGAACTCCAAGGAAACTGAAATCTTGTGTGTTCCAGACCCAGGAGAGTGCCTGGTACAGAGAAGACCCTCAAATACTTGCATAATAGATGGGTACATCTTAGGAAAGTTTATGTGGGAATATAATATTTAATAAACTTGACACCTGAGAATCCTTTCCTGTAGCCATTCTAGCATCTGTTTTAATATTTCTGGAGCCAGAAAAAAATATGATCTTATTATTCATATAATTGCTAGCAATACAGTTTGTGTCTGCTCTTTGAAGAAATTTATGACAGGCATGAGAAGCTGGCAATGTGCTTAGTTATACTTTCAATCTTCTGAGGTGGTCAAAGCTGAAGTGTCTTCAAGGAAAATACTGACTCATTAAAAACTATTTCCTCATGGAACAAATGAAAATCTATATTAACCTATAGAAATCCCTTTGGCAATGATACTACTAGTGTTGTAACTGTCAAAGGAATTGAAAGATAAGAATGATGTTTAATAAGCATGCAGTAAGATACATTATGGTGAAAACCTATCAGGTCATTTAGTGATGAATCCAGCCCTCCACTAATGCTGGACAGTTCCTAGAGCTTAATTCTAAGAGTTCTTTCTTCCCTAATTTTGTTCCAAACTGGAGATTCTGCCACTTCCCTTGAATAACTTCCATAGCTTGTGAGAGGTCATCATTGAGAAATTTTTTTGTTCTTATCTCTTTATTCAAAATTAGCCCCTCTGATAACCCTGGACAATTCCTCTGCCTGCCCTGTAGGCAATGCCTTTTCAGACACTTTGGAGGTGGTTTTCAAGTCCTTGCTCCATTGTTGACATCACAAAGGAGGTTTTGCTTCTATCTGTGATCTTGGAGACATTTTGATTTTGCTCCCCTGAACAAATTGCTTGCATAGACCTGTGTGCTGAAGAACTGTGAAAGTTAATGACTAAACTTTTGCTCTTCACAAATGTGATCCATTTTGCCTATTCAGGCTTTCTTGGGATATCAGCCCCTCCAGCTACTTACTCATTTTCTTTGTAATTCCTTAGACAGCTGAATTGCCATCTTTAGTAAATTCATTTAAACAAATTCATTACCTTGTTCTGTTCTCCTTCTGTCATCATCCATACTAGTTACTTTGCATAACATGCCTTTTTTTATTTTCAATTATTCTCCTACTCCTTTTTTTTTTTAAACAAAGAGCCCCATATACAAGGTCTTTATTACTGACTACTTGGCTTCACTTTTCTTGTTAAATGCCAGTGTTTATGGGGAAAATGTTAAAATGTGTTGGCAGCCTTGTTTGAGCCATGTTTAAAAAGAAATTAAAACTAAATTTTGACAGTGTGTTTAGAGGTGTGAAGGGGGCAATGAACATTTCCCACAAACTGGATTAATCTACATTATGTGGGTATAAAGATGCCAGTATCATTCCCAAGTACAGTGAGAATAGGTTGGTCCTCAGAGTGCTTGGTGATGAATAAATATTTTAAATCTTGCATAGACAGGATTACAAGTATGAGTTAAAGATAATAGGGTGGTTTATTTTGTTACACCTTGACCACCTTGTCAAATTTGTCTTTGTCTTACTTTCTTGGTTTCAAATATATTTGCAGATTTTGAAAGACTTATGATTTCTTTGACTGTTGAACCAATTATACAGACTCTTTGTGACAAAGGCAAACTCAAACAAAATGAATTTAACCAGGCAGTTATGCTACATCTATAGTTTGATACTTAATATACAATATTACATAATCACTCTTCTTGCATTCTTTCTATTACATCTGTGTCCCCAATTCTTTTAGTAGAACGAGTACAGTCAACACGCATTCATTAAGACTACTGACTCTGACTCAGTTTTGCTGCCCAGAGACTGACTACAATGACAATGACAATCATGGATTAAGCATTTAGTAGCTACTAGACACTGAGTGAAGTGCTTTAATTCTCACAACAATCAGGAAAGTATAAACCATTATTTTTCCTGTTTTACAGAGGAGGACACTAAGAAACAGAGGGGTTAAATAATCTTCCTTCAGACAAACATCTACCTTGGGTTTAAATCCAGGCAATACAACTCTGAAGCCTGAATGCATCAACACTGTCCATAAGTACTCTCCTGGTCAAACTAGGGGCCAATTTCTCAAATAACAAAAAAATATATGTACTGACTTACGTTTTCTAAAGCACCTGGAAGTCACATATCTTTATTAAATAATGTGTACGAGGATCTCTACAATGTTAGGAGAACTAGAGATATAGACCAAAAAGAACAACTGCAAACTCAATTTGTATATGAAGTTGAGCTGAAGTTATCCAAAGCTCAAGTAAAGTTCAAAATATTCAGAAAAGGTAAGCAGGATGATCACAAGGAAAGCTACAGACTGCCCTTGGCACCAAATCCACTCAAATTTTCAACGAAACATATAAATGTAAAAGTCCTAGTCCTAGAGCAAAAACTGACCTCTGGAAAGTAGTGAATGTATCAATTTGGATACATCACCTGGTCCAATGCCCTGCTTATTGTTTTAAGACATATGCAAATCATTTCAAAATGGGAGATCGACCCTATCTTTAGCATCACCACCATGAAGATGTGGCAGCACTAGACCAACAGAACACAGGCCTGGTCTCCTCCCTTTCTAGGTTCTAGCCTCAATCCAGAGAGATACTAACTAGAGATAGTTTTGAAACTGTAATTCCCTCTAAGTACTGTAAAAATGATGTTTTGCTTCTTGTCTCAGTAGGCAAATGCTGTGACTCTCTTTATGCTTTTTGAATGTTATATCAGCAAGACACTGGAGCCAAGGCCAGCCTTAAGCAGAAACAAGAATAGATTGTTTATTCCATGCCTTATTTCCCCACAATAACTGATGCTACAAAATGTACTACTTTATCAATTAGTGACTTTTTATCATGAGGGATGTCCCTTTACCAATTGCATATAAAGCGCCCATCCTGTGATTAGTAATTATAGCTCGGGTTTATTTAGTGTATCATGTTAGGGACAGGATACCACACAATGGTGTAGGTTTTGGAAATTCCAGTTAATTAACAAGGTAGAGCATCAAACACAGGGTCTCGGAATGAAGTTATGTGTCTCAATGACATCATTTGCTAATGACTGAAATTCTGTACATGTCAAGTTGATCTTTGATCCTGTCCAAAGGAGCTTATTGTAAAAATACCTAAAATTTTGTTTTTACTTTTACCATCAATAACCTACTTTCAACACATGGATCTTAAAAAATATATTGAAATAAATAACTGCAGTATTTTTTAAACCTCTCAATTGTTTTATTTGTCAATCCTCTCTAGAGTCATCTAACAAAATTACACAGATCATTACAACCAGGATATTGGAGTAGCAGGGGCACAATAATTCCACCAAGCAGGAAAGGCACATTTCTATGACTTCAAGCTAGAGCTGAGTACCCTGAGATAGGAAGCTAAAACTATTCTCTCTACATATTTGAAAAGTGCAAATAGTGGCTTTTCCCCTGCAGGTAACTGTTTCCCTCTGGGCACTAACACACAGGGTAGCTTTTGTTCACCAGTACATTCCTTTCCTTTATTCTCCACTGTTCCCCCCATTTTCTGCTGCCCCCTCTGGCCCTGACCTGATACCAAATGAGTATATAATGATCTGTACTGACCTTACAGATTGCAAAATTAAAGCTATTTTCAAAACAATAAAACCAATTCTAGATAGCATTTCTTCTTATTTTTTTAAGGTGCATTTTCCCTCTACTGTTTGGGAAAAAAAAATTCATTTCCAAGGGCTTTTTTTCTAGTCATAGTCACAGTAATGTTGTTCAAAGTTTATTGGGTAAGAACACACACAGTTACCTTTTCAACCTTTTTAATTTGTATTGGATTCTAAGCTCCCACATCTTGCTCTTGGGCATTTTTCTCGATAAAGCCCTCCTACCTTCCAGTCCAACAAAGACCAAAGACTTTAGATATGAAATTTTTAAAGTAACCACTGGAGAAGAGGCTTCAATTGTATTGGCCCAACTGGCAATCTGTGGAAGGCCACAAGAATTACTCAGAGATAACGCCCTGCCTTTCACCTTGCGGTCACCAGTTTGAGTCAAGCAGAGATTAACAGTGTCCAAGGGTTGTTATCATCTGGTGATGGCTTGAGAGCTGATATGAAATAAATTGCTGTATCTTGTGTCTACCTGCCTGAGGTCACCTGGTTCAAGCTATTTTAGGGACCAGATCCAAATCTTTGCTGCAGTGGTTACTCGAAATGGATGCCTCTGAGCAAAGATCAAATGCTAAATAAACCGGTAGATTATGCTTCCTCTTGCACTAATGGAAGATATCCTCTCAGACAAGGTTAAAAGTAAGCTAGGAGTTGTAGGTGGGAGAAAGATGGAAGTCTGCTATTCTCAATGACAGGCCTTCTGAGTACTTAATTTAAATTCCACTTGGTTCCCTACAGGTGATTATACCATGTGACTTGTTGGAATTTCCCAACAGGATGGCATAACCATGCTCTCCTTCTGATTTATTATTTAAGTATATTTTATTGATTATGCTGTTACAGTTGTCCCGGTTTTTCCCCCTTTGCCCCCCTTCAGCTGGTACCCTCCTTCCCTCTATCAATCCCCCCCCCTTAGTTCATGTCCATGGGTCATGCATGTAACTTCCTTGGCTTCTCCCTTTCCTATATTATTCTTAACACCCCCCTGTCTATTTTGTCCTTATCAACTATGCTTCTTAATCCCTGCACCACTTCCCCCTTTCTTCCCCTCCCTGCCACAGCTGATAACCCTCCAAATGATCTCCATATCTATGATTCTGTTCCTCTTCTGGTTGCTTGCTTAGTTTGTTTTTGTTTTTTAGATTCAATTGTCGAGAGTTATTATTTGTTGTTATTTTAATGTTCATAGTTTTGATCTGTTTCTTTTTCTTAAATAAGCCCCTTTAACACTTCATATAATAATGGCTTGTTGATGATGAACTCCTTTAGCTTTACCTGGTCTGGGAAGCATGTTATCTGCCCTTCCACTCTAAATAATAGCTTTGCTGCATAGAGTAATCTAGGTTGTAGGGCTTTGCTTTTCATCACTTTGAATACTTGCCAGCCCCATCTTACCTGCAAAGTTTCTTTTGAGAAATCAGCTGATAGTCTTCTGGGAACTCCTTTGTAGGTAACTTTGCTTTTCTCTTGCTGTTTTTTAAGATTCTCTCTTTATCTTTCACTTTTGGCATTTTAATTATGATGTGTCTTGATGTGGTCCTCTTTGGGTCTACCTTGTTTGGGACTCCCAGTGCTTCCTGGACTTGTATGTCTATTTCCTTCACCAAATTAGGGAAGTTTTCTTTTATAATTTTTTCAAAGAAGTTTTCAATTTCTTGCTCTTCCTCTTTTCCTTCTGGCAACCCTATGATTTGGATGTTGGTATGTTTAAAGTTGTCCCAGAGGTTCCTAAGCCTCTCCTCATTTTCTTGCATTCTTATTCCTTCTTTCTGTTCTGGTCGAATGTTTATTTCTTCCTTTTGTTCCAAATCATTGACTTGAACCTCAACTTCCTTCCCTTCACTGTCGGTTCCCTGTATATTTTTCTTTATTTTACTTTGCATAACTTTCATCTCTGCCTTTAATTTTTGCTGTACTCTATGAGTTCTCTAAACATCCTTATCATCAGTGTTTTGAACTCTGCATCTGATAGGTTAGCTATCTCTGTTTCATTTAGTTCTTCTTCTGGGGTTCTGTTCTGTTCTTTCACTTGAGCCATATTTCTTTGCCTCTTCAATTTGGCAGCCTCCCTGTGTTTGTTTCTGTATATTAGGTAGAACTGCTTTTACTCCCTGTCTTAGTAGTGTGGCCTATGTAGCAAAGGCACCTGTAAATTGTGTGGGGCAGAGACTTAGATAATTGCCAGGTAGCACCACCTGCTTTGCCATTTTGTGGCTCTGTGTGTGGTAGAGGGCTTGAGGAGGAGACAGTGCCGCTGCCTGGCTTCTGGAGATTTGCCCAGCACTCGCCTCATTCCCAGTCACTTCACCCACTTCTTTTATGCAGTTGGCACCCTTACAGTTGCTGCCCTGGAGTTTGCGTATACAGTAGTCCCTCTCTATATCACAGTTCACTTATTACGGCCTCACTGTACCACGTGATTTTTAAAAATATTATATTTATTTATCACGAATTTTTCACTATATCATGGGATTTTGTTGTACTGTATATGTATGTTGTTAAAGTTACATAGGTTTAAGAGTGTAGAATATGTTTAAGAACATAAGTAGTATTTATAAAAGTGTGGAAAAGGTTAATAAGGGACTGGGAACATTTATAAGTGTGTGGAAAGGGTTTATAAAGCCTTAAAATATGTATAATACTAAAATAAATGTAAGGTTCCTACTTCATGGATTTTCACCTACTGTGTGGGGGTCTAGAACGTAATACCCACGATAAGTGAGGAAATACTGTTTTCTAAGACCATGCAAGCTCTTTAAGTGGTGAAAATACAGCAGTTTCTTCCACTTCCCTGACCCCCACTGGTTTTTACAGACAGAGATAATGGGGGTATATCTTCCCAGTACTGGAACCCTGGGCTGTGCGGTTTGGCCTGAGGCTGGGATCCCTCCCTCCCAGAGTACCCCTCCTGATTTTTATCCACCACTCATGAGTGTGGAACCATCCATTTCACTGCTGCCACTGCCTTTCCAAGCCATATCGCCTCTCTGCCCCATCCCTACAATTCCACCTCTCCTACACATCTTGATGAGTGTGGCTTTTTTAAATCCTTGGTTGTAGGACTTCCATATAGCTTGCTTTTCTGATGGTTCTGGGTGTTATTTGTTTTTGAGATCTGGTTGTAATTCTTTCTGTGTTTGCACAAGGTGAACTGTGTCTGCCTATGCCTCTATCTTGACCATAAGTCCCTCTTTCTGATTTAGTCAGAAGGTTCCAATACATTATTGTTTCATCCATCTTTGATGATCATCAAGCTTTAAGGAAAATGAAACACTTTTCAATACAAAAATTTTGAGAACCTGGGCATGGTTGGTAAACTTATATATGAGCAGGGGGAGAGAGACACAGAGAGAGAGAACCAATGGACACTAAATTTTCTGAAATTTTTTTGGGACCAAATAATATTTTGTTACTGTTATTGCTGATAATTTTTGTTTTGGTTAAAGAGAATTTTTGGTTTGACTCATTAAAATATTTGCTTAAATTTTTTACTTTACATTTTATGCATTAAAAATAACTCATGTTTAATTCATTTATTATTTTAGAATGTGTTATATATAAATAGCCTCATGGAAATAACTCAAATTAGGCCTAACAAGGTAGAATTTAGAAATAAAGGGGACTTTTTTAGATTACTTTGTTTTCAAAAAATAATCAAGGTTTCAAAACATTAAGGGTAGATTTAAACTTCATGGGGTTAGCATTTTCTCCACTTGTTACCAAGAACTTTACGTTTCTGGCGCCAAATTCACCCTTCCTTTACAACATATACATCGTAAAAACAAATGGCTCTTAATTTTGGGTGGTTACAGACCCTTTTGTGAATATGATGAAAGCTATAATCTTCTGCTCAGAAAAAATTACACTGAACACACAGACAAAAACAATAGCTATAAAATTTGCCCTCCCTATACAATCTATCCATGCACTACCATCCCCAAAAGGTTGCTTAAACTGCGGGTTAAGAATTCCTGAAAAATATGTCAGCTCAGGTATCTTTTAGTAAATCTGTGTATTATGTACTCCACACTTTTATCAATACATACGAAGGGAGGAAAGGAGGAAGGACATTGTGTCCATTAAAAACGGTTAAGAATCAAGATTATTGGTTTAATCAATTTAATTATTCGTCCTTAAAAACATGTTTGTATGAATCTTTCCACTTCTCTCCCATATCAAAATCAGAAGCCCTTATCTATGGTCAATTTTAAGATCAAATAAAGGCTATGCTTTTTGGTTAAGGTAATTAACAAATAGACTGAGTTCTTGTTAGCTTTCTAAAGCCTCAAGTGGCCCACTTAGACTAAAATTAAAATAGAATCAACTTAATCAACTATGAGAGCTATTAAAAAATGTGTTTCTATTAGAAACTAGCATCAATTTAAAATATTAATATGATCTTTTTTCCATTATTATCTAATTTCATTTTTAGACAAATATGTGCATTTAAAGTTGCCCGAAATATATGTATCCCATATTTTTAAAATGTCTTAGTATTGCCATAGTAGTAAGAATTAATGGCTGGAAAATTCTAACCAGACATAATTCAAAGTCCTTCAAACTTGCATGGGTAAGTGGCCAAGAAAGACTGGCGGGGGAGCTTTATGTGTGCACCCTAAGTGTTCAAAACTCTAACTCCAAAGTCACATTAGGACAGGTCGTTTACTAGTCACCTGCGGTGCCCTGGCATGGGGAACCCGGCCGCTCCAGCTGGGCGAAGTCTCGCGATGGGACCGGAAGCTGCCATCAGCCGGCTGTCCGGGCCCCCGGTGCCCGGGTGGGTGCACCAGCTCTGCTTCGCGGGCCCGGCACTCCCGGGTCCGGGGCCCAAACCTAGCCGGCCCGGAAGGCAGGGGTTACGCCAGGTTGTGAGCTCTAAGGACAAGCCTGTCTCAGTTCCCGCGTCTTTTCACCACCAGGAACTGGAGGAACGAAGTTGGTACTTTTGGAGCTCGCCCAACATGAGGCCGTGGTCCAGGCTCGTGGCGAAAAGAGCGACCTCACCGGCCTTGTTGCCTCCCGGCGTCGTCACACTCACACCCGCCACCCTTGGATCCTCGTAAAGACCACGGAAGCGGTTGGAGAAAATGGAGGACCCAGGCCATGTGGGCTCCCCAGGCCTCTCCCGCTTTCGAGAGCGGCGGCACAGTGCCCTGGGCCCTAGTCTTCTTTTCTGCCAGGTAGACGCGGCCCACACAGTCTGCTACTCCTTAGGGGGCCTGGCGACCCAGCCACGTGCAGCCGCGAGCACGGCGCGGACGCCGTGGGTTCGAGGCCCGGTTCCGGGACAGGTGCCTGTCGCAGTCATGGGTCGTAATCTCAATGTGCCACGCAGCTGGCCGGAAGGCGGCCTCAGCCACTCCAGAAACGCCCCGCGGTGTTCTCTATGGACTCCAAATAACCCAAGCCTGGGGGCGCCGCGCGAGCAGAGGAGACAGGCATGGGGGCAATGACCGTGTGTACTTTGCAGCCACAGAAGGCCCAGCTTTCGGAGACTTTCGCTTGGTTTGCTCGGTGAGAGGTTCAGGGTGGAGAGGGCAACAGGGTGCACTGGCCACATTTCTCTTTGAAACCCGAGAACTGATTCCCTCCCTGCCGCCGCCGCTGCGAAGGCGTCCTGGTGCCTCAATGGTGCGCAGCTCGGCCCTAAGGCAACTCCGCGGCCAGGAGAACCCCGCGGGTGTCCGGACACGGCGGGCCTGTCAGGACGAATCAAGCAGCTGCTTCAGGGGCTCTGTCTGCTCTAAGGCCCAGAGGCGCGGGAGTTAGGGCAATACCGGCATCGCGGGCGGAGGCCTCAGTCTGCCCCAGCCATCGCCTTTCGGGTATGGCACCAGGGAAAGCAGAGAGGGGAGGAGCAGTGCCCGCGGTCCGCCCCTTGTACGTCTGGAGATGATCTTACGCCTAGAGGCAAGGTTTCCCCTCCCCTTTCCAGAACACTATGCGGTTGTTAAATCGTTTAAATGAACACAGAAGTCGCCTGCTCCGCTGTCGGGAAGAACGCCTCCTCTTAAGAGCATCACAGTTCAAAAGTGGTTGGGCTGTAAGCTGATAATCAGGTAGCTGTGGTCAGACACCCACTCCAGAACCCCGCTACTCAGGGACCATGTTATCACACACAATGTCCATTAGGCCCCACTAATCTGCTGTCAACGCATTTTAGAGTCATTTGAATGTTAAGGAGATTTTTATTAATGGCCCATGAGCCAAAAATGAGACTACTGGTTCCAGGAACAGTTTTAACGATTGGAAGCTGGGATGAGTGATTTTCAGGTTTCAGTATAGCCTCAGGCCTCTGGAGATTCCAGTTGGGAAATTGAGGGCAGGGCCTAAGGGAGAACTCCACCCAGAAACTGACTCCGAGGGGGATTTTCTAGCCTTTACCTTGGGAACCTGGGGTGAAAGGCAAGCAGACCGACCTGCAGGGTGCAATGACTGCTGTTCCTTTGGCTCCCAAAGGTGGCATTTGCTGGTCCCATCACAGGCAATTCAAGGCGGCGGGGGGCGGGGGGGAATCAGCAGTCATATATTGCTGCTAGAAACTGGCATCTTATTTTTAAAGAAGCTCTCAGCTGGAAGTGGCTCCTAGTGATGTCAAGTAGGTTAAGAAACGCTTAATATGAAAGGCCCCCTTAACCAGCTCCTTGGCAGACAAACTGAGGCAGACACTGGAGGGGGAGGCAGAGGAACCCATCTGATTCTCAGACAGCTTTTTTCCCTTGTGGTGCTGCAACAGAAGTCAATTCAAACTACGGCCACTTAAAATTATATTTGCTGTGAGGTTCTTTTATGTTTTCTTTGCGTCCTCCCACCCCTGAATACCATGTTTCCTTACACTAAGAATTGAACTAAAGGGTGTGGGAGATTAAGGAATTAAAGTGGGGTATGGGCCTCAAGTTGTTTTACTTTTCCTCTAGGAGAAAAACAAAATTGGAAGCTGACCCTCCTCGCCATAGCCTGATAACCTGAACTCTCTGGCACCTGAAGTTATCTTTGACCAAATGGCTTGGACTTGGTAGGACTCTTTTATTTAAATATTCTTATTGTTTGTTTGCAGTCAAGAGCAGGTTGATTTTTAAATATAAAACAGACTGCTTGCAAGAGAGGCAGCCTGGCTGATTTCTTTTAGAACTGGGGGCGCCTCCCTTGCTTGTAAGGGCTGCTGCATGATAGATGGCCTTTCAAAAGCATGCCTGCTTACTTCTCTCCAGCCACTTTTGCATACAGGAGCTTCCTCCAGTTCCTGCACTGGGTTCTGTTTCCTTCAGAATGTTTCTGTCATATCAGAAACACTGCCCTTTCCCAATAGTGCCTAAATTTTGTTTTAATCAGGTTTAAAACAAAAACCCACGTATTATTTTAAGGTCTCATGTTGCTATTAACAGGCAGTTTGGAAGAGATGCTCCAAGCAATCCTAAACAATGTGTCTCAATACACCAGAGCGCTACGGTCTCATATGTAATGTTAATTCTGTCTGAGACAAATCCCATAATCTGTGCAGTTTCAGAGCCTAATACTGAAAAACACCAGAGTGAGTTTTGTTTGGGGACTTGCTGTCTCCATCCCAAGGGAAAGTCCAGGGGCTCCCCATGTTTCCTAGCATGCTGATCCAAGGGTGGAAATGGGACAACTAAGGGACCAGGTTTTATCAGGGTGAGCTTCCCTTGCAGGGCGCTGGCGGTTGAGGGGAAAAAAATAAGTGTTCAAGGCACTGGTTGCAGACCTGGGCTTGCAGATGCATGACTGGGGCTTGGACCCTTTTGTGGAGAGGAGGAGGAGGAGGAGGAGAGAGAACTGCAGAACTGTTCTTTGTAAAGGTTTGAAAGGAAGGCAAGGAAGTAGTCTGAGGTCATAGCTGAGCCCTACCTACCTTGCATCTTCCCATTTTGCTTTTCTCTGACTTCAGCTTTCGTTGATGTGGGATACTGGGATGTGCCAGTCTCCTCCTGGCTTCTTTGTGTTTCTCTTTTGCAATGATTAAAACACGTCTTTATGTGCAATAAGCCACCACCTAACATGGGCACGCCTGGTTTTGGGTTACAGCTTTGTCCGGGTAATACAGTGAAGTTGTCAACGGGTGTTAGATGCGGGTTCAAGCACGTGGTGTTCCTGCCGGGACTGGACCCGGGAGCGCCCGCTTCTGGTTAAGTAGGGGCGGGCACACGGCTTAGGCCCTGGCCCTGCAGGTGACCGGAACGAGCTGCCGGGCGCTGTCAGGCGCACTGAAGGCACCGCTTCCTCGTTCCAGATCTCATATCAAGCTTTCAGGGCCATTCAGTGCTACGACGGATCCAAAAAGGAAAAGACATGTCACTCGGGTTAAACTAAGAAATATAGAGGGGCAGGAGAAAAGGGGTGACCTAGCGTAACAGATTTTTCAGGCTTCCCCTGAAAGCCCCAGGTGAGCCAAGGGCCCCAAGGGAAGGCGCAACACCCAAGCATCACACCCTGAGACCCACTAGCCGAAGCACCTGGCTTTCCTGGGGGGATCTCTGAGGGAACCCCAGGCAGGCCCACCTGGACCCCGTGCGCACACCAAGTCCGCCCTGGACACCGGGAGCCGCAGATGCGGCCGGAGTCCCTGCTGTGGCAGCGACGGTCCCGCCCCTCTCCGCAGGTAGGAGACCCAGCCGTCTGCGGCGCTTCCTCTGGGGAGACAAGGGAAACAAGAGGCCGAGGGCCCCGACCTGCTGGCTTTCGCCTCCCCGACTTCTTCGGGCCCGGTGGGCCCAGCTCGCCGTCCTCTCCTTGGGTCTCGCCTTTCGTCCCCTCCCTCGCAGGCCGCTGGCTTCCCTGTCGGACCATACCCACACACTCCCCATGGCCGGCCTGGCCCACGAACTCGGCCAGGCCGTGAAGTCCCCCGGCGCCGAGGCCCGCGCCTGACCCGGAGCCTGACTTCAGGGCCCGAGAATGCCAGCCCCTCTCCGGGCAGGAGGCGCTTCTGACCTCCGCGCGTCCCCCAGCGCCTTGGGCCCGGGCGTGGCCGCAAAGCTCAAGGCCTCGGGACCAGGCGGAGGGTGGCAATGGGCTTAGCAGAGGCCCCAGGCTCCCGCCAGAGCCGGCGCCGCTTCAGAGAGAGGGGATCCCGAAGGACGAGAGCCTCATCGTCGCCCCTGACCAGCCTGTGGTCTGAGTGGGCCGCAGAGGGCAGCACCAGCCAGTGGACCGACTGGAACCTGGGGCCCGGCTCCGGTCCCCGGGACAGGGACCAGAATATTTTCCCGGCTGACTCCGATTGGGTGGTGCAAGCTTATAACGCAGTCCCAGTGGATCCCCCAGGACAGCTGAGAGCGCGAGCTCTGTCCCGGCCACCTAACCCACACCTCTGCGCCGGGTTCCCGCGGGCCTGCCCAGGCTGTGCGTGCTGAGGGAGGGTCACCCCAGGAAAGCGGAGATTAGAGGGTACCGAGTGGAGTGGGAGAGGCGTTGAGGAGACTGACCATTATCTAAAACTCGGAGGTTTGGAAAGCCGGAACTTAACTGACTTGATTGAATTTCTCTTATCTGTGAGGGGAAGAGACACTCCCAAGGTGAAACACAAAGGGCCCAGAATCTTTGCGGGGAAGATAAAGGTTTGGGGCAACAGATCTTTTTGTAAAGCAAACTACCCCACCCTCACCTCCTCCCCCCCAAAGGAAGATTATCTCGCTATTTCCCGTCATTGTTGATTGCCAATATGCAGTTGAAGAAGCTCCCCTGACGCCTTCGAAGGGTGGCTTCATTTCAACACCAAGTATCATTATTGGCCTTAACTTTATAAAACCCGGCCTTGACCGCGAGTGGTCAGAGTTCTCGTATCTTTCAGCCAGCGCAGCTCCCGGTCTGCCTGTCCCTCCCCTCGTGTGCCTGTGGTCTGGGGGGAATTCATCTCTACTTCGTCTATTCAAAGGGACTTAACTGCGTGGTCTGTTAAATGAAATTGTGCAAAAGTGATGGAAAATTCGTTTTACAGGGTGCTCAACTCCTTTTCCTGACTTCCTCAAAAAAATAAATAAGAAGTATCAGGAGGAAAACTGCTAAGTGCATTATTTGCAGTCTCCATTGTTTGTCATTATTTTTGTTTTTAAGGAGAGGGTGATCTTTCCTGACACGTTGTAGGGCGTTCTGAAAATTGAAGGCAGTGTGAGAACTTATTTTGGGTCTGCTTTACTATTGGATGAGAAAAGCTGGGAACATAAGACCCAGAACCTGCAAAACTGTGAAGCAAATTCTTTCTCTGCCCAGATTTCACTTTGGTGTAAACTGCAGCAGGGTGGATGTTACCAGTGGGTACTATAAAATCTTGCCATCTAGTTTTGCCTCTAGGTGTTAGGTGTGAACACTTGCATTTTCTGTAGCAGTAAAACAAAAACAATTATTAGGCATGATGTGTAGGGTTCAAGAGAGCATGCTAGCCAGAGATAGAAAAAAAATTAAATAGCCAGAAAACAAAATGGCTGCAACTGCTAACCTTCATTTAAGTAGTTACAATCAAGGCACTTAATTTTGGTCAAACTTAAAGAGCGTAAATTTAAAATCAATTTATAATATTGCTTTGACTTGAGAAGCACCAATGTCATTGGTCCATTTGTCTTTTCTGGTGATTGGCTTACAAAATGCAGGTACAACTGAAAAGGGACCTATTTCCCCTCCCTCCTCAGCACTAAAAAAAAAAAATCTGACCAGAGTACCTTATGTTCAACTACTGAAATTATAGGTTTTAAAACTTTTCTGAAACTCTTTTGTTCAGAAATCATTTCTGCCTGAATTGCTTTCAGATTCTGATTACATTCCCCCTCATGTTTACCTCAGATTTTTTTGGAAGTTAAAAAAAAGTTCCCTTAATCAATTGAAAGAATAAAAACACAGAATTCTTGTCATTCTCATTTTCTTTGAAGAACTACAGTTCTTCCCTTCTGGCTTAAAAAATTGATCTATATTAAAACATACTAATAAAATGCCTCAGAAATTGTTAGGATATGTGGCAGGGAGGGAAAAGCAAGGAGAACAAGAGCCTAATGATTGTTAGCCTCTTAATATTCAATTTCAGAGCAATCCTGCTGGAAGTCACAAAAAGTTTACATACCAGTCATTCATATCTACTTCATCCTTAGATTAGACCCCCCAAATTTAACAAAGTCTGCTCTCTGATCTAAGAAAAACAAGTTTTTGGACTTCTTATTCATAAATGGTATAAAATTAAACTGGACCCAATGTTGTGCTAGAACCATTTTAATATAATTTATACATATCTGCCAAATCCAGGGAAAAAAAGGTTTATGCATATATAACTTTTCCAGTTAACATCTGCAGGCATAAACAACAATGATCTTGGTTTATAAATTCATCAGGGTCAGAGCAATTGACCAATGTCTCTTTACTGCCAGCCTTACCAAGAGTAAGGTACAGATGAATTAGTGTCCTTTGTTTCTCTTCTCTCACTCTTACTTGTCCGGAGACATTTTGTTGTCAAGTTTCAGTGCAGCTCACCTCCAGCCAAAGGTAATCTTTTTAGATAAGTACTCAGTTGCTCTGAATTTTGCTTATAATTATAATCTATTTAATCACAGAACCCCTGCAGAGGTGGAGTTCAAGGTTGCATACAATAACAGATCACAGTTTTGAAGTCTAGCACAGATTAAAAACCACAGATGTACCATTTATATAAGACACACACTGATTGTCTCTTAAACTACATATTGACTCCTTATGAACATTATTTTTTAAATAAAGTAGTGCATCTAGGACAATCAGTCGCACAATTCACACAGCCCTGAAAAGGTTTTCAGTGCCAACTAACAGTTGGTCATGAAACGTGAGTGAGCTTGAGACACTGTCCATTCCTAAGATTCAACCAAGGATTGGCTAAAACATTGAACACCTCTGCTTAGGAAGGCTATGTCCTTCCCTCCTTTTCCTCACAATTTAGTTTTATTTTTGGTGGTGTTTGGTTGCACATGGCTAGAATGCTTTTGGTCACTTTGAGCATCAGGAAAACCAATGATCTAAAACTATGACAGGACCTTAAGTAGATTGGTTTGTCCATTTCAGGTTGCTGGTTGGTGGGCCCTCTAAAGGACCTTCATTTTTCCTTCTATGTGTCCTGGAACATTGATCAGAAGATGAGTCTGAGCATCATCCCATCTAACTCTTTTAACCAATTCCTGGCTAAAACTGGTATGTCCAGCCCAGTATGTTTAAAAATCACGCACAAAAAGAGGTTCTACAGGTCTTCACAAAACCTGGAATTTCCACGAGGATGTCTGATCTTTATAATCCAAGCAGTCAGCATTGAAGTTAAGCTTCCAGGAGGCAGTTTGGTCCTTATAATCCAAGCAATCAGTGGTTGAGTTAAAACCCAAGCTTGAAGCTCCATATCCCTGGGTGGAAAGAGAAGCTGGGGACTGATTGAGATGGCTGGTAACTGCATTGGTACCCATAGGGCTGAGTGTAGCCCCTGGTCCAGGAAGCTGATGATGCATAGGGGTCAAGTAAGATCCGCAGTCCATGCCACCAAAGTAAGAAGTTGAGCCAGCATATCCTTGACTATAACCTGAAGCCTGAGTATAGGTCATGGGATAGGACCTCTGCATGCAGGAGGAGGAGGTGGACAAGGGGTCTGACAGTGGGGAGATGGAAGCTGGGCTCCAAATAGACACAGGAGCACTGCTGCTGGAAATGGCTGGGACTGAGGTGCTAGAGGGGGGAGTGAACTGGCCACTTGTTCCACTCTCTGAACTCACTTCCCGAGCTGGAGATGTCTTCTTTTTGGCAGGTCTCACTTTGTTTTGACCTCCATTCTGTTGCTGCTGCTGCTGCTGGCGGCACTTAGCTCTTCGATTCTTAAACCATACCTTGAAATGGAAAGAAACTTCTTTAACATGGTTTCAACAACTCTTTAAGAGCAAGAGTCGCTCCTACCTCTGTCCTACATGGACAGATGAGCAAAGCAGACAATCCTGCCACTGAAAACTGATTATATAGTACTTATATATGCTCCTGACATTGTAAAAAAAGTAGGGGAGGTTCTGTCTAAAAGCATTTGACCCTGTTTTACACCTAACACAGATTAAAATTTAAGATAACCACCCAGATTATATGGCTAAAAATTCTACGCCTCACTTTTCTGTATTATTTCACCTCAAATACACATACACATAGGCCCAGGTGTGTTTTGGAACACTCTCACAATGGGTAGAATGTTTTTACAGCTTCTGGAGGAAAACACAAAGGAGGGAAAACAATTCTGTTGTTACATGCCAACAAGAACAGCATGAATTCAAACAGCTTAGAGGCCATCTTCTAGGAAGCAGTTGCTGATATGGAGGTCAGTTTCATCACTCTACCTTTTCTCTTTCCCAGACTCACAAAAGAAAGTGCCAAGGAAAAGTGATCATGTTGAAGAAGGAGGTCTGAAAGCCACTGTTGGCTGAAATCTTCTTTATGGTAAGTGGAGTGACTATGTATACTCTGCTTTCAGCTCAAGGACAGATTTATTTCTCTACTAGACTCAAGTTTGAGACTAAAGTCTGTGCCTTCAGGGTACTGCCACTCAGCACATAGATTTAGTTTCCACTCACAGCTCTGAGAATTCTTTTTACCAGCCCTGTTCATGTTGTGTAATGAAGGGGCTGTGTTTAGTTTGTTAAGGGACTAATCAGAAACTACCAGCATTTTCTAGGCAACCAGTCATTAGTTGTCCTGGTTCAGTGAACTCTCCATATGGGCATTATAACTGTGGTAAAGATGGCACCGCCAAGGCTGAGTGCAACACCAACCATTCAAGTCATTTATTTTCTTTTAGAGAAAACTTTTGTTCAAGTCTAACAAGTGCTAAAACTTCTTCCATCCTATTTTGAAAAGCTCCTTTCCTGGTTTGCAGTTCACTCTGATGTGTCCTAGCTGAAGGGGAGTCTGGTATATATATAATTTATGTGCTAAACATTCTTTCAGAGAACTCTGTATGGGGCTGGAGTTCCAGGAAAATTAAACTTTATTTTTCCTCTCCAGTGTAAGGTCAACTTAAAGGGTCCTATGGGAAAGGGAGGAGTTACCAAGGACATTATGCAGATATGGCTCAGACCTAGGAAATTCTGCTCAATCTATAAAAAGTCAAAGAAAATACTTTCGTATAATTTCTCTGGTGAGAACACCAGGTGATTCTACAGCCTGGCTCTAATACCAGCCAACGTGTAACCTTGAGCCAATCATTTACAGTTTCTTCATCTGTAAAAATATTGAGACTATCCAGGTGCTAAGCTTCTTTCACCCTTAAAAGTGGATGACAATGGGGGAGGATTTCTACATAGGAAAAGGGAAGTATTAAAATATTGTGTGACAGTACTTGAAGTCTGCTAAGGCTGGGCCTCTGTAGGCCGGGTACCCAAGAGCTGGAGAACTGTGCTTTTTATCACTGCAGCTAAATTGCCAGCCTTATTTTACAACCTTAGCTGGAAGATCCTTGTTTATTGGGTTGAATGGGGGTGGAGGGACGAAAAGGAGCTCCAGGAGAAATCAGGAACTCAAGGAGCCTTAGGAGAAGTTTGCTGGCCTCCAATGGAGCGTTTTGCTTCAGGCCTTCCCTTGGTTGTCTCCAAGACCTGCGATTCTCCTGAGTCCAACACACACCGTGCTCGGTGGAGGGGTGGCACTGTCAGGAAGGACGCGTCTATCTACATCTGCCCTACCTGCACCCTGGACTCTGGCAAGTTGATTTTCAGTGCCACCTCCTCCCGCATGAAGATGTCTGGGTACCGGGTCTTAGCAAACAGCGCTTCCAACACGTCTAGTTGTGCCCGGGTGAACGTCGTCCTCTCCCGGCGCTGTTTCCGGGGGGTGGCTGCGGGACAAGAAGCCCAGGGCCCTTTAGGGTGGGGGAGCAGTTTCTCAGTCATAGGGGTCTCTGCGCGTGCCCCGACTCCTCCATCCCCACCGCGCAGCCCTCCTCCCCTGATCCCCCCAGCCTTCCAACCCAGACCCTAGCAACGTTTTCCCCACCCCGTCTGCAGCCAGGACTGGGCGGCTTGGGCCCCCCCCCCCCCCAGCGCACACTGGAGGTCTCATGACACACACTGCCCCTCCTAGGGGAGCCCCCACTCCGCCTGACGTGGGATATCTCTCCAGCCAGAGCGTTCCTTCTAAAGCTAACAAAACAAATGAAAAAACAAAACAAAACAAAACAAAAAAAAACACAGAAAACAAAACAAAAAGCCTCCAATTATCAACCCCTAAAGCACAACACAAACAAAAACCCATTCCGTTAAGTCAAAGGATCCCCGTGGACCCGCAGCTTGGATTGATTGATGGGGCGAATCGCGATGCTGCCGGAGATCCAAGGGCCTTTGTTCCCCCATCTTTAAAATGGGGACATATTTCATACTTCTCTGAGGTACTTAAAAAACACTTTAATGGGAAGGAAGGCCCCTGCACCCACGGTAAAGCACACCTGTAGGGATTAGGCGTAAAGCCTTGAGGCCAGAAAAGCCCCAGGCGTGGTGGGGAGAATCTGAGAGGCAGAGGGTACTTCCGAGGAATTAGGCTTCAAGTCATGGGCAGAGGCCTGTTGCCCCAAAATAACAAGGGTAGAAACCTTCCTCGCCCCACTCCAATGCATCCCCCTTTCACCCCAAGAATCAGCGATGTGATTTTGTGCAAGCATTGTAGATCTATCTACTCTTTTCCCTTCAGCCCCGATTCTCTCCTCCACCAGCAAAAGCCCGGTGGCTATGAGCTGCTTCTCAGAAGGAAAACCGAATGGGGACTTCGCCTAGAGCTGGGGCAGGGGGCAGCATAACCGCCAGTTCGGTGCTCCCGGGGTTAAGGGTGGCAAATCCCCGCGGGGCGGGCATGGGGAAGGGCGGGGCACGAGTGCCTTGGGCTCACTTACCAGGGTAGCCCACCGAGGGGTGCAGCAAGTCCATGCCCGAAGTGGTGAGACTCAGCCCATTGACTGCGTAAGGCGGTTGCTTAAGATAAGACATCATGCTAAGGTTGTTAGAAGGCGCAAATTCGGCCCAAATCGGGGGCACCCAGCAGGAAGGTCTCGCTTCGCCGGGAGTAGACAGATTCAGGGTCCTTGGTGGGTGGGTTTGGAGTAGTGGAACTAAGGGCAAAGCAAACAAACAAACAGGTGCTGGTTTACTGCTACGGAGGTACCAGCTCTTCCACGTTCCACCACTAACTTAAAAAGTCCCGGCTAACTCAAGGCAGAGGCTTTTAAAGGGCTCGTAGACCCTCCTCCCCACCTCCCCACCTCCCCAGCCCTCCCAGCTGCTCTGAAACTGGAAGGGATGGAGACTAGATAAACCTGTCTTCCCCACCCCCAGCCTAAACTTAAAAAAAAAAAAAAAAAAAAAAAAAAAACTACCCGAAGAAAGCAATTACAATCTGCCTTCCCCGAAGAACAAAACCCCACGCCTTCAAATGCACACATTGCATTCCTATCCCTACATTTGCATAGGACTCATTGGCTGGCACTAGCTAATTGTCTCAAACAAAACTTGATTGGGGCCATTTGCAGAGACAAAGAACTCTTTGGCTAAATAAATAATGCTGATAACAAAGCCCATTGGTGAGAAACAAAGAAACAATTCAAGAAATCTACCTCCCCAGACTGTTGCCTTTCCAAGGCAGATTTTAATTATCTTAGCTTTTTTACCACTTACAACAGCTTCGAACCTAAAATGTCAGTGCAGTTAACATTTAAAATGCCAACTTGCTAATCGACAAACTTGAGAAAACTGCTCAACCACTATTATTTTACATTTAAAGTCATTTCCAGTAATCATTTTCACCTAATTAGTAGTCTGGGTAATTAGATTTTGAGGTAACAGATTTATTAGTGTTCTGGAGAACCTTGATTATATGTGTATAAAGAAATAAAGCTAAATAAACAAGTATTTAACTTTTAATCGACACCCATAAAATATTTAAACAGTGCAAAAAAATCTTCAAGATTGGCACGGGGTTTGGTAAAAATTCTGAAGTAAAGTTAGAATCCCACCAATCAGAAGATGAGAGGCCCCACATCTACAAGTAGAAAGGGTGCACATTTGTAGTGGAAGCTGCTTCCAGGTTGATTTTGATGTGTGAAGGTTGCAGGTCGCGCGGGAGACAAGTTTTTGGACATTTGGGTCCACAGCAGCTCCAGCAAGTTTCCTGTTAGCTCCAGCTGCCTTTTGCACATTTTAGTTTTGAAGAAAGTAGATACACAAACACTCAAAGTTGGGAAACTAGTAGAATTTCTCCCTACTCTCAAGTTTCCCACAATTCTACAAGAAAAAGAGCTGGGGGAGGGGGAGAGAAGGGAAGAAAAAGAAGTTATTTGCTTTCTTCAGCTGAGTGTCTCTCACTCATTACCCCCCAAGCCAAGGGATCCAAAATGGATGCTAATATAGGCTGGCAGTTGGCAAGTCTGGCTTTTATTTTTCTAATAGATGACACTTATCCTGCAAGGGTCTCTAGTTTGCAACTTTGACACTTTTGAGAGTTTGCTTCAAAATGGCGGATACAAGATTAGGAGAAGATCCCTCTTATTTTGACAAAGGTCCTACTGGGTTTTCATATTTACAGTGCATAAAAAAAAGATAGACACAAAGTTCCACAAATGGAACTAGGTTACTGTAAGTTCTTCCTGCTTTATCTTTTTCTTTAAATTTTTTTACTTCTTCCTGATTTAAAGTCATAGCACAAAAATTATACTTTCCACCCTCAGATGTAATTTAATATAATTTTATAAATGCCCTTCTTGGAGGAGTTTGTATTATCTCATCAGTAGTACTAATTTAGTTGCTCCTCCAACAAAGACTTGATGTTTTCTAATCTCTTCTCTTTTTAAGACAGTTATCTGGAGTCTGTGGAAACAATATTGCTTTAAAATAATCATTTATTTGTTTAAATAGCCTGTAAGCTGGAGTTCTTTCTTGTTTAAGACAATCTCACTGTATTGGAAAGTTCTGAACTACTATAGAAAAAACTAAAATCCTGTCGGATGTACGCATGATAAATATGGAAGTGTTCGTTCACACATGCAGAGCTCTCGCCCAATTGGAAATGCCTGGCACATCCTACACTAAAGAAGCACGTTTCATTATTAAAAGCAGTAACAGAAAGCACCAGGACAGCGATTCTTCCAGGTGCTCCTTTGCCCTTACCACCGCAAAATGGCTAAAATTCTCGGATGGACTGCTTTCGCTCTTTTTACTGGATTCATCTTTAAAAGAAAAAAAACAAAAAAAAACGGAAACAAAACTATGAGGAACTTTCTACAGCCAATCTAGGTATTCACTCCAAAAATAAAAAATAAAAATAAGAGGCCATGAGCCCTTCCATATAACTTTCAAAGCCTTGCAAGGATTCTTTTCTCCCTTCCTCTCTAAGAGGAAACAGAAATACCTTTTCAAGAATATAAGCCTCAAAACCACTGCTCAGGATTTGGCCACCGGAGCATTCCTACCTAGAAGGAGCGGGCGGCGGTGGCGCGGCGAGTCCCCGCAGCCGGTCGGCGCGCACAACTCCGGGCGGGCACGAAAGATTCAGTCCGGCGTCCCTGCCCGGCTGCCAGCTTCAGCCCCGCAGCCCGGCAGCCCGGCAGCCCGGCAGCCCCGCAGCCCGAGGTCTGGCTCCACTGCCCCTCGGCCCGCGCCGCCTTATATCTAACGGTCGATTTGTGCAATCTGTCGCTCCCCCCACCCCGCCTTTTTTTTTTCTTCCAAGAAGCCTATCTACCAGTTGCTGTGTCCTCGCTCAATAATAATTACCTCGTCCGAGAATTAATTATAATGTTTTCTTGATAAACTAACGAGATAATCCAAGGAGCACACGTCCCTTAATTACAGGCCGCCGTGCTCAGCTCTGCTTCTCGCCCGAGCTGATTAATTTTCTGCATGATGGAAAGGAAACAAAACTACGCGGACTGGCGACTGGCCTGTGGCTGGGAAGACAAGCAGAGGAAGACGATCGAAAGAAAAGGAAGAGGTGTGGGCGCACGGAAAACAGCCGGCGGGGCCTCTCTCCGCGAACTCGAGAGAAAGTTTCTGGCCTCAGGGAATCAGACAACGCTGCCACCCGCAAGGGAGGGAGGAAGGAGGAAGAACGTGCCAGAAGGGTTGGCCTTGACTATTAATTATGGAGAGGAGAAAGCCGGGTGCTAGCTCATGAGGAGAGATCTGGGTGTCTACCTCCTTTGGGGGGAGGAGTTTCCTCGCCAACTCCTCTCTGGTGCTAATACTTTGGAGACTGGAAAGCGTCGGGAGGTGAGCTGGAGAAACCCTCACCCTGCAGCTCTCGGAGGGAGGGGAGAATGCCAAAGAGCGACTTCCCCGTCTCCTCCCCAAGTAATCCACCATTCCAGGCCTTCTCTTCCCCTCACCCCACCGTAAAGGAGGGAAAGGAGCCAACTCGGTGGAATTCTAATGGGGGACTTGGGTTTCAAAAATCTGTCCTGAAATCGGACCATGATTTCAAGGGTCATTTGAATGCTTCAACACGAAGACTTCTTCGGAGTTTGCCGCGCGACACGTCCCGAGGCCGGCTGAGACTTTCTGATGGTTCAACCAGGGCAGACCGTGAGCGGACGCCGGGCCCGAGTGCGTCCCTCAACCCCAGCCCGGGTACACGACACCCCATTGTCGCCGTGTCCGGGAGGGGAATGCGCAACAAGGCAGATTCGTCGCGGCCCCCATGGACCGCCTTCCCTACTCAAGGATTCACGTCCTGGGTCCCGCAGCGGGCCTGGGGCGGAGCAGGGGCCACTCACCGCCACTTTTGCCTGCCCCAGGGGCGCGCCGAGGGCTGCGCTGGCGGACCCTGAACCCTCCCCGACCAAGTCGGGTTGTAAAACGACTCTTACGCTTGCTCAGCCTGGAGACCTGGTTTGGGACCACAACAGCCAAGGGGTTGGGAGTAGGTATTGCACTCCCAGGTTTTTTTTGGGGGGGGGGGGGGGCAGGGGGAGAGGTGTTCAAAAGGAGACCTGGAAAGCTTTGGAAGAGGGCGAAAACAGAGAGTGAAGCTTGGTGAGCTGTTCTTGACTGGTGAGAGGGGACCGAAAGGAGATGCCGGCGCCCCGGACTCCCCCGTTACCCGCTCCGCTCTCCGCTCACAGTAGGGACCGGCAAGGGCTTGAGCGGCGGCCGCCCAGGCCCACAGACCCGCGAGGCAGCCAAGCTTTGGGCGCGCCGGCCCCGGGGAGTGCCTGTATTATTATCGTTGTTGCTGTTATCCATCCCTCCAGCTACAACTGCATCTTCCTGTCTCGGGCTCTGAAAACGTCCTTGGGATCAATCGAAATGACCCAACCACAACTAAGGGCCCAAACGCAAAGATAGCAGGGAGAAGCTCAGAATGGGCGTTGACATAAAACAAAACCACGAACAAAAACCCTCCAGAACACCCCACTTTAGATTCACAGGGTTTCCACGACGTTTTGCAGGAGGCAGCGAGACTAGGAGCGCGCTCCCTCCCTTCCCCCCCGACTCCAGCCCTCTTCTCCGGGTCATAAAATTTTCGCAACGATCGTTATTACATCTCAAAATTTATCAGGGAAAAAATACATCAGGCTTTAGAGGAAATTCATGTTCGCAGACGTGCACATCAATCGGCCTATTGGAGGTACTGGGGTGATGGTAGACAGAGGGATATAAAGATATGAATATAGACAGACCGACTACACAAACAGACACTTACCTTACAGCCGCATAGGAGGTTAGAAAAAAAAAATCAAATTATCCTTCAAAATTCCAAATAGCCAGCTATCCTAAAAGAAATCAAGAGTATTGAGTTATAAACCTTGCAGTCTTCACCCTTTCATAAAAAGGCAAACAACGAAAAAAAATATTTTTAAGGACAGAAAATGAGGAAAGTAGCTCTAGTTCGAAACGCGCGTGGGCCCCTCTGCGATACATACAAAGTAGACGTGATGAGGGCTGCTCTAGCGATTTTTATTTTTAATAACAGTGGAGGCTGAGTTGGAGCTGAGGTCGGTTCCGCTCTCAAGGAGATTTGCTGAGAAAGCGCCTCTCTGGCAACTTTTTTGACGCAAACTCTCCAACCAATGGCAGGGAGAGAATGATTGACACATCTAAGCCAGAGGGAAAATAATAAAAACACACAACAGGGGGAGGAAAACAGGCCGCTGCTGCACGGGGGACGAGCAGGCAACAAATCCAGGCCTCCGACATTACCAGAATGTTCTTAAAAGACATTGGGCTCTGCTTAAAATATACATTATGGGTCGGAGCATGTGAACTAACTGTATAATTAAAATGATGGGCAGAGAGGCCTCCCTTACCTTCTCTTCCTGTCCTCCCTTTTATTGCCCCCCCCCTTGCTTTTGTTTTAGGGAAGGGGAAAAAGGAAATCTATACAGTGTAAGATTGGAAGATAAAAATATTTAAGTAAAGGCTGGAGATGAGTGGGGGTGGGGGGCTAGCTGGGATATCAAATTCCTCGCTAGCAATACGTGTGTGAATCAGATGCAGAAAGCAAGTCAGACTGAAGCGTAACAACAGGACGATGCCTCCTCTAACAGGGTCAGACCGCACCGCGGGTACCAGGAAGGGTAAAGGAAGGAGGCCTGGGAGCGAGGCTAGGCGTGTAGGCAAGAGACAGATAGACAAGTCCAAGAACAAAACTGTTTTCAAAAACTCTGTGTGTCTTTCACTCGTTCTGTCCTTACAAACATCCCCCGGTCCACAAAGCGACAGGCTCGGAGTCCCGGTATCCTCATAAGGTTTTTAGACTTTTAAGAAGCACAGGGCGGGCTGCAAAGAGCAAGAACCCCGAATCTAACCCCAGGGTCAGTTTGGGGAGATCAAGGGAGCCGGATCAGGACACGGGTGTGAGAGTGGGGTTGACAGGATACGGGGGAGGGAGGCCCGCGCTGGAACGAGAGTTTCTGCGTTAAAACAAATGCCACCCAATGCCTGCGGCAGCGGG
Source organism: Furipterus horrens (assembly GCF_987537825.1). NCBI lineage: Eukaryota > Metazoa > Chordata > Mammalia > Chiroptera > Furipteridae > Furipterus > Furipterus horrens. Next base: position 177,003,057 of record NW_028327173.1, read on the forward strand.
CCCTGGAGCCAGCTCAGCCCGCCTGGCCCGAGGCGGAGGCTGAGAACCGGGAGACTGGAGAGTGTCTGCACCAGGGGACCCGACCCGGGGGGAGCGAACCCCAGCACACCCTTGCTCCCCGGCGCGGAGAGCGGGACCCAACAGCTTTCAAACATATCTGCAACCCTAGAAAAGTAGAAAAGGATTGGGCGGAGTGGCGGTGGGGGCACAAGTGGACCGCCAGAGGCAGAGTGAATGGCGGGGGTCGGGGTGTGGGGGGCGTGTAGCAGAAGACAGTTCTTCCCTCACAACTCTATGCTGGAAGAGAAAAATAAAATCTCTTTCTAAACAATCTCCCCCCTCCACCCACCACCACCATCACGGCAAGTGGGCCCAAAGAAACAGCTCGCTGCCTTTAATTTGGGGACCTATGTTAATGAAGTTGGTAATTAATTCGTCGCTTTGTTGTCGGTTCTTATACTGTATGTGTAATCAAATGTGGCCGTCCTTGGGATTTAGAGCAATTAACGAATTACGGGAGTGCGCACGAGGTGGCAAGCGCTCGGCAGCCAGGCTGGGCTCCGGCTCTGGCTTGGCCTGGAGACGGGCGCTCGGCAGCCGTAGCAGCCTCGCAGGTGTTTCTAGAGCTGTGGGCCCTGGCGTTCCCACGAGCCCCCAAACGGCCCAGGATCTGCCCCGCTCCTCCCGGGCCCTCCGCGACCGCTCCAGTCCGAAGAGACCCGTCGCCTGTCGCGTTCCCAGGAATCGAGACTTTGTGGGGGCCTGGGCTGGGGTGGGAAGGGGGGAGGGTGAGTACAAACCTTTTTATCTCACCCCGCCCCCACAGTACTGAAACACCCGGTGACTGCCCCCTGAGGCCTTAATTTGGGGGAGGGGGGGCAAATGCCGCAAGCAGTCTGGCCTTCAGGGCGCTCGTTTGGGAGTGCTTGGCCAGAGTTACCATGCTTTCTATGAAGGAAAGGTAAAGCTACTCTGATCCCCTGAGCCAGAGCCTCCTTCCTACCCCGAGAAAAAAAGTGTTTCCCCCAGTTTGATCACAGTGATGTTTAAAGCATCAAAGAACGAAAGAAGGAAAATGGACGGTGATGGTTTGGTGGAGAGGAAGGGCCGGAGAGAGGCCTTGGGGGTCAGTGGGGGCGGGGTGGGGTGGAGAAATTTCAGAACTCCCGGTAGTGATCTCCAGAAGTAAGCGAAAAATTTTAGACTGGGAGATCTATTTGCCCTGGGGTCCAGTGTCGTGGGACCCCTCAAGCCCGATGTAGAGGTTTTCGATGTCTTCTCAGATGGCGTGAGCAGCGGAATCTCCCTGAAAATCCTGGGGTCCTGTTGGATCGGCAGACTTTGGCGCCATTGGGTGTGGGAGGGCTTTTTTCCTTGCAGGGCCAGGAGCATACCGCTCCTGCTTCTCCTTTGCCCTCTAGTCTAATAACTTCGCAGAAATGCGGGGCAACAAACCACGAGTTGGAAATGGACAGTGTTAAATAAACAAGGGTCTCTTTAAAATTCTCATCCACTTCAGATGTCTAAAGTAAGATTGTGATGATTTTGTCACGGTTTGGTAAATTTACCCCTTTAAGAGGCTTTCATAAATCCCAGAACACACCTTCAGCCAGATTTGAATATAGATTTGGGTTTTAAAACCCAGAAGCTGGAAACAACGCTTTATCAAAGAGAATTTCTCTTTAGCTTAGCAATGTGCTGAAGCTCTTAAAAGACTGGATCTGAGAGAGAGAAAGAGAGACAGTGAGAGAGACAGAGACGGGAAGAGAAAGAGAAATAGAGACTGAGAGGCAGACTGGAAAAAAAAAAAAAAAAGACTTTCTTTTTCTTTCTAGAGGAATTCTGCCCAGACTCTGCAGCAGTTGGTAGCAAGCAAGCTTTCTCCTGGGTGTCTCCTGGAAAAGTTGCAAAATTGCTCTTCACCTGTAAGAACATGCTCTTTATCTTCCAGTCTCTTCTTGTCAATTTGGAAGTTGCAGACAGCCTGGCTCAGGTACAGTCCCGGCAAACCCTACTCTAGGTCAGGACAAAAGCCACTGGCTTTGGGGAGAGGGAGGGGTCTGGGCTGTTGTATTGAAAACCTTAGATATTTGGAGGGGGGAAAAGGCTCTTTGGATGAAAAGTCTAACTTTTGATGTCCAGTAAGTCCTTGAACTTCCAGTGTACTTACTATATAGTCATTGTGTTTTCTCTGTTCATGTTTAACTTTTTTTCATGTATCCTGTGTCTTTATTATTATTTTTCTCCTATGGATCTGATTTATGGTAGCTTGCTTTGTGTTTTTAAGTAATTTTTTAAACAAGTACATGGTTTTTAATTGCCATCCTGCTATGATTATGAGATATAAGTATTCAGAAGCTAAATTAAGAAAAACAATACACAGAAAATCAAATTATTTGCCAGAGTTGGCATGCAGTTTTCAAAATATGGCCGATATTCATATTTTGAAATCTAGATTCCCATTTGGCACTCACTGGGCTTACTTTCTCCACCCTGCATGCCAGGCCAGTTTAAAATATTCCCAACTTTCCTCCAAGTTTATTAACTACGGTGGTGTGAGGGAGAGTGGAGGAGTGGGAGGAGAAAGAGATCTCGGGATTTTTCCAGGCTAATTAAAAAAAGAAGAACAAAACCCATATTCTGTAAGAACACAGCCTGGGGGAGGAGGGGATAAGGAGCCAGTTAGACTCCCTGTACACTTACTTCAGAAATATAAAGATTAATTTACAATCTTTTCAGTGATTCAGTGGACAGGGGGTGGGGGGGGGACCATGTCTTGCCTTAGAATTACCACAATATTTAGAAAAAAAGTCATTTTTTATTATGTTTTAAGATATGTCTTTATTAAAAACTTTGACAAGATTAACTTTAATTAATGTTTTAATGAGGGTTAAAGATTGGCAATACAGGCAGAATTTGGGGAAAATAGCAGGCAACAGATCACTTATGAATTAAGCTTGGGGGTGCTTATTCCCTACATTGCGGTTGCCTCAGAAAAAAGGGTAAGGGGGAAAGAAATGACTTCAAAGATAGGATTGTGCTGTCTTGATAAAAGAGTAGGAGGCAAATTCCAAATGCAAAAAAAAAAAAAAGAGGAAAAGAGGACCATGTTGTTCCGGAATGAAACGGATTAAGATTGTGTGACAAGTGCGAGATGTGGGGCTGTGAGACATTTATGAGCTGAGTGTGAGCTGGGAGCTGTGCGTCTGTCCCTGAGCATGTGGGGGACCAAGGGTTTGTGCAGACAAGGTTAGGGTGGGGGATAGGAAGGGTATGTGTGAGTGTGAGAGATGGAGAGCAAAGTAAGGGGTTCAGGGTGTGAGTGTGGGTGTGTATTGGGAGGGTGTGGATGGGAATGTGGATGGATTGATGAAGGGTGGTAGCTGTCAGTTTGTATAATTTTCATCTCCTGGTCCTGAAGTTTCCTTGAAATCAATTCTACTGCAGGCAGCAGCCTTGAGCTTACAGAGCTGATATAAAACAACCATTACAGTCCAATATCTTGCCTGTTTGCAAACTTCATTTAAAACTGGGGGAAAAAAAGACCCGGGAATGGTTTTGTAAGAAAGGAGAAAAAGAAGAAAAGAAAACCGCAGTGAAGCTTTAAACTAGTTTGGATAAATCTCTAATCTTTTATTTGTAACCTTTTACAAGCTTTATTTCCCGTATATGAAAAGCTTCTTTTATATGGGCATGACAGACTTTTCCTTTGGATTTTTAATTAGAGCCCATCAATTGTAGCCATATTTAGGAATCAATATAAAGTAATCCTTCGAGATGGGATAAGGTTTTAATCGAAAATCTAATTTCCCACTCTTTACAGATCATTTTAAGGAGGTGGTTGATTTTTTTTAAAAGAGCTCAATTTTTTAAAGACATAACACCTAAAACTTGAAAAAGACCATGTCTGGGGGAGAAAAAAAAACAAACCTAATGTTACCATACAAAGAAGAAAAAGAAAGTCTGGCTGTTGTTGGGAACTTTTTTCTTCTATTTAGAAGAATTTGACTTAATTTTTTCTCAAATACTTTTCTCTAATGTGGCTCCATTGGGAGTACTCACATTGATGGAAGAGAGGAAAAAAGGAATTGTTTGTATAAAACAGTATTTCATAAGCAAAAGATAGTAACTTACATTTTTTATTAACAAAGAACATAGACCTTGATAGATCCTTTTCTCTATGAGTTCTCAAATTCTCAGGATTAGGAAATAAACAACACACCATTTTTGTTCATGGATGCAAACTTTTCACTTTCAGATCCAGTAATGAACATTTCAGACCACTTAAAAACTTCAACATTAGAATTTTGCAATTTTAATTTTTTTACAGTTGAAAGGCTGCTTATCACAAAGGCATAGAATTTGAAACAATTCTACCAGAGTCACTAACTTTCGATTTATCCTTTTAAAATAAAAAGAAAAATGAAAGTGAAGACAGAAACAAATAAAAACTAATTATAGGTGCACAGTCTATATATTATTTTGCTTCTTAATGATCAAGTTGAGGTATCTGTTCAAAGACTGCACGTTTTCTAAATGTGCATAGTTCATTTTCAACCAACATCGCCTATTTAGTGTGAGATCTGCATATCATCTCTAAACTAGAAGGGATCTCCCCAAAAGTTTATAGGTATATTTTTAGACAGTCACTGACTTGTTTTTATTGGTATTTCTGTCAACTGCATTTGAAAAAATAAACTCATCGTATTTGCTTTTTAAAATCCGAATGAAGCAGATTTGAACATATTTGATACTCATGCTTTTCATTTATCTGCAGAACTTTCAGTTTATTTAAAAGCCTGCCGTTTAAAGCACTACATGACTGCATAAATGTTAGGGCAACTTGTATTTCTCCGTAATCGCGTGTAATGAAAACCTGGGATTTTTTTCCATTATTTTTTTAGTGTGGAAATATAATGCATCTTCATTAGGAAAATTGACTGCTGTGCTCACGACAGTTCTTAATTGAAAAGGCAACCTATTTTAATGGTGTGGTTGAGAAGATTACATACTTTATCCAAACACAAAGACAATTAATAATGAGAAGCAGGCTGCTGCCATTAACTCTAATGCAGTTGCATCAATGTCACCGAAAAGCGCTCATACCTGAGATAAGTGGTGCAAACTCTCCCGACTCCCTCCTTCCCCAATTTACCCATTCCTTAATTTGTGTTTCTTAACGTGCCATCGCCAGAGCGAGCTGTGATCAGGAGGCCTAGTTTCGAGCAAATGCGCACGGGGCCAGGCACCTCTTCTTGCGGGTCGCTCGGCCCCAGGCGCCCAGACTGCGGGGGTCTCCGCGCAAACCTCGCACCTTCCCCCCTGCGCACGGACCTCCTCGAGGGGTTTGGAAACTCAGAGCCATCTGGTACATTTTGAGAAGTTTACCAAAAGGGATCGAGATGCCTCGGAGATTGGGTTCTGCTTTGATTCACTTACGGAAAAGTCGTGGGGAAAATATCTTTAAAAACTGAGAGTAGGGTGGGGATATCTAGGCGCAAATGGTCATCCGACGAATCTACCAAGTTTTCCAAAGCGTCACCTCTCCTACTCTCGGGCAAGGAGAGCAAAGCGTGTGTGTGCGCGCGGGTTTGCTCGCGCGTGCGTGTGTGTTGAAGAGGTGGGGGTAGGGTGGGAGGATCCCGACCTTTCCTAGGTTCAAGCGCGCCCCAGTCACAGGCAGGGAGATGGGGAGGAGGAGGCAGCCACCTCTGGGTTTTTTCTTTCCCAGGCGTGGCGCGACCAACTCAGGCCGTGCGCCGGCCGCTTCAAACCCCGGCGGGCAAACCGTGAGAGCCAGCGCTAGAAGGGGAGACGCTGGGTTCCCGAGCCTTGGTGCCAAACGAGCGGCGGCACTTAGTGCTAGGCGCGGGCCTGCGGCCGGCGGAGACCCCCGCTCTCGGGCCTGAGGACTCACGCGCGAGGCCTGCCCTTGCAGTCGCCAGACCCCGAGGGCAGGCACGGGTTGGAGAAGGGTCAGATCTCAATTTGGGTCTCTGTGAGGTACTTTGGAGCCTGCTGTTGGCAGTCCTACCGCTCTTGGGACCTGCTCTGTCCTTGTCCCTTCCCTAGAGCACTCCCCCAACTGAGGCTCAGGCAGCTCAGGGAGTGGGTGCCCCTCCATCAGTATCACCCCTGACTCCAGCGTAGGCCAGGGCAGGGCTGCAGGCTAATAAGCACACTCACACCAGGTGGTCACCTTCCTTCACCAAAGGGTTAGTGCAGGACTAGCTCCTCTGGGGAGTTCTGGAGACTTCTCGCATTGGTCAGCCACGGGCAGCGCCAAGGAGAGCTATGCTGCTGGGGTCTGAGCCCGTGAGAGGTGCTTGGGAGGGAAGCGAGAGGACCAAGTAGCTAGACCGCCAAGGCTGCCCTAGGACAATCACATACACATCCTGCAAAGAAAGAAAGAAGGACCCCAGCCTCCAAGACCCAACTGGATATATCCCTTTCCCTGGAGGGGCAGCACCACAAGAAAGTTATTACCGCAAAGGCTTACTATCTCAACAGCCATCAGTGTCCCTGGGCCAGCCTCATTATCTCTCAATCAGACACACCCCACTTTCCCCGTTTCCATCCATTCATCTACGGACTTCCTGCAGATGTGCTTTTTTTGTGTGATTCCACCCAATGGTTAGGGAGCCTCTCAAAGCTTCTGAAAACCAGCAGACCTGGATTTTTTTTTTTTTTTTTCTTTTCTTTTCTTTCTTTCTGAAGCCCCAGCCTTTTCCTCTTTCTCCCTCAGGACAGGGTGGTCTCTAGAGCATTGTAACCTAAAACCTCTCTTTGGTGAATCCAGCTATCAACTATTTGCCATGGTCTAGGAACCTTCTGGTGTCCTTTCCCATTTCATTTTATATGATGTATCTAGAGCTTGTCCTGTTCCTTTTGACTGCCTTCTTCAGACTACAAAAACTGAAGTACTCCAGTTATGATGTATCAAACAAGCCTTGGTTTCTGTGGGTGGTGAGAGCATGTGTATCACCTGGGTATCAAGGAGAGACCAGTAAGAAGTGGTTCTCATCTCAGGATAGCTTGAACCTTAGGTGTCATACTTGCCCACCAACATAAGAATAACAACAGACTAACTTGGATTTGTGGATCTGTTTCTTGGCATTTGACCTATGGATGCTTGAGGCATCTTTATTAATATGTTTGTGACTTTGGATAACTACTCAACAATGACATTCTTAGTCATTTATCAAGTACCATTTAAGCTAGTTCAGCAACAGACAGTAACTCTTAGACTGAATGACAGTTTTCTGGCAGCTTATTCAACTAATGAACAAGCAAAAAGAGAAAAATGTAATTGCTTCTGATACTTAGCTTTTGAATATGACAGTCATCACTTAAAGGACACAGAGACCAAACAAAAAGTAGGTGGTATGCTCTGGGTTACCTTTGGGAAAGCAGTTTCCTCTGGCTGTGCTGTCTTATATTTCATACACAAAATATGTCAAAGAAACATAGGAGAGGAATGATTTATAGATATTGAGTATCAATAGAATCATGGCCCTAAGTTTATCCTGACCTTTTCATACTTTTTCAGAAGACAAAACAAACAAACAACAACAACAACAACAAAAACAAGAAGTAGCAAAGGTGTGGATGAAGGCTTTTCAAAGAAAGAGACATTCTATTGTAGACACTAGATAGAGATGCACCAAGGAATAGGTGACATCAAGTAAGCCTGTGTCTATGATAAAATACCTGTAGGAAAATCAAACAATCCCATTATCATTAAGAAATGTGTTTATCTTTGTACAATTTATTGATTTTCAAGAGAGAGAGGAAGGGAGAGAAGGAGAGAGAAACATTGGTTTGTTGTTCCACTTATTTATCTATTCATTGCTGATTCTTATATGTGCCCTGACTGGGACTGAACCCAAAACCTTGGCATATCAGAAAGATGCTCTGACACATTGAGCTGTCTGGCCAGGGCAAGAAATATTTCTAAATGTCCTGGTAGTTGACATTGGATATATACAACTTCAGTCAACTCTAGAGTCCTACTAAAGACATTCCAGTAAAAGCAAAAAACATTTTACAATAGACATATATTGTCAAATCCAATTGCACATTTGAATCAATTTGGTCTATTAACCAATATATTCATATATGAATTGATGCATCTATTTTTCATGTGCACAATTTTCCACTGAAGTCTCTGATTTCTCTAAAGATGCGTGATTATCAATCTAAGAAGTCTCCAAACACACACATATTTTTAAAAGTTGGTAAAATGAACTCACATTTATTCATTCTTTGGCCTATTCATTCAACAAACATATTTAGGGACTATTGTATTTTATGCCAATGTCAGGAGCTGATTATGTCTAGAGAGGTTCATGCTCAGGATCAGTAACTAAGTTATTTTTTTCTCTCACATAAAGCAAAAGCAGATACTTATAATAAGCATTTGATCGAAAACTTTACATTATCCATTCTCTTCTGGAAAATTTACCATCTCAAATCTGAGGGCAGAGGTCATTTTGATTTTTCAGGTTTCCAGAGTGTAGAAGGTTATTGGAGACAAAATTAAGCCTGGAGAGATTTGTCAGTTGCTCAAAGTTGTAAGTACTTTTGTTGACCATCCACATCAGTATTCCTAGGGAAAGCTGAGCAGTTGTTTGCATTAACTGACAAAAGTAGATTACTCTTAATGTTCAAATTTGATTTGTTTCTAAAAACTAAAATCACAAGGCAACTGGGTGTATAATTTATTATGTGTTTAGATAGATTATGGGCTCTCTACTAGAAGATAATTGTTTGCATAGGAATACAGACAAATTTGAGATTTAACTCTATATTTTTTTCACCAATATCTAAAAGATATGGAGACTATATGTGTGTATAAATCAATATATCATTATCTTATTTCTAAGAGAATGGAAAAAAGTATTCAAAATAATTATAAACACTGTCTACTTTTTAAACCCCTTTTCTGGGCTAGAAATGGTTACTGTATATTTGTTGGTTTTGGCTATTTTAGCTTCAACTTCTTGCCAGTCCTCAAAGTTGTTGGGTTTTATTTCCCTTTGAATTCAAGATTCCCCAAGTACCAACTGACACTCAAATGTAATCTTTCCTATAAATATTTTCTCCCTCTTGTTTTACTTTGCTTCCCACCCATAAAACAGACATTACCATGGATTTTTCCATAAGTCAGTGATGGAGTTATTGAATGTGGTGATCAAATGGTAGATTAGAACTGAGTCTCCATAAAGGTGTCCAGAGTATAAAGCCTCTCTTTTGCTGGCGAACTCTAACAGGAGGAATTAAATGCTACCTCTTAGAAAGCTATCATGCTGATCTGTCTGTGTGGACCCACTAGAGCCTTTGAGTCATCTCTTCACCAATCGTTTTTTTCATCTTTTGAGTGTGATTTGTGGGTCATGGAACCCATGAATAGCCTGTGGTCTGTAGAGAGGCTATATCAATCAATCCTTTTGGTACAAATTATTCACAAGCTTGTTGGGTTTTTTTGTTTTTTTGTTTTTTAATTCTAAAAACATCCAAAAACTCATTCTTTACTTTCCAAATTTGGTCTTTTTTTTTCCTACACAGCTGAGAAGATATGACAGCCCCTTTGTTCTGGAGCTGTCGATTCTAGTGTTTAAGGTGTTTGTTTGTTCCAGGGACTGCACTTATAATGTTAAAGTGCCATAAATTCTTGAAACTAAGCCCCTATGGTTATTATACCACCTTACCAGCTTAGATTGTGTGATATTGAGAATGAAAAAAAAAAGTTTCCATGAGATTAGGTAGCTATTCATATTATAACTATGACTTTATTAAATTTAACTGGCAAAGAGATAGATCTATTGCAAGGAAAGAAGGTGAAAATATAGGCTTACAATATCCAGGACTGAAAATAGAACATTTAATTTCTGATTCTCTCTGCAGGTGGGGTATGAAATAGAATGCCAGTGTGGCTGCTGCCAGAATGCTTGCCTATTTTTACACTTTCATAAGGGATGTGGGCAGTGGAAAGGGATACTTATTGAAGTACAACAGGGTTTATGTAGAAATCTATTAGGCTTGAGGATGGCAGTATTTGATTTATGGAAAAGAGTGGATCTCTTGACACTGAAAAGGTATATGAGGAAGACGGTGAAATGAAAAAGGGATGAAAATCCAGGCACTCCATTAGCAGCCTAACCCTGTGACAGACCCAGAGGCAACTCCAGAGCCACCAGGGCAACTGCCTGTTCAGTTTGCCAAAGAGCCAGATGCTGTTGCTTGGAAGAATCTCTTCCACAGCTTGATGTCTGGGGCCTGTGATTGCCATCCAAAGAACAGTGGTGGGGCATGCTGGGATGAATGCAATCCCGGCATCCCACTACAGTGTTTTCTTTTTTAAAAAGAGTCATTTTCAATTAAATACATTTTAAAACTCACATGTTATTTTTGAACATTTAAAAAGGAAATTGGAGGACAATAACACAAATCAAGGCTGTACATTTGAAAAAAATACTCTTAAACTTAATTTTGCTTATGGGCCATATTTAATTATCCCATAAGGATTGGGACATTTAGAAGAGATAAAAGACCATTCACCATTCACAGTGATGAAATAAAAATCACTACCCTCTAGAAGAATGGTAATGTAGAAAATATTTATTATTTATGTTATTAACTATGATCATTTATAGTATTAATTTACATAAAATAAAAATAAGATTCAATTTTTGTATCAGTTTTTCAACAGAATTTTGATTGTGGGTGCCACTAAACATGCATTTAAATAAAAAAGGCAATAAGAAAAATGACAGGTTACATTTAAGGGGGAAAAATCATGCCTGACTGATGAATCACTAACATCTCTCTTTAAATATCAGTAGTATTCTCACATAAAGCAAAAGCCCTCCTTTTCAAAATCTGTGTTAATATCTGCTGTGCTATGGCTGAGTGAATAATAGCTGCTGTATGTCTTTGAGTCATTCAGACCACTTCAACAAATGAATGTAATTTGATTCCAGTATACAACCAAAATCTTTGCTCTTTTTGTGTAATCTTTTATTTTTGTAATTATAGGAATTTTTTTCCTTTAATATTCACAAGCTTTGTCTAATAGCCTGATAGTTAGTGCCTGAGTGCCAGAGTAAATCTGTAATTTCTTTAATCATTATGATCAATGTGAATCATGTCATGATTAATATGGTCATAGCAATAGATAATAGTTTAAAAGATAATCAAAATATTTGGATAGTAATAACTTACTCTAGAGCAGTGGTTTTCAACCAGGGGTGATTTCTTCCCTCCAGGGGACACTTGGCAATGTCTGGAGACATTTTTGGTTGTCACAACTGTTATCTAGTGGATAGAGACCAGAAATGCTGCTAAATATCTTGCAATGCAGAGGACACACCCTCCACAACAAATAATTATTTGGCCCAAAGTGTCAATAGATGCCAAGGTTGAGAAATTGTGATATAAAAAAATAGATAATATGAATAATAATGTTGACATTTAAAAAATTATGGTGAGTACCAAAGTAGAGACAGCTAGACATATAGTATCTCTAATCCAGATAAAAAGTAAAACAAGAAAAAACAAACAAAAAAGAAATTTTAGTCACTCAAATATTTTCAAATATCTCTGGGTTTGAGGTCGTATAGACAAGGCATAAAGGCACAATATTATTCTTACTTTCTGTAAAATATATTTCTCATCCTTACTTCAATTATTATTTGAGCACATAACTAGCCACATCTTGATGATTCAATGGCTGCTTTGTGTTATTATTATACTCATGTTTCATGAACAGGATACTAATTCAGCAGGAAAACTGTATTAAAGAATTTTTTAGTTTTTCACCATTTCTAAAAATTCTTGACAAAATTTTGGAAACTATGTTAAACTATAAAGAAGAAAATGAAAAGAATCCTTAATCTTACCACCTTAAGTTTTTAGTTTCTGTAAACTTGAACTTGTGCACATGGACATTGATTTATTCATACAGGAACAAATACTATTTGAGAAAATATTTCATTATAGTTAAGTTTTTGTGATAGTAACTCCCCTGTGCAAACAGATGAAAGTGAAATTTTTAGTCATTTTAATAATTTTTCTCAATACTAGTTTTCCCCCGCTTTGTTTTGGAGTGCAATTTTTTTTTTTAAGTAATGGGTTCAGTTAGACTAAATAGAAGGCATCTCTCCATAGAGAAACTTACTTGAAACAAACTGTCATCTTGCTTTATCTGTTTTTATCTAACTTAATGTAGGGCCTAATAATTAACTCCTCCTTAACTTGGATGTTTATGCTAAAGTTGTTGTTCAATGGGTAATATTTTAGTCCCAGTTAAATCTATGTGTGAAGATATCACCACTGAACAAGACTAAGACTACAGTCAGCATGTAAGCCTTATGGGTCCTGGCAGGGAGACACAGGCACTGAACCCTTGTCAGGGAATGAAACCCAGACTGAAGGGGAGGAAGGACTGCCAGAATGGTACACAGGTCCAGTATGGAAAAATTACAGAAGAAAAAAGGACCAATCAAAGTTAATGGAATAAAGCACAGACTTTAAGTATTGAGCAACAGTGAGTTTGTCTGAGCACTTGGGCAGTTACATAGAATAAGACTTCTGGTTTGTTTAAGCCATTAATCTTTGGTTTTTTTCTTCAGACTCACATTATCTGTTGTCAGGGAAGCAGAGGAGAGAGTGGAAATGGCCCATAATCTTTAGAGTTTATCTTTCCTAGGATTTAAAAATAGGGACTAGCCCTCCAGCTCCCACACATTTTGTTTTATGTAGTTGACAATGGTAATTTTACTGTCCCCCTACCCCCCATCAATATAAAACAAGAGCTTCAGTGAGCAGTTTCTTGGCAGAACCTCTTTCCTTCTTTGCAAAATAGGTCTCATAACAGGTGACACATTTAAACAGTAACAGGCTTGTCTGGGTGCTGCTTTTTATTTTTTACATATTCTGAGCAACAAGATTTAGAAGACGCTCATCCACCCTCCTGTGTCCACCAAGTTCAGACACATGAAAGGGAACAATGCAGGACTTTTTAAAGGCTGTAAAAGATTCATTTGAGGAGAAATGAAAGCTACTGTGGAATAAATAATATGCCAGATAATAAAACATAATGTAGAGAAAGATATAACTGAAGTATGGATCCTTTCCACAATAAGGAATGGATGAAACCTTTTGCCAGTAAGACTAGAGTTATTTGTCCTAGTTTTTTGTTTTGTTTTGTTTGCTTTTGTTTTTGATTTTATCCTCACCTGAGGACATACTCATTGATTTTAGAGAGAGGGGAAGGGAAGGGGAGAGAGATGGAGAGAAACATTGATGTGAGAGAAAAACATGGATCAGTGGCCTCTTGCACAGGCCCCAACCAGGGACTGAACCCATGACCCACAAGCCCTGGCTGGGAATCAAACCTGTCACTTTTGGGTTTACGGGATGACACCTAACCAACTGAACCACACCAGCCAGGGCTGTCCTGGTTTTGTTTTGAGTCGTTTTCCTCATCAACTGATGATGGGTCTCTGATGGGCCAGCCTCCTCCAGGTCCTGTCCTGGCCTTGGCTCATGACAGCCTGGCCATTGCTTTTGAATTAGGACTGACCTATGGAAATTACAGTCTCTGGGTGTTTCAAATTTAAAGTCTGAATTTAATGTCAACTATCTTTATTAACTTTATTTTTACACCTTTAATTACTTCTGCTCCTATTTATATAGGTAGATGTTTGAATGAATTGCTTATTTAATTCTGTAAATGTCTGTAAGTTTCTGTGACAGTCAGTTAAAACATTTGTGTTATTTTGTTTTGCTGCTATGGAGAAAGGAGCCTATACATCCACCCCAATGTTTATAGAAAGAGAATGATAAGTCCTCTGGGCACCACCTAGAAAGGTTCTCCTTCCTTTGTCATTACTTGTATGTCCTTGACTTAAGGCTACTTGCTGTCATATTCTTACCTGCACTTTCATCATTAACTAAAAAATGAACTAAAGAACCATATGCTTACTTCCCTTTGAGGGATTTGCATTTACATTATGCCCACTTGTATGTGGTGTGATACACAACACTCAATTCTTTCCCAGACTATTTAAAAGAAGAAGAAAAAAAAAAATCAAACAGAATATTCATGGTCCAGGAAGCACTTGGCCCTTAGAATTGGGGCTGAGAATTAAAGAGAGTACAGGATCTACTTTAGTCGCCATTCTTAAGAATACAAAGCAGCCCTGGCTAGTGTGGTTCAGTGGATTGAGCACAAGCATGCGAACCAAAGGGTCGCTGGTTTGATCCCCAGTCAGGGCACGTGCCTGTGTTGTGGGCCAGTTCGCCAATTTGGGGCGCGTGAGAGGCAACCACACATTGATGTTTCTATCCTTCTCTTTCTCCCCTTTCTCCCTCCCTTCCCCTCTCTCTAAAAATAAATAAATAAATTCTTTAAAAAAGCATATGTAGAACCCCAGTTAAACAGAAAGAACTATTATGATAGAAATGTCTTGTGGGCACTTCTATGAGCATTGTATAAAGGGTAAGCTTGTTGAACTTGAAGAAGAATGGCTAAAGTGATGACTCAGTTAATGTTGTGAAAAGGACAGAAATTTCTAGAGGAGGAATTTTGAATAAAGTTCTCCATGCCTCCTTTCTGAGGTCAGAGATAATGAAAGAACTTAACATAGGAACTATTTCAGCTGAACACACAGACTCACATCCTCAACTTACCCAGCCCAGTGGGAAAACACAGACATATAATGACTGGTGACTGTTGGGGAACCTCTATGATGTCTGGGGATCTTTGAGATGTGAAAGCTGAGGTTAACCAGCTTTATTTACACTTGCCTGAACATAATCAAATGACTCCTTAAGTTTTCTTCCAGTTTTGTTCTGTGATGCAAACATAATTTTTAAATTGTTTATTTTTAATAATTGAGGAAAATATTTACTCCCAACTAGTAAATTTTGTTGCGAAATGGCTTACTAACCTTGAAATTTTCTCTTAATAAAGCCCATAGTCCCAGATTGCATAGTTCTTTCATATTTTTGGATATGTAGTTTAAAACATTTTTCCTTGTTTCTTATTATTTACTAATTATCTACAAACTTTTATTACATACCATAAGTTATATAATAAAACTTCAGAGGCCAGCACAAACATTAAAAATATCTAAACTATTTATTATGTTCTGGATTCTTTTTTAAAAACTACTTTTATTGTTTGACTTATCATAGAGCAAAATTGACCTTTTTTGATGTACAGTTCTGTGTATTTTTAAACATATGTATAGATTCATATATACCTCACCACAATTGTATTACTCTGACTTCTTTTAACATCAGACATCTCCATCTTTTAACAACCAGGCCACTAAAATCCATTCCGTAATATAATTCCTCAGTGAGTTTATATACAGTAAAACACATAGTGGGGTATATTTACTGAAAAAATGTACAGTAATAAGTGTTTGACTACATAAATAAAGTGCTTTACTCAAGATATTCTAAAAAGATCCAAGTTACTAAATCGGACCAATTGTGTTCAAATTAATTTTATACAATTTCTTGTTATCACAACAGCTCTCACCATTAATGGACAATGACATGTACATATATACATATCAATATGAATACCAATTTTTCCACAATTTTGAAAACTTCATAATATCTCAACAAGGTTTAAAAATTTTTAAATATAATTGAAACTATGACCTGGATTTACAATCAGATTATAACTTAGAGCATTTTTACCCATTTACCTGCTGCAGATTCTTCCCTGATTATGTTTTTTATTTTATTCTTTCTTGAAAAGTTGCTGAGGACAGTTTACAGAAAATATGATTTCTACCCCAAGCCATTAGAACAAAACAAATTCCTTACAAGGCCAGATTTATATATATCCTAAAAGTACTACTCTCATGATAAAAGCAATGGGTTTGAAGATTCTACACATGTTTTTATGGTTGAATGGAATGCGACTAAAGTTTTGGTCATTCTGACTTGTGTGTGCTCCCTAAGAGGAATTAAGACTACATACGGAGTCTTTTTGATGGGCATGATGAGTCAGATATTTTAGTAACATCAAAATTGCCTACTTCTTTGTAGATATACAACATGATAATATTTTGACATAAACCCAGTTTGTGTATAAACAGAAATAATAATATAGGTAAGATAGCATTGATTTTTGCCAAGTTGTTTCTACAGATGGGAGAAAATATGTGTTTGTAATTTTGGGGTAGCTAAGTTGGAAAAGTCAAAGATGTGTGCTCCACTAATCAGAGTCAACACACTGAATAGATGTCTGTTAAGCATGCCCCTTTCTTTCTATCTCTTCTTCAGAAAGAGAGGTTATTATGAAAGAGTGAACATAATAGGGTTAAAAATACCTGGAAATTTAGTACATAATGCCAGAGAAGATATCACAATAGTCAGATGTAATGAGGTTAGATTGTGTATATTCCTCCAATTTTTCATTTCCTTTCAAAGGTATTATTTCACCCTTGATAACCTCTTTTCAGTTAAAATAAAAATTACCATTAACATTCACTCACTTTTTGCAGGTTTTGAACAATTTTTTAATCCAACAAGCTATTTTACCTTACACAATAGATGTGGCCTTAGCCAATAATCTTCATTGTTAAAAACATCCAATGGCTTTTTAACAATTATATGACATCCATTGTGTTCCATTTTCTTTTTGTGCCAGTAAATGCCCTCTAAAGCACTCCATCTAGTAAGGTACCTGAGGTATTGCTTTCATAAAGCTATGCTAGCTGTCTCTAATTCAATTATTCAACTCAAAGGCTTTCTTCCATGCTGCAAAATTGTCCCAATACTTCCCCATTTCTGATGTTAACTGAGCTATTTGTGGTTGCTGGGGATGTAAAGTGTTTCTTTATCTATTTGACTTATCTTTTAAGACCATTTTACTTGTCATGAAAAAATGGTTTCATATTTGCTAGAAATTCTTAAAAATGACCCTAGGAATTATAGGTAATCATCATTTGTATAAGTGTAAAGAAGGAATGAGCATCTTGGGGGGCAGGCAGGGGGGGGGTGGGGGGGAGTCAGCATCTTTACCCAGGAAGAAAGCCATGATGTTAAAGCTCAAACTTTTTTAAAATTATTTTTAAAATTTATTTTTTATTTTTTATTTTTATTTTGGTTTTTCAATTACAGTTGTCCCCTTTTCCGCTAATTTCTCTCCCCCACCCAACCCGCCCCCTCTCCCACAATCATATCCCTCCCCGTTGTCCATGTCCATGAGTCTTTAAAGCTCAAACTTTTTATCACCCACGGCATGGCTCATTGTTCTCCAGCTCCCACCCCCTTATTTTTGGGGTAATTTTATTTGGGTCACTTAATTATTTACTTATTATCTCTAGAGAGTAGATAGGATAGTAGTATCTGAACTCCAAATATACTCAAAATGCAATAAAGATCAGAAGATAGAGAGGATTAAACCCCTCTACATTTTGTAGTGATTCTTATATTTACTTTTTGAAAACCCATCCAGCTTTACCCCATAATTTTATCCTGGGAAAAAATAGAAATAATATTGGATACATTATCAAAAAGAAGTAAGTAGTCCTTAGACACTAATCATGATTCATTTCTTCTCTCGTAAAATAAAAATTTGGAGTTAGTTTGTGATCGTTTTTTCTTTCTTTCTGAATTTTTAGGTATGGAAATCACAGATGCCAAAATCTCCCTCATAAGTTTGATTCTACAGTGACTGAAATAATGAATCATTTAGCTGACCTAATTTTGTCTTTTATTTTAATCCCTCAAGGTTGATGGTTATAACTCTTGGTCTGGCTACACCACTATTAAGGTTTTGAACAGTAGAACTCTGGCATACCAACCACAATCAACTTGCATTACTACTCATTGATCTAGCAAAGTACCAAACAGTAGATAATTACATCACTATTCTTGGTAAACAGTAATAATTATGTTAACAGGGTGTTAATCAGATATTGGTGCTGCTCAAAGAGTCCCATGGTTCAAAGAGTTTATACTTTGTGGTCACAGGCCATTCTCTAACTCTAAAAGACAATGCATAAAAACCTACATGTATATTAAGGAAGACCCCTGAGGAAGGAAGACCAGTCTGTCCTTCAGAAAGATCACTGCTCAAGTAGTTGTCTATCTTGTTCTTGAGGTTATCTGTGTACACTGATCTTTTCATCTCTACTTCACAGAGCTAACACACTTCTTTTCTCACCCATGTATCATAGACATATGTCAGGTGGCACCTCGGACATTCGTAGAACAGGAGTAGATAAACTGGTGAAAAAACCGGGACTTCCTGAAGAGATTGACAGCTTGTCAACTTATCAGGTTTATTTCATTTTCACCAATCAGACTGACATATGCAAAAATGTTCAGAGAAGGGCCTGGCAAAGAGGAAGGGCAGAGTCTGTTATGACTGGGTCATCATCAGTAAAGAAGCTCATAAAAAAAGATAAGTGGAAAAGAGAAAAAGAAGGAAAAAAATGGAAATTTTAGTTCTGCTAACCCAGCTAATTTATTTCCTCCAGAAAAGTAAGTGGGTTTGAATATATGAACTATATTTAACATATATTAATTAATTAATATTATAAATACAATTCACCAGAAGCCTGAAACACTATGAGAACAAAAGAAATGGTGAGCACTATACTTAGTTATGCTTAAATAGCAGCTGAAGGTAAATCTTCAAGACTGAGGAACTATAGTTCATAGAGATTTTTATTTCTTATGTGAATTATAAAATGTTAATTCAGGTATGGTAGTTTTTACTTGATTTTATTCCTTCCTTGAGCAAACGTCTACTAAGCACCCACAGTGAATTAGAAGCTGTGGGGCCCTATAGAGGTGTGATCCATGGGGGTACACAGGGAAGCAAAAGCAACAGTTGCTCTCTGAATCATTCAGCATCCTGGCAAGGAACAGGTGGTGCATTCAGGCATGGTAACTGAGGGGAGTTTAATGAAGGGTGAGGGAACACTTGAGGGGTGGTGAAGCACCACAGGACTAGCAACATTGGGGAGCCATTGCCACCCTTAAACCAGAAGGGATGGAGGGAAGGAGCAGTTCCTGGAACCAGAAGCAAGCTGTTAGCTGTGACTGTGGCTGCAGCAGTAGGAGAGAGCCACCTGATAGGAGCGGTGGCCTTCAGGAAAGGAGTGCTGACACACTGCATCCCAGCAAGAAGGGGACTGGGCTACAAATACCAAACATTGCCTCCCGCCTCTCTCTGACTTCCTCCTGGTGACCATCATTGATTAAATCCAACCCCAAACCAGAGAACAAGGGAGCCCATTGACATAAGCCATGAAGGTGAGCATCCCAGTACACAGAGCAGGGTGGAGAAGGGTACAGGATAGTTCTAGACAGAGAAGCAATGTACCCAGCACGCTGACCTTGAGACACACAGGTAAAGAAAGTTAACAGCATAAGGTAAAAATACACAAGATACCACAAGATAAATGATACATGGTATAGACATTAAGTCCTGGGTGGGGGGTGTGGTATAACTCAGGGAAGACTTCTAGAAAGAGAAAGAATACTTCTGTGGTTGGGCTTTTAAGAATGGGTTAAGATTAGGTCAGCGTAGAGGAGTGTGGAAATTGGGGTTGGAATAGCAGATCAGAAGGAATAAAGGCTTGGAAATAGGAATATACATTGAGAGACTGTACCCAACTGGCTAACGCACAGAATAGGTAGAAGCTGTAATGAAAATGCCAGGGACTTTCCATGAGAATGGTAATTCACTTCCATATCTGAAAATTTTCCATGTTTTTACTAACTGCCTTGTGCTCTGCAGAGAAGACATCGATGACAGGCTATCTGGCCCCAATAACCTCGCTTGCCATGAAACAGTTAACTAGTTAGCTGCAAAAGAGACAAAATGGCCAAAGTGATTGGTATTTGGGGTTCAAAAAGGAGTGGTCCAGAATGTGTAATTCCTGAAGTGTGTTCACTCATTTAAAAAACTCATTCCACAAACATTTTTGAAGCGTCTACCATGTGCCAGACACTGAGATACAGTCCCTTGAGGTGATCCAGACCCAGGAGCCAACAACTGAGTTTGACTCAGGCCAAACCTCCCCTCATTTAGATAAGAACTAGATGAAGTAGACAAAACACACCGAATGAATCTACAACAGGTGCTCCCTGGATATTTGTTGAGCCAATGAGTGAAATGAATGAGTTTAATAATTAAAATGAAGTGTTTGTTGTACATTTCTATGGTATCTGAAAAAGTGCTTAATATGGTCACTTATACTGATTTCCAAAACCTAATCATAATGCTGACTCACTGTGAAGGCAGAAACCTGGCCTATCTTGTTCACTGAAATGATCCCAGCTCCTAACACAGAGCCTGGTACAGAACCAGAGCACAATCTACACCTACCGAATAAATGCTGGGATAAATTAATAAATGAATGCATCCTTGAACCAAGTATTTTTACAGTAAGTTTGCTTGGGGTAGAGGCATTTTGGGGGGAGATTCTTAGAAGGGGGATATAGTTAACATCACAGTACATTAAATAGTTCTTCAGATTGTTAAAGACCACTCCTTGTAAGTACATCCTAACTTTTCCTCACTTTAATTCCTTGTGCAGTTACTTAAATAGCTCTAAATATAAAAAGGCAAAAACTTGTGCTGCATCACCTTGGAAAGGCAACACATGAGGATGCAGGGCTTTGTCTTGGGCCAGGGGCAAGGGACCAGGGACCAGGGACCAGGTGTGCATACCTCTGGTCAGCTTCAGTGCCACTTGCACTTTTACTCTGCTCCTGTTTTGAGGAGCTCTAACTTCTTCCCCTACTGCCTTTAAACTCACATTAAGTCATTCTCAAGTGCTCCCGTAAACACCAAATGAGAAGTAGAGCTGCGAGAAAAATTACCTGTGTGGAATAGATTATTACTTTTATTTGTAATCTAAGTTACATTCATTTTTGAGAAGAGAGTTTTGGGGTGTGCACCCTTTGCCATGCCTCACTTACTCAATAAGGAGTGTTCCTCCCCGCCCCCTTCTCTGGGGTAGCTTTAACCCCACTGGCTTATTAATTGTGTTATATGTGTAAATTTCTATTCACTGGCTTTTAAACATTGTGTTTTTTATTTGCCACTGGACACAGAGATTTAAGTTCAGACTGATTTTATGGCCTGTGTAGAACCTGAAAGATAAGATTAATATTGTCAGATGATGATGAATATGTGGTAATTTTAACTTTAAAACAGACAGGACTCCTTGTAGAGTGCATTACATTTATGTAACCAGCTTACTCCTCTAATCAGCTGTCAGTTTAACAATTCCTGCCCCTGTGAGAATGACACAGGAGATCCGAGGCTTTCAGGTGTCTCTAAGGTCTGGGAATACCCACTGCAACCCAATTGTGGGTGAGGGGCTCTGTGTACCAATTCCTTATGTTTATATTTAGAAAGAAATAGAAAATGATTGTTAGGGCTGATGGCATCCTGCTAACTTGAAGACAGAGTTTGTGATGAGGGGGTTTTCAGAATCTTGTTGCTGACATAGGATGAATTCTTTTCACTTGAACAAAGGATTATTTATAATGAAAATCTTAACCCGTACACTTTAAGACATACTCAAATATAAGAGGTGAAGGCATTCTGAAACATATGGATGAAAAAATGTTTTCAACATATGTGCTAGGAATGGAATTATGCATATGCTACTTCCATTTCTGAGTATTATTTTCAATTTGTGAAATTTTTTTGTTTTTTTAAAAGATTTTATTTATTTTTATTTTTAGAGAGAAGGGAAGGGAGAGAAACATCATTGTGTGATACATTGATTACTGCTTCTAGCATGCCCCCAACTGGGGACCTGGCCTGCAACCCAGACCGGTGCCCGAACGGGAAATCGAACTGGCCACCTTTAAGTTTGTAGGCTGGCGCTCAATCAGTCCACTGAGCCACACCAGCCAGGGCTCCTTTTTTGTTTTAAAAACATTCCCCCTGCTAAATCTACCTAGGACTCAATATGCAGATGTCTCTGCCAACATTCAGTTTTTAATTGCATAATATTCTAAGCAAGTTTTTTCTATACTGCAGATTATAAAATTAAACTGGCACATTTAATTCCCCCCCATAATTACTGTTGTGGATGTTATATCAAATAAAAGCAAATGATTTTAACATAGTTGACACCATTGCAGTATTTCAATTTGTGGAAAAATAAAATATATAAATAAATGTTTTTAACATAGTTGACCTCTAGTGTGTGTGGCTCAGTGGACTGAGCACCAACCTGTGAATCAAAGGGTCACAGGTTTGATTCCCAGTTAGGGTATAAGCCTGGGTTGCAGGCCAGGTCCCCAGTTGGGGGTGCACAAGAGGCAACCACACATTGATGTTTTTCTCCCTCTCTTTCTCCCTCCCTTCCCCTATCTCTAAAAATAAATAAATAAAATCTTTTTAAAAATAATTATTAAAAAAAATAGTTGACATCACTGTAGTATTCCAATTTGTGGAAAAAAAAACATTGTTTTTCTTTTAAGAATTTGTACAGAAATGAAAAAAAAAATCTGTTTTGGGTTGAAGTATAAGACTTTTAGTTGAGAAGTATTATTTGGAATTATTTTAACATTAAAAAAATATTTTATATTTAGAGAGATGGGGAGGGAAGGAGAAAGAGAGGGAGAGAAATATCAGTGTGGGGTTGTCTCTCATGTGTCCCCAATCAGGGACCTGACCTGCAACCCAGGCATGTGCCCTGACTGGGAATCGAACCAGTGACCTTTTGGTTTGCAGGCTGGCGCTCAATCCACTGAGCCACAGCAGCCAGGGCTGGAATTATTTAAACATTTAAAAAATGTCTTCTGAACCTCAAAAGTTACAATTAATGAACAATAAAATTAACTATGTTTTTGTTATTTTTCATAAACTTTATCAATAAGTAAGAAACATAGTCTGATTTTTAGACTATTATTGAGTAAACCTTAAGTACTTTAGCAAAAAAGAAAGGAAAAGAAAAAAAGTCGACCTGATCATGTGATTTCAACCTTTTTGTCTGTTTTTTTTATTTCAACCTTTTAAATTAATAGTTTATAATAAACTTAAATTTAAATTTTAGAATAATTGTTTTAAAACTCATGTCTAATGTATGCATGGTTAGGGTAAGCAAGACTACAGTGATGAGTAGATCCAAACAAGTAATGGCTCAACACAATGGAATTTTATTTCTTGCTCGCGTCAGAATCCTGGGATGATGCAATTGACTGGTCAATGGCTCTCCTCCATGCTTATTCAGGGTACCATCTTCATAGTTGTCTTCTATAATCACCACGGTGATTTACTGCTGAAGGCAAAAGTAAAGCAGAGGTGGAAACGCAAAGCAACATTCGAGAAAGAGAAAGGAGACTTTTGGTCTTACACTAAGTTAGGAAGTAAGTGACTGTACAGTTATCTAATCTCTGAAGTAGACATACATCCCTGCAGAATGCAAGCTCTGTGGTGGCAGGAATCTTGCCTCATCACTGATGTGTTCCCAGCTCTTAGAACAGCATCCATTATAGTGGTGGGCATATAATGATTATTTATTGGAAAAACATTAGGAAGGCAAATAACTTCCAAGTGGGAAAACACACACCTTCAATTCTGTTTTTTTACAGATTTTACTTATTTATTTTTAGAGATAGGGGAAGGGAGGGAGAAAGAGAGGCGAGAAACATATATGGTTGCCTCCCTCACACCTCCAACTGGGGACCTGGCCCACAACCCAGGCATGTGCCCTGACTGGGAATTGAAACAGTGACCCTTTGGTTTGCAGGCCGGTGCTCAATCCACTGAGCCACACCAGCCAGGGTACACATCTTGAATTCTTATTGGAAAGGAGGCAACGGAAAAATGATACAAGATGGTACAGCAACCACTAATTGGTGATTGGTGTAATAACATATTGGGCACTGGTGATGTATAAGGCACTATGCTAGGCACCACAGAAGTTACACAGTCTTCTAAGATCAGCGGTTGCACCAAAAGGCACCTTGGAGGGAGAGGAGGAATTTTACCTTGCCGTAATTTCCAATGTCATCTTTCTTTCAAATAAGTATTCTCTGAAAAGGAAAAGGAAATTTTTATTTTTAAATTAAAGTATAAATAAAAGCATCTTTAGACAATATTGCTCTATTATGGACTTTAAAATTACAATAGAAACAAAAAGAGTTAATATTCCAATAAGGATTTATAAGTCCCTTATACTTTTCTTCTTCTACCCTGATTGCTCTTTCTGTGTAGAATTCTGGACCTGCCACTGCATAAAACAATGAAAACAATCACATGGATAATTATTATACAAGACAGAAAATGTCAGGGCCCTAAGAAATGTATAGGTAAAGTATAAGAGTTTGGAAGAAGGGATGATCCCTACTTCTATTAGTCAATGTTTTTGTTTGCAAACAATAGAAACTGGCAGTGGGAGAGTCTACAAAAGATCTTGTTCACTGTAAGACTGTGTAGTCCTTTGTAAAATCAAGATTGGTCAAAGAAAGCAACAGTGGCAATGACTGGAGCAGGGCAGCTACAGGGGTCCAAAAGCAGAAGTAATGGGTGGTTCAGGGTATAAAAGCTCCAGACATTTTCCATGCTTGCATCACTCAAGAGTCAAACTGCAGGCCTTGCAGATGCCACCGCCGCCGCCCCGGATATTCCCGCATCCAGCCATGGCCAACCCCACCGTGTTCTTCGACATCGCTGCTGACAGTGAGCCCGTGGGCCGCATCTCCTTCGAGCTGTTTGCAGACAAAGTCCCAAAGACAGCAGAAAACTTTTGTGCTCTGAGCACCAGGGAGAAAGGAGTTGGTTATAAAGATTCCTGCTTTCACAGAATTATTCCGGGATTTATGTGCCAGGGTGGCGACTTCACACACCACAATGGCGCAGGCGGCAAGTCCATCTACGGGGAGAAATTCGATGATGAGAATTTCATCCTGAAGCACACAGGTCCTGGGATCTTGTCCATGGCAAATGCTGGACCCAACACAAATGGTTCCCAGTTCTTCATCTGCACGGCCAAGACTGAGTGGCTGGACGGCAAGCATGTGGTCTTCGCCAGGTGAAAGACGGCATGGGTGTTGTGACAGCCTTGGAGCACTACGGGTCCAGGAATGGCAAGACCAGCAAGAAGATCACCATTGCTGACTGTGGACAACTCTAATAAATTTGCCTTGGGTTTTATCTTAACTACCAGACCATTTCTTCTGTAGCTCAGGAAAGCACCCCTTCGCCCCTACTACTTTGAATGTTCTGTAACTTCATGCTCTCCCTACAGTTCATTGGGTTTCATATTTTCCTTACCCCTTTGAAGTCTAGCTGGATTGCAGAGTTAAGTTTATGATTATGAAATAAAAACTAAACAACAACAACAAAAAAGTCAAACTGCAGAAAATCAGGTCGAAGGAGAGAGACCCAGAAAGTACTTCTGATTAGCCTAGTGAATGGCACTGCTCATCAGGAAGGGTGGGGCATTTTGAGTTATATAGTCCCATTAAGATCATCAAGATTACATGCATCCCCAAAGTAAAATCAATGGGTTCCTTCTAGAAAAATGGAGAACGAATGATGCCAGCTCCCCACCCCACCCCACCCCAAAAAGCCTCAGGTGTTTACCATGTTTAGCTGAGCTCAGGGTAGGACAGTCAGGCAAGTCTTCATGAGAGAGGTGGCATTGGAATTAGGCCTTAAAAAATGAAGAGCATTTGCATCTGTAGGCTGGAGAAAAGAGTTATGTTTGGAGGCAAGAGATTATAGTATGAGCAGAGGCACAGAGGATGGACCAGAGAGCAGGGCCTGTCCCACAGAGGTACATTGGGAAGAGAGGATGGTTCCATCTGGACAGAGTGTAGGGTAAGAACATACCACAAAGAAGCACACGTGCCAGCCTAAGGAATTTGTATTTTATTCTGTAAGCACTGGATGCATGGGACCCCACCCCACCCCCCCAAAAAACCCTGGAATTTATTTATTAAAAATTGTGTAGGTATGTAATAAACATTTAAAGCTTTGTGTGCCATACAGTTTCTTTTATTAACTACTCAATTCTGAGAGAGATCAGCTACCAACAATATTTGAATGAGTGAATGTGGCTATATCCCAGTACAACATTATTTATGGACACTGAACTGACGTTTGAACCTCATGTAAATTTCACATGCCATAAAACCTTCTCTTGATTTTTTCCTATCATTTAAAAATGTAAAAGCCATTCTTAGCTCCCAGGCCATAAACAAACAAACAAACAAAAAAGGAGGCAATGGATTGGGTTTCACACTTGCTAATAATGTCATTGGCTATTACCACAACTTTAGAAATTAGGACCAACATTTTCTTTTTTAAAAGTATTTATTTATTTATTTATTTATTTATTTATTTATGAGAAGGGAAGAAAGTGAGAAAGCTAGGGAGAGAAGCATTGATGTGGGAGAGAAATATTGATCTGTTGCCTCTCCTAAGCACCCCATCTGGAAGACTGAACCCAAAACCCAGACATGTGCCCTGACCAGGAATCAAACTGGCGATGCCCAACCAACTGAGCCACCCCGGTCAGGTCAGGACCAATATTTTCTTCATGAGCCAACCACAATATGAGTCCATTCTGAAGAGGAAAAATAGGGGAACCAATTACTATCTCAATAATTGATTCTGCTGGCCTTGTTTTTGCTTCAAGTGAATGGAGTTTTCCTTTTAGTTTTAATGTAGCATGATGTTAATATTTGTTTAAATATAGATTGGGCTAAAGTAACAAAAGCATTTCAAAAAACAACAAGATACAAGTTCCTATCTCATGTAACAGTTTGAGTATAAACAGTCTAAAGTTCAAAGGGAAGCTTGATGGTGTCAGAGGGACAGGCTGCTTCTGTCCCTTGCTCTGTCATTCACAACACACAGCTTTCAACTCACAGTTTAAGATGGCTGCTCCAGCACCTACCCTCATATTTGCATCCCAGCCAGTGGGAAAGGGGAAAAGAAGAGAAGAAGGGCATACTCTTTGCTTTGAGCACATGACCTAGAAGTTGTATGTATTACTTCTGTTTACAACCCATTGACCAGAACTTAGTGACATAGCTAAGGCTAACTGCAGAGATGGTGGAGAGATTGGGAGTTGAGAAATAGTTTCTTTAGCTGGGAAACCATGAATACAAACAAAACTGGGAGTTTTATTCTTATAGAATGACGGGGAAAGTAAAACTGTAGAAATATTGGGAGATAAGAAGTCTCTGCCAAGCGTTGCATATTACTAAACAATTTTATATTCTATACAGAGATCATTTTATTGCTTCATCAAAGAAAGGGAGTCATTCTAAATATTTTTAACAATTAACTTAAAATTTAAAAACAGAAATCAGTCATTCTATTGGTGGCTTCTTTCCCAGGGCTTTTATTTTAGTAGCTTCCATAACATCATAAATTTATTCAACAAATATTTTTGAACACCTATGTGCCAGGTATTTTTTTAAGTATATTTTATTGATTATGTTGTTATAGTAGTCCCAATTTTTTTTCCCCTTTGCTCCCCTCTGCCCAATATATGCCAGGTATTTTTTAAGGCAGGTAAAAACTCTTTATTTCCTACCTCCCTAGTGACTTTATCTAACATACTATCTTTGTTGAAGAAGTTACATTAGAACATGCAGTGAAAGCTCCTGAAAGCGTTGGGAATGGGAGCTGGGAGCCATAGGCATTAGGATATGAAGTGAGAGGTGGTTAGAGGTAATCCAGCCCTTCAAAATTTCCATTAGCTCTACAAATCCACCCTCATAAGCATGGACTCCAAGCAACAGCCTGTTTACCGTGCAAACATAGTTTCAAGGGTAGTCAGTCCCTTAGCTCCCTTTTCCAGAAGATTGCTATCCTTGCACCTATCCTTTCTAGAAATTCTAGAACACTCCTGGTGTGGGATTTGGACTAACTCCCATTGCAACCCTCCTACTGGGAAGGATAACAGCGGATTCTGATATAAGAGCCTACCTGCATGTATCAGTGTCTTTCCCAAGTAGTATTTTTTAAAAAGAAAGAAAAGTGAGCAGGCAAACACTAAGCACTCCACCTGGTGTGACTTCAGAATGCTTGTGATTAAGATATTCCGCTTATTGTTAGTCAAAGATCTAGGCCTGCCTGGCTCCACATAAAGAGAAGCTCTGTTTCTCAGCCGCCTCCACGCATCCTCTTACATGTCCTTAGGGTGCTAGAACAGCAGGGCTTCTCTAAATGGTTCTTAGACTCAAAGAACATGAAAAGAAGCTGCGAAGGGCTCCTGAAAGCATTTACATTGATGGGTAATATGTATCGACAGTACATTTTTCCTTTTCTTGCTATAAAGTGAAAGCTTTTGTGCGCAGCTTTCCGTTGTCAGTACTAAGGGTAATTGAGGCGGTGGCAGCGTGGGCAGCAGCAGGATCTGGCTGAAATTAATTAAGTGAGGCGGTTTGGGCCACACCATCCTCACTCCTTGGCCACTCCCTTGTGCTTTAACTGGTTGGAATTCAAGGGGACACGGAAGGGGTGTAGGGGAAGAGCAGTGTGGCCCTGCACAGTAGAAAGAACCAGAAGCATTCATTTGGGGTTCAGTCAACTGTCAGGTGGTTGGAGAGGAAGCCCTCAATAAAAAAAAAGAAATAAAAATAAATATTTTTTATTTTCTATAGCATGAATCAAGCAATTAAACACCAATGACACACATTGAGCCCCTGATATGTGCCAGACACTGTTCTAAGTATTTTACATATCAGTATTTTATTTGATTCCTACAATAACTCTCTGTGGTGGGTACCCTAATTATTTGCATTTTACAGCTATGAACCTGAGGCTGGAGAGGTTCAAGCTTTAAGCAGCAGGCCCAGGATTCTATTCTTGGTCATCTGACTCCAGAGCCACCCACTCTGCCATACTGACTGCCACAGAGAATAGTTGAACTACGGTTGTCCTTTTCTTCTAGATTTACGTCTCAGGTTTTGCTACAGGTGATGGGCATAGATTTGCATTTTCTAATGGAAGAGGGAATGAAGTTAAATCATAAACAAGAGAATGCATGAAAAGGATGATGTTAAAAAATAATGCAAAAAGGCCCTGGCTGGGTAGCTCAGTCCTGATATACCAAGGTTGTGAGTTCAATTCCTGGTCAGGACACATACAAGAATCAACCAGTGAAACAACAAATCAATGTTTTTCTCTCTCTCCTCTCCCTTCCCCTCTCTCTCCAAAATCAATATTTAAAAATAAAAAATAAACATATTGCAAAGAGTTTGTGCCCTTTTCCTGACTGCCTGCTAGCATATTTCTGGCTGTAGGGAAGGAAGGACAGCACAACAGCACTAGGTTCTATATAAAGCAAGTTATTATTTTTTTGAAAAGTGATAATGGCCTTGTTTTCATCTTAAGAGTTGAGAGTGGCAAAAGACTGATAGCACCCTCAGAAGCATGCACTCAGCAAGATTCCCTAAATAGTTCTTTCCTCTCCAGTCCTGACCCAGTAACCCCTGGGCCATTCTATTGCCTGGAATCTCCTGTATAGGGCCCCAAAGAGTATGCTGATGCCTGCAACATCCTTTTAGGATGTGAAGACCTACAGACAAATGGCTCCTGGGGATGGGAACATATCAAAACGTAATCCTTACTCATAACAGAATTGAGTTTGGTGTGAACCCAGCAATCAGGGAATGAAAGGTGAGTGCATTAACCTACCATGTTATCTGTATAGGAGTTTTATATCTTAAATGGAACAGACATCCCTGCAAAACAATAACGGACTGAGATTAATGAGTTACAGGTGACCCTCAGACACGGGAAGGTTGACTTTGGATAAGCAACCACAAAGGTCAAGTGCTTATCTGAATTAACCACAAGTCTTGGATCTGGGGTAAAAATAAAGGACGAGAAATACCCCAGGGAGAGGCTTTCTTCAACCTGAGTTTTGTGTTCTTTCTTACCTTCTGCTAAATTCTGCATTGGATTGGACCAGTTCTTTTCTTATGGCATTTGCTCATACATCTCTGGCCTAAGCCAGATCTCAACATCGTGGAAATAGTACGAAAACCCAGAGCAATGCTTTTCAGATTTCTAGGGTTTCAGAATGAGTTGTGGGTCAATTATTTTTGCTAACATAGAATTGAGTCTTTCTGATAGAGGCTTTGTGAGAACTGGAATGAAACTTTACAGCTGTAGTCACTTTTGCCTGGTACTGGCTTGGGGATTTGCATCTGTCTCATTGTACAGTGCAAATATGTGGTGGTAATGATAACTTCTGTGTTTATTACTCTCGTCCTTGAATCAGTTTTAATATTTCCATTTAAGACAGAATAATTAATCCCCAGAGCAGTGTTATATTCTTCACTTATTGAAAAACACACTTGGAGTTGTCTCCCCCATAGAGAGTATATATAAAGAGACAGCCCTCGTGTACCCCACCCATGACAGAAGTGTCAGAAATGAGGGGAATAAAATGCCCACTGAGAGCAAAATTTTAAAAACAGTGTGGACTGAAAGAGAGCATAGATACACAAAGTTTTTTTAGGCCTTAGAAGGGCCCTATGACACTTGAGCACATATATTAACACATGCAGAGAAAGAATGAGTGGTTTAGAAGGGGCTTGGCCAGCCCCGAGAGGTGGCTGAAAGAGCCCCTGTAGCAAAAGTTAGCAGTGCTGGTTTTAGCTTTGCCCCTGGAAGACCTACTGGGCCTGGCCAAAGTCCTTTCAGACTGGGGTAAGCATCAGCTCAACATTCACTCAAACAAATTCATATGGAATGCTGCAATGCGTTAGGTGTGTGTCAGGCTCTAGGATAAAGTCCTGAGTGTGAAGATTACCGCTCAAGGCAGAGGACTGTCCTGAGCCAGGTACAGTCTAGAAGGAAGCACATTCCTATAAGGACTGAAGAACACTGTAGACTGGGAGCTCTCTGTCCCCAGGAAGACTGGTCTGAGGAGGTAACTATCGGTGGGAGAGGTGAAGGCCATATAGGAGTTAAACGATGGGAGGAGGTGCATATAAGGAGAATACTTCAAATAGGCAAGTGTCGAGGGCACCAGGCTGGCAGCAGATCTGAGGGATGGCAGGAGGAGGGGTGCCTGTACCCAGAGTGGTTTTAGATAATAGCTAGTATTTATTGAGTACTTAGTAGGTGACAGGCACTGTTGAAAGTGGTTTACTCTCCTAATTTTCATCACAATCCTGTGAAATAAACACTGTCTTTATTCCTGTTCTACTGAAGATGTAGGTAGCTATGACACAATATAAGTAAATAAATCACCTGAACTCAAAAGTAGAGGAATGGGGATTTGAACCATGGAAATTTGGTTGCAGAACACATATCCTTAACCTATTCTGATACTGAAGCCAGAAACCGAAGTAGCCAGACCAGGTGTCAGGTTCAGAACTCCTTAATGGAACCAAGCCTTAATGGATTGTGATATTAGGAAAATAAGAGAGAAACCCACTTAACATAACTGGGGAGCCAGATGGAGACTGAACCCCAGTTTCACAGTAGGGGCCCAGCCTAAGGACCTTTCAGTGTGGAGATATAAGTCTGGATGAAGCTTAGAGATGGCATTTAAAGCTGCATATGAATTAAAAGCAGTTAGGGAAAAGACAAGGTCACACCCTAAGCCCCAGGGCCCTCCAACTCTTAGAGGCAGTGAGGTGAAGAGGCACCAGGAGAGGAGACTAACAAAGAAGCGGGATTGAACTTAGTAGAGTGTGGTGCCCTGGAAGGCTCGTTAAAAGTGTTTCAGTGGGGAGAAAGTGGTCAGCTACATTAAATGTTAACAGGCCACACAATGACTGAGAATTGTCCGATGGATTTGCCAACGTGGAGGTCCTTGGTAATTGTAATAGGAGCAATTCTGATGTTTGCAGGGTGAGGCCATGATCAGATTGGCTTCCAGAGAATGAGAGGAGAGAAATTACCAGTGAATTTAAAAAACTTCTTTGAGGAGTTTTGTTGTCAAGAGGTGAAGAGAAAGTGGAGCAGTAGGAAAGAGAGGTGGTGTCAGAAGAGTTTTGTTTTTATTTTTAATGAAAGAAACAACAATGTGTTTATAGTTATGGCAATAGTCCAGGAAAGCGGGTGGGTGGGGGGATTGATGGTGCAGGAGAGAGGGGAAGAATTTCTAGAGAAATATCCTTGTGGCACTGAGAGCGATGCGATCTAGTACTAAAGTGGGACTGGCCTTGGCTGAGAGCCCAGTAGTCCACCCAAAGTCGCAGGGGGAAAGGCAGGGTCTAACGGGCTCTGATGCTGGTAGGTGGGCACATGTGGAGGTAGAACATGTGAAAGATCTTTCTGGATGTTTCTGTTCTCCTGGTGAAATAGGAAGCAAGTGAATGATGACGAGGGAACTGGTTGTGGCAGATTAAAGAGAAGGGATGAGGAGAACGGGAGAGGGAATGGACAAGGACACTGAATGATAGCTGGGCAGCATTATTGGTCCACGGGAGGTGATAATGATCAGGAATTTAGAATGAGATCCTCCAGCATGGTTGTGTGTTTCTCTCCAGCACATTTAGTTGCAGGGATGCTGGCATGAAAACGACGGAAAAGTTGGATTTAATCAGGCCTGAGAATTTACCAGTACAATGCAATGATAGAGAAGCAAAGAGGATGAAGGTCCTTGCAAGAGAAGAATAATAATGATGGATCATGGGATTTAAGTAGGATAAGGAGGGGTAATTGAGGACACAGAGGAATGAGGACAGTGACAAGGTGGTAGGATCAATAAATTGTAAGTCCTAGTGGAGTAAAAATATATGTGCTCCAAACATGTCAAACTCTTGATGTTCACATTTCTTTAAATATTGATGGAGATAGTTTTTTCTGGGGGATGGGGCTCCTCTGTTGGAACAGTTATTGATGGGGAGCCGCCAGAATCAGTACTTATTGACAAGAGAGAGGAGAGGGAGCATGTTGGCTCCTCATCAAGGAGGAAAATGAGTGGTATGAGGTAGCAGGTCTCAGAGTCTCCAGTCTCCTGAGTTTTATAGTCTTAGGATTGTAGGAAAAGGTGTTTAGACTCCAAGTCTCTCTCTCTCTCTCTCTCTCTCTCTCTCTCTCTCTCTCTCTCTCTCTCTCTCACACACACACACACACACACATACATGCACGCACCTCACATGTACATTTTCTTCTTTACCAAGAATTAGGATGGTGCCCCATGCCAGATGTGTGGTCTGTCAGTGATTCTGCAAAGGTTCTTGGAGACTAAGAGGAAGGTCATAGGCTGCCCAAGATAAGGTGAAAAGTTAGGAAAGGAAAAGGCAGAAAGAAAAATGCTTCCTGAAGAGGTTGTTTTGAGTGTTTAGAAGATTAAAAACAATCCAATTATGCCAAACAGTACTGAATAAAATAATTTATTCTTTGTTCCTTTTTGTTTTGTTTAAAACATTAATAAATCCCCATTCGAGAAGAGGTAGGTCACAGCATCCAGCCCAGATCTCCTTTTCTTCCATAGTTATTTAAACAAATGCTTTTTTCCTGCCCTTTCTTTTTCCTTCTGAATTAAAAAGAACAAAAACACTTCAAAAAAGCCTTTTTAAAAATGTATCCAAAATGTGTTTATTGCAATGGCTCCCCATTCATCTTGACTCAGGGTGCTTTTAGTGTTGCCTCCTTCAGAAGGAGCATCCTCCGAAAGCCTCACTTTTCCTCCTGTGGGCTGACAGAGGACGGTGGAGCAGCCAACACACAGGGCTACTGTCTGTGCACGGCCAACGATGGTGGGGATTTTACAGCATCCTGCACATTTCACATCCATGGAGTAGGAACCAGGGCTCTGCACCAGGTGCTTCTTCTTATGTTCCTCTTTCTCCTCTTCTGGAGAGGGATGAAAGAGGTCCTTAGTGAGAGGCATGTTGTCATGGTGAGATGGCCACCACCAGAAAGGAAAAAAAACATTTAAAAAAATAATTAATTAATTTGTTCGTTTACTTTTAGAGAGAGGGGAAAGGAGAAAGGGAGGGAGAAAAACATCACTGTGTGGTTGCCTCTCACTCATGCTCCCAACTGGGGACCTGATGTGCAACCTAGTTATGTGCCCTGACTGGGAATCGAACCAGCGACACTCAGTCCACTGAGTCACGGCAGCCAGGGTTAAAAAAGCCGTTTAAAGACAATGTTTTACCTTAGAACTTAGTTTATATAATGTCAAGTAATATCATTGTGGAATATGTAGTAGAAACCTGATCATCATTTCAAGAGGGATTATGGCTATAAAAATGTGACAGATGCCTTTGTGTATTGACCCCAAGATAGGTAGTTACCTGAAGCTTATCTTTCAGGAATTCTCACGGTTATGGATCACCTCAGCTTCCTGACCCCCTGCCTTCTGGTCTCAACCAAGGCTTGCTTGGTAGTTTAGACTTTTCAGTAAAAAATTGGCTTTTTAGATTATCCAGCCTACTCTTCTTCTCCTTCTCCTTCTCCTCTTCCTCCTTCTCCTCTTCCTCTTCCTTCTTCCTCTTCTTCTACAGATATTAGAGTCAAGGCCTAGCAAGGTGAAATCTGTGTTTCCGTATTCTGCGGTCATGTGGGTGCAATGTTCTGGCCCCTGGCTGTGAAGAAAGCAGCCCCTCCTTCCATGCTTCCGCGGGAGCCCTGTTTCGTGTCATGGCTGCCCTTGTCCTGTATTAGAAGTACCCTTTACCTGCAGATTGAGATGCCTTCCCCATGACCCAGGAAGCACAAGCTCGCTTCACCCTATGCTGTTAGGCAGAGGGTGGAACAAGAAGTTTTTGGAGTTTTTTGCAAAACTTATTCACACACAAAATATCAGGGACTGGGGATGAGGAGGGAAAAAGGTTTTTATTCTTTAGAATAAATTTTATGTAAGAGATATAAAAATAATAATAACAAACTAGGTTAAAAGAGCTTGGGTTTTAGATTCTGACAATAATGATAATTGTCTGTACTGAGTGCCTGCTCTGTGCTGCACATGGTCCTCTCTCACATAAAGAGAGATTCCACTGATTATGGGATCTTTGGCAAGTTACCTAATTTCTTTGCACATTCTTTTCCCAACAAAAATGAAAGAATACTAATGCCTCTTTTGCATGGTAATTTTTGTAAAATATTACATTTTATATTAGGTAAAAGTATCTGGCACATAACAGGTGCTCAGTGTTAATTTTTTTTTCTACCCTTCCCCTTACCATTACTGAGCTTTAAAAATATTTTACCAGATTTTCAACTGTTCGAAAATTTCAACAGTAAGACAAGAATGGTTATGATTAAAACCATTTGATATTGTGTGTTCAGTTTTGTGATGTAACCTGATATCAACAGCCAAGATCTTTGTCCTAAAGGGAATTTCAATATTCAGCAAAATGGGGCTTGTTTAATAGCCATTAATTCTGAAGGTATGTTCAAGTTCAAAGTCCATCTGTTTTAAAATGTAAATTGGTCATGGTTCTTTTTTTAAATGTGTTTTGTATTGGAATTTAGGAACAAATGCTGTCACTTTCCTTTTTCTTTGCATGGTATTGCAGGTGCCTTTATTATCACAGAGTCCTGTTATTGTGACACCTCACACAGGAAATGCACACTCTGACATTAAGCACCAAATTGCTGAAATATCCTGTGTTTTCTATTCATTAAAGCCCTAAAGCACTATGTGCAAATTCCCTTACTTTAATTATACACCTCAGGGATGTGCAGGCCAAAAAAAGAAGCCAGTCAGACAAAAAGCCAGGTCTTTGCCAAAAAACCCCAGCCCCTTAAACTGGTAAACATTTATTTTCAGCTGGGAAATCTGCTATTAATTCATATAGTGACTTTCCCAGCTGAAATAATGAGCCAAGCGAAGTGAACCAAATGTTCACAGTGAGCAAACATGAACAGTAGGGAATCAGCCCATCTCTTATTTACATGTTTGTTCCTTCAGCAGTTAAGAAACATTTGTACATCTCCCTTTTACCTGGAAGCACACCAGTGTTCATGCTCAAGTGTCTTCGTATTCGTATTCAAGCAGAGCTCAGAGACTACTGTAGAGAAGTGCTTTAAGAATTAAAAGAAGAGAGAAAACACCAAATTAAATTATTTATTGGGGCTTAAGAACAAAATCTCCCCACTGGCCTCACTGACTTTCTGTTTTATTTGAAGGCCTTAAAAATCAGAATTAGCAAAAAAATGAGCTTTTGAGGGAAATGTCATTTTGGAATTTTTTGGGGAAAGTTAACAAAAATTCTAAACTTATAAACAAAACATTTGTTGTTCCATAAAGCAAAATAGAAATCAAAATACATTATAAAAGGCTTTTTAAATAGTCTGGGAGACTTTTTTTATTTCCATTTCATTACAAAGCTTTAGAATGTGGAAAATAAGAAAGGAAATAGCTACCCACAGGCACCATATGCATATGACAAGCTAGAGTATTATTGACACTTTGAACTCAGATTCTAGAATAGAAGGTTGCCCTATGCACATCCAACTTCATAAAAAGTAGTTTGAGAAGAGCATGCATGAAGGCTTCATGGAAAGTAAATAAGGAAGGAAAAACAAATTAACCACATGAAATAGCAAAGTAGAAGAGTCAGTCAGTATATTGATTAATTCCTATGACAGTACAGAGTATCTACTCAACAATTCACCGTTTAACATTTTTCTTGACATGACAGAAGTATAAAAAGTCCCAAACCCAACTCATATAAAGACATACTCTAAAACTGGACTTTCAGTGCCTCTCTTAATATAAGTTTGAATGCAGAGTTTTAATTTATTCTCAAAGAATAAGATGGTGTACATTTAATGAAGGTGTGGTTTTATTATAGCAAATATGATGAAAAGTAGCTTTTAATTCACAACACTTTAAAATCAAGGTTAACCACCTCAAACCCTTTTCCTAAATAAAAATTTTAGCAGATACATGATTTTTTAGCAGTGAATAAATGAATAAAATGTATGACAATTTTTTTTCTGTTCTATAAGAAGCAATGCCCTATTAATTTTGACAGACAACTTGGCACTAGCCATTTTAAAATCCAATATGGGATAAAGTTATGCATTTTTGTCAAGAGATGAACATTTCGCCAGATTTTTAATACTTTGCCAAGAGCTTTGTCCGTCAGTTTACTTAGCCTTGCCTGGTGATGCCAGTTTTTGTCCACCACCCCACTGGGTGTAACGCAGCCCGTCCCAGCTCACATAACTCCTCCCCTGCAATTAGACAAAGTCAACATAGCAATCACTCCCAACGCCCTGAGGTACCTGCACTATCAACAGTGCAGATTCCGAGGCTTGAACAAGCTTTGCTTTGTCACTGCCTCCCCATCCCAATTAGGATTTTTTTCTGCCCAGGCAATTTAGCACCAACACCCTGGGTGGACCAGATAACTCTTTTAAAAAGCGCGTTTAAGTCATTCTTCTGCCCATCCCCCCGCCCCTAGCCCAACCCAATCAATTCTTTCTCCACCCCCTTTTCACCACTTCCTCCACTACCATCCGTTCTGCACGCCCACCCCCCACCCCACCCCCGGGTCCCCAAACAGCACTCTCAGAAGGAAATAGGAGTCTATAGGAGTCTGCAAGAAGGCAGCTTGTAGTCCCTAACTAGTTACCATGGCGACTGGAGCCTGTGCTGAGGAATGTGCTCCTGCCACACTGAACTCAATGAAAAGATGAAGAAAATGTGCAGGCCATACTAGTTTGGCTGCAATGCTGGGGAATCTGAGACAGGGCTGTTGGTATGGAAGGATCTCACTGCATGCAATTTGCAAACATGCCAACTCAATAGCCTGTGATAGGCACTGGATGGCATTTAGAGGTCTTGGAGTCTTTAAGGGCTGGGAAGGAATAAGAACTAGGTAGGAAATCTGCCTTATGAAACAATGCTTGCCCCTTAGAAATATGAGCTTTAGTAATTTTAATAAGAATCTGTGCAAATGCTAAAAAGGTTGAACTTTTTATAAACCTCCTTTCCAGTCCAGTCATTACACTTTCATGAGATATATTTGCACCATACTTTTGATGGGCCATTAAAAAAATCTGACTTCCTGTCCTAAAAGTCATCAGTAGAATTCATGGAATACCAGGGCCATGTCTTCAGAAACTGATGGAGCTGTAAATCACAATGTTTCTTGAGCAATTCCACAGAGGAGAGTATTGCTTTCACTTGTGAGGAGGGTGGAGGCAGAATGCAGTCCATGTAGAGCAGAATTCTGAGAGTTGGAGAGATTCGGGGCTTTCCATCTAGATGGAGGAAGATGCAGGTCATGCTGGGGTACTTCTAGGGAATCTCCTCTGATCTGGAGAACTGAGCTACCATGAAATAATTCTTAGTTCGGAGATGCCCATGGGTTATTGAAAGTAAATACAGGACCACCATGAGGACTAGGTTCACTCCAACAAAATTCTTTTTTTAATTGAATTTAGTGAAATGACCTTGGTTAATAAAATTATATAAGTTTCAGGCATGCAATTCTATAATACATCATTTGTATATTGTATTTTGTGTTCACCACCCCAAATCACGTCTCTTTCCATCACCATTTATCCCCCTTTACCCTTTTCTATCTCCCTCCACCCCCTTTTCCCTCTGGTATCACCGTACTGTTGTCTATGAGAGGCATCTTTTTTGTTTGTTTTACTTAATCCCGTCATCTTTTTCATTAAGCCCCCTAAAACCCCCTCCCCTCTGATAGCTCTCAGTCTGTTCTCTAGATCTATGAGTCTGTTTCTATTTTCTTTGTTAGTTTATTTTGTTCATTAGAGTCCACATATACATGAAATCATATGGTATTTGTCTTTTTTCTATCTGGCTTATTTCACTTAGCATAATACTATTCAGGTCCAACAAAATTCTTATCCAAAATACTTCACATTCACATGAACCGGAGATGGACCTCCTTGGGTTTCCCAGAATGGGGAAATTTTTTTCAGAATGAGGATGACTCAGGACTACTACTTACACATCATACTCAGATTAGTAAAATTTCTTTCTTTTTCCCTTTCAGTCTTCCACATCAATTGATTCCAAACTGTCCTACACATCACTGGCAAAATAGTTTTCCATGCTTGCCAATTTGACCCTGTCTTTTCATTGCCCACAGCCTCCCTATGGCTCCTCATTGCCATGGCAACCACATGTCCTGGATTTTTCAGGACATTTTGATTTCAAATATTCTGTCATGTGGTCAGACCATGTGTCAGATCATATGCCAAAAGATATGCTGATTTTGGTTTTGAAAATATTGTCACTATACCCATTGCTCCCCAGACATGTCTGTCCTTCCTTTGCTAGCAAACTGAAAAATAGTGCTCCACTTAAATATGCCTTTTATGTTTATGTAATATTTTGCAGAGTGCTTTCACATAATCATTTTGATGGATCCTCTCGTCCTTTTGAAGTAAGACAAGATAGGAAACATTATTTCAAGTTTATAGATGAGAAAATTGGGACACAGAATAGTGAATTTATTTTCTATTATATCTTTAATGGCAAAATGATTAAAATTGCAGTCTTCTGAATCTAATGTCTTTTATCTGTGATGTGCTGCTTCCAAATATGAATGTGATGCTTTATACTCTAGGTTCATTTGCCTTTTTGTCCCTGAAAGACTGTTTTTCATGGGACCACGTGAATGTAAATGAACTATTTCCTGATTTATGCTGCGTATCAGCTCACAAAGTTGAGTAAGAGTTTGGGGAAAGGCTTTAAGGTGAAGAAGTGAGGGCTGAGATGTTAATCATCAAAGTCATATGTAACTTAAAAAACAAGAGAATGAGAAAGAGAAGAAGGGAGGTAGAGAGAAAGAGAAAGAGGAAGAAAGGAAGGAAAGGAATTCCAGGGAATCTGTCCAACAGTTACACCAGCAATATTACTAAAAGACAGACTTATCTAGCACATGATGAGTGACATTTGCAAACATCTGCTTCTTAATATTCTTTATTATTAAAGTATCTCAACAATAATATATGTTAAATTCTTTCTAGTTAATATATTTTTTAAATATTTTATTTATTTATTTTTAGAGAGAGTAAAGGAGAGAGAAAAAGAGGGAAAGAAAGAACATGTGATTGTCTTTCACACACCCCCAACTGGGGACCTGGCCTGCAACCCAGGCATGTGCCATGACTGGGAATCGAACCAGCGACCCTTTGGTTTGCAGACTGGTGCTCAATCCACTGAGCCACTCCAGCCAGGGCTCTAGCTAATATATTGTATGGTGTTAGACACTATATAAGAATAAAATGAAAAAAGGAAGGAAATGCATATTATTAGCCTAATTATGTATTCATGTACTCAATAATTAATTTGCAAATGTCAAGTGCCATCTATGTGCCAAGCAGTATAGTAGATGGTAGAGATATAGTGGTGATATCTCACAGTTTATAGTCTGGTGATAATTATTGATTTCGACAAGTGCTACAAAGAAGATAAACAGGATGATGTGATAAAGAGAACTGCAGGAGGCTGGGGATACTTAGGAGAGCTACTTCAGAGACAGTGGTCAGGGAAAGCCTCTCTGAGGAGGTGGTGTTTAAACTGACACTTGAAGGATGATAAGGAGCCAGAGTCATGCAAGGAGCTAGGGAAAAAAAACATCAGAAAATGGGAACAAGAAGCACAGAACCCTGTGCTTGTGTTCCATGTGTCTGCAGCATGGTGACCAAGCAGGCTGGAGGAATGGTATGAGGTGAGTCTGGAGTTTCTCTGGCCTTGAAGGCCATGGTAAGAGTTTAGGACTATATTCTAAGAGCAACAGAAAACACTGAAGAAGCCAGTGAAGAAAGAGACCTATAGCTAAAATTTTTCTGGGGAAAACCTGCCATACCATTTCTGAACCCAACTGTTATCCTAAAGGCCCAATTCTACAGAAGCAGTGCTATAGGTAGAATTCCAGAACTCTCAAGGACTATTTGTGCAGCATTATAATGTTCTTTACCCTCTAAAGACGTTCAAGGCAGAACTTTTATGCTAGATTTCAAAATGTGGGTTCATTAGCATCTCTTATATGCCAGGTTCTATATCATCAAGGCATCTTAACTCAAGATCAATAACATTATCCAGAAATGGGAAGCCAACCAAGGTTAATTTGAGAAGAGAGGACGTGAAAATAGGAATAAGCAGGCAGATTGTTTCTGGGTAGACAGGGATGGAGAGGATTTGTTACTAAGCAGAGAAGAGGTTTAAATTCTAATTGTTGCTGATATTTTCAGCCTTAATGTTTTGCCAGAGAATGGACAGGAGGAAGCAGTGATATGTGACTGAAGCTTTTTTGCATAACAGTTTACTATGGAATCAGCTCAGCAGCCTGGGATTTTAATTTGGCTGTGACTCTGCTCAGGGCAGAACATGTGTAATGTGCATCTCTTTCTATTGTGATCCAAGGTGATATCTGCATAGCAACCATTTCAGTGAAAAGTGAAAACTTTCAGTCAGTTATCAGATGCTTTGCAATGATCAGACATTATGCACAAAACACAACTCATAGATTTCAGTTTTCAGCTGGATGTGTTGGCATTCAGTTGAGAGTGTTCTCTAAAGACAGTGACAGTGTACATGACCCTCAAAGGAAGCTTGCCTAAAGTCCAGTGGTGTAGTATAAGGCCAAGGGTCTACTGAAAAACAAAATAATAAAATGTATGACACTCAGTCTATATTCTTTATTTGTTGGGAATAAAATAACAAATCAATTTTAGAAAAGGAGTAATTGTTGGGTGATTTATATTTAATTTGCTACACTGTTGGGGAGAAAGATTCAATGCCAATTCAGGCTATGATCATGGCTTCTTTAGTTCCTGAAGTTATATATACTCATATTTCAGAGCAGACATACAGCTAACCCAGACGTAGAGAAACTTATTAATAATAGCAATTCAGAAGTGTTTACTATTGAAAAACATGAGAGAACTGGTTCACCTATGTTCTTATCTTTATGCTACTTCTAGAATAAGCACCTTAGATCTAACTAAATAGCTTTACAATAATAGAGATTCTATGCTATAAAGTAAGCCTTAGGGAACTTCCGGCCAAGATGGAGGCATAGACAGACACTGCGTCTCCCTCCACAACTAAGAAGGAATACAACTACTTCAAAACTAGAAACAATCAGAAGTTCCAGAAAATCAAACTGCATGGAAGTCCAACAAACAAAGATACAAAGAAGAAATACTCATCCAGACAGGTAGGAGGGGCAGAGCCGGGGTGGAGAGAACACGGTGTGGTGGTGCCAGCAGCGGCGGCAGCTGCAGGCCAGCAGAACGCATAATTACGCGTTTTAAAGTCAGGAGGGACACCTGGGGAGCGTTACCAGCTCCTCACCAGATCATGCAGCTCATTGTCCCAGCACTGGGGAAAATCAAGCCTCATTGCTTTTGACTATGCAAACCAGTGGGGGAATGACAGCCAGGACAACAGCTAGAGAGGCGCCAGTTCCATACGGAAGTGGGAGAAGTGCCTGGAAAAGGTGCGAGTGCTGGGCAAATGGCATTGTTCCTTCTCAGACCCCTCCCCCATATACAGCGCCACAACGTGGTGAAGCGGGTGGCCCTGAACTGACGAATCCCTAAGGCTCTGCCCCTTACAACATAAAAGGAGCAACAGCTCTTCCTAAGACACAGAGGCAGGCACACACAGGAGACCTCCGGCCAAGAAGGAGGCCTCAACCGACATGCTTTGTCTCCCTCCACAACTAAGAAGGAATACAACTACTGCAAAACCAGAAATAACCAGAAGTTCCAGAAAATATATGGAAATCCAGTGTATGAAATTATAAAGAAGTGGTGCTCGCCCAGATGGGAAGGAAGGGCAAAGCCAGGGCAGAGAGGTCAAGCTGTGCTGGCAGCAGCAGCTGTGGCAATGGCGGGATGGTAGTAAGCACAGACACCCATATTTAAGGGGAGGCGAGAAGCACGTGGGGAGCATCCCCGGCTGCAGACCAGACCTGTCAGCTTGCAATGCCAACGCCAGGAAAGGTAGGCCCCCATTGCCTTGGACTGTGAGGCCCGGAGTGGGTGGGGATGGAGGAGGAGCCTCCCAGTCTCTCAGCGGAGAATGAATGGC
Source organism: Furipterus horrens (assembly GCF_987537825.1). Classification (NCBI taxonomy): domain Eukaryota; kingdom Metazoa; phylum Chordata; class Mammalia; order Chiroptera; family Furipteridae; genus Furipterus; species Furipterus horrens. The sequence continues at coordinate 177,046,034 of NW_028327173.1, forward strand.
AGGAATCCATCTTGGACCCCACTCTCACAGAAAACGCCACAGCGTGGTGAGAAGGGTCACCCGGTAGTGACAAGTGCATGAAGCTCCACCCCTGATAGCATAGGAGGTGTGACAGCCCTGCCCAGGAAGCAAAGGTAAACACAAAACTGTCAGGATGGCACAGATCATGATAGAGATCCCCGTGACACAGCTGACCAGACAGCAAATATCTAATCTAATGAAGCAGTAGATAAGAACTCTTTCCGAGGCACAGTTCAGAGCTTTGATTATAAGAATGCTTACAGACCTAACAGCAGAACTTAAACAAGATGGGAAAGGAATGAAGGCTAGTCCTGCTGAAATGAACAAAAACACATATGAAACTAGTGGTGAGGGAAAGAAAATCAGGGATCAAATTAACAAATCGGAACATAGGGAAGGAACAAGCAGTCAACCGGTGTGGAAAGGGGAAACAAAAAGTGAGGAAAATGAGGAGAGACTCAGAAACCTATGGGACAGCTATAAGCGGGCCAACATCCAAATCATAGGGTTCCCAAAAGCTGAAGAAGAACTGGAAATTGAAAAATTATGCTAAAAAATAATGAAGCAGATTTTCCCTAACTTGGGGAAAGAAATAGACTTACAGGTCCAGGAAGCACAGAGAGTTCCAAAAACACTGGGCCCAGGGAGAACCACACCAAGACACATTATAATCAAAATGTCAAAAATTAAGGGTAAAGAGAGGATCTTAAAAGCAGTAAGAGAGAAGAAGAGAATTACATACAAAGGGGTCCCAATAAGACTATCAGCTGATTTCTCAAAGGAAGCTCTGCAGGCAAGAAGGAACTGGCAAGAAATATTCAAAGTAATGAAAAGCAAAAACCTACAACGACAATTACTCTATCCAGCAAAGCTGTCATTCAGAATAGAAGGGCAGAGAAAGTGCTTCCAGGACAAAGTAAAACTGAAGGAGTTCATCAGATCCAAACCACTGTTATATGAAATGTTAAAGGGACTTGTTTAGGAGAAAGAGGATCAAAACTATGAACATTAAAATGAAAACTGTATCACAACAACCAACAACAGAAGCTAGAGAACCCAAACAAAGGCAAACTATGTAGGCAACGAGAGTGCAAAAAGAATTATAAGTATGGGGAACATTATGGGGGGAGGTCAGCAGGGAGGGGGAAGGGAGGCAAGGGAAGGAGGTGGTACGGGAATTAAGAAGAATAGTAGGAGGGAGTGGAGTAGACAGGAGGATGTTGAGAAGAACTATATGCACAACCAATGGGCATGGACTAAGTTGGGGGGGGAAACTGGAGGGGGTGGGCTCACTGGGTGGAGGGGAACGAAGGGAAAAGAAATTGGGACAACTGTAACAGCAAAATCAATAGAGCATATTTAAAAAAAATAAGTAAAGTAAGCTTTAGGACATTATAATGTCAGGAGGGCTTTATGATTTATTTATGTAGCAACATAAGTTCAAATACTTAAACTACTCTTTTATTAAAACACACATAGCAAAAATAAATTTTATTTTTAAAACATTGGTTTTCCCGCTTTGCTCTTTCAGATTTGAGTCTTGTAGGCCATATAGCATGAGGCAAACACTTAAAAGCCAAAACACGCATAAGTTACTTCACACTACCTTGTATTGCTTCTTAATTTACTTATCTTAAAAATAAAACTTTGTTTGCCCTGGCCAGGTAGCTCAGTTGGTTAGAGCGTTGTCCCGCTATGCCAAGGTTGCAGGTTGGACTCCCCAGTCAGGGCACATACAAGAAGCAACCAATGAATGCTTAAATGAGTAGAACAACAAATCACTGTTTCTCTCTCTCTCTCTTTCCCCACTCTCTAAATAAATAAAATAAAACTCTGTTGTGCAGTTTATTAACTCAGAAAAAGAATAAAAATTAAAAACATGGCAGTGCTATTGGACTATATCTTAAAGTGTCCTTAAAAAGAAAAAATCAATTAAATTATCTTTTAAATAGGTGACAGATGTTTTCTTTATTTATCAATAATTAGCTTTGAATACCTATTGTGTTCTAGGCACAGGGCTGGGATCTAGGGAACAGCAAGGAGAAACCCAGTTTATTTCTTAGGAGGAGATCTGAAGGTGCAGATGTGTGAGAGCAGGTGACCCAGAAAGGCACAGAAGGCTCCATGAACACTAGCTCTTGCGTATTCCTGCCAGCGACTTTAAGCAGCAAGTAACTAAGCATCAACATTCATTATGTCAATGGTTGTGATGCTCTGTTATGAAAGAGGTTTCTTCCAAATGGTTCATTACATGTCTCACAACAAATGATATTCAGATATTCATAGTTCTCCATATATTGTACCACTGTATTAGATTCCCTCCACCTTTTTTATTTTCTGTGGATTGATTTTAACTGCGAGAGTTTTATCATCCCTTCTGTCCTAAAATTTTGGCATGTTTGTTTACTCCTCAGAATAGAACTTCCTCTGAGAACACCCTATGTCTGAAAGCTTTGCAGACAGACCTGGGTGGTGGTAGAAACTAGAGAGAAGGTGTGGAGGAGTTGAAAATTCTTTTGAAAATAACTTCTCTCCCTGAATGAATTTTTCCCACATTACTCTACAACTCATTGTTAGGAACTGACCACAAACATTTCATGGAAGTCACTGGGCAACTCTGACACCTTTATTTTTTTATTTTTTTTTTTAATGTTTTTTATTGATTATATTGTTACAACAGTTCCAGTTTTCTCCCCCTTGTTCCCCTCCACCCAGCAACTCTGACACCTTTAGTTTGGAGACAAAACAATGACCATGAAGTAAGTCTCTGCTTCATTTAACTCCCAGAATTTTCTTAACTCCAGAATCACCTCAACTGCTCATGTCTGCAAGGCAGTTCATGGGATTAAAAAATTATATGAACATATAAAATGATAGTGCACACACAGTGCTATACACAAATAAATAAGGGAAAATGAAACTTTTGGTGCAAACAGAAAATATATTTATGTGCAACAGAACTGATCAGTTCGCCATTGGTAATGAATGAGATGGATAACTATATTCAGGTCGATGGTGCAGAGGCTGCGAGTGGTGACTAAGATGACTGAAAGAACCTAGCCCATTGTGCCACAACTGAGTGTTATGGTGAGGGTTCACTTGCAGCTGCTCATCGCACTTCAGAAATGGGTCTTAATGATTGATTTAGGATGTCCACATTTCATGTTGAAGTGTCCTGAGAGATCATCAAGCATTATTTGTGCATTTTCCTATATTCTTTTCTTAATATAAAAGTAATATATAACAGTTATAGAGAATTTAAGAAAAGAGGTAAGATAAAAGATAAAAAGCAATCATAATCTCATCTCTCTGAATTCCTCTTAAAATTGTTTATCAGACACATCTCATATACCTCCAAAACGTCAGAAAATGATGTACCAAATTTCTATCTACCCTCCACCAACATTTAATATATATTACTGTCATTATTATTACTTGATTTAGATTTGCATTTTTAAAAGAATTTTCTCTTTTTAAAGGAATAAAATATAACAGTTACTGCTAAAGACCCACCTCCATCCCTTCTTCTCCTTCCTTCCTTTCCCAGGAGCAGCCACTACCCTGAGATTGTTGGGTGCTTGTACAGCTTTGTGGTGGGGTGGGGTGGGGTCTCAGGGAGTCGTGAGGGTGAGGCCAGCAGAGTTTATTGGGCCCAAACAGACCAAGATTTGGCTGTGTGAAGGGAAGGATTTGTGCTGCTCATGTGTGCGAGGGGAAAATGGCCCCTGTCCTAGAGTCACACAACTCAGTCTGTCCCAGATTTTGCCAGGAGCCTGACCCAGCCGGAGAATGGGCTTGTGGATCTCCTATGAGTGGGAGAGGTGCTGGTCAGGCTTGGGGGATAGTAGGGGGTATGGCCCTGTCCCAGAGCCACACAACCCAGTCTGTCCCAGGTTCTACCCAGACTTCAACAGGGCAGAGCCACCAGAAGTCGGGATTGTGGGGCCCCTGGAAGCCTAGAGTGGAGCTATCAGATCTCCCCTGAGGGGGAGGTGCCAGTCAGGTTAATGGGAAAGTGGGGGGATGGCATCTGCCTCAAAGCCACACAACTCAGTCACTGACACCCCCTGAGTCTGCCCAGACCTCTATACCCTAGACCAGGCAGCTGACTCTTCAGCAGGATGCAAGCTCTTCAGGGTGAGATGACAGCTAGTTTTCAGTTGGTTATTCAGGCTGATTGCTTTATATTTTAGATGTAATTCCAGTTTGGTCCTTGAAGAAGGTGAGTGTAACATCCACCGTTGCTTGATGATTATGAGATAAGTGTTTAAATCTCCTTCTGTGATTGTGGATTGATCAAATTCTTCTGGTTATTCTGTCCATTTTTGCTTTATTTGGAGGCTGTATTATTGGGTACAGTTTATAATTGTTATATGTTCCTTTCTTTCTTTGTTTTTGCTTAAAGGTCTATTTTATACATCAGCTTTCTTTTTGTTATCTTTTAACTTTTATGTCTTTCTTTTAAGTTTGAAAAATAAGATATACCAATTTTATTTTTTTAATCAAATCTGGGAATATTTTTTAAGTTACTAGTTGGTCTATTTACATTTTCAATGATATATTATGTTGTATTTGCTTTCACTATGATTTTTCTTTATATGTTTCTTCCCATTTCCAGTTCTCTAGTAGAATTTAGTGATTTGAAAAAAAGTATGACTTTCCTCCCTTTAATGGTATATAAGTTATATGGTATAATTTTATTCTTTTTTATAGTTATTATATTAATTGTCTATTGCTATGTATCAAACTACCTTAAAACTAGGCGGCTTAAAACAACAATGAACATTTATTATTTCACACAGCCTTGGTAGGTCAGGAATTTGGGACTGGTTTAACTGGGTAGTTCTGGCTTAGGTCTCTCATGAGGAAAGCCTCAAAATTTACCTGGAACTGCAATCATCTGAAAGCTTGACTGGTGCTGGAGGATGTGCTTACAAAATGACTCACTCATGGGGCTGGCAAATTGGAATTGGCTCTTGATAGGAGGCCTTAGTTCCCCATGACAGGGACCACTCCCTAAGGCTGCTTGAGTGTTCTCACAACATGGCGGCTGGTTTTCCTCAGATCAAGGGATCTAAGAGAGGGGAAGACAAAAGCTGATATGGCTTTTATGATTTAGCCATGGAAGTCACATACCATGCTTTTCACCACATTTTATTAGTCACACAGATTTACTGGGATGGGACTACACAAAAGCATGAATACAAGGAAGTAAGGCTTGTTACGGACCATCTTGAACATTACTGATCACAATTACCTTAAAATTTTTAACAAGTATACTGCATTAAAGTCTGAAGTTAATTAACATCCCTATCTCATCTTGAACAACATGTGGGTCTTAGGACACTTTAATTACCATCATTTATTCAAGACTTTTTATTATCATTGTTGCTTTTGTTGCATATGTGTGTATGTGCATGTGTGTGTGGGCATGTTTGCATGTTTAACAGTCAATGTTCATTTAAACTTACCCCATACTTAGAAATTTATTGGTTCTCCCTTGTTTATTCTATCTTTCTTACTTTGGGGTTGATGTCCCTTTACTTCTAAAGTCTATCCCCGGAAAATTCTTTCAGTAAGAACCTGTGAGTGATAAAGCCTTATACCTTTGTCTGAAAATGGTTTAATTGTGCTTCCAGTCCCATATTATGGTTTAGCTGGTTTTCATTGTTGCTATTGAGTATTTTGTTTTAAGTCTAAATATGATTTTGTAAAGGTAATCTGTTTTTTCCATGTAAAGGCTCTTCGGATCTCTTTTTTTTCTCTTTCTGGTATTCTGCATTTTTATTATGATATGTCCAGCCATACATTTATTTTTACATATTTTACTTGGGACTCTTTGTGCTTTCATGAATTTTAGGATTCATGTCTTTTAATTTTGAAAATTATCAGCCATTCACTGTTCAAATATTGTATGTCTCTCATTCTCTCTTGTCTTTCCTTCTGGAATTCCTAATGATAAAAAGGTGGGAAATATGAGAAATAAATAAATATTGAGAAGGTAATAAGAAGGCCTAACATTCATCTGTCTCTGCTTTATTATGAGTCCCTCAGATCTATTTTCTAGCTCATTGATTCTCATTTCATCTGAGTCTAGTCTACTATTTAACAAATTTACTTCTTTTTAATAAGTAAGATTTTAATTTCTAAAAATATTAGGTGTTTTTCTTTATTCTGGCTATACTTTTTTCATAGTGCTCTGTGTTTGTGATTTCAGTTCCTTCTTATATGATTTAAAATATATTACTTGAATTTTGGGGGGGTCAAATACCATGGAGATTTTATTTTTTTGTTTATTATATCTGCTTGACTTGACAATATAGGAATGTTTATGACTTGCTTTGTCTGTGAGTTCATCTCCAATGAGACTTTACCTGTGGGAAACCTGTAGAGCAGGTGCTTTTGCCTGGCAGCAAGCGGTGTCACTGGATCATTGAGGGTCATCCTGAAGGCTAGCTACCAGCTTTAATGTTGGTTTTCACATTTTTTGGCTTCCCTAATCTGTGCTATGAATTCCAGAGGGCATTATTTCCCCTGTATAGTTGAGGAAGATTCAGACAGATTTCCTTATCATTTCTCAGTGTCATTGGGTAGATTTTTTTTTCCATTCCTTACTTTCATGGAAGTCTTGGTTTTATGCCAGGGTCTCAGTTTCAACTCCTCACTTTGTTCTAGGCTCAAGTCTTGTCTTCTCTTCTTATTTGGGTGTGAAAAGTCAGGTTTCTTCATTACTGAGGCTTATACTTTCCCTTTCTTCCTTTGATGCTTAACCATGTATTTTTAAATTTTGTTTATTTATTTATTTATTTATTTATTTATTTATTTATCTATTTATCTATTTATTTATATTAAAATTTTTATTTATTCTTAGGGAGGGGAAAGGAGGGATAAAGAGAGGGAGATTAACATCGATGTGTGAGAGATACACTGATTGGTTGCCTCACAGGCACCCCCAACTAGGGACCTGGCCTGCAACCCAGGCATGTGCCCTGTCTGGGAATCTAACAGGTGACCTTTCAGTTCACAGGCCGGCACTCAATTCACTGAGCCACACCAGCCAGGGCAGATGCTTATCTATCGTCGGCAGCCGTCCGTCTCAAGAGACGATGGTGTAGCTTCTTAAGAGTCTATCTGCACCTCCAAGAATGGCTGTGCAGTCCGACTCGGGAGTGACACGGTATCTGTCTCCTCCCGTGTTAAATCGACATCTTGCAATGACGCTGGAGTGTCCTCTCCAGTGAAGCTGAAGCTACAGAGCCTGGGCAGGGTGATATGGAGGGTCTGCTGCCCATGCCCGTCTGTCTCGAGAGACGATGGTGTAGCTTCTTAAGAGTCTATCTGCACCGCCGAGAATGGCTGTGCAGTCCGACTCGGGAGTGACACGGTATCTGTCTCCTCCCGTGTTGAATCGACATCTTGCGATGACGCTGGAGTGTCCTCTCCAGTGACGCTGAAGCTACAGAGCCTGGGCAGGGTGATATGGAGGGTCTGCTGTTGCCCATGCAGCAGACCCCCCCTCTCTTCGCAGCTGAAGGGTCCAAGGGAAAGACGGAGTCAATACAGCTTGGCTTCAGGTGCGCCGCAGGAGTTGCCGGTGTTGACTACAACGTCAAACTGCCTTAGGGACTCCGGCTCCGGATTTTCTGTCGGGGTTTACTCCCTTAGCCTTTCCCCTGAAGAGGTATGCCGCAAGGCAGCGGAGGTTTTTTGGAGTCAGAGTTTTCCTTCTCTGATGTGCCCTGACTGGAAGATCGAACCAGCGACACTTAGCTCGCAGGCCGACACTCAATCCACTGAGCCAAACCAGCCAGGGACAGATGCTTATCTATATATTTTAAATATTTGTGTTTTTTATCTAGCTTTTCTAGGTAAAGAAAAGCTAGATTTGTGTTTCTAGGGGGAGAGATTGTAGTTTATCTAGTTTCCCATCTTACCAGGACATATCTTTGTCCACATTACTATTTCAAGAAACATAAGTCAAGTTACCTTCTTGCCCCTGAGCTTTTTTGTATATTTGCCATTCCTCAAACAGAAAATGGGGGCTCCCAGGCAAACCTTGAAAGTGATAAAATTCCTCCTTAGTACTTTCTTGTTCAGAGCTTTCTCTCCCACCTCTTCTGGCCTCTGCAGCATCTCATGCGTCCTTCCTCTCTGAGCCCTACCCGCCCAGGATGCTCCAATCTCCTTCTGGGACTTCTCATGGCTACACTTTCCCCCTTGCTTTTTGTGGAAATGTGCCTCACCAGTTTCTCTGCACTGTCCAAAGTGTCCAGGTGACAATTAGCTAATCTGATAAGCTCATTCATGCTAATGTGCTAATGAAAGAGGCCTACAGAAGATGACTGTCCTTCCCTTACCCCCTAATCGGGGGCCCCTCTCCTGCCAGGTGACATATGTGCATAGCAGCAGTGATCTTCTAGAGACCGTGACCTGGCTGCAGTGGTCTAACCTGGAGGATTGACGTTAATGGAATGAGATTTTTAAATCAAGTAGGAGGGACAGCTGAGCTGAGACAGGCAGGAGTGGGTTAGAGTCAGGCAAAGATGACCCTCCTGTGTTTCCTAGTGTGGGGGTTGCATTAACCCTTTTTATACCTAGACTGAAAAGAATAAGGAGGATTTCTCAGAACATCCTTTTGCTAAATCAAAATTATTCTTCTTGAAAACCCCTCTACAAAACAAAACCCAGAACCATATGGGGTTTATTGCTATGCATACTAACATTTTCATTTTGCTGAGTCTGTAGGAGAAGCCCATACCCCTTAAAGAGGATGGACAGGAAAGAGATGGGTGCTTAACCTGGACACCAGAGCTTGCAGGGTTTCTTTAGACAGAATAGGGGACTAGTAACGATTTTTTTACCACTTCTTCTAGGCTTTGTACTATCAGGTCTCAACCTCTATAAAGAGTTAGGTTGTCAACTCCTGGGAAGCAGCACAGAGATGATACAAGTTCATGGCAGCTGCAATAGAATTGCTGTCTGAGCCCCAGGGAGCACCCATGTCTTGTGAGAAAGGGTATCCAAATACATGCATATTTCTATTTCGTTCCCCTGTGTTTTCATAAGGCCCATGCTTTGGCCTAGTTGTTACTATGCTCTGGGGCCCAAGAAAAGGATAGACTTTGGTAGCTGTGTGTTTGTTGGGCTAATGGGTAAGTGTAACTACTCTGAGGACATTGAGTTATGTAGAACACTATGGTGGCTGTCTTTTGTCCCTCTAGCCACTCTTCATGCTCCCTCCTGGCTCTCTCCCTGGGGGCTGGCCTGTAGAGATGGCATCAACAGATTATCTTGCTTTTTGGCTTCTGGGCTTGGCCAATGGGGACTTCTGGTAGAAGGCTGGAGAATGGAGGAGAGTGAGAAGGGGTATTTATGCTGCTGGTGTCCTACAGGTTTGTTACAGGCTGGCTCTCCATTGAAAATCTGACTCCCCTAGGAGACTCTCTCCATATAGCCTTCTCTTTCTTTGGCTACTGGTTTTTGCTCCTTCCATCCCAGCCCTGAGGTTCTCCTCTCTCCCTTGAGATTTTCTTATGCTCTGCCCAAACCTTTGTAAAGAGACTTTTTATTAAATTCTCTTCAAGTTGTCCTAATTTGACTGTGCCATCTGTTTCCTGCTTGGAAGCTGACTGATAAAACATCTAAATTATTTTTATTTATTTATTTATTTTTCTTAAAGTAAAAAGTATTTTTTAAATTGTGGTAAAATATACAAAACACAATATTTACCATTTAACCATTTATAGGTGTACTGTTTCGTGATATTAAATAAATTTACAATGTTGTGCAACCAGCACCATTATCCATCTCCAGAACTTTTTCATCTTCCCAAACTAGAACTCTGAACCCATTAGATAATAACTCTCCATTCCCCCACCTCCCAGTTTCTGGCACCTTCCATTCTGCGTTTGGTCTATGAATTTCACTATTCTACGTCCCTCATATAAATGGAATCATAATGTTTTCAAGATTTATAAAAGGTATAAGTGCATTGATATAATAGTTAGATCCAGAGGGAACAATATTTGTTCCCCTCTATGAGATTTTGAGTCTTTTAGACATTTGTGGACAACTTTCCATGGAAGGAAGCTGTGATCGAATCAATGTCCTGATTTTTTACTGGTAAAGATCATTGATTTTTTAGTGGTAATAATCTAGTTTCTTCCCAGGAAAATTTTGTTGAGTAAAATAAAACATTGACCAATAATACATTTAAATGATATCAGCTATACAATTGTTGTAGTATTGATGGATACACTTAAATCTTAATAATACTTTAAAGAGACTTTAAAACTATTATGGACTTCCGGCCAAGATGGAGGCTTAGACAGACACACTGCATCTCCCTCCGCAACTAAGAAGGAATACAACTACCTTAAAACTAGAAACAACCAGAAGTTCCAGAAAATCAAGCTGCATGGAAGTCCAACAAACAAATAAAGAGGAAATACTCATCCAGATAGGTAGGAGGGGCGGAGCTGAGGCGGAGAGGACACGGTGTGGTGGTGGCAGCAATAGCGGCAGCAGTGGCAGGCCAGCAGAAAGTGCAGTCACACGTTTTAAAAAGTAGAGAGGGACACCTGGGGAGTGCTCCTAGCACCAGACCAGACCGCACAGCTCACATTTCCAGCACCAGGGAAGATAAACCTCATTGCTTCTGGCTGTGAAAAACAATGGGGGTTGGGGCGGAGGCAGAAACTGCTGGTCTCTCAGCAGAGTCCACTTGTTTAAAGGGCCCTCATGGTCCTAGAACGTCTGCAAACACACCTGCTCTGGGAACCATGGCCAAGGCAACAGCTAGAGAGGCACCAGTCTTGTACGGAAGAGGGAGAAGTGCCTGGAAAAGGGGTTAGTGGTAAGCAAGCAACATTGTTCCCTCTCAGGCCCCTCCCCCACACAGCGCCACAACGTGGTGAAATGGGTCACCCTGTATTGATGAACACCTAAGATTCCACCCCTAACAACGTAATGAGTGTGACAGCTCTACCTAAGACACAGAGGCAAACAAACAGAGGAACCTGTCAAGATGGGGAGACAGAGAAGCATGGCCCAAAAGAGGAAATGGATCAAGGTTTCGGTGGAAGAACTAAGCGACGAGGAGATAGCCAACGTAGCAAATGAGGATATATCCAACCTAACAGACACAGAGTTCAAAACACTGGTGATAAAGATGCTCACAGGTTTGACAGATATGCTTAAGTATGGGAAATGCATAAGGGAAGAAGGGAAGGCTATGTTAAATGAAATGAAGGAAAATCCACACAAAACCAATGGTGAAGGGAAGGAAACCAGGGTTCAAATCAATGGTTTCAAACATAAGGAAGAAAAAAACAGTCAACCAGTACAGAATGAGGAGACAAGAATTGAAAAAAAATGAGGAGAGGCTTAGGATCCTCTGGGACAACTTTAAACAACCAACATTCAAATCATAAGGGTGCCAGAAGGAGAAGAGGAAGAGCAAGAAACTGAAAGCTTACATGAGAAAATAACGAAGCAAAATGTCCCAAATTTGGCAATGGAAATAGACATACAAGTCCAGGAAGCACAGAGGGTCTCAAACAAGTTAGACCTAAGGAGGACCACACCAAGACACATCATGATTAAAATGCCAAAGGGGGAAGATAAAGAGAGAATCTTAAAAGCAGCAAGAGAAAAGTAGAGAGTTACCTACAAAGGGGTGCCTATAACACTGTCAGCTGATTTCTCAAAAGAAACTTTGCAGGCAAGAAGAGACTGGCAACAAGTATTCAATGTGATGAAAAGCAAGGACCTACAAACAAGATTACTCTATCCAGCAAAGCTATCATTTAGAATGGAAGGGCAGATGAAGTGCTTCCCAAAGTAAAGCTAAAGGAGTTCATCATCACCAAGCCATTATTATATGAAATGTCAAAGGAACTTAAGAAAAAGAAGATCAAAATTATGAACACTAAAATGACAACAAACTCACAACTATCAACAACTGAATCTAAAAAATAAAAACAAAATCCAACTAAGCAAACCAGAATAGGAACAGAATCATAAGTATGGGCATCATTCAGAGGTTTATCAGCTGGGAGGGGGAAAGGAGAGAAATGGGTAAATGGTGTAGGGATTAAGAAGCATAATTGGTTGATACAAAATAGATGGGAGGATGTTAAGAATAATATAGGGAAGGGTGAAGCCAAAGAACTTATATGCACGACCCATGGACATGAACTAATGGGGCTGGGATTGCTGGAGAGAAGGGGTTACTGGGTGGAGGGGAGTAAAGGGCAAAAAATTGGGACAACTATAATAACATAATAAAATATCCTGTACTTAAAAAAAATAACTATTGTGGAACATGTCTCCCTTTCTTTTATTTTTAGTATAGGAAAACATTTTTAATGTTGCTCTGTTACAGTTGTTCCAGTTTTCTCCCTGTTCTTCTCCACTGTCCTGCTCCCACAGTCAATCCCCACCCCACTGACCATGTCCATGGGTTATTTATATCTGTTCCTTAACTAGACGCTTCCCCTTATTTTCCCCCTTCTCCCCTCCCCTCTGGTCACTGTCAGTCTGTTCCTTGTTTCCATGCCTCCGGTTCCAAGCCTGCGCGTTTGTTTGTTTCGTTCATTAAGTTCCTATTTTAGGTGAGATCATATGGTATTTGTCTTTTACCACCTGGCTTATCACTAAGCATAATACTCTCCACTTTCATCCATACTGTTGGAAGATGTCTTTATTGAAGTTGTAGTTACAGTCAGATGGTGTAAATACTGAAAAATCCAGAAGTATCTTGCCCTGATCCTTTGAACATGCCTCAATTCCTAAGCTACATTGTCACATAAATAATAAAGTTCATTTTGTCATGTAATGCAGACTGTTAAAGCAATTTGAGGAGTGTTAACTTTGATCAACACTATGCTTTACAAAACATGTGAGCAGAGCAAGGATGTCACTCACTAACAGCCTGGTGAATCTTTGTTCTGCCTAGAATTTGAATTTCCTTCCATGTGTATTTTATTAATGCTATAGGTAAACATGCTGAGTTCAAGGATGTCCTCGTCATCCATGGTTCCATAACAAGCTATCCCACAATTCAGCGGCTTAACACACTTTTTATTATTACCACTATGGTTCTGTGGATCTGCCAGGGTTAGCTGGATGGTTCTACCTTAGGGTCTCTTATGTGGTTACTATCTAATGACGGCTGGGGCTGGAATCACCTGAAGGCTTCTTCACTCCTCTATTGGGCACCTGTGCTGGGGGTGGCTGGAAGAGCTGGGGGCTGGGCAGGCTTCCATCTCTTCATACCACCTGTCCCTGGGCTAGCTTGGATTTTTTCATAGCATGGCAGTAGTCAGTCAGGGGCATCAGACTCTTACTGTTGACTTCCCCTAGACCTAAAATTCTGAGAGGACCTGGGCAGAAACTGCAAGTCTTCTTCTGACCTAGCCTCAATAGCTCCAGAGCATAATTTTAGTCACATCTTATTGGGCAAGCAGGTCATTAAGGTCAGGCCAGATTCAAAGGGAGGAGAATTAAACTCCACCTCTCAAGGAGAAGAGTCACAAAAAAGTAGTGACTTTCATCTCAATTCTGCAGCTCCCAAACTCTGGAAGCTTAAGCACATCCATCACTTGCTCTGTCTGAGAATCACAACCTTCTCCAGTAAAGTGCCAAAAATTCAGTAAATGATCTTAACTTCAGAATTATAAGGATTATCTGACTGCTAAGTATAGATAACATTTATAATAGACACTTCTCTTTAAATTTATCTTAGGTGGATGTTTTATAGTTTTAGTGTCTAAGATTCTTTTCCTGGTTGTATATAAATATAAAACTTAAGTTGGCCAAAAGGTATCACTACAAGATTTCATTACGAATTATGAATTTATAATAAGTTTTCCATACTTCTTGGTGTTAGCCAAGTTTACAAAATAGCACTGTTGAGCAGAAGATATATTCCTGAAAGGTAAGGAGCCATGCCCTCACTGAAGTGTTGATTCCAGTTGCGAATGCCAGTGCTGTAAACCACAGTGGCTAGCACTGGTGCCCTTTCAGAAACCTGATGCTCATTGCAGACTTGTGTTTAAGTTTTAGGTGAAGCAAAAACAGTGACAAATACAATTAAGATAAATGCTTGAGCCTGGTAGATGGTCAGAGCACACTTAGGATTCTGAATTTTGTCTGTTACAGATATGAATTCATTCAATAAGACCGACTCTTCAGTTTTCATGGACATGAGAATAGCCCTTCTAAACAGAGGCTCTCTTCAGGCTCCCAGGCAAAGCTCTTTGTCAGTTGTGTACCAGTGTTGCCTGCAATGCTCGGATTTTAAAAGCTAGAATCTCAAATGTGCTAATATTTCAAAAAACAAAAAATATATAAACACAACACAAGGAGTTCACCACCCTACTGTTAAGTCCTTTAATTGATCAGAATGAGTTCACTTTATGCTCTAATTCTTCCAAAATAAACCACTGTGACAAGTGGTACTGAAATATAAAAATACCAAGAATTTTTTGTAGCAGACCCTGCTGATTGCCTACCCAATAGCTGCTTCCCCGTTCTTCCTTGCTTACAGAACCCCGATCGTGTTCCAGAATCTACCCCTATTCCTAATTTGGGAGTAAATCCTGGTTAGTGTAAATCAATCATGCTGATCTCATTGACAGTCCTCAGTTTAGGGGTGGGCATGTGACCCAAATCTGTTCAATAATAAAGGAAAGTCTGCCTGGGACCTCTGCAAAAGGTATTTTCCTTCTCGAAACAGCACACAAGAGATCATTCTTCTTCGTCCAATGAATGTCATGTCTGAATGTAATTCCCCAACTGCAGTTCCTGCTGTCCTCTTGTAGCTATGAAAGCCTTGACTTAAGGCAGGATGGCAGACCAGGAAGATGAAAAGGATCTGGGGCCTCGATGACATTGTTCAGTTCATAATTCAACCAGCTGGAGCCCCACCCACTTCTGAATTCCTCATCACGTGCCATAGTAATAACCTCACTGTGTAGGCCAGTTTAACCAGAAGAGTCTATTCTCCTTGAAGCCTAAAATACCCTAATGTATCCCTTTTTCAAACATGGCAAGAAAATATTGGCATACCTACTATCTCCACTTCACCTATGTCTGGGGGCTGGTTCTGATATTACCTGAGACCTGAAGAAAGATATATATGAACCTAACTCAATGGGATTGCATAGAGGGTTTGAAGCATGGCTCTGCCCTGACAGAGCCCTAAATCCTTAGAGTGATGTCAGTAATCATAACGATGGCCAACACTTAGTGTATACTCTACACACAAACACTGTTTTAAGTGCTTTAAATGTGTAAGTCATTGCATCATAAAAAAAAGAATACTATAAGGTCAATGTTATTATTAATCTCACTTATGCACAGGTTAAATGAGGCACAGAAGGGTTAAGTAATATGCTTGAGGCTGCATATCTATCCAGTGGTGGGTTATAGATTCAGCTGCCTATTCAAGAACTCATGGTCCCAATCACTGTGCCCTTTGGCCTTTCTGTTCCCAAGGAAGGACAGCTGTCCTCCCCATCCTCCCCGTGCTACCAGCAGTCCCAGGGGAGGCAGAAAGTTCTTCCTGTTTTCAGAGGAACTTTGAGTAACCGATTTGGTTTAAAATACTCATTAATTAGCATCATTCATTTATTCAGTAAACATTAATGCAACACAAACTATCTTCTAGGCCTTGAGTCGTCGTCGTCGGCAGCCGTCCGTCTCGAGAGACGATGGTGTAGCTTCTTAAGAGTCTATCTGCACCGCCGAGAATGGCTGTGCAGTCCGACTCGGGAGTGACATGGTAGTATCTGTCTCCTCCCGTGTTGAATCGACATCTTGCGATGACGCTGAAGCTACAGAGCCTGGGCAGGGTAATATGGAGGGTCTGCTGTTGCCCATGCAGCAGACACCCCCTCTCTTCGCAGCTGAAGGATCCAAGGGAAAGACGGAGTCAATACAGCTTGGGTTCAGGTGCACCGCAGGAGTTGCCGGTGTTGACTACAATGTCAAACCGCCTTAGGGACTCCGGCTCCGGATTTTCTGTTCTGTCGGGGTTTACTCCCTTAGCCTTTCCCCTGAAGAGGTATGCCGCAAGGCAGCGGAGGTTTTTTGGAGTCAGAGTTTTCCTTCTCTGATGTACCCTGACTGGAAGATCGAACCAGCGACACTTAGCTCGCAGGCCGACGCTCAATCCACTGAGCTAAACCAGCCAGGGCAGTAGGCCTTGAGTAAAGTTGAAAAAAACCTAGTTTTTGCCCTCAAGCAACTGAGTCTAATAAGAAACAGATTTTTAATCTAATATTTATCAGATATCATACTCAGTGTTTTAGCTGAGATAATCATATCTAGCCTTAGAGTCTTGAAGATGTGTCAGAGAGTATTAAGAATGTACCATGTATTAACTGCTTACTCATTATACACTATTTTCCCCAGAAGGAACAACGGGAGAGCTCAGCGCAGTGTTCCAAAGCTGGTCAGTGGTAGAACTGAACTTGAAACCAGGCTACCTTGCTTGTACTGTAAACAACTATGTCAGGGGCTGTGCAAACTCCTTTGGGAGCACAAGGAGGCAATTGCTTCAAGCCAGACAGCGTAGTGGCAAAAAAGGGATCTGGAATACTTCTTGGATGAGATGACCTTTTAATTGGACCTTGAAGGGTAAACCAATTAAGAATTTGCAAAAGAAGAAGAAAAAAAAGGAAAGAAGGAAAGACATTCCAGGGAGGAGGAACAGTATGTGCAAAGATAGGAAGGCTTCGGAGAACCATAGGATATTGCCAAAATATAAGTTCTTTGTGGCTCCTTCATAGTGTGGGAACTTCAGTGTGGAGGAAGAGATAATAAGAGATAGTGTCAGAAGGCTTTTTTAAATATAAAGAATCTCTATTTTATTCCATAGTTAATACGGGGGCATGTTGAAAATTTTAAAGGAGAAGAGTGATATGAGCTGCTTTTATACTGATTTAAATGAAAAGGATAGAATCAAAGCCATGGGACTTTAAAATGTATAACATAGTAAGATGGACAAAGGGAGGTCATTGTGGGAGGACAGCCTAGGGGAATTCCTTGGAAGTAGGTAGACCTACTCAGGGATGTTGCTATAATCTCATGGCCAAATCCAACCTGGGAGCCAAGAATGGTTCTTATATTTTTGAAGGGTTGTAAAACAAACAAACAAACAAACAAAAGGATATTTGACAGAGATTGTATGTGGCCTGCAAAGCCCATGAACACTTATCATCAGGCTCTTTACAGAAAATGTTTGCTGACCTCTACTCTGCTTAAAGCTGGTCATGGTCTGCAAGAGGAGAAGGTAGGAGAGAGTGTGAAGAGGGAAGGTCATCCTTAAAATTCTTGGGAGGTTGACCTGACAGGAATCTTGACCAGGAGGAGGGGAATGAGAGAATAGGTGATATCAGGGATGAATCAAAAAATTCTGCATATGGGACTCATTTTCCAACATACAAAATACAAGAGAGAGGATCAAGGCAGAGAGTCTTCGATTTGGGACCTGTTGCTGTGAAGTGTCCACAAGACATCCAGGTGGAGATGCTCAGGGGACACGTTATACTAAACAATGCATCTGCTTCCCTGTGATCTATGATATAAATTCTATAAGGGCAAAGATAACGCAACTGCTTAGTATACATCCCAGCACATGATAGACTATTAACCTAAGAGTGCTGAGCTCACTGAACTAAATTAGATGGTTGGTTAAATTAGGAGACTAAGTGCAGGACGAGATCTAGATTAGAGGAGGGGACAAGTCATTGGCTTTTAGGTGGTTACCGAAGTATGGGAGTTGATGGCATGTTTAATGTACTCTTATCAGCACAATATTAAGTTATATCTGCATATGCCTTTGTCTGACTGCCCAATTAAAAGTAAGTCCTTCCTGTGACAGCATGTATCACTTTTGGTTCTATCTGTGGAGAGACAGGATAGCACAGCAATTAGAAGCCAGGGCTTATAGTCAGGCAACTTGACTTGGAAAATCCATCTCTTCTACTTTCAAGGTGTAACTTTGGGCAACTCACTCAACTTCTTTGTGCTTCAGCTACTCATCTATGAGATGAAGATCATAATAATACCCTTGTAGGGGTTGTTGTGAGACTTAATACATGTGTGTGTCTGGAACAGACTACAATCTGTTCATAACAGTTGCCCAGATATCCTTTTCAAAAAATAGGTCAAATCAGGTTATTGCCAAGAAAACCTCCAATGTATCAGAGTAAAGGCCTAAGTCCTTACCGTGGCCTCTTACACCCTACTCCCGCAACTTTATTCCCTCACTCTTGCTCTCCTACTCCAGACATCCCAGTCTCCTTGCTGTCTCCTCAAACTCACCAGGTGCAGACCTGCCTCGGGCCCTTTGCACTTGCTTTCCTTCTGCCTGGAGCACTCTTCTCCAGGATATCACCATGTACTGCTCTCTCATCTCCTTTGAGTCTTCATTCAAATGTCACCACACTTTTCTGAATAGTAAACACCCTTACTCCTGGTTGTTTCTTTCCTCCTCCAGTGCTTTATATGGCCATATAATGACTCACATGCTAATATGCTACATAACTTATTCAGTTTATTTTCTACCTCTTTCCTCCATGATGTAAATTCCATGGAGGCTGGAATACTGCGCCTCTTTGCTGAGTGAATGAATGATGTCTACTATGCACTAAGCGCTCAGTCCAGGTTAGCTGTTGGTTGTTCTCAAAACATCTGGTGCTGTCTTGATGACACAGCTGCCTCTGACTCCATTGTCCCAGCAGTGCTGGGGGACAGGGGTAAGAGCAGGCACTATATCTACTCCCTGAGCCCCTCCATCCCTAAACTGCATGACAGTGCTTCCATTGCCCCCATCTGGGACAGCCACCTTGTTAAATGCATACATTTGGAGAAACAGGAGAATGCTTTAGGATGGTACAAAAGCCATCTGTAGCCTTTCTGAACTGGTAAAACACAGTAAAGAATAAAATTTGTGTATACACAGTAATGCTGTTCTTTTGATATTAAGTTAGTATTAAAGTGGGATGAAAACTCCTCTTATATTGGGCTCCTATGGAGAAGGACAAAGTAATATTAGGGAAAAAGCAGCTGCCCTCAGCAGGAAGCTCAGAAATGTCAATTTTAATTAAAACATTTATTTTCAAATACATTTCCTGGTTCATATGTAGTGATATGTGTCTACTTCATGCAAATGTTCAAACTGCTGGGCTGAGGAAATTGGAGAAAGGAATTTTGATAAAGAGTGAACAGTATGATCAAAACAAAGAAATGCAAAGGAGAAACAAATCTGCAATGTGCTTCAGTTTTTCCTCAGTTCACATGTCAGCTTCTTCCTCTGGGAAGTGCCCGCTGCTGGGTAAAGGGCTGAGGACCCCCTTGTAGAAATCTGGTGTCAGTGGGTCACTGTGGGCAGTGATGAGTCATGCCCCCTCTTGCAGGGCAGGTCCATTTGTGTATGGATTCTTGTTTACGTCAACATCAGAGGCTTTCTCCCGGTGCTTTTAAATCTTAGCCAGAAATAAACTATCGAAACCGCCAACTTCCAGTTCAAAATTCTCCCAAATGTTGTCATTCCCTGAGTACTATTTTGGGTTTGAGTTATTAAAGCTGCATAGAAGTGTCCAAAATTTTACAATGACTTTCTGAGCTCTTCTCGCTTGCTCTCTGCCCTGCAGAGCTTATGCACCTGCCAAACTTCTGTTGACTTCCCAGGGAAATCAGTCATGACTTCAAAGTGGCCAAAAAAGCATTGAAATAAAAATGTGGCCAGTTTAAATAGGCAGCAATTTCTGAAAATTTTGCTCAAATGTCTGTAGTCTTTTATAAATACATTTTTATATAGAATTAGTGTATTAAGACAATCTCTGTGTGCTATGCTTAAAAAAATCACAGTGGTTAGATGAAAATCAAAGACAATAAGCAATATTTATTAGTGTGACAAGTATCCTTTATCTTGTAATCTGGTGAATGCATTTCTGATTAGGGTGTATCTTAATATTTGAGAAAATCACAACATATAAACAGAGTTGCATCGATTGCTGCTCTCAATATGCTTTTAACCTCTTCAAAGGAGCCATTAACATCACAGTCAGAAATGCATAGTGAAGTCCAGAGAACGTGTGCAGTGCTGCCATTGGCCATGTATAGCAATGCTAAGCACAGTTACCAGTCATCGAATGCTTCGATTTATAAGTTGCGAGAGTTTGACTTTGTATTCAATGATGATAGCATACCTCCCCCTTTCTTATTTCTGAGCTAGTTTTATAAATGCTTTTGTGTTTTGCACTTTGATTTTAAAACCATACGAAGTTACAGCAATACTTTCTTAAACTCAAATATTTTGTTCCTCCCTAAGAATTGATGTGTGCGTGTGCGTGTGTGTGTGCACATGAAATTTTGACTAAGAGCTCTTTCAGACTGCTAGTGGAAGGGCTATTTGATCACGGGGCTATGTGGCAATAGCAGACACATATCCTGGCAGCATGAACTGAGTGATGCATTGATGCCACAAAAAAGTACATGGATCAAATGCTTAAGAAAATCAACACTGGGATACTTAATACCAATAAAAGAAAACAAGATACTAAGTCTTGACCATGTCAACCCAGGTGCTGTTCTAAGAATTTTTACATACCAGCTCATCAAATCCTACCAACATTGCTTTGATAGAAGGGACGATTTTCCTTAAATTATATTTTATTGTTTATACTATTACAGTTGCCCCAATTTTTCCCCCTTTGCCCCTCTCCACTCATGCCCTCCCACTCCCTCAGGCAATCCCACCCCATTGTCCATGTCCATGGGTCATGCATATAGAGAAGGAGCTATCATTGTTCCCATTTTTCAGGTGAGGAAACTGCCACACAAAGGTTAAGTTGCCTCTTATCATAAAATTAGTAAAAGACTTGAACCTAGGCAGTTGGGCTTTATATAGTCTGTGCTTTTAAACCCCCATATTTAACAAAAACAGAGGATGTGCTGTTCTAGGACCTTGTTTTCCATAGGATGATGGTGGGTTGCTCGTAGTATAGTAGTTAAAGAGCAGGGCTTTCAAGCTAACAACTAGTTTTAAGTCTTAGCTGCTCCAACTCCATTTTGATGCAACCTACCACTTCTTATTAACTTTAGCTTCAGATCACTCACTCCCAGGGTGTGGCTCAACAAAACCAGGTGTCACAGGAGGAACAAGAAAGAATCAGG
Organism: Furipterus horrens; assembly: GCF_987537825.1. Taxonomy (NCBI): domain Eukaryota; kingdom Metazoa; phylum Chordata; class Mammalia; order Chiroptera; family Furipteridae; genus Furipterus; species Furipterus horrens. The sequence continues at coordinate 177,067,244 of NW_028327173.1, forward strand.
TTACTAGGATGCACAGATGAAGTATTGATTTTATCAAGGAAAAACTGCAGAATTTGTGGGTATAATGCATACCCGGTCAAATGTCTAACACAACCTGTGAAAAGCAAATGCATTATATGCTTTGTTTATGTTGTTCCGGTAAGCAAAGAAGAGACATGATCTTCAGAACCAAAGGAAGTAAAAAAAAAGGAACAGTTTTCGTTGCAATTAGGAAGCCATTTATGACCAATATAGCAGACATAATCGTTGTATGCATCAGTGGAACTCTAGCACTGTGTACTATAAATAATTTAATCATGATGAAACCTTGGAGAAAGAGGCACCATTAGTAAGAAAGATTCTATCATCCTGCTGCTGGTTTGCATTAAAAGCAATGTCACAAATTGTTGGGCAGAAGTTGAAAACTGTAAGTGTATTTGCTTGCAATTTTTAATTTTTTGTTAGTGGAAGATCATTTTTGCTTTCTGAAGCAGTTGATTCATTTAAAGTAGCTCTTGTCATTAAGTAATCTTTAAATTAACCTTCAACCATGTGTCAGCAGCTGTATGATAGTAGCAAATGCATTATGTATTACTGTTTTGGGTGTAAGTTCTGAAAAAGCCAACTATCATTCTCAACATCAAAGAGCACCCCTTGGCTGGGAGGATAAAGCACTGGCTATCTACCTTATGACCTTGGTTCCAATCCAAATCTCATTGCTGGTGAAAGGAGTTTTGTGATCTCAGCCCCACACAGGTGGACAATAGTCCATATCACCAAAACACAGAGAGGCAACACTGGAATTTTCCTGCTCAGGAGAGACCTGAGGCTGACGAAGTCCAGAGACAGGCAAGTGAAAAAGCATCCAGCTTATATGCTATCCTAGGGATGGCAGTCTTCTCAGCTGGACTAGGTGGCTCGGAATAGCAATCTGGGGATCCGCTCCAACCTGGCTTGCGGATAAAGAAATCTGTTTTCAGAGCTTGCAACTCATCCAAGTCTATTTTTCAAGCCAATACCTCCTCTCCAAACCCTTCCCTCCCCCAACCCCCTTTTCCAGAAACCAAAGCAGAAAGTCAACCAGAAGGATGTTTAGTTTAGGATGCCATTTATAAAACTACAGTGATGGTTTTAATCTTTTGAAAGGATGACTCCAATTGAGCTGATCCATTTCAGACCTTGCTTTTAAAAATAAAGATTAAAAAGTTATTACTTTCACAATAGAGTTACTTAGATTACAAAGTTAACTATTATTACAATATGCAGTGTTGTATTCTTGGGAAGGAGAGCCACTCCATCAACCAGTCAAAGACATTTTTTCATTAATTAAATTAATAAAAGGCAATATAGTTTGTATTTGATATTTGAATTTATTTGATGATAGATACAAGTATATATTCCAAATGTGTAATATCTTAAACAATTTCTCTTTGCTTCTGCACATTTGATCACTTCCTTTATTTTTTACTCTATTAGTTTACTAATTCAGTCATTCCTAGGTTCTTTCAAGAACTATTTTAGTAATTGTGTAGTAAAATAGTTAATATATAATAATCATATCTATTTGGTGTAGTGAGAAGGGAGCATTCCAATGTCTGGTTATACACTGTGTTCTTTATTTCCAAATATAGATAGATAAGAATAATCTCTCTTAAGCTGTAAGAACACTCAGCCAGGCAAAAATGCGCACTTCTACGATAGAACCATTAGAAGCATTTAAGATCCTGTTCGCTTTATACAAACATTATGTAACTTCAGCTATTTCAAAAGCAAATGCTCATTTCCTAGGTGGGAGAGGTAACATTGCTATGGGTTAATGTTTCTAGTAAAGGAAAACATCCCTCACCCATAAGATTTAAAGATGACTAGCACTACTCATGTGAGGTGAAGCCTCATGGTTTTCTATGTATGGCGCCCAGGGTGAGAACGCTGGAGCTTCAGTCTAGCATGACTTGCTCAAACGGCTCACAGGGTAGACTTGAAGGAAACACAGGCAGGCCTGGAATGGTTGTCAGGACACAGAAAGCTGCACAGGGATCCAGACCTTCCAATAGTTCTGTCTGGGAAGCAGATCCCTGGATTTTCCAGGAGGTTGTTCGTCCTTGGTGCTTGCATCATTGGGCTAAATGGGCTTCTCCCACATGCACGGAGGGGAGAGCAGATGAAAGAATATAAATGCAACAGTCTTTTATTGTCAGCAAACATAAAGGGGCACACATATGCCAGTTTATAAATTACTGTTTTCATTAAAAAGGAACTCAAAAATCAGGTTCCACTTATCATTGGTAAAACCTTAAATTTTTTTAGCTGTATGATTTCATTATATGAATTACAGAACCGTAATAGAGTAATATTACTCTTAAGCCAGCTCACTTAAATTTAAGACATTCAAGACCCAATAATGCACTAGGTTCTTTAGTTCAAGTTATGCAAATAATACACATTTTTTATTCAGCTTCCCACCAGGTTATACATGTATTATAAACACAACAAAGACCTCTTTCTTATACAATATGTTACTCTGAAGCTGATGAAAAATAGAAGCCAAAATATTGTGAATTACATTCTTAAAATGGTTTGGCTTTGTACTACTGGCTGACATATTTTAAATGCAGAAGAGAGACTGGGACTGGAACAGAAATGTTGACTCACTGTTACCTGCTACTGTTGTCATTCATACTGATGTTCCTCAACGTCTAAATCAGATTATTATCTTTTTTTCTTTAGAGTGGAACTAACAGACCCAGCTTTGCTACATTTGGAAAATCAGCAGGGGGAATGGTCATCTCAAAAAGACAAAAATAAAAGAAGGGCCTGAAACTTAACAACATTACCATGACTGTCCCTGAACTCAGAACTGAACAGAACCTTTTTATTCTTTCATGCGAAGGTGATGATTGAAATCAATATGGATTATTCCACAAGCATTGTTTCTTAAATATTTCATATAGTTTCATAATATAATTCATACATTTTTAAAACATAGCCACTGGCATATTAATTCCATTGAAACTTTAAAAGAAAAAAAAAAAGCTAAAGTTTAGAAAATCAGAAATACTGAATTCTGTCTTGTGAGGAAAACAATATTCACATTATTCATACGAATAGCCCCCAAAATGATATGCTGGGTGATAAGATGGCTCTGTGTCCTTCCCAGGGTCACCATATTTCCATTTATGCCCAATGTACTTGATTGATAACTTGCTCAATTTGATAAAAACAAGCAAGAAAATTAATAATAATATGAATTTTTTAAAGCAGTGAACACAAGTATACTTATGTGTCTCAGAAATATACCGGTTAGTCCTATAATCTCATACTTTATAAGTATCCCTTTTCTATGGGAGCTTTACTTGTTTATGCTGGGCTGATTGAAAACAAAAATAAGTGGAAAAGAAGAAATTCAGTTCTTTGGCTTCATGACGTAACATGAGCCCTGTGGGAACGAGGGCGCATTCCTTTATACTTGTATGCAATCTGAGCTCGGTGGCTTTGAAAGCTCTGAAGTCTTCCACAAAACTCTTCCCCTGTCCAAAAATATAAAAAATAAAAAATAAAAAAAACCCACCTCCACTAATTTATATAATCTCATCAGCATTTCTAACAGAAATTCTCACCTCAAGTTCCTCCCTGTGATGGAGTGGGTAGAACCAGTCTGCGGAGGGCTTGGCAAATCACTCCCAGCAGCTTGTTAAATTCAACAAGTGTCAGTTGCATCTCTTCTGTCAGCGTATAGTTCTTTAGACCTGGCACAAAGAGTGTGCTGGATGGCAGGCAAGCACGGTTTATGATGGTGCATCATCTGTTCTGATGCTGCTGGTCTGCCCCTGGGTCTGTGCACGGCTTCTTTCTTAACAAATGTAGGCACAGGACCACATTTACTGTCACGACACATGAACAGTACTGATGTGAAAGATTAGAAATTGCTCTCCATCAGATTGCTATAAAGAGGAGAAGACTGTGAGGTCAGAATTATTTCTTAATTGCATTTCACACCTGGTTAAGATAGTGTCTACAGCTGCAAGGAGATGAAAGGAATGATTGATCGTTGAAAAGAGAATAGGTAGGGTAGGCATCAGGAGCCTTGAGAGCCAGGCACACTGGGGTGGAGTGAAAAGCAGAATTCACTTTTGGTAGAATTAATTTCTTGCTGGCATTTGAAAAAGAGGAAGGTGGCTCTGGGAGTGGCCTTCCTTCTCCAGGGCTGACTGCAAATCCCCCACCAGAACAGCCTGGCTGCAAACAGCAGATATTTTAGATGCAATTAGACTGCCGTGTGCCACGCACAACAGCTGGGAAGAGTTTCCAAAGTTTTCTTTTTAATTTGAGTGGGATACTAAAAATATAAAATATCCTAACAACTTCTAGTGTTGTCTTGTGACTTTTAAAAAAAAAATCAGCCTGTGAAGTATCACTGCTCTGTTTTAGTCTAATGCTACTTCTATCTTTTATCCTTTTTAATTAGAAGGCAAATTCTCAGACCGCCAGGCCTAATCCCTACACAGTGGAACAAAGCCCAGCAAAGCCTTTGAACACTGTTCAGCCGGGCAGCACAAACCGTAGTAACTGTTGGCAGTAGGGGCAGGACTCTGACCCTCATCTCAGCCATTCTCCTGCAGCTCCTGATGCTCCCTGCCCTTCAGAACCCTATCTGTTGTTCTTCTGTTTAGACTGAAAAGACAAAAGAGGAGACAATGTGGGAAACCTAGAGGATTGGCTAGGTAGGATGCAGGGAGCTAGTGATGGATAGGGACAAGTAAATGGAGTTTCACGGGAATGGACACAGTGGGGAGAATTGGATCACCAGATTAGGTCTTTAGGTTCAAGAAATTTCTTCATCCCTCACTAAATCTTTTCATGGACAATGCCACTTTTTAAACAATTGTTGCATTTCCAATTACTCCAGGAGTGTTCAAACAAATGCCCCAAACCCTCCATGAAAAGTTCGCTCATATTTTAAACTCGCCAGATGAAAATCAATAAAACCAACACCCCCAAATCAGCGGCAGACACTTACATCTCCAAAGTATTGACACTTGTAATAATATTTGAGTCAAGAGCATAATTTGAGCTCACTCAAGCAAAACATGCAACTAGACAGAAACGTGAATTTTCAAAGCTAATGGGAACAATCATGAATCAAAAAGCCAAATTCCAAGTATGCAAATATGAAAAAGGATTGTTTGCATTTCCTACTCTGGCTAACTGTGAATTATTGAACAGTGAAACAACAGATGCTACTACCACACGCTGCAAACTCATCCAAATTGTTCTTAGATTGAGCTGCCTACGTGTGAGAATTACCGTCTGATGCCAGGATGCTTGAGAGTTACATTGGGATTTCTGAAAAAGATATGCATTTTCTGTTTTTTGGAGATAGCTGGAGTAGACATTTCAGGGGAAAAAGGGAAGAAAAAACAAAACCTTTTATTGGAAACATTTTTGACAGCCTCTCAGACTCCAACACAGCAGGTTTCAGAAAGTCACTTTTATTCCCCTCCAGCCCACCCTCACCCCCCCGAATGCCTACAGAAACACCAATATATGTAGCGCAATACTTAACCCAATCATTAGGGTTGTCTCCATAACCAAATGTAAAATGTGTTACTGATATGGCTTTAGGTGATTAAGAGGTTAATTTAAACCATAGGAAAGGATTTAATCAGGGGTTTAGATGAATGATGTCCAAAAATTTGTGCATTTTATCATGTAATCTTAAATTCAAAGTTAGGGCTGAGCCACCTTTAAGGAAGCTTCCATTTTTAAAACTCTTAGTAGCAAAGATGTGCCAAATTTTATGGAATTTTTTAAATATAAGTCTCACATCGATCTCTGGCACATGTATTTTGAGAACATATGTTTATCTTATTAAGGGGATAGCAATATATGTAATCATAGTACATTTCTATCTAATATCTATTATTCAAATGACAAAACTCAGTATCTTCCTCAATATTCTCTGCCCTTGTGCTGCATAAGCAAATCCTTTCTCCAGGTCAAACAGTGGTAAAATAAGTGAAATGCACAAAAATTATCAAATAGTATTTTATAAAGAATGATGTGGCATTATTGACAGTCTTCTCTCAGTTTGCTTGTGTTTGTCTTTACCTTTGATATTATTAAAAAATTTACAAAATACAGCTACCTACATTGATGCTCTTTAAAAACACCTCATGTTTATTCTTTTTTCTTTGTTTTAATTGAAAACTCTCTGAAAAATTAGGATATGCTGATTATTCCAGGAGCTCCCAACAGTGATCATAATTTGCAAATAAAAATATTTAAAAATTTTAAAAAGTACTCTCTGTAAAGATAGAAGCCTTTTAAAGAAATTGTCTACATGTTTGCACACATTTCACTGTCTAATGCTCCAATGGAAATGATCAATAAACATTTACATGAAAAAGAGCAAATTCATTATGCATGTGTGTTTTAATAATCATTGGAAATCTTTACCTACTGGGAAATTATTTCTTGTTGCCCTGCATGCGCACACTGTCTTTTGCAGGTATGTAATGAAGTGCTGTAGACAACATGCTGTAGTGATATTTAATGATACAGTTAAAAAAAAAAACTTTCTAGAGACTCAGAGATGGTCCCAGAAATGCATACAAGCCACAGTTAAACACAGTTCCCACAAATCAAACCCAGCGTCACTTCTATCAGGGTTTGTCTCCATGTCACATCATTGTCATCTACCTAGTCATCTTGATCATGTGTATGCATTAATTGTATTAGAATGGAATAGGAAAGAATCTAGATCAGAGGAATCCCAAGCTTTTGAAAACAGCTTTTCTTTTAAGAAAGTAAGACTTGTATGAACACTGACAACACAGTGCACCTTATTATTCAACATGATTGAATATACTCATTAATACTTATTTGAATGAGAGCATGAGAATAACTGCTGTATAAGATTGCCAAGGATAAAATATTTTTTGTGTAGGTTAGTTTTTGTTATCAGTATTCAGTTTCTTCCAGGGAAGTAAGCTTTCTTTACTAAGAATAAAACCTTAGAGAGTTTCTGAAGCTTATAATGTAAATGACCAAAAATACTAAGCTCAATCAAAACAAATACAAAAAAAAAAAAAAAAAAGGCAACCCTTAATTCTGTATTCTGATCCATCAGTGACTGTATAACTATATCATTAACGATGTTCGCTAACTGGGGAAGTCCCTACCCTAGAGTGTAAAGGATCAAAGAAAACATTCTTTTCTGTCTGGTACACTTAGTGGTCCTGCCTCCCAACAGTGGGATAAAAGGAACTTGCTAAACTGTTGCCATTTTGCAACATCTGCTATAATTCCCCTAAATCCAGATTTGTCTGACACAGAGAGGCCTGTTCTTACATCATTGCCATGTGACAGTATAACACCAGTCACATCAAGCTTGAAGATTGCAGCTTTGGGCTATGATAATATGAAGAAAACCTTTTTGCCTAGGGCAAAACACTTGTAACAAAGTATTATTCATCTGGCCAATTTAAATCTTCTCTCAAAAAGGTACCCAGAAACATATGCAGTATGCCTTTGTAAAAGGCTCGAGCAGCTCATAGGCAAATGACCTGAACCGGGAGTACAAAACCTAATGTCCTGATTAATTACTGCTAAGCGGCTCTGATACACAGAAAAGAGAAGGCTGGGACTAATCCTTAACCCTGTCCTACATTCTCAAAATAGCCAAAACATTGCTGACAGTTATGAAAACAAACCTGTCCATTTTTACATTATCGCTTGGTGTCCATCTAATAAAACCAGGATGCAGACAGATTAGGGAGTTACCAGTCCAGGGGGGCGCTTCTTGGGACAAGGCCAGAGGCCCATAGGAAAAAAAGTTTTTGAGGGAAAAAACCTACCAAGTTCACACAACCTCCAAACATTTTGGGTATTTTAAATATTCTTCTTTTTAGGATTCAGCTTCCAAGAGATTGAGTTTTTCTGGCAATTGTTCCCTAACACAGAAATGCGTTGCTGATTAACCTGGAGCAGTGATATTGCTGTGCTTAGAATTGTATTAGGAAAGGACTTTTGACTTTTCTTTTACCTATAAACATAAGGGGATGCTTGTATTTCACTATAGATATCAGACATATTAGAATTTCAAACTATTTGAATTGGAAAGCTATATAGGTTTCATCAGTCACTCAAATTATACATACCTTTATTAATAAAGCAGACATCTGGGGTCTCTGTCATGTTTGCTGAGCAAGAAATACAAGGCTAAAAGAAGAAAAGTCCTGAATACGGGAGAAGGAAGTCGCTTATCTTAGCAAATTTCTTTCATTAAAAAAAAAGAAATCAAAAGATTATTAAATGCAGCTCATCTCACCATTAGCCATAACACTATTACATTATAGGTATATCAAATTGAAATACTTCTTTTGCATTTGTGTAAAACATGGCACTTCAGTAGCACTAATTCAAAGCAAATAATGATTCTTATCTGTTTTGAAGACTGTCCTTAATTTGACATTATTCTACAAGCACATCCCACCCTACAGTCCTAGGAAATAATAGTAAGATACAGGGAAGCCAACATTTGCTGGGGTCTTAAAGGGCCCACCTAACTAGAGTGAGGGTCATTTTACCCAAAAGGCTGCCCCAAATGCAAAGGAGAAGAGACCTATTTTCACCCGCAATGCACTCATTATCAACTTTAATTCCATTTTAGATTTTTAAGAAACTTTTCTGTGAGCACATTGTAGACACAAGCATTTTTCACATGGCGCAGCTACCCACCCAGTTAACAGATTGCCCAGGAAGTACATTTTCCACCTGTTCGGATTCAATGCTGATGCTGGCTGCCTGCACAAATGTGTGCTGCTGGATCAGCATCACTGGCTGAGTTTTGATGATCTGTGCTGCTTTTAAGAGCACCAAGTCCTTGGTTCTCTTTGTACAATCCTTTTCCTCCCTTCCCCACCCATTTTCTCTGCCTCTCCCTCCACTGGTCTCCAGGCGATGCACTTCGGTTTCCCACAGTTTTTCAAGCCCCTTCTTTTTCAATCAATGTGACTCACCTTCTCATTAATGAGAGTGTAGCTTTGGAATCAATTCCCCTTAGTTAATAGCATCCCATAATTCTGAGCACCATCTGCTTCCAGACATGACAACCTTTGATGAAGATTGTCCTTTTCTGGAACTTGAAGACCCAACTCTATTCAGAGGCAAAGTGAAGAACCAAATCTTGCTGCTTCTCATGTCTAGACACCAACTTGATGATCCTTCAAAGGTCAAAGAACTGCTATGTTACCTGCCAACATTGAAACCATTTAGGGGAAAATTTCTCCTTTCTTGGTTAGTTACAGATGTATTGCAGATTAAAAAGGATAAGTTTGAAAATCACCATCCTTCCTGCAATTTGAACCGAAATGTTATTAAGGATTGGAAACACTAAAATATTGCCCATTATTTGGTTTCCCTTTCACTTATCAGTCTCCCTCAGGCATAGGAGGTACATTGGAGTGCACATACATTTTGGATCAGAGATTGAGACTTAAAACCTGACTCCCTCCCTTATCAGCTGCAGGACCCTGAGTGAATACTTGACATCTGGACCTCAGTGTCCTCAGCTATAAAATGGGGCCAAATGAGACCTATTTCTCTGGGTTGCTGGGAGGATTCAATGAGTTAATGAGTGTAAAGCAACCTCTTTAACCAACCTCAACAATCCTGTTAGGCATTATAATCTCCATTTCACAGAGCGGGGTGAATGGTTCAGGAAGGGTAAAGCACTTGCCAAATGTCACAGTCACATCGTAGGTGTTTAATAAGCAGAGACTATTTATAATCACCAACCCGAGGAGCTTGGATTCTCACCTACCTCCGAACAAGCTCGTTTTTAAGTTAGAGGGCCTTTGCTCTGGGGCGAGACAGCCAAGCTTCTTTTTTTGACTAGCTCTTCAGAGGCTTTGCCAGGAAATCACAAGAAGAAGGGAGCCCCCATGACCAACCCCCCACTTTGCAGTAGGTGACTCTGAAACGTTACTTTTTCAATCAACCCAACACCCCTTCGCGTTATCATCTCCTTTTCACAGGGCAGGATCCTGAACCTGAGAAATATTAAATCGCCTGCCAAAGGTCACAGGCATTCTCTGTGGGGGAACCAGCTTTGTGAATCCAGGTCTCTCTGCCCTCGGGGTGTGCTCTTTCCACTTACTGCGTTCACTCCCCGCCCTTCTGCTCAGGGACGGGGCGGGGGCGAGGGTGTCAGGTGTTGGAGGAAGAATGGCTAAGCTCTGCAAGGGGCGTGCTCTGCCGCAGGTGCCAGAAACGCCCCTCCAGTTTTCTGTCAACTCAGAAAAACCATAAAGTTTTCGAGGATGAATCCTACATATAAACCAATCTTAAGTAAGAATAGAAATCAGGGCTAAACTGTGAGGTGATTAAACCAAAAAGATCAACACAGTTGAAGGCGTTTCAGAGTGTTTTTGTAAAACAAAGGAGAGAAAAATGTAGATTAAATTTCAAATTATTTCCAGAAAAAAACGGGACTTAACATCTAATTTTAATTGTGTGTGTGCTAAAGGAATTTTTAAATTCTGCAATTAGAAAGCCACGTTAGTAACAATGGAGTATAATCCCCACTGTTCCTCTTTCCCCTCCAACCCACTAGGGATTGTGATTAGGAGACGGAAGATGAATTGAAAGAACCTGCAAGAGTACTCTGTATCTCTCCCTTCTCAAAACCCTCAGGTGATTAGAGAAATGTGCATATGAATCACCTGCGGAACTTGTTGAAATGCAGATTTTGGTTCAATAGGTTTTGGGATGAGGCCTGTCATTCTGCATTTTAACAGGAAGCAGAGTTCAGATAACATACTGCAGACTCAGGCTGTGGATCAACTCAATTCGAGTTCTTTAAGATGTCAGTGCAGCCCTTCGAACTCAAGAGATCCTCGTTGAAGCCGGGCTGTGAACTCAAAAGTATTGCTCCTTCCCAGAGCTCAGAGGAATCCCAGCAGGAGGCCCTCTCTGTGGTTAGAGCAGACTCAGCCTGCCAAGGAGAACAGGCACTCACTCTAGAGAAGGTAGGCCACCGCTTGTATAGATTCCCCATCCCAAGACTTACTTAATCAAAACAATCAGGAAAAGAAAGATTTGTCAGTGACCTGACAAGTCTCTAAAACTTCTCGATAGAGACCAGACTGATTGTCTTAAAAACCAAACTTATGGTTCAATTTGAATGTAAAAGGTGAACAATTGGCTGTTGGTAGGACTTAGTGGATAGGTATTGGGGAAAAAGGTACTGTGGGTTATCAGGAAAGGCGAAACTAGGTCTACTGAGCACAGAACGGGGGTAAGGGAGGTGTTGGTGGTCTGTCCTTCATTCTCCCCTCGCCTCTCTTTCCTTTAGTGGAATTTTTCTGGCCCTGGTACAGTGAAAGTGAGTTAAGTGGGTGGTGTTGCAAAACTGGCTACGATTAAGGACAGCAGTTCAGCTGCAAGAAGCCAGAGGGAATTGGAAGGAGAAAATGGCCCAATGAGAGATAAAGAAGGCTTTCTGGATGCTCTACAAGGGCGGAAAACTGGCTGCCTGCAGGCAAGAGAGGGACCTCACTTACAAAAAAACTTTTTTGAGGACCCACTGGGCCACATGTTGACATATGTTACATCGATTTTCTAGTAGCAGGCTGAGGTTGAGGTTACGTTGAGAATATGACTGAGAACTTCTAGCATTGGGGTTTCATCACCTATTCTCCTGGAAGATTAAGCTACACGTTAGATTGAAATGCATCTGCCCCCGCCCCATCTCCTGCGTTTTCCACTCCCAGGTACCTAACAAGGTCAAGCCTGTCGTGAGATACAGAGCGTTCAGTTGGGAAATCTGATGGGAGAGCGCCAACACAGCTTGGTTCCTCTTACCTCATAGCAAGATTGTCTCTTTCCTAACAGTTTTTAAAAGTGCATTTGGCAGGACTATGAGAAAGGACTGCCCTTAAGTATTTTGTTAAATAACAACTAATTCTTTTCAATTCTTGTATAGAAAAGGAAAATCATTTCCTGTTTGTCTATTAAAACACATGCTGTCTTAGAAACAGGCAGACCTGCTTCCTGTTTTCAGGAGCTGGCCGGAGGGGTGGCTGGAGAGGAGGTTAAAGCCTTGCAATTCACCTACCATTTCACGTTGCTAATGCCTCCTTGAATCTGTTAACACTTTTTTTTTCCCTTGCAAACTTTCTTAGTGGATGTGAAGGAAAAAAACGGGAGCGGGATAAAGGCTACTGTCAAATTGATTAAGTGAACGCTCATTAGAGAAAGTAACAAGAGGTAAAATCTGCATATGCATTGCAGAAACATGTCTAATCTTGCTAAGTTGTAAGAAGGCAGAAAGAGCTGAAAACCTCCCTTTCTGGAAGTACTGATGGGGAGCTGGGGGAGGAGACTGTTTCTCTCACAGCAACTGTCCTTCCTGAGCCCATGTCACAAGCAGCCACCGTCTGCAACACTTTGGGACGTATCTGGAATTTTATTCTCCAGAAATCTATGCTACAAACGTCAAATTTCTGGTAATTTGAGATTTACTGTCTCCTCTGCTGCTCCTCACTTTCAAGACCCTTTCGCCCACCACATGTGACAGCTATTCCATTGTACAGAAGAAGCTAAAGCAGCTGATTTTGTGTCTCTGCTGTATAAACTTTCTGTCTATTGTAGAACAGATACTTTCTGTCTCAGTTTAAAAAGATAAATTAGTCCAGAATCAACTATTTTTGTGGTTGGTGGAGGTGGGCAGAGTCATCCTTACCAAAGGTCTCCTAGCTTATCTGCCTGAACCAAAAAAACAAAACAAACAAACAAACAAAAAAACTGAAAATGAGGATCCAGATTCCAGGTCGCAGCATTGGTTTTGGAGCAGATAACCCTGTTCCTGTAAAAATGAGCAGCTTCAGAGTGTAATTCCAATGCACAGTTAATTGGTAACTTAGGTTATACTTTGAAGAGGGTAGTACTATTTCCTGCCATCTCCCATCTCTGGGAGAGGCTTAATATCACAACCATAGGACAGCACTGATTTTTTTTTTAAGGACAAATATTTCATACATAATGTTACATCTGATGGTTCTATTAATACTTATGCTCCCACATTTCCTGTAATTAGCTTTCAACCTATCTACAAATATTCTAACTTATCTCCTCTCCTGAAACCTAACCAGAAAATTCCTCTTTGAAAGAGGTGATGGTATTGACCTTAACCTACAGAATGAAGATACTTGAGGACTTAGCCTGGAAAGGTGAAGTAGACAGTAACATTAAATATGCCTCTGTTGACACAAACCCTTAATTTTAAGAAGTTAAAACTAAGAAAATCCCAAGCTTGACATTTCTTAGGGTTGGAAAAAAGACTACATGCATGCCTGAGGTGTGCATCAGATTGTCTGGAAGATTTGAAAGGAAATGAATAATAATAATAATAATAATAATAATAATAATAATAATAATAATAGTGCTGTGCCAGAGGATGTCCTTTGAAATATCTTCAGATTGCAACAAAGCAGTTCTTCCCATTTGTGGGGTTTGTCTAGGCTGTTTTGCACCATTATGTGCTTTGGAGATCCTGGTAATTACAAATTTAAGACTTAAATCCTCATTTCTTCTTTATATTTCTAAACTACCCCCATAGGTACATTTACTTCTTTCTTTTGTCGAGCTTAAACATTTCCAATTACCTCAGACTCTAAAGGGAACTGTGATGGTTAAATTCCTGCACTTGTAATGACATTTATTAATCTGGCTGTGGTGAGAAATGTTGAATCTCTTGCCTTCCCAAATCATACATTTTAATTCTGAACACACCTCCAAAGAACACTGACATTGTTTAATTAAAATGAGGGTGCACATTAATAAGAAAGGATATTATTTTGTTATTTATATATAATTTTATTTTGTTAAAAAAAATGAACGGAGACTGGTAAGTTCCATAATTGCCCTCCATGGTGAAGGAATAAGTGTAGGGGAGAAGAATAGCACAGTAAGACACATATGTTAGTAAAACACTTCTTAATACTACACAAGCTGTAGAAAATGCTACTTTGCATTTGGTCCTCAACATGGCTAACTGCAAGCCATTGAGTAAAAAGTACACATTTTAAACTAATTCCTTGGTCAGAAGATAGAGCCACATTTAGAAACTTCCTCATTAATATGCTATAATGGCCAAGTAAGAAATTAATAGCAAAGTCACCTGCAAAAGCAACCAGGAACCTGTTGATTAACAATAAGCCTCCAAAAATAAGATAGCAGATTGCAAAGCAAAATCAAATCCCAGGGCAACAAGTGCTTCTGTAATTTATTCCTTCTTTATATGAGGGCATAAAGCTCCCTTTATAAACGTGTTTTCCAGGCCCTGCTGTGAGCTGTAGGTGTGAGCTTTTCAGCTGATTTATTAATTTTAGTTTCAATCAACGTGTCACCTGCAGACACAAAAATGTAGGCCTCACCACAGAAAATACAATTTAAGAGGGAAAAAAAGAAAGAAAAAGAAAAAAAACAAAACAAAAACAGGGCTTTAATTCAAAAAACTCTGCCAGGTTTTTTTTCGTTTTTTTTTTTTTTAAGATGAACACTGAAACCCCTATTCTTTGAGATCTAAAATAATTCCCAGCAACATAATTTTTAAAAAATCAAAATTAAACATTTTTGTCATACTTCAAAAGTCAGACTTAGACCAGGAGAGAGTAACATGAGGCTGCCAAAGCAATCAGTTCCTCTTGTCGGTGGGGGTACATTCTCCCCAAAGAATCGAATGAACAACAGGTCCCCTGGGCAAAATGTGCAAAAAATTCTCAATTAGTTGTCTTTATTTAGTGAACACTATGGGGTCCTCAACCACACTATAGAATTATGGCAAGAAAGCTGAGCTCTTCACTAGCTTATTAGCATTCTCAGAGGGTTGGAGTGCTTCTGATAGCAGACTGTTGCCTCCAAGAGCTGTTGGTGGGACCCCTACACTCCCGGGGCTTTGTCCTTTTGTCCTTCCAAGCCAGCAGGAAGTACTGCCCCATGTTCAGGGCATTCTGGGATACCTCCATTCCATTCACGGTTTGCATAACCAATGGCGCTGAAGTCTTTGTTATTGACTATGACCATCACTGTTGCAGGTTTAAATGAAAAGCAAAAGCGCTCTGTATCAGTCAGTGCTACATGCAGGTTTAGGAAGTGGCCCCCTTCCAAATGAACATCCTTGAGGGGCTGGAGTAGCCTTACTTGGCCAAAGCCCCATAGGAAATCCAGGTCCCAGGTAATAATCTGCTTGCATTTTTTTCATCCCCAAATTGTAACAGGCTAGGGGACAGATATGGAAGTAAATGAATGAATATTCTAGACTGACTCCTCAGCATATATATTTTTATAGCACTCTCTTGCCTCTTGGACACCCCCTCACCAACACACCTACCCTTAACTATCTCCTTCCCAGAAAAAGAAAACAGGATGAAAACAGTAAAAACAACTGACAGCAAGTATTAGAAATGCCTTTTCTAAAAAAGAGGGTATTTGATGCTTTAGGGAAAACACTATCATTGACTAAATTAACAAGTTGTCTTATCAACTGCTATAAGCCTTGGAGTCTAATTAATTTAGTACTGATCAATAGTCCTGAATGAGGCATTGATTTCTGCCTGCTTGACAGGGCTGCAGCTGAAATCACTTTCTCTGTATCTCACACACACACACACACACACACACACACGCACACACACGCACGTACGCACGCACCCAAAGCTCATTCGTTATCACATTAAGATTTTATTTCACTCATCCTCTATGGGCAGGAATTCCACAAACCAAGTATATGTGAGAAAATGGGATACAAAGCAACTTTGGAATCAAGAACAGTTTCACCAGCAAGTGTGAACAGAGCCTGAGCCATCAATCCCTGCTCAAGTTCTGCTTTCCTAGAAAATGTCCTTCGAGTGGGAGGAAACATTTAAGCGTGGAAAGACTGCCGTGCTTCACTCAAAAGAAGAGTAAATGCTTTCACGTGTAAAATATGGAAAGAGGGCTTGAGTTATTTTTCCCTCTCTTTTTAGAATGCTGATGATACTTTTATTAAAAGTATTCCGGTCCAAAATAATAATAACAGTAATGCTATCTGGCCAAGGGCAGAAGCAGATGGTGAGCCTCTGATAAGAATGAAAACACGTGACAGAGCTACCCTGGATTTGTCTTTTACTGACCAGGATGGTGGACGAGGGCCAGGGGTGGCATAGCGAGGACTTCCTACTCCCTCCATCCCCTCCTCCCCCAAAATCAAAGACAATATATTGCGACAGTATTGATATGGAAATAACTTAAGCATTTGACTTTTTAATTTTTATCTGGACTATCAAGATATTTATTCTCTTATGACATAGAGCCTTAAGAAAGGATTGGGTCTGAATTAATGTTTCCCAATTCTCCTAGGACACACCCCTTGCATTTTCTTCTGGGCCCCTCCCTGTTTCTGTGCTCGTTCACTTGCAGCGTGCCAGCCAGGGGCCTGTCACTCCGGAGAATCGCGAGGGTTTTCCCTTTAGGCCTAACCACTGGGCAGTTGTTCCTCCCAGAGTTTAAATTTTACTTGAAATAAGAAGTAGAGCAAAACTTTTCAACTATTTTGGAGATGATGCTTCAAACACAGGGAAACAGGGAAACTAAGGAATGTGTCCATCTCGGAACTGATTTTCGACTCAATAAAACAAGGAGTTAGGGGAGAAGGGAGGAGAGGAGAACTGAAAACACGTGTAGCTGCCTTTTTTCAGGGTTGGAGAAACTACCAAAAATGATCAAAACAATTCATATTCTTTCCTGGGCATTTCTTTAATATAATTTGGCTTATTGAAACTTGCAATTATATGTATACATATATTTTTAAAGTCCCAGCAGAGTCCTCCCCTTAATCTCTTTGGGGCCTCTGAGTTTCCATAGCACTTTACAAAAGATCTTTATTGAGAAAAGGACTGGACAAACTTTCCTTATATGTGTGGCCCACACCATTAATTGCCCCTTCTCCCTTAGTAAGGCCTTATTCCTATGTAAATACCCTTGCATAATGTTACAGGCTATTGTTAGGCCAGCGCCAGTCAGTCGCCACTTATATGCATTTTTATTTCAATCCGCTGCTCAGAGAATGAAAAGATGTCTGGACTTAAGCTGTTTACCAACTGGGCCGAAGCTGCAGAGCGGCAAAACCGAAGAAAGCCCCAAGCAACTGGAGGAACAAGGTTTTACAATGCGAGCAGCCATTTTCAGTTGAGTTATTAACCCACCCTGAAACTCTCCTAAGCTATGCCTTTTTAAAAGAACAAATGTGCTGAATCAAACATGAATGAGCCTGAACTATTAAGAGAGAAATCCTCTAAAGAACTATTGAACACAACATAGGTTTGTAATCATTTTGTCTCTGTTGCCTGCTACCAACATTATCAAGGATGATAATGCTGGCTCGGTTGTGGATTGGCTCATAATTAAACAATAGTGTGGTACAGTAAAACCACACATGCAAGCAACATGCATCCAGAGTCAGAAAATAGTCTGCAAGAGATGAGAAGACTGAGATAATAGCTTCCCACCAGGACCTTATATTAATTTGGTCACTGAAACACAGTCATAATCTTTACCGTGTACATTGAAAAACATGCTTCCAAATCTGAGTCTCAACTGTACGTGCCTCACATGTGCTTACATTGAAAAAATAAAATTAGTTTTACTTCTAGTTGTAAAGATGTGCTGAAATGTGACAACATGGAAATAAAGGAGCAAAATTCTACTAAAGGGAGCTAGCTTTTTACTCAGCAAAATGTCCTGCAGGCAATGAACATCATACTTATATAATGGCACCACAGTCTGAGGAGTGTGGCATTAGCCTAAAGAAATTCTTGACTATTTGCATGCGTATTAGAATGCAATGAGTACTTAATAAGTGCGTATATATGTCAGAGGAAACATCTCATTGCATAGTTAGTGCTACAGGAAAGACACCCCCCCCCACACACACACACAAGCTGAGGAAAGCAGTCTTGAGTTAATTACCATCACAATGTAATCAAGTACAACAGTCATAGCTGAAAAGCTTTCCTATTAAAGCTGTTAGACTCAACCTTGCCTCTGCAGGTCAGCCTCAGCACTGATAACCTTTCCAGCAGACAAACACATGTAACGTTGCCTCATCTAATTAAAAGCTCAGGGAGGTGTAGAAAAATACCAGCACATTGACTCCAAAGCAAATGAGTGCTGCCTTTGGCTGAGGACGCTACCATATGCTGCTGCTGTTTACTCTGGAAGGAAACTGAGTCACTTAACATTTCAATAGGTTAATCAATTGACAATTAAATGAAGAAATTGGTTAACTCTGAAAACAATTACCATGACACTCCATTAAGTACACTTTCTAATTGTCCCAGCTGTGAGTGGAAAGTAACGTGCATGTCAAAGCATCTAACTGGGGTGGCACTGTTTTTTGTGTTTGAGAAAATGGAATTAACTGAAAACTTGGGTTTTATTTTTATAGATTTGACAATAGGAATTCTATCATCCACTGCAGTTTTAGCAGAAGGGAGCTATGTATGTTTTTACACTCTTTTAAGGGCTCACTTCAAGTTGTTGAAATATTTAACTTGCAATAATTAATTAAAATAGCCCAAACCCCTCCTAGTAAATTACTGGTTGGTGAACAGAATTAGAAATCTCTCCCTTTGCCTGCTTTGTGGACCAAATTACTTTGCAGGATCAGGTATATAACAAGATTTTCTTTTTAATTAAACAACGCAATGCACAAATCTTAAAGTCAGAATTTTAGCTGAACATTTCCGTGAGTGGTTTTTGACTGTTGGCTGTGTCCCTAATTTCACCATTAAATAGTAACAATAGTGTTTGTTAATAACAATTTTAAATTGGAAGTCTCCAGTTTGGATTTTTACAGATTATAACAAATGCCTGTTACAGGCAGTCATTAAGACAAAGGATATTAATTTACAAAAGAGGTGACAATTTAAGTAAATTATAAATGTTTCTGACATATATTAAGTGCTAAATAAATATTTTTTTGAACGAGTGAGAATATCTTTAAAAGCTGATTAATGAAATTATATCATCTTCTTCCTCCCTCAGTCCTTTTGGTAACTTTACTATCCCTGGATACACAAATGTGAATCCACTTTGAGGTACTGAAGGTCTGGCAGCAGAGCGGAAGAATGGCATTGAAGAAGAGGATAAAGGAGTGCATTGGTCCCATCCGACCAACTTCAACCAATGAGGGATAGGGAACAGCAGAGAGTTCCATGCAGCCTGCCTGGAGGATGCCCCCATCTCTAAGCTAGGGGGATTATGATACTGTGATCAATTCAGAGTGGACCATATTTTATCTACTCTTCTTTTTTCTCTGCCTCACTTCTCCTTTTTCTTCACTTTTAATACCCTGGCATTATGCCTCTTAATAAAGCCTTAGATCATAACTTTTGCCTTAGGGCTGTGTTCTAGGGAAATAGTATACCAGAAATATGATGGAAATGGTAATGGTAGCACTATCGTTGAGATTTCAGCCCATCCTTTCAAAAGAGAATGAGACATAGGAAGAAAAGGAGAGTCTAGTCATGGCCACTGCTGGTCCATACAAACTATTGTGTGCATCCTAAAAAGCAGACTGTTCTGGGTGTATCAGCTCGTAGGCTCATGGTTTATTGTACAGCATTCAGGCTGGATTTGAGCCCCCGTTCCCCCAAGTTGGGTGTCCCTGTGCAATTAACAGCCCATGCAAGCAGAGGAGAAGTATTACATAACCTATGAAGGAGTAAATTTAGAAGACTTTGGACATTTTTATTTTAGGCTGCAAAAACAAAAACAAGGAAGCAAACAACAACAACAAACTTGAAATAAACTTGTCAAATGATGAAAATCTATCCTCTCCAGGGAAGCAGAAGGTAGACCATCCTGTGTCACTGCTGCTTGCACTCTGCTGGGTTTTGATTCTTCTCTGAGTTGTAGTCTGGATCATTTTCCTCATCTTCTTCCCCTTCCTCACCCACTTCTTCATCTTCATCATAATTGTCATCATCATCTTTAATAACGTCTCCAGTGAAGTACAACACTGATCTTGGGATTACATGCTCATGTAAAAAGTAACCAATTTCAAAGTCTGCAGCAAGAAGAGCTCCAGCAGCAGCATCCAAATGACCACTCTCAGGAACTTCAGGAGGGTAAAAAAATTAAAGAAAGAATCATTGGAAACTCTTTTTGTCACAGTACAAAGTGTCCTGTGTCCCTTGTGTTTCTGCTTCTTTTTAATGGTTTTCAAAGTAACATTCTTCCCTTTTTTCCAATCTATTTGGCACCTTGTACAACCCATAATTTCTGGTCCATCAGAAGAAAAGGGACCAGAATCAGTTGGTTCTGATCTCATATGTCTTTGTCAACACTTCATTTGTGAAATACTCATTGGGTTCAAAGTGAAATTCTAAAACAAAGCTCACAGGCTGGCCAGTGTCTAGCACTTCACTTTAATATCTTTCAAGTGCTTTCAAATAGGCTCATCACATTCCTGACCATATCACTGAGCAAGTCAACATTCTTCAAAACAGTCAATTAAAATTCAGGAATTCCCTTGGAGGTTTTGTTTTTCTTCATTCTTTTTCTCATCTTCAGTCTTGTCCTTTTCTTTCAGCTCCTCTGAAATTTCATCTTCCTCATCTGGTTTCCACTTACGTTCTTCTTCCAAAGGTTCATAAATTACAATAATGATTGCTTATCAAATAAAGGCTGAGAGAGAATAGCATACTTTCTTTCAAGATCATGAACTTCCTTATAGAATTCGGTGTCTATCTGTGAGCATTTCACTTGAAGATTTTTGAGAGCATTCACTCACCTTTTAACTACCTCGGGAAGCTTTCAATGTGTCCTGTTGGTGTTTCTACCAGATCATCAAGTCTTTCTTGGAGTGCTGCAAGAATCTCAGGATTTTGCATCATTTGAACAGTCAGCCGACATGCTTTTAATTTTTGTTTATTCACCAGTTTCTTTTTCTTCTACTTCTTCAACATCATCCAAATCTAGACCAAGTTCAGACTGTTCTTTGTTGTCAATGTCTACCATGTTCTAATAACGCCAAATATTGATAGCCTGCATGGTGGGCTGGGGCTGTGTAGTCAGTGACTGGTGGCAGCGGTAGGAGCAGGAGGTGGCATGGCAAGCAAATGGCACTGAAAAGCTAGAGGTTTTCAAAGCACTTCTAATAGTGCTTTGTTGATGTGGTTAGATCCAGTTCTAAACAAAAATTAAATTTTACACATACTGTTTACAGTCCTGATTCTATAATAGCTTGTCTTTCTTAGGACATAAATAGGTCTTTTCTTTAGTAGGTGGGTAGAAGGAGATGAGTTGGACTGAATTAGAACTAACCAATTTAATTCCCATTTAAAGTTTAAAAGGAGGGCTGGGCATCCTCTTATGTGTGGAGCTACAATAAGGAATCAGCACGAGGAAGAAGAGCAGCAAAAATGGATAATTGCATTTATGTAGAACTGGGAATGCCTTTCCTTTAACTTCTTAAATCTCACCTATCACTCAAACACTACATCACTCAGGTCTTCAATAATCTGCTACCCTCAACTCTTCATTACACCACAGAAGAACTTAGATTTTCTGGTTCATTTTTGATACATCAAAATCTGAAAGAAATGTATGAAAACAGCTATTCCCTTTAATTTACCTGCTGTGGATAAAACTCTCCTTCAAAATCTTGGGGTGCTCAGAGTCTTCAAAAGAGAAGGTAAGCCCCCGGAAACCTGGCAGAGTGATGGGAGAGAAGAAAGAGAGGGAGGAGGAGAGAGAAAAGCCCAGCACCTGTTCTTAGGAAGGACTGAACAGACCAGCTGGAGACCCTCTCATTACACATCCTGTAATAGAAAGACTTCCTCCATCTCCCTCCATTCAACAAACACTTATTCACTGCTTACCCTACATCAGACCAAGTGCTACTGCAAAAGGTAATAAGAGTTTCTACCTTTGGTGAGTGTATAGTCTAGCAGGAAAGTTGAGAACATTAGCAGATAATTTCAACCTAATGAGGTAATGACTATGATAAAAGTACGTAGAGCGTGCTGTGGGAGCCTGGGGCAGAGAGGCTGATCATCCTACCTTGGGTGTTACAGAAGACTTCTGGGAGAAGACGGCCTATAAGGTGGCTCGTTTAAGTCTGATCCAGGGGCTATATACAACCTGGCTCTCTACATAATCCACCTCTCTAGCTTTGTCCCTGGTCAGTCTAACCTAGCCTTCCTTGATTTCCTGTGCAATAATATACTCAACTCGACTAATTTTCAAACCCTGCTAGGCTTTCAGTTTGGATGCTCTTTCTCCCATTTACAAATCTGGAAACGTTCTATTCATTCTGGCTTTTTTTTTTTTTTTTTTTATGCTTTAGAGAGAGAGAGAGAGAAAATGGGAGTGAGAAAGAGAGAAACATTGGTTTGTTTCACTTATTTATGCATTCGTTAATTGATTCTTGCATGTGCCCTGATGAGGGGATGGAACCCACAACCTTGGTGTATCGGGATGACACTGTAACCAACTGAGATACCTGGCCAGGGCTCCTCTATTTTTTTTCTTTAACTTTTTAATTGAATTTATTGGGGTTACAGTAGTTAATAAAACTATATAGGTTTCAGGGGTACAATTCTGTAACATATCATCTGTGTGTTGTATTGTGTGTTCACCACCCCTCCTCTATTCATGTTTAAATACCCATCTCAAAAGTCGCTTCTCTGAAGCTTTCCCTGAAACTGCTGGGCAGAGTTGCCTCCTTCCTCCTTCCTGCTTCTAGCCTACCATTTAATGTCTATATTCACCGCATTGTACATCTAAGGTAATGTTTACCACTATTTTTCTGTGTATGTGTTTGAAGTCATTCATCTTTGTTTCCCCAGGCACCAGCATTCCCAATGGCTCTTAGCTCTGTAACTGAATATTTGATGGATGAATGATTGTGTATAATATCCTATGGTAACACTGATGATGGAGTTGTTCACCATGCTGTTCACACTGAATAAAACATTGGGAGCATGATGTCAACATAGCAAATAGACCTGTGCAATATGTGTGATTTGAAATGGTGAAGGGCAGAACCCCAACTTACAAGATGCTGCCAGAATGTCAGATCGGTTGTATTTGTTTGGCTACCACTTCAATGTGGGTCATGGGGTTGTTGAGTACTTTATAGGTGATTGAATGGAGTCAGAAAGAATTTGCTTTAGTTGAGGTTTTATTTGGGTTAACTGTTCATTTATTAATTCATCAGATATTCATTCAGTACCTGTTACATTACTGAGCACTGTTGTAGATGCCAGCAGATACAGTGATCAAATCATAAGAGTTAGGACGGAGTCCATGCAGAACTCTAGGGCAGTGGGTCTCAAAGTGTGATCCACAGATCCACAGCATCACCTAGAAATTCACTAGGAATGCCAGCTCTTGCACCCCACCTGACATCTACCAGTTCAGAAACTCTGGGGGTTGGGACCCCACAATCTAATTTAACAAGCTCTCCAGGTGATTCTGATACCGAGATCCACTGCTCAGTCTAGTCCAAGTCCATGCTAGAGAGGCCATCTGTGTTCACAGGGAAGGGGTCCAAAGCTTCACCACCCCAAAACTGTGCCTTTTAGGATACTAATTTTAACCTGGTTATTAAAAAACAAAAACTCAGAACATTTGACCCTCCTTCTTTCCTATCTAAGAGATTCAGATGGAAAGGCTGCTCCAGGAATGGAATCTTAACATAGTCACCCTAGCATCAGACAGGAAAGCTCCAGGCAGGGGCCTGGTACCCAGTAGCTAGGTCCCCCTGGCCTTGTGTCCCACTTTTCTGGGTTACCTAGCAAGACTTTGCCTGCCACTGTGTATTACGCTCTTCCTCAGTTACCTGTAAATTGCCTATTTCCTTTGAAATCTCAGACCCTTGCCTTCTTTCTCCTTTGTCCAGAATGGCATATAAATGTCAGCTGCCCATTGAGTTTGGAATCTCATATCTTAGGACACCCCCGTCATGTACATCAGTAATAAACTTTGTACATTTTCTTCTGTTAATATGTCTCTGTTAATTTGATTATTAGCCCAGCTAGAAGAACTTACAAGGTGTTATCAAACCCCAATATTTGAGTTTGTCTGTGTGTACACTGGCCAAAAGAAACACATGAGCAGGAGTTTGCAATGTAGAAAAGAAAATAGCTTCCTATTGAATTGGCCAATCCAGAGTGTGGGGAGCTCATACTCTGAAAGACCCAACCCTCAGTGGCATGTAGTAACAGGTTATATAGGACAAAATCACAAAGACCCCATGGGCTGGGGTTTCTGGGTTGTGCTGGGAGCTGACTGGCTGGAGGTGAGGTAAGGGTAATGAATCATTTCTTCAGGTCCTAAGAACAACTCTGGAGTCTGTTTCTGCATCCTCTGTCCGGTTTCATGGAAAAGTAGCCAAGAAGTTCTAACTTATGACTCAGAAGCTGAAACATAACTTAGGCCAAGATGTTGTCTTTAGCCTTCCAGAGGTCCAGACCTTGCGACCCTTAGGTCCAGACTACTGTCTTCTGCTGCCATGGGGGTTGCTGATGATCCAGGGCAAAGGCTATGTCCACGAGAGGTGTAGAGACAGAAATATGATTTCTAGACCAGGATTCAAAGGTAAATTCAATCGAAGTTGGAGGGCGTCTCAGTTTTAAAGTTACTGCATTTATGTTCTCCCCCCCCCCTAAATTCTGATGCCATCTGTTTTATGACCACATTTCTACCCCTTCTCCTGAATTCTTCTATGACAAGCAGTTTTACTCACTCTACATGGAATATTTTTATTCTCAGCGGTCAACGAACATTTGTTTAAACTACTCTTTCCACTTGAAATACTCTCTTCTCCCCAGTTTTTCAAATGTCAACTTTCCTGCCTACCCAAGTTAAATATGTTATTCTCTCTTTTGAACTTCCTTTTGACCTCACCTATCCAAATAATGTATTTAGTAATCAGTAATTTTTATTGTTTTGAAATGTCATTTAAACCTTTTAGATTATTTAACTCTAAATATATTACAGTCTTTTCCAAGCTGATTATTAAATTTTTGACAAGAATTATTTTCTTATATAACTTTTCTCATATAGGGACTTTCATATGGTAATTGGTTAATAAATATGTGTTAATCTGAAAAATGTTGGAGGCCCACATATAAAAGATGGACTTTCAAAATCCTAGATAGGTTTAAGTGATTAAAGTTGAGTTCTCTGTCCATTTTTATGTCACAAGTGGTAACTTTATCACATGAGTCTTGAATTTCCAATACTGTTTGGAGATATTATCGTTCTTAAGTGTCACTAGGAGGGGAAATGCTTTAAAAGTGTGTTTAAATATTTCAAGTCTGAACATTCTAAAGTCTTATTGACACATGAAATCAATAAACAAATATTTACTGACAAAAAAATAAAAAAGTGTGTTTATAGCTCTCCAAGCCAAAGATGACACATGCATAAGAAAGAAGCACCTCACCTGTATAGATTTAGAAGGAAGAGGCAAGGCAGTAATAATAATGGTAATAATAGCTCAGCTTCTAATTACTAATGGAGATCCTCAGTCATTCTGTAACATACTTCCCTGCTTAATTTTTATCATTGCATGAATCATCTTCACATATATTTCTCATTGATTTTATTATTTGCAATGATAATAAAACCTTCTTTACTTCAACTAAGATATATGCTACATGAGAGTAAGGATGTTTTTGTTCTTGTGTTTTGTACTGTATTCGCAGTCCTAGAATAAGTCTGGCATAGAGTATGCACTCAATAACCATTTGCTGAATAAATGAATGAATGAACATTTAGTAGTATTTCATGATATCCCAGATGGTGCTCTAAGTGCTTTATACAACAGCCTATTCAATTGGTACTCTACCTATTTACAGAGGAGGAAACTAAAACTCAGAGAAGTTAAGGGACTTTCACATATAGTAACTGGAGGTGGTGGGACTTAAATCCAGTCTGACTCTGGAGACTACAATCTTAGCCAACATGTTAAATCTTAATTAGTAAAGTATTGTAAAATAACAACAACTAGCATTTGCTATGTGCTTATAAAATGTATGAACTATTTTCACATGTATATCCATTTTGATAACATTCAATGATCCTGAACTAATATTATCATTACCCCTACTTTACATATGGGAAAACTGAGAAATGAAGTGATTTGTCAAAGGTCACAATGCCATTAAGTGGCAGTCTTGGAAATTAAACTCAGATTAGTCCAAATTTGAACTCTCTCCCACTGCCAGCTCACTGCATGCACCATGCTGCAGCTTCAATGTGGCCAGAGACCACAATGAAGGAATGACTAATAAAATCATTGTTAGTAGTTACCAATAAAGAAGTCTACTTTTATATTCACTAATTTAGCTTTAATAGTTACTAACTTGTTACCAATAAAAAAAATTACACATGGGTTATAAATTGTGTGTGGGGGTGGGGGCAGGCAGCAGTCATCAAGCATCTATCTTAGAAAGATATGAGGGGACCTCCCCTTCCTCCAAAACAGAATTTATTTGTAAAAAATTGTATATTTATTCTCATATGTTTAAACTTCAGTCACCTTTGAAGGACTCTGCATTTGATGCAATATACCTATCAAGACATTTTTTTCATTATTCAAAACAGTTTTTGAACTCATTGATTTTGATTCCTTTTAGTGCTTCTGCTGTTTTTGTTTGTTTGTTTGTTTCACCTCTTCCTTCACTCTGAGGACTTTTTTTTCATTCGGAAAATCAAAAAACATTGCTCAGGGTGAGATTAGGTGGATAGAGAGGGTAGAGTGAGTCTTCAAAAAAAAAAAAATTCACTGAAGCTGAACGCAGCCTCTCACAACAATGCCAGCTAGTACACCTATACAGATGGGTTCCTAGAATACTCCCATAGTGGGGGAAGCCTGTACTACAAGAGGCCCCCCTCTATAAGATAATTCTGTTTTTTTGCCCCCCCGCCCCCCGCATATCAATAATAATTTGCTCAGAACTCCCCTATGGTGTGTATTTGTTTCATACATCAAAAGGAGGCACTTATGTCCCCTTCTTCTCGCTATTTAGTCCTACAATGGTGATGGCAAATGACTCCAAGTTATATTTTCTTGACAAGGTAATACAAATTTAAACACGATTTTGACAATTAGGACTCATTGCATGAATGTAAAGAGAAGAAAGAAGTAGCAAGAGATCCATAAGCTCCATGAATCACTGTGGAACGGTGTGGGGGTTGATATGGAGAGATCTTTGGGAAAAAGTGCTGGAGGGTGGTCAATGCAATGACAACAGGGTAAAATAAAGCAATCTGATTCCGGCCGGTGACTTCACAAGTTTGAAGTGGAGGGATAACGACAGAGTTGAATTAGAAGTAAATTAAGGTACATATCAACCTTCTCTTCAGGGAGATGGGTGAGAGGCATTCTGCACTCACGGAAGGCAGAACGGGAACATTGGCACTTTATGTCAAGGAAAATGCGGAGTAATTAGTTCTATGGGAAGGGGTCTGAAGAGTAGCTGAAAATGACTTGGAAATCTTAGGGGACCAGGAATTAAATATGATTTAACATAAAAGTGTTATCATTAAGTAGAAAGATATTGTACTTTAACATAATAAGGAGGTATTGCTGTTGTCCACTCAAAATTTGTATTTTCATAAAATGTTACATTTACTTTTCATACTGTGTACTGGTCAATTTAATGTTCAGTTTGATCCAAGACTCGTTTTAGTGCACGCGGACCTGCTTACTTACTACTGCAGAGATTTCTCTCTTTATAAACATGTCTAGCTCTTCTCCATACAACTCTCTTGGAATTTATCACATTTAGACATTGAATGACAGTTCTATTTGATATGCATACATGCATGTAATCTCACTGGCTCAGTGTATATGTTTGTTTGCAGGAACATGGGTTCTGTGCCTTTTCATGGAGCCACAATGCTTAGTTTGGGGCCTGACATAGTTCTTATTCAGTTATTAATTGCTAAATGATTATTTTCATTTTGATTTAGGCTATCATTTTCTTTACAGCCAGCAAAAGTTGCAGTAAAAACTATGTAGTACAATTCATGAAAATTTGTGGGTTGCAATATATTTACATGTTTACTTCTTGATGAAATGCAGTGAATGTCTTTTTGAGTGAGAAATTTGATGATGTGTAGATTTTGAGGAAGCATCTCCCGCCCCCACCAGCAGGCTTCCTTCCACAGGAGATCCCAGGTACTGAGCTGTCAAGGTTGCTAGGGCAAACCTTTGCATATACAAATTTGGGTCACCTGGGCTTTCTTCCACAGGAGATCCCTGTAGATAGCTGCCAAGGTTGCTAGGGCAAATCTTTGCAAATACAAATTTGGGTCAATGTGTTGACAGGATGTCAGATTTGTGTAGCTAATGGAGCTTCAGCATGAATATTGAGCTTTATGCCACTCCATTGTTGCCCAAATGAACCTGTCTCTATTGGAATAAAAAATAGAGGCCCTTCTTGTGAAAACCTGACCAAGGTCCACAACCCATCCTTGACCTACACTTTTAGCCAAAACTGAAAAGTAAATTCCAAAAGACCAAAATGGCAGAGCGCTGATATCTTTCTATACACACAGTCTGTAATTTCATGTTCAGAAATTTTTACCATGGCATGGATCAGCAGAAAGTTGAGTAACAAAGAACAAATCCAGTCAACAGATTTGGAGGGATCGAGTCTTTTGTATCACAAAAGGCCTCAAATATTACTCAGTTCATTGAAGCATATAAATCTCAGTGGGGATGATGGGAATGTGACAACTCTTTTTTTCTTTATAAAACCACTCTTTGAAATTATATTTCAGGACCATGGAAGTTTCATTTGAATTGAACATAGTAAATTGCAGATAACTTTTGTATTCTTTGAAAGATGGAGTGTAAATTAAGCAGTATTTACCATAAGGCCTCCTTTTAACTTCTTAAATGTTCTATTACCTGCAATTGTATTACCTATTGTTGTGTTTCTGCATATGTGTACAACAATGATCCACTAGAAAACCTTTAGCTAGATTATTTGTTTAAGCAGAAGACCTTATTCTCCACTTATTCAGACACTATATTTTCTTTGCTTCAGTTGAGCACCTAGTGTATTTGATACCATGGAGCAGATCATTTTTTTTAGAGATAGGGGAAGTAGGGAAACATCGATGTATGAGAGAAATATCAGTTGCCTCTTGCAATCCCCCAACCGGCAGGCATGTGCCTTGATGGGGAATTGAACTGGGGACCTTTCACTTCGCAGGCTGATGCAAAACCCACTGAGCCACACCAGCCAGGGCTGAAGCAGATCATTTTTTAACACTTCCCTTGTCTCATACAGCAAATTATTTTTTGTAAAAATCATGAACTTAAACTAATAATAATAATATCCAGAAAAGAGATGCAAACACTGAATATTTCTTATTAAACTTTGTATTTTTGTTGTACAAATAAAGGAAAAAATAATTACAAATAATATAGAGATTACAGTACAAAATGAAAAACTGGATTAATAGTTTTAAAATACATTAACGCATTTGTTGACAAAAGGGAAATATTATTCCTACATATTTGTCTGTTGTAGTAACGAATGTACATAGTTGAATCCATGTGGGTTTCAGGACAGTGCACGTGGCCATTTTCCAAATGAAGTTGAATGTAGAAAACAATATCTATAAAGCCTAAGTGCTAAAAATGTGCTAGCTTAAAGTGGACACATATCAAAATTTATTCTTTTTAAAGATTTTATTTATTTTTTGACGAAGGTGAAAGGAGGGAGAAAGAGAGGGAGAGAAACATCAAAGTGCAAGAGACACATTCATTGGTTGCCTCTCTCACGCCCCCAACTGGGGACCTGGCTTGCAACCCAGCATGTGCCCTGACTGGGAATCGAACCAACAACCTTCAGGTCCACAGGCCAGCACTCAATCCACTGAGCTACACCAGCCAGGGCTACATCATTAAAATTTAACAGTGACTACAGAAATTGTTTAGAACTTCCACAAATAGTATTGTTGCAGAAAGGAGTATTTTATTTCTGACATTGTTCAGAGTGTCAGTGCATGATGATACTAAAAGGCAGATTGGGTTTTAGTTGATATTGGTATTGGCTTTCTACCTTCTGTGGGCCGTGCCATAGTGCTTGTACGGGGCCTACTGTTTCCACTTGAGTCCACCTCTGTTGTGCTTTATACAGTTGTATTTCTAATTTCTACTTGCAGCCTTCGAAGTGCAGCTTTCAAAAATAATGTTTTTTAGTGCGTTTTTTTACCATGCCTCTTCTCAGTATATCAGAAATCTTATTTTTGTTTACCGTTCCTTAATTATTAACTGTCGCTCAGAAAGCTGTATATTGTTTGATGAGAGCTAGACCTATAGATAAATACCGATTTGTATTTAGTGTGTTTTGTACATTAGTTTAAAAGGCATAATGCCTTTTTAAAAATAAGAATGAAAGGGATTAAATAAAGAATGAGGAAACATTCCAACAATTTTTTTTGTATGTGTTTGTATTTGCCATCTATAGAAACCAACTTTTCATATCTTATCTCCTTCATGGAAGCACAAAATAAGAATCCTTCATGAGAGAGCTCTCCTCTTCTCCTCTCATCATCTCAGTGTATAAGTGTGTGTGGATATTTTTCATACATTTATCAGGGTTTTTTTCCTAGCTGGTACCACAAATAATACTCAGGCAGCATCATACTATGTATGAGGCTGTTTTGTTTTTGACACTATTGTATTTGTCCCCTCTCTAAAACTAATTCCCCTGTATTGCCTAAATGGGTTTTTTATCAATTAGCTTTTTCTGGGAAAATCTTTTCCTGTCTAATATAGAATAATGATTTTTTTTTCATCTGTCAAGGGGGTTATTAATAAATGCTACCAGTGGGGTTAGAACATTCTCTGGTGTTTGCTTTAGGGGAACAAGGGGATTGTCGGAAATCCTAGCCAAACTGAACCATAATTAGAGAGAAAATGTTAGCAATTAGAACTATACATTAGGCTTTAATTTACTACCGTGGAAAAGTCAAGGGTGGCATTTTTATTCCATTTTTAGGTACAGCCAGATGGATTGCTCATTACAGAATAATTTCTGCCGACCCTCTGCATTTCTCGGGGTAACAAAGCCTCTGAGAGCATTGTGCAGTTAGTGGCTTAGATTTTGTTTTATTTTTTGTGAGGGTGGTAAGTGGAGTGGGAGGTTGAGCAGTTATCAGTTTCCTACATAGTCATTGACATTATTGGGAATCTTTTTCTGTATGGAATAATTTCAGGCCAAGAAAACAGTTTGGGAACACAAACACGTTAATATGATTTACTTTTCTATCTTCGCCTAAATGTATTGTACTGATATGGTTTAACAACCTTCACATTAAAAAGTTCCCCTTTTCAGTGTTTCCACTTTTGATTTTTCTTAATTACCAAAATGAACATTTTAAGCTACTGAAACAAAAGTGTCTTCTCAACCCCAGAATAACATAGCTCCAATCTAATTCTAGTCTAATTCCCGAAAAGCTCCTGAAGTGACAGAGTGAAACTTTGTTGAAGATGTGGGATATACATTATCATTTTTTATTTTTATTTAGCAACTGAACGGTATTTTCAAAAAATGAATTTTGGGCCAAGATGTTAATGACCATTTAAAATAAATGTTATTTAGTGTGTTATAACAATGTGTTTCATGAAGAAAAAAGTCTTCTAGTTACTTTATATTACAATGAATCAAAATCAGCCAGTTTCCATTGCTTTTGAAAATAGAGTTGAAGATACCTTTATTTTATTTCACTTTATTTTGTTTTATTTTACTTCTATTGTGGCAAAACATATAAACATAAAACTTACTATTTTAACCTTAAAAAAATCCTTACCTGAGGATATGTTTATTGATTTTGGGGAGAGAGGAAGGGAGCGAGGAAGAGAGAAACATCAATATGAGAGAGAAATAGCAATTGGTAGCCTCCTGTACATTCCCTGACCAGGCTTTGAACCTGCAACCTAGGTATGTGCCCTGTACGGGAATTGAACCTGCAACCTTTTTAGTGTACAGGATGATTCTCCAACCAACTGAGCCACCCAGCCAGGGTATTATTTTAACCACTTTTAGATGTACAATTCAGTGGCATTAATACATTTATGTTGCTATGAATCACCACTATCCATTTTTAGAACTTTTTCATCTTCCCAAACTGAAACTGTTTATTAAACAATAAATTCCCATTCTCCTTCCCCTTACCATTCACTTTCTGTCTCTGTGCATTTGATTACTATTGGTATCTCATATAAGTGGAATTACAGAATATATGGCCTTTTGTGTCTGGTTTATTTTACTTAGCATACTGCCTTCAAGATTTATCCATGTTGTTGCAGAATTTCCCTTTTAAAGGATGAATAATATTCCATTATTTCTATACACCATTAAGGTGTCTTTATTTATTTTATTTTTATTTATTGATTTTAGAGAGAGAGGAAGGCAGGAGAGGAGAGAGAGAAACATCAATTTGTTGTTCCGTTTATCTGTGCATTCATTGGTTGATTCTTGTATGTGCTCTGACCAGGAATCAACCCAAAACCTTGACATATCAGGATGATGCTCTAAACAACTGAGCTACCTGGCAAGAGCAAAGGTACCTTTATTTTAAATACTTTACACACATTTCCTAAGGATTTACCTCCATATCAAGCATTGTTGACATCTATAAACAAGCTATGTTCTGCCATTGGTGAGGTGGCTGGCAGAAGAGTTGGTGAGTTTTGTTCCATGACAATTCACTGTAGGCAGTTTGGACAATAAACAAATAAAACCATTGAATCTTTCCAGTAAAGATCAGTTAGAGAACGACCACATTAGACTAATTCAAGTCCTGACATAAAGAGAAAAGCAGTTAACTGATTTTATTTTCAGGTAAATATTAAGATGGCATTACTAAAAAGAAATTGAGGATCAGAAGAATGAGAAATATTTTCCCTGTATTCCATATTGTACCAGAATTTAGGTAGTTTTTCAGGCTTCTTATGGAAACATCAATACAAAATTTCCATACTTCGGTCAACTAACAATTCCATACTTCTATTAATGGTGTGACAGAAGACATTTTTTCCCTTATAAAAATCCATATTATATAAACAAAACACGACTGAACTTTTGAGTTATAAACGTTTGGATGATAAAAGTTTATTTAAGACTATTGTGTCTGAAGTTAAAGTTCAGCTATAACATATCACCTTTCATAAGCTCCCTTAGATGGGAAACTCTTTGTAGGAAAAGAATGAGAGGACTTTTGTGGGGGCTAAAAATAATATTTTTCCTCCCCCCTTCTAAGTCCTTCTAGCTGGGTTAATAACCAAATGAACAGAAATAGGTTAACAGGAGAAAATGTACAAAGTTGATTATAGATGTTCATGCTGTGGGTGTCATAAGATATGAGATGCAAAACGCATTGGGCTGTTTATATGCTACTATGGGCAAAGAAGAAAGGAAGAGAGGGTCTGAGATTTCAAAGGAAATAAGCAATTTACAGGTATGTAACTGAGCAAAGAATTTGTCTACCTGTCGCTGCATATAGCCAATTACGCGGACACCAGAGTGCAGTGAAAGAAAGGGGCCTTTATTGTATAGTGCTACGCAATGGAGAATGGGCAGCTTGTGCTAGAGAAACTCAAACTCCCTGATCCAGGGGTTAGGGTGGGTTTTTAAGGGTTTACAGGGAACAGATATGTGGAAGCATTGGTGGGGTGAGTTTTCATTGGAAGACCTTGGAGCTTGGCCATGTATGGTAAGGGACATCATTCAGTACCAGATCCTCCTAGACAACAGATCCTTCACTTCTGAAAGGGTTCTGGTGCTGAAGTTCCAGTTATGTCCTGGTCCTTCGGTTACAGGTGTATCTGGAGTTCCGATTCCTCTCCTCTGTGCATGCTTACTTACAGGACTTGAGGATTTAGTCTGTTGTCTCTGAAAAGCAACTCAATATCTTATCGAACAGGATAGGACCATTCTGAGTTGGCTCTGTGGTTACAGGTAGTTTACTTGCAGCAGGCAAATTCTTGCTATAAAACCTGGAAATACTGGGACACAAGGCAAGATGTAGCCATCAGGCCCATGCCTAAATCCTTCCTATATAATGCTAGGGTGAACACAAGGTCTGTTCAGAAAGTGTTCATCCACGGACTATGAAAAACAGAAACATTTATTGAAGAAGATATAATATACAAGAAGCATTATATATAGAAAAATGATACCTTAATCTCCTTCAACACAGCACCTTGGGACCTCATACAGTTCTCACAATTGCCATCAGCTGCCCTATCGTATTTTCCTGAATCTCATCGAGAGTCTGAAATCTCTTCCCTTTCAAAGGTGATTTTAGTTTTTGGAAATGTCAGAAGCCACAGGGCACCAAATCTGGGCTGTAGTGGGGCTGAAGCATCTGGGTGATTTGATGTTTCGCCAAAAATATCTGCATGAGACGTGATGCATGAGTGGGCATGTTGTCATGATGAAGCTGCCTTCTGAATCTATATAGTTTCTGCAGAGGAATGTTCAAGCTTAATGCAAAATTTGATGCAAATTCATTGCTCTACTCGCTCAGTCATTTTGAATGTGACAACCACATAGTGCACATGCTCACTCAATGGCTGTCTACGGCCCCCACTGAGTAATACAGTGAAGTCATCATTGTTCCCACATGTACATTCCAGTCCACTCTCCTGGGCTTGCTGGGTTACATGAATGTCATGCAAACCATTCTAGTTATACTAACAATGGCCGGACTTTTTCCAGACAGACCTCATAGGTTAAGAGTCCCTTTCTGGAACAGGCCTTTTCATCTAAACCTCGTAAGCAGGTAAGATCAAGAGTCAAAGGTTCTGTATGAGTCTTTTATTTCTTAATAACCAAGTTAAAATTAGTATCCCAAAAAGGCACACTTTAGAGGTGGCAAAACTTTGGTCTCCTTTACTTTACAGAAGAACATTTATAGTTAGGGTTTATCGAATATTTTGTATCTTCCCATACTTTTTTTTTTTTACTACTTGAAGCAGTTTCACCTCAAAGATCAACAGCTTTGAGCTCTCTATTCTGACCCCAGTCTGACCTCTTGCTTTTCCTTTTCTTTTATTTCTCCTGATCCTCTTCTCTGTTTTCATTCCCTCCCTCTCTTTCAACTTCCTCCTTCTCTTCCTTCTACCCATAATTATTTATTGAGTGAGAGCTTTCTATGTGCCAGGCACAGCACTTGAAGATTAACATGACCTGATTACTGCCTTGCAGAGGCTCACTGTCTGGTGCAGGTAAATCCATAAGTTTCACATGGCATGTCCACTCAAAGTGATTGGGACTGTATCCCTTGAGTACTGAAAGTAAGAGGGTTCTGAGCTCAAGTCTAAAGTAAGAAAGGGTGCCAAGATCAGTAAGTAATGTCTGCCAATGGCCTGGGAACAGATTAGTTGGCATTGTGCTTTGCCCTTGCCAACCCCTAATCAAAGAGTCACAGCTATTCCAGGTCTCTTTTTCCTCTGTTCAGTCCGACCCTCAAGTCAAGAGCTTTAAAAGGTGCTTTCATTATCATTCTAGTATACCTTACCACCTTACATTTCCACCAGGTGCCTACCATAGCATTCCCTAAATTGTGTTCATCACTACCAATTAATTTCTCCCTTTTTTTTCCCCTACACTACCAAGTTTTGCTAGAGAAAGACATGAAACCATTCTGAGTCAGTTCACTAAAAATTCATGCTACCAACCCACCTGGTTCTTATTGTTGCTCTATACTTATTGTTTTTTTAGAGATATTTTTAAAAGATTTTATTTATTTATTTATTTTTAGAGAGAGGGGAAAGAATGGAAAAAGAGGGAGAGAAACATCAATGTGTGAGATTAAAATTGATCAGTTGCCTCTTGCACACCCAAGCCACTGACCCGCACCAGTCAGGGCTGTACTTATTTTATTAATCTCTTCTTGGAGATTCACTAACAAGTTCCCTGCATTTGGTTGTTTAAAACCTTTTTCATATTTTTTGGAGCTCACTGCTTGATTTTCTCTTCCCCTTGAACTGAAAAGATGATCTTGCCTCTTGCTTTACTGAGAAGTTCCGTGCTGTCTGCAATCTCCTTCAATTTTCTATTCCTTTCCTAAATCTTTTCTATTTTCCTTCATTTATCACTTCTATCCTTTTGTCCCAGAGAAGAGGCATCTCTCTTATTTCTAGGTTGAACCCAACTCCTCCAGAACTTTTCTCTATAACTTGTTCCTTCTGTTCCTTGAAACCCTAAATTCCTTTGTCACAGGTTATTTAGTTTCAAGAAAGTAAAGAATAAAGTACAGATATTAATAAAACAATATAGGTATTTTCTATACCCAGAAAGGACCATTATTGTAATAAATTGGCTTATCTTTTTTTAAATTTAGTTTTTATTTCATAATCATAAACTTAACTCTGCAATCCAGCTAGATCTGGGAGGAGTAAGGAAAATATGGAACCCAATGAACTATGGCAAGAGCATGAAGATTATAAAACATTCAAGCTAATAGAATAAAGAGGTGCTCTCCTGAGCTACAGAAGGAATGGTCTGGTGGTTAAGATAAAATACAAGTCAAGTTTATTAGAGTTGTCCACAGTCAGTAATGGTGAGCTTGCTGGTCTTGCCATTTCTGGACCTGCAGTCCTTCATGGCAGTTACAACATCTATGTTGTCTTGCCATCCAAATACTCACTAATGGCCGTGCAGATGAAAAACTAGGAACCATTGTGTTAGGTCCAGCATTCGCCATGGACAAGATCCCAGGACCTGTGTGCTTCAGGATGAAATTCTCATCATCAAATTTGTCCCCTTAGATGGACTTGCTGCCTGTGCCGTTGTGGTGTGTGAAGTCACCACCTTGGCACACAAATCCCGGAATAATTCTGTGAAAGCAGGAATCTTTATAACCAACTCCTTTCTCCCTGGTGCTCAGAGCGTGAAAGTTTTCTGCTGTCTTTGGAACTCGGTCTGCAAACAGCTCGAAGGAGATGTGGTCCAAGGGCCTGCCATTGGTAGCGATGTCGAAGAATATGGTGGGGTTGACCATGATTGGGTGAGGGATGCTCAGGGTGGTGGCATCTGCAAGGCACTTGGCTTATCTTTCTTCTAATAAAAAAGAAAAATTACAGATAACTTTGAAATTCCCTTTGACCCACATCTTTAGTCCTATTGTCTTTTTTTTTCCTTGCTAAAAGCAAATTTTATGATTTTTACTTGTATTCTGTAAGGTCATTCAAGAATACTTTTACTGTATATAGATAACTAATATGTAAGATTGCTGAGTGGACAATTTTAGAAGTAACATGTTTCATATATCATAGCCTATGTTTTTCCCTCCATAGGTTTTGCCCTCTATCCAAGTAGCATACACAGATCTAGTTGTAAGCTCCCTGGGGGCAGGGTCTTGGGTTGCTCATTGCTGAATCCCAGAACCTAGCACAGTATTTGACATACAGTAGGCCCTCACATATTTTTATTAAATAAAAAGTTAATTGCTATATAAAAGTTAACTGTATGGAATATCCCACATATCACATTTATTTGTTCACTCTCCTACTGGTCAGTAGTTTTGGTTGTTTATAATTTCCATACTTATAGTTCAAAGTTGTGGGACATCCTTTTACAAGTCCCCCAGTGCCTGTGTTTACAATTTTATCAAGAATGCTTACCTAGAATGGAAATTGTTCGGTTGTAGGAAATAAACTTAAAACTTCATCGATATAGATAGAGCCAAATTGCTTTGCAAAGTTTCCTGGTTTAAAAATATGTTTAAGAATTTCTCTCTACACTTTTTTCCTCCCTTAGTGCTCTAGACCTTGACGCAATAGTAATCTATGGCCCCAGGAACCATTAAAAAAAATTTTTTTATTGTTGTTCTGTTACAGTTATCCCATTTTTTTCCCCCTTTGCTCTCCTGGAACCATTTATTTTTGATGCTTGAACAAGCTAAACTTTGATTTTTAAGCTATATTAGTTAACTAGGCCACACTTTTAAGATACTTATGATATGAGAAAGTTATGTTTGATATAAAATTATGGAAACCTAAAATCTTACTCCTAAAATATTGTTTTTAAGGAACTTGTTGCAAACCATCTTATTCTATAATTATTTGAATATATATCTTTATATTGGGTTGGCCAAAAAGCTCGTATGGTTTTTTCTATAAAGGAAAGTACACATTTTTCATTTTCACCAATAACTATTGATTTGGATTTTTTGTTGTTTGTTTTTTGTTTTTTTAAAGTATATTTTATTGATTATGATTTGGATATTTTGAGTATGTTGGCCATCTCCCACGTGGTATAATGTTGATTGTCTTAATTTAATGTCTCAATTTGATCACTATCAACTTCAACCAGTCTACAC
Source organism: Furipterus horrens (assembly GCF_987537825.1). Classification (NCBI taxonomy): domain Eukaryota; kingdom Metazoa; phylum Chordata; class Mammalia; order Chiroptera; family Furipteridae; genus Furipterus; species Furipterus horrens. The sequence continues at coordinate 177,105,632 of NW_028327173.1, forward strand.
AACCATGGAGCATCATCAAGTGAGAAATCTCCTGCATGAAACTTTGCAAACCACTTTTGACATGTTCGATCAGCCATAGAATCTTCTCCATACACCACACATATCTTTTTTTGTGTTTCAGTTGCATTTTTACCTTTCTTGAAATAATAAAGCTTAATATGCTGAAAATGTCGCATCTTCAATATTAAAATGGCTACACAAAAATTCACCAATTTTGATAAGTTTTTAGAAAATGCATGCTATTGTGACAGCTGTCACAGTACAATCTAACAAAATTGTTTTGAATGAAGTTAAAGACAGCTAAGTGCTAGTAGAGCCATCTTATGGAAAAAAAACAAACCAACTTTTTGGCCAACAGAACAATAAATTTGAAGGCCTTCAAGAGTATAGGTTGTGTCTTACTCAACTTCATGTACCCATAGCACTTAGAACTTGATGTTGCATGTTTATATTGAATAATTATAACCCTGGTGGTACCTAGGCATAGAAGGTTTTCAGGGAACCAATTTCTAGATCCTCAACTTTCACATGTACTTGTTTATATATTCATCAGTTTTATTGTTTCTTTTTCCAGCTGTATGCTTTCATTCATATAAATCACAAATATATGCAAAATTAATTTATGCTGTTACAAAATCAGCATGCGGACTAACTACTTGTGGGAGTGACAGTGATGGGAAGGGCTTCTGAGGTTCTGGTGATACCTTGTTGCCTAACCTAGGTGTGTTCAGTTGTACAAAATCAATCAAGTCAAGTAGTTACCATGTAGAGGTGCATATTAAAAGTCAATAAAAAGCTGAAAATAGTCTATTAAAATCAGAAAGAAAAAGTTAAGAAGAATAACTACTAGTAAGATATTGGAAACACTCACTTATTCATTAACATCCACTTGAACAGTTACTTACTTTCATATAGATAGCTAGGCAGAAAAAGATGCATATATATCTTTAATCCTATATTGAGATTACATTTCCAAAATTGAGACCACTGGGTCAAAGGGTAAATGGATTTAAAAAGTTGCCATTTTCTTCCATGAAAGTTATAACAGTTTGAATTATTGTATAAGGTTGGTGCAAAAATAATGTCCAATTTCAAGGTCTAGTTTAAAAATGAAAAAGCCCATGATTATGAAAACATTTATTCATTAATGTAACTTCCTTTGCTTTCTAGAACCTCATTCCATCTGTCAACTAACTTATAAATGCCATGCTTGTAAAATTCTTTAGGTTTTGAAGCAAAATATGAACCCAACTCATTTTCAACCTCTTCTCTTGATGTCAACCTAAGACCATCAAAATGGTTCTGTAGTCCTCATAACAAGTGATAATCAGAAGGAGCAAGGTCAGGAGAATATGGAGGATGAAGCAATATCTCCCAACCAAGCTCTTTCAAGAAATTTTTGGTGAGTTGAGTTGTGAGGACGAACATTATCGTGATGGAAGATGACACCATTTCTGTTGACTAAGGAGGGTCGCTTTTGGTTCAAAGCTGGTTTCAAATGATGAAGTTGTTCACAGTAAAGATTAGCAGTAATTCTTTGATTGTTGTCTAACAGTTCATAATGGACGATTCCTTCCGTATCCCACCGTACACTCAACATGATCTTCTTTGGATGAAGTCCTCCTCTTGATTGTTGAACTCTTCTTCCTCCTCGACTGATCCACAATCAGCAGCATTTAATGTTATGGTAAAGGATCCACTTCTCAGCACCTGTAACAAGCCTACCTAAAAATGGCACCTGAAGGTGTCATGAAAGCAATAATTCACAACAAGCAACACGCTGTTGCAGATTCTCTGGAGACGTTCGTGTGTGACCCATTTTCCGACTACTGTACTGAAACCTTTCAAATCCTTTTCAGTTGGCATAGCACGGATGTATGGGCTACGTTAAATTGTTCTGCAAATTTCCTAGAGGGAATGGTGGGGTTTTCTGTGACAACAGCTTCCAACACTTTGGAATCAAGTTTTTTTGGACGACCCTGTTCTGACTTGTTTTTCAAACTGAAATCCCCACTTCGGAAATGGGAAAACCAACTCCTGCAACTTCTTTCAGTCACTGCATTGTCCCCATCAGTGTTCTGAATAGACTGCTGCTGTATTTATTTGCATTGGCACCTTTATGAAACTCATAGAGTAAAACATTTCTAATGTGGTCTTTAGATGGGATGAACATGGGTGGAAATATTGCAGATGATTATGAACAATACTTCAATAATCTGAAAAAATAAGGTATAAATTAGTCACTGTGACATCAAAAAATTATAAGAGGCACAAATTTAATAAATACTATTTAAAACTTTATTTAAAAAAAGTCAAACATTACTTTTGCACCAACCTTTTATATACCAGCCATGTACAAGAGCACCTGTTTCCTCATGGTCTATAAAAGAAAGAGATCAATTACTTCTTACATATTATAATATATATTTATAATATAATAATATTATTTATATATATATATAATGGAGTGAGAGAATATATATAAATATATATAGGAGAAGGAGCAATTGTGGAGGATTGGCAAGTCCAAAGTCTGCAGTGTAGGCCAGGAGTGTAGAGACAGAGGGAAGAGTTGCAGTTGAAGCTCAACTCCAAAGGCAGTCTGGAAGAAGAATCTTCTCTTCTTTGGGAAACCTTTGTCTATTTCTTAGGCCTTCACCCGATGGATGAGGCCCCTTCACATTGTGGAAAATGATCTACTTTATTCAAAGACTATTGATTTAAATGTTCTAAAAAATATCTTCACAGCAACATCTAGACTGGTATTTAACCAACTATCTGGGTACCAGAGACTATCCAAGTTGACATTTCACTATCACACTAGGTGTTATGTTTTTAAATCCTCTTTTAATCGATAGATTCTCCAGTCATATTCTTTTGTTCTCTTTTCCTTTTGTAATTTATTTGTTGAGAAAGCTGTGTCCTTTGTACTGTTTATTTCTGGTTGTGTTCTCATGGTACAGTTTAATGTGTTTCTGTCTTCTATTTTTTCCCTATAAATTAATAGTTGGATCTAAAGGCTTAATCAAGTCAGATTTGAAATTTGGGGACAGGCTGCTTCATAAGCAGAGGTAAGTTATTTTATCAGGAAACACATAATATCTGGTTGTCTCTCTTCATGATGTTATCAATTGTTGATACTCAATGCCTAGATCTATGAATTCACTAAGGGATTATAAAATGGTGATATTCAATTACTTCTTCATTTATTAGCTGAAATATTTCCAAAAAATGACTTTTCCTTATATATTGTTTGGTTAACCAGTGGTATAGTATATATAGAAGAAGTGATAGATACTTGTTTCTTTCTCTATATTTAATGGTTTTCATATAATGAGTTTGGTTGACCAGCATCCTCTAATGGTGACCAATTCAGTTGTTTCAGAACCAGTATGAATTATGAATTTAACCACAATTGATGGGCTTCAAAAAGCATTCTTATTTATGCTCAAATTGTTGTATCCTTGGCAAGATGGAGTGTCTTTGTCTTTGAATTGGTTCCTGGGTCTTTCTGACCTGCTCTTGATAATCTTTGATGTTTTCCTTGCTATCTGGTAGGACTACAAGATATTCCTGGCTATTCTTATACATATTCTGCCTCATAGTTCACCTTTCCCTTAAAGGGAAATAGAATTTAAAGACCACTATCTAAATTGTAAGGACACTTACATACTTACTTTTATCTAAAAACTATTCTAATCTATTTTATTTTTGGCTTCATCCACTGTACTGTTGTTTCCCTGTTAAGTGTTCTTCATTTCAATTAGTGTATTCTTTGTTTCTGACTGGATCTGTTTGATGCTGTTAAGGTCCTTACTAAGTTCCTTGAGCATCCTTATAACCAGTGTTTTGAACTCTGCATCTTATAGATAGCTTATCTTCATTTTGTTTAGTTCTTTTTCTAGAGTTTTGATCTGTTCTTTCATTTGGGTCATGTTCCTTTGTCTCCTCGTTTTGGCATCCCCCCTGTGTATATTTTTATGTATTAGGGAGAGTTTCCATGACTTGCGGTCGTGGTAGCATGGCCCGATGTAGTAAGTGTCCTGTATGGTCCTGTGCCAAAGCCTCCCCTATCACCCAAGCTGGTTACTCAAGGCACACCGTTTGTATGGGCTGAGTACACTCTTCTCTTAATTTGAGCCTTGATTGCTGTCAGCAGGCCAATGGGAGGGATTTACTGAGGCCAGTCAGCTGCAAGGACTGACTGTGACTGTGAGCAGTGACCATCAACCTCTGCCCTCTGTGGAGGATCAACTGTGCAGGGGCAGAGTGGTAGTGCTCCGACATCATCTGTAGCTGTCCACTATGTGCACAGGCTCTGGGGTTTCCTAGGTGGTGCAGACCAAAGTCAGCCTCCACCTGTGTTTTTCCCTGGGCCACCCAGCCTGAGCTATAAAACAACATGAGATGGCTGCTACTTGTGCCGGGCTTGGAGGTTCCCAGGCAAAACCAAGTTGTGAACTTAGGCCAACTGCTGCTAATGCTAGGCCTGGGGACACTTAGCAAGATGTGTGGTGGCTGGGGTCTCACTGAGGCCAGCTGTTGCTTGTTTGAGATGATTTAGGAGGTTGTGAATCTTGAACCAAGATCAGCCATTCATATGGAAAAGTCATGGCTAACAGCTTGGGTGGGCCTGTAAGTTGGATGGGATGGAGTCTCAGGGGATCTCCAGGGCAGGACAAACAGTGTTAGTCAGGTTGATGGAGTCTCAGACATGGCGGGTTCAGAAAAGGGATAATGGCCTCTTCCTGCCTTTCTGTCTGGGAGAAAGCTGTTTCCCAGCTCTTGCCTTGATACCAGACACTTCAGATCCTCCCTATATTCAGCTAGTGCCTTTCAAGCTGATACCTTGGTGCTGGAGCTCAGAGAGAGTGAGTCTGAGTAAGTCCATGTGCGGGTTCTTTAAAAGAGACTGCTTGGGACTCTTAAGTTCCTTCCACTGACTCAATTCCCTCTGGATTTTGCAGCCAGCAGTAATGAGGACTTATTTTCCTGGAACTGGAAACCTGGATTGGGGGGCCTGGTGTGGGGCTGGGACTCCTTATTCCCAAGACATCTCTCCCAAATTTTTATCCACCACACATGGATGTGGGACCAGCCTGTTCCACATCTCTGCCCCTCTTATCAGTCTGGATGGATGTGGTTTCTTTAATTCCATAGTTGTCAGACTTCCACTGAACTCAATTTCTGACAGTTCTAAATGATGGTTGTTCTATAGTTTAGTTAAATTTTGCGAGGAGGCTAGCTATGTTTACCTATGCTGCCATCTTGACTAGAAGTCCCATACTGCTTTTTTCAATTCAAATTTAGGACTATAAGAATTATTATTCAAATTTTTCTGTCTTACTTATATATCTCCTTTTTCCCTTATAAATAATTCTGTTATCAAGAACACCACAAATAATAGAATTAGATTATCAAACATTTTTTTCTTTTTCCACATTATTTGGGATAACAGTACTAAAGCTAACACTCATAACATGGTTATTGTAAGGAGTTTTAAATTCTTTCTGCTGTTCTTTTTGCCCTATCAAATACTGGATATTCATTTAAAATCATTTATTTAATGTTACCTTTTGCTTTTATGGGTTGATTTTAAATTTAAACCTTTGCTTGTTATCAGAAAACATATATGAGTATACTCAAGGAAGACTAGTTTTTATTTCTCTTACCTCCCTCCTATTGCTTTTTTTTTCTAGTATATAACCATTTCCATAATTTTTTGGTTTATCCTTATTTGCTTCATTACTTTTAGCAAATTATAAACAAACACACACACCCTTTCTTTGAGAAATACAAACATACTATGTTATCCACTTGGGGAATATATATTTTTATGTTTAGTTATAGATATGTAATTTTCTCCACCAGCCTTTAAAATATATATATCCTGGAGATCAATCCATGGGAATGGAAGTATATAAGTATATTCCTCATTTCTTTCCATATAAATTACTATTTTATCAGATGGAGATAATAAGATTTATAGATGGAGAATAATATTTTTTATATTTTTATTCTGTGAATCATGTGATTGATACCTTTTGAAAGATTTTCTAATTAAACATTTAACTTTCTCTGTTAAGGCTACAGATTTACCTTATATTTTCTTTGTAATTATTTCTCTTTTTCATAGTTTTATTTTTTCTCTTCATACTTCTGTGCTCTGACAACACTTCCACTTTGAGATTTTTCCATTTATGGCCATGAGTTAGTGAGTGGTCTCACTCTCTCTCTTCTTGTTAAGCATCTGCACCGTATACACCTCTGTCCACAAAATCATGGCGCTAATAGAGCTCACATGTCTGTTGCCTTTCTTAGCCCTTTTTTCTCATCACTGCACTATGTATTGAAAGCTCATTTTGAAAAGCTATTTTAAAAGTCTTTATAATTTAAAAAAATTAGATTTCAAAATATTATCACAGGTGACTTTGTAAAATTAGACTCTTGACAATTTCTTTCCCATTAGGAAAAACCTGATCAATAAAAGCCCAAGTTGATTTCTCTATATTTTCACCAGACAGTTGTCCTTAACATTCCAAAAAATGTATCTGGTCATAAAATTCAGCGTTCTTATAATGCCATGCATCCATGAGTACTTAGATTGACTCCACTATCCTGGTTACTAATATGAATGTATGCTATTTGTTAATTATATATGATACTGATAATCTCTGTGAAGCACAGCTCTTGCTAAGATTTTTGACCCCAATAGAATATTAGTGACATCTCGTAAGAAGTTACAAAACAAAAACAATCTTGCGAATTTATTTCTTTGAACTTTAATACAGCAACTTTATTTTAGGTATAGTTCAAGGGCTTTAGTCTAGAATAGCACTATCCAGTAAGGTAGCTGTTAGCTACATGTGGCTATTAAAATTTAAATTTTACTGACATAAAATAAAATATTTAGTTCCTCAGATACACTAACCAAATTTCAAGTACTCGCTAGTCACATTCGACTAGTGATTACTGTATTGTAGAGCACATATTCTAAAACAGCACTTGGTCTAAAAAGCCATAAATATCTGCCAAAGAGGCAACAAAACATATTGATTTTTATGATCCTCTCTGGTCTATAGATTAGCAACCATATTCTTAAGACATTCTTTAGCATGGCATAAAATAAATTTTGTGATGTGCCTGCAGATTCCTAATTATACCTTATATTCTCTGCTATGCACATACTTACATGCAGCAAGAATAAACTACTGTGGTTCCTTAAACAGGCCAGCTTGAATTATATCTCAATTTCCTAGCATGGGGTATTCTCTCTACATGGAAAAGCAACCCTCCTCACTTCTCTTTGTTCTTATTCATTCTTCAAGTTCCATTTCAAAAGCTATATCCTCTAGGAAGTCTTCCCAGACTCCCCCATAGAGTCTTAATTCCTTTCTTATATTCTTTTGTATACTTCACATACCTGCAACATAGGGATCACCTTATTGTAATTTAATTATTTTAATAAATGTCTTTTTCCTCAGGGGACTATGAGATTCTTGAGGACAGAAACTGTGGGGGCCAATGCCAGATACACAGCGTCTTACCATGTTACTGAGTGAGCAGGCACTCAGTATGAATTTGCTGATTATTGACTGAATTCCAACATTGATTCTTTCATTAATACAAAATGCCATAAACCACAATGTATGTCCAGAATCACACACACCACACACACACACACACACACATACACACACACACAACACTGAAGGAAATTAAATGATAGTCATACGCAGATTCTTCACCTCCAGAAAATAGTATGTTTGTTTGTTATTATAAGAAAACCCTCAAAACAATATAAAAGCAACATTAATCATTTATCTTTTGTAAGCAAACTCTAAAAATTAAAATTATGTTCAAGGTCATATTTTTCCCCCTTTGCCATTGGCAATTGTGTCTCCATTTAGAAAATATTGATCAAAAGTTTTATGCTGGCCCCTTACAACATAACAGGAGCAACAGCTCTACCTAAGACACAGAGGCAAACAAACACAGGAGCCTGTCAAGATGAGGAGACAGAGAAGTAAGGTCCAAAAGGGGAATGGATTGAGGTTCCAGTGGAAGAACTAAATGATGAGGAGATAGCCAACGTAATAGATGAGGAGATGCAGAATTCAAAACACTGGTGATAAAGATAATCACAGGCTTGACAGATATGCTCGAGTACGGCAAATGCATAAGGGAAGAAGTGAAGGCTATGCTAAGTGAAATGAAGGAAAATTCACACAAAACCAATGGTGAAGGGAAGAAAACCAGGGTTCAAATCAATGATTTGGAATATAAGGAAGAAAAAAACAGTCAACCAGTACAGAATGAGGAGACAAATATTGAAAAAAATGAGGAGAAGCTTAGGAACCTCTGGGACAACTTTAAACGTGCCAATATCCAAATCATAGGGGTGCCAGAAAGAGAAGAGGAAGAGCAAAAAATTGAAAGCTTATGGGAAAAAATAATGATGGAAAATTTCCCAAATTTGGTAAAGGAAACAGACATACAAGTCCAGGAAACACAGAGAGTCCCAAAGAAGCTAGACCCAAAGAGAACCACACCAAGACACATCATCATTAAAATGCCAAAGGTGAAAGACAGAAAAAGAATCTTAAAAGCAGCAAGAGAAAAGCAGAAAGTTACCTACAAAGGGGTGCCTATAAGACTGTCAGCTGATTTCTCAAAAGAGACTTTGCAGGCAAGAAGGGACTGGCAATGAGTAGTCAATGTGACCTACAACCAAGATTACTCTACCCAGCAAAGCTACCATTTAGAATGGAAGGGTGGATGAAGTGCTTCCCAGACAACGTAAAGCTAAAAGAGTTGATTATCACCAAGCCATTATTGTATGAAATGTTAAAGGGACTTATTTAAGAAAAAGAAGATCAAAACTCTGAACACTAAAATGACAATAAACTCACAACCATCAACAACTGAATCTAAAAAATAAAAACAAAATTCAACTAAGCAAACCAGAATAGGAACAGAATCATAGATACGGGGATCATTTGGAAGGTTATCAGCTGGGAGGGGAATGGGGAGAAATGGGGAAATGGTGCAGGGATTAAGAAGCATAATTGGTTGGTACAAAATAGACAGGGGGAAGTTAAGAATAACATAGGAAAGGATGAAGCCAAAGAACTTATATGCACGACCCATGGACATGAACTAAGGGGGGTAAGATTTCTGGGGTAAGGGGCATACTGGGCAGAGGGGAGCAAAGGGGGAAAAAATTGGAAAACAAAGCAAAAAAAAAACCAACAAAAACCTTTCATGCTATTTATCTTACAAGAGCTTTTGTTTTGCTCTCCTCCATTATCCTCCTTAACAAGGTTATTTTGATAACTACTCAGAACTACTTTAAAAACTGTAACTCAAAACTTTAATGGGATCTGGTTTTGTAAAGAAATATACAATGAATTTTTTTTATGTATCTGAGGACTACATTTGGCTTAGTTTGATCCCAAAGCATAATGCTTTTCTTTTGTAAGCAAGAGTCACTATATTTTACCTGACTTTAATGTCATTGTCTCTTGTTTATGAGTTGTCCTTTCTGATAATGCTAATGATTAATGGATAAAGTTATTTGGAAAAGAGATTTCATGCTACTCTGAGGAATGTCAGAGTTGAAAAATCAGCCAGAAGTAAAGACAATAATACCCTAAACCTAAAAATCTGATCATTCTATCACACTGTTAGGGACTGCGCCTTCCAGAGTCTGAAATGGGGGTGAGAAAACTAAGCTGCCTTCTTAGCTCTGGAGCGTGGTATGGGGATTAGGGAGATAAGAGTTAGACCAGGCAGCTCACCAGTAAAGAGATCGGGGGCTTTCTCCTTTAATGGCTAATGCAGAACATTTTGGCGAAATCAGCGTAGTTCTTACCAGACTGCTGAGATTTTGTCCTCTGTTGCAGTTTGGAGGCCATAGAGAACTGGGAGAAGCTCTCCTTAAGACAGACCTGTCTTTGCTACCGGTTTCATACTTGTTTCCATGACATTGTGAATAAAAAAGAACTGTTTTCCTCCTATTAAATTAATCTCTCTTTTGGGACCCATTTGGAGAGAGAGTATGAGTGAAAAAACATGAGTGAAACAATTGTAAAAGAAAAATCATAAAATAATAAAAATAAAAACTATTCTCATCTTAAAAAAAGAAAAGAAAAAAAGAAAAACATGATAGAAGAATGAGGAGAAAAGGGTAAAGAGAATTCCAAAGAGAGAAGGAAGAATGAAAGGGGTAGCCTTGACTGGTATGGATTAGTGCATTGGGCATTGCCCCACAAACTAAAAGGTCACCAGTTTGATTCCCAGTTAGGGCACATGCCTGGGTTATGGACAGGTCTCCTGTTGGAGAAGCATGAGAGGCAACTGATCAATGTTTCTCTTTCACATCAATATTTCTCTCCCTCTCTCCCTTCCTTCCCCTCTCTGAAGTAAATAAATAAATGAAATCTTAAAAAAAAAAGGAAGGGATAGAGGAAGAAAAAATGGAGAGAAAGGGCAGAAAAAGAAAGAAAAATGAGTGTGTGTGTCTGTGAGTATGAGAGAGAGAGTGATGGGTGGGGGTTAGAGACAGAGGAAGAAGAAATCAAGAAAGATAATAAGATAATAAGAGACATCCAGTGGATTCTTTAGTTGATCAAAACAAGTGGATTCAAATGAAAGCCTTCCCCCTAAAGTTCTCTCAAGTTATTTTTCCTTGAAAATGAGGTCAAATGTTAACATTTCTCCTAAGAAATTTAATACTTAAGACAAAGTATATATTGTTACTTTTACTTATTCACAATGACTTCAAAAATTGAGGAGAATAATTTTATTTGAAAGTTATTAAACCATAACACTTTCCTCTGAAGAGAACAGATTCAAAGCAAAGCTCGTTTAATTTTTAGCATGTGATGCCATTTTCCAAAGAGAGGTAAGAAGTCCACATCTTTTCCTTTTTCTCTTACTGTTAGGAATGAGTGATCCTAGTCTCCTGAGGAGGCAGGCTTCACAGACCAAAGCTACCCAAGACCTTATACAGTCAACAATTGTTAGATGCCTTGCCAGCCTCCATTTCTCCTTTTCCCTTCCCAACAGTTTCCAATGTCCTTTCAGGATCCATGTGATTTTGTGGAAGCTGACCTTATTGCCTTCCAGTAGGGGTAGAATGTGCCAAGCCAACCATCACATTCCATCCTCTTGACTGCAGCAACTGTACATAGCCATGGTCAGCGTGTGAAATGAGTGGCCACTCAGTGAATATAGAGGGTTTGAAACAAAGTTATTCTCTCTGACACACACACAAAAGCACAGGGCGCCAGAAACTATCTTGGGACTAGGAATGATGCTAGCCTCAAAATGAAGCTGACCAGGAGAGGTGGAAAGAATGCAGGTGTTTTGGGTATCCTTGAGGAATTGTATAAAGCTTAAACTAAAACATCCCTACCTCTGGATTTTACAGTTGTGTGAGCTGAGAGTTTCTTTACTGTATTATTTACTTTCAACATGTGTACTTAAATGTTTTCCTTTCGGTAAAGGGGTTATGCTTCCAAAAAGAACTATTAGGATGCTTTCTGTTCTAAGTTATGATAACTATCCTTTTTGACAAGATCATAAGACAAGCAGAAGCAAAATTTTATATTGAGAGGGTAATTCCAAATATTACAGAAAACAGAACACTTTCAAATGTTGGTCATGGGGTTTCAATCCAGGATTCTCCCAAGAATACTCCTTTTGCCACAAGATGTTAAAGTGATTTTCATGATTAAAATTCTGACTATTATAACTTGCTTCTTATTTATTCATTATCTATTTATTACATGTGAAAGAAATTGTATATAAATCCACTAACTAAAGAAATAGCCTAACACATGAAGATTAAAAAAGAGTCATTTGAACTAGGGTACATTTTTTTATATTCAAAAGTCAAATAAAAGAGTAAGATTTATTTCTATTTTATAAATATTCCTGGAGCCCTTAGTTTATGCCAGGATCCCTGCTAGGTCCTACAGGTACAACAGAGGAAATAAGACATAGATCTTACCTGCAAGAGGTTTATATCCAGACGGCATGGATTAGGCAAGGGCTTACCTTAGATTCATACAAATAGCTAGTAATAGCTGTTATTATTGGCTATTCTTACAAGTAAAAAGAAAAAGTAAAGCAAATGTCATAATAAAATTATATTATGGTATAAAGTGTGAATGAAGAAGAAAGGCCATATAATTGAGGGACAAGGGATAAGCATCATAGAGCTATTGTCATTTGAGCTCGGTTATGAAGAATGGCTATTCCTATAAATCCCTGCCCTGTGTTGTACCTTCTCATAGCACACTGTCTCTCCTTTCTTAGCAGTTACCCACAATCAATACTCATATATTTATTGGCATGCTCATTTATTTAATGGTCTACCTCACCAGGCTGTAGATTTCATGAGGTGGGCCCAACGGTCCACTCTTATTTGTTTCCTACTGTGTTCCCAGCACATAGCCTAGTGCCTGGAACATAGCATGCAGTCAATAAAACCTGTTGAACAAATAAATTAACAATTAGATGACTGATGTACAGCAATAGATAGCATTACTGAATGCATATTAGAGGACACACTGGTAGGCACATAGGTGATCAAATTTAATACATTAAACAATAATTAAGTTTTATTATCTCAGCTTTATGGAGGAAGAAATTGAGGACTAGAAAAGATAAGTAACTTGTCCTGTGTCATAAAACAAGTCTCTGGCTAAACCCATATCTGAGTGGATCGAACTCTACAATTCGTGCTGTGAGTCACTGGACAATATTACTTCCCATCTATTGAGTATGTACTATGTGGCAGTCTTTTGACACACCTTGCCTCATTTTATTTTTCACATTTCTGGCAACAACTCTGTGAGTTGGATATTATTAGTCTCATTTAATAGATGAGTAAATAGATTCAGAGACTTTTTTCATTCACTCTACAAATATTTATTATCTGTCTACCAATTGGAGGCACTATGCTACTCCTAGAGATAAAATGGCGAGACAATTAGACATCATCCCTGCCTCTGTGAAGCTATAATCCAGCAGGGGAGGCAGAACGTGACCAAATGTGCATGACAAGCTGTGAGAAGTACTATGAGGAAAAGTCAGAGAGTGTCACACGGTATCCTCATGGCTTCTAGTCAGGCCCAGTTGACGCCAAAGCCCTCAATGTTGTTATGTAACTCTTAAAAAATATATGGTGGATAAGACTTGTCCAGGCAGAGAGGAAGGACAGGCAAGGCAAAGTGCAGTTCTTTACTATGACCAGAGAGGGTAGGGAGGTGTGTGTAGAAAGTAATGTGAGTAGCTGAAGCTGTAAAAATTGTGGAGTGTTGAATGTCGTTAATTCAGAAGGCAATGGGGTTTTGAACGATTCTCTATCAAAAGTGCATTTTGTGAAGAGTAACTTAAAAAGTAGAAACTGCTATTATTTATAGATAGATAGACAAAGAAAGAAAGACATACTGACTAATCTAATGCGGTACATGTATTAGGTAAGTTTGAATTTACTTTGTGTCTATTTTTAGTCAGTGTATTAGGTTATAGGTTTAGCTGAAAACACAGGGACTTAAGATAGGAGCTTATTTCTCTCTCACATGGACATTGAACTGGAAGAAAAAGCCATTAAGGGCTCTTTTTATTTTGATTTGAAGAGGGAAAAGAGGAACAGGAAGACCTACCCTTTAAGGACCTACCCAAGAGTTCACACACATCACTTTGGCTGGCTCACCTCACCTTGGCTGGAGCTGAGTCTTAATGGCTGCGGTCAGCAGTTATAAGGAGAGTCGTCCACATTTTTGCTGACTGTGTGCCGTAGGGCACAAGTCTATAACTAGGAAAAAGGGGTGTAATTATTATGGGATGGCCAGGATTCGCTGCCCCACTTGGTGTGTTTCTCTTCTGAGAATGAGCAAATTTTGATAACTCATTTACTCCTGGTAGAAAAAAACCCTGAATTTTAAAATAATGCTAAAATATTGTTACTACTGGTCAAGTTTTTAAAAAATTGTTTCATGTACTATAGGAGGCTAAACAAAATTTAACAGCTTTTAACTATCAATAAGCAAAAAAAGCAGAATACATTCTAATCCCATAGATAACTATCTAAAAAACTTGTATTTTAAAATAAATGGAACATGAAAAATGGTAGTTATCCATGATACACTTTTTTGTCCCTAAGTCTACAAAAGATACAATTTGACATTCTAATATTAATATTGATATTAGTATTTTTATATTAATATTGAATATCTTTATTTTTCCTTTAATTTCCCATTAAAATGACAACCCACTCCCAAGTCAAAGATTTATAATATTTTTTTTACCAAACTTAAAGAACCAACAATCAAAACAAAATGCCTTTAAGTGTGTATGGGGTGTTTCCACTTTGGCAGGTTCTACAGTGTGAGCTGTGCCCGCCATGAACTGTGACAGAAAGGAGACTGAGGCGATGAGGACTGAGCTGAGACTGTGTGTCATAGTTGACCATGACACACAGTACCCACTCCATGGATTAAAGCACATTTGCTGTCCTGGGCAGCTCTTGTTCATTTTCCTGTACTTATTTATTTGATAGCTCATTAATTGCCTCCGAGCAGAGAAAATGTTTCCTTTAAGAAGGTTAAACAAAGAGTTTATTGACATAGTGAATTGGTTGAAGAAAACATTATTAAATAAAAGACACTTATTTAAACACCAAATTAGTTTTTAAAAGGCGAATTAGAGGTCATATCTTCTCCTAACTAAATAATCTTAACCAGTAATGAGATACCCATTTTAGATATAAGCACACTCTCTCAGGCTTGGGCTGCTGCTGACTGAACTGTGCCTCAGTTTTTCAAGTTTATTAAGTCCATAATTACATTGGTATTTTAAATTTTAAATTATATTCCATCCATAATGTAGTTTTTCATTCTATAATTTTTTTTTTTTTTTTTTTTTTAATATTAAAGCTACTCTCTCATCCCAGCAGAAGAGAAGATGTGCTCTGAGAGAAGACTCCTGCAGTGGAAATGAATTCACCTCAAGTTCATGCTCCAGTTATGATGGAGCTTCTCACGCCTGCCGGTGCATGAGAGCCCTTGGCATTGCCTTAGTGCATCTGGCTGGGCCACGGGTAACCTTTGTGTGTTTCAGCTGGGTCATGTGCACAGGCCTCTTTCAGAGCCCCTCTGTATAAGCTTCAGAGACTGGGGAGAAAGGCACAGCAGATTTTTACTGTGGGAGAGTTAGTGCCGTCAGTTTGGCTTCTTATTCTCCCCTTCCAGTCGGAGGGTGTCCCAACTACCTACCACACCCAGCCACACACCTTCCTCACGCAGCCATGGGGACAATGTCCTGGACACAGCTCCACTGCTAGGGTCTCATTAGCCAGCCTCCCGGACACAATGGCTGTGGAGTGTGGACAGGTACCGTAGATTCGCACTTCAGTCTCTTCCACTGCAAAACCTACTCTGCTGCCAGCGGCTTTGTTCCGCACAGTGCTGGTTTCATTTGTAGCCAGACAGGAGTTGCGAAGTTTAAGGTTCATCAAACCTGATGTTGGGCCACCCCCAATGGATAGGATCCTCAGATATGCCAGCCAATTCCACTTTTTTATCAAAATGTTTTATTGTGCATATATGGAGGAGATGGAGAAAAAGACTCACGATGGACAATAATTTGATTTACTGCATATTTTCGAGTGCTAGTTCCTGTCTGATTTTTAACCCTATTTAAGTGAATGTTCTTAATTATCTTGCCTTTATAACAACTGTCTTGATTCAGCATGTCTCAATCAATGAGTACTGCTTACCTAAACTCATCACTGCTCCTCGCTTGGGTAACCTATGGTTTTTGAAGGTGTGGGGCTAAAGTCAGGCTATAAAGCCTGGAGATAACTCTTGAAAATACGTATCATCCATTAATTTAAGCCTCAGTGTTTCCAACACATACTCACTGAATTTATGGTCACCTCCAAATCTCATTCTCCCACCACGTTACTTCTTTCTTTGTTTCTCAGGAGAGATGAGAGATTCTGCTTGTCACAAATTGCACATTAGAAAGACCTGTCTCTATGATGTGGGTGGGCAACATAATTTAAGATTCTATGGGTTTATTCCCAACCCATAATTTTAAGAAACAGTAAAAGGAAAAGTTGGTTCCAACAATCCTGATACTACTCATTAACTGAGAGACAGAAAGGAATAAAACAGGACTTTTCTGATTATTTCAGGTCTTATCTCCCACTTCCCTGCTCTCCTCACTCCCCATCAGACATTTAAACTGAGGAAGAAAAGCACTTTGAGTTTAAGGTTAATCAAGTTTCACTACAATTTTTTTTTCCAACTAGAATCACACTAATCTTTTTTTTCTTGCTCTAATGTGTGGCTGTTGAAATCCTGAGCTGTGATAAATTAAGCTACTTATTAATCTAATTATCGTACATTCATCCTAGAAACTTTCATGTGACTTGAAAAGGCTATTCAACCTTTTCCCTCCCCTCCTAGAAAGGGCTCAACCTTGCACCAATTAAGATCATTCTGAAGTAAGGCTTTAAAAAAGCTTTCTCTAATCAGCCAATGAAACATGGACCAGTGGAAACCAAACTCAGAGCTCTGGGAAAAAGTTTAGCATTCCCTTCTGTCTGCCAACTTTTATGGTTTCATTGCACAAGGAAGTAAGACTTCATTTTCCTATTTAGTTGTTCTTTCACTGGCCTCCAAATAAAGTCCATGTAATTACTGAGCAAATAAAGTTGCAGCATGTGTTTTAAAAATCAATTGCCATTCTTGGACTATAGAAACATAACAATACACAGATTTGCAGGAAAATACCCAGCACCAACCATATGAACTAAACCCTGTACTGTATCTGTACAATGGAGTAGTTTTGACCCCTAAAGCACATATTTACTATGCAGATTTTTAAAAGGGCTTCTTTTATGACTTACCTATTGATATTAAAATGTCCCAATCCTAATATAGGTTCAATTTAGGATTAAAAATATGTTGCTAATGTATCATATCTTAAATATCCATTCATTGCCAAATGCCTTACTTATTTTTTTTAAAAAACCAAGGCATAAATGGAGCTATTTTACATTCAAATTAAACTAGCTATTAATTTGAATGCAAAGCAGCTCAAAGTACAGGATGCAATTTCAATGACAGGTTTACCCCAAGACAGAATGCAGGAGTGAGTCAACATGGGTGCGTCCAGACGGACTGGTCCTGACTCTTCGTGCCTGGCAAACTTGCTCACTGTGAATAGTTTTTGAAGTGAAGGTTAAAAGAGTGGAATTATAAAGTATAATTACATTTTAGTGAAACTCTAGAAATCAGAAAAAAATCAGCAGGAAACTTTTAGTGAAACATGATGTGTTGTCATTATCATTAAAAGATAAAAGTTTCATACTGTTTTTATCTGTTTATTTGGAAGAAATCCAGCCTTTACAGTTATGCAGGAAACAAAAAACGGGAATGCAGGAGTAATTATTAAAACTGTGTGATTTGTTATCTCCGCTACTGTCTTTCCAAATGGTAATGCGATATCAGCAGCTGCAGACGGTCCCTGATTTCCTCTATTAGTAAACAAGTGCTTTGGAGACCTGTGTGAGGCACTTTAAGCTCACTACTCCCCGAAGTGCTGTCAGGCTTAGCTACTAATCCACGGTATTTCAGAGCACTGGAAATTCATCTTTATAAAACCTGAACAAAAAAGGGAAAAAAGCCTGGAGGGCATGAGCTCCCTCTGGTGAGACAAATGACATGTTCATTTATTAATGAAACAATAACCCTGGAAAGAGGATCAAAGCACATTCCATCCTCACTTTACAATCCCCAATTTTCTCAGGCCAAACCATTTAATTGAGCCATGACAATGGAATACTTAATTGTTGCCTTAAAGTTTTGAAGAAGCAAGTTCAACATCAATGTGCATTTCAGGATTATTATCTAAATATAATGTAGCCGGGTTGAAGCTGGCGGAATTTGATTCATCCTACATTGTGAAGCCTTGTGCCAGCAGTAAAGGGGTTTTCCTGAACTTGAAACACTCACCACAAATGCTTCTTGCCCAATCTCTGCCCTCTGCAATCCCTGAAACTGTCCTGATGGGTTGCTTTCTCAGGATGAAATAGCCATCCTCATTTGTGGGTGGTTGGGTAAGCTGATGGTTCTTTTGACATGTCCTCTGCATCTGGGGCATAAATGAGGAACAGTTCCCATTCCCAGAACCCAGAAAGTTAAGGAGTTTGGGAGCACCCAGCATGGAATCCAGGGTGATGTCCCAATAGGCCCATGTCATGTGCAGTTCAAAGGGCAGACTTGCCTACCCGCCCCGTGGTTTCTTCACCAACTGTGTTTGCGAGCGATCCTCGTGATTCCACCGCTACAACACTAACAAACACGTAATCTGTGCTTAAATTCCACATATTAACACTGAATTTCACCGCAGCATTCTAGCTTGATATCTTTTTCTTTATAGTTATGCAACAACTTTTCTAGGGTTTCCTTGATTATGCTGTTTCTCAAATTAAACAAAACTTTCAGGAGAGTCTTAAGGCTCAGAAGTGCAGAGTTCAGAAAATGCTTGTTGATGTATTGGGAAAAAAGGGGCCCTGAAGATTTTATATGTAACCTCTAGGGCTCACCTGTGTTGGACTTAAAGTATTCTAGGCCAGTTTGACTCTAAGTCTGGTTTTCTATCACATGGCGTCATTTGGAGTTTATAGATAGACTTTTGTTTACTTTGCACCTGCTCATATTTATCCCTTGGAAGATCCATGAAGCCAATGAAAACCAATAGTCAGAACTGAAGGTTGCAAGCAATAAAAACACTCATGTTTCTTGATTGTCATTTATTTTATTAAGCCTTATGTGAGGAGGAGAGTGTATTTTGAGATATTTTTTGTTACCTATATTTAGGATCTTTCTTTCTGGTCTACTTTTGAATAGGAGCCTCATAAAAGTCTTTCTTTCTGTTCTAGGTTATTAGACTTAAGAGCAAATATTAGGCTTAGGAGTATTTTTACATTAAATTTTAGTAAAGTACCTTGGAAATTTTTTTATAAAGAAATTTTTTATAATAAGCCCATCAGTTTGAAAATGTTCCATTTAGTTTGAGCTCTCCATAATGTTTTCTGCAGTGTAAGTGTTTGAGTCACACACAGGGAAGTGACAGTGATCCAAAGCATGTAGTCCAGCTTCTACACAAGCCCTTTAGAAGAACACGGAAACTTCTAAGTCAACAGTCATAGCAGAGACTGTCCTAGGAGCCAGAAGGTAGTGTCAAATGGAATGTCTGTATCTGCAGGAAACAATTTTGTTCCCAGCCCCATCCCTTTTGGTTATCTTTTATCCCTAAATATAGAACATGTCTTTTTAAAAAGAATATACTTAGAAAGCCTTCATGAGCTTGGTATATGAGTGTTAAAACTGCTATGACATTGATGGCCACACCACAAATTTTACACAAGCCAAAGCTGAGACAGAATAAGGACATTTACTTTTGCTGAAAAGGGGTACTTCTACCTCTATGAGCATATTCAATTAATATTTATATTATTTACTCATTTTTTTTCACTTTTTAGCTTGTCAATTAATCATTCAATAACTATTGATTAGAGTTCTACACATACATCATAAACATGACTATGGATAGATATGGGGTTGTGTGTGTTTTATAAGATATACGGGAACTGAGACTATATGTAGGGAAGAGAAGCCAGGAG
Organism: Furipterus horrens; assembly: GCF_987537825.1. Taxonomy (NCBI): domain Eukaryota; kingdom Metazoa; phylum Chordata; class Mammalia; order Chiroptera; family Furipteridae; genus Furipterus; species Furipterus horrens. The sequence goes on from NW_028327173.1 coordinate 177,125,340, forward strand.
CAAGTTGGGGATGAACAATATGGAGACTTAAACATAGTTCTCCCTCAACACTATTTTGAAAAGGTTCAAATACCCTTTGGTGTGTATGTCTGTTAAATGTATAATAAAAATATTCACCCAACAGGATCTATCAAGCAATTTCTGTGTAGAACACTTAAACAGAAAAGACCTTTCCCTGCATCTCAAAATTTTCCATTCTGTAGTCTGGTCAGGGGCCCATGGTATGTATACAGTCTGTCCAGAAACTATCCAGACAGGTACTATGAAAAAGAGACATTTATCAAAGATACAAGATACAAGAAACATTGTGCATAGGACAATGATGCCTCAATTCCCTTCAAAGTAGGCCCTTTGGGGCCTTACACAGTTCTCCCAATCACCATCAGCTACCCTCATTGCATTTTCCTGAATCTTATCAAGGGTCTGAAAGGCGATTTTAGTTTTGGGGAAAGCCAGACATGGCAGGGCAACAAATCTGGGTTGTTGGGGGATGAGTCACCTGGGTGATTTGATGTTTCACTAGAAAACCCTGCACGAGACATGATACATGAGCAGGCACATTGTCGTGATGAAACTGCCAGTCACGAGTTGCCCATAGCTGTGGCTTTCTGAATCATCCAAATAATTTCTGCAGAGGAGTGTTCAAGCTAACACAAAAGTTGATACAGATTTGTTGCTCTACTTGCTCAGTCATTTTGAATGTGACAGCCATACAGTACACATGCTCACTCAATGGTGTCTACTGCCCCCAATGACTAGTACAGTGGAGTCATCCTTGTTCACACACGCACATTCCAGTCCACTCTCCTTGGTTGCCAGGTTACAACGAAGTTGCACAAACTGTTCTCATTATATTAACAACGGTTGGACTTTTTTTTTTGACAGATCTCATATACATATAAGACAATGAACTTGATGTGGATGACAAGGATCCACTATGAAAGATACCAATAGCAATTTCAAGGTGAATTGTGAATTTTGAATAATTACAATTTTCATGATGTGGTCTGAGAGTTGGGACTTGGTCTTCCTATTTCCCATTTTGCTAAGAAATGTGTAGTTCGGGAAGGAAGAATGACAAGAGACTTACAAACAGGTGCATGCATTCACCTTTTGGCCCTTCTCTTTTTTATGAACTTTTTTCCTTGAAGAGAGGAATAAGCTCATTACTGAGAGTTAGTGTAATGTTTGATCATTTTTACTCTCTGTCATAGAAGATATATAAACTGATACTTTTACTCTAACAGTAAGTAACCCCATATTCTTTAAATCTGCAAGATGGAAGATTACTGACATGCTTAATAGGAAATTAAAAGATGAAATACGTATGTACATATGGTTACATGAACAAGTTTAATAAGCACTAAGAACTGAAAAAAAAAAGGTCCTCTATGCCCCTTCTGTAGCTCAAGTAACTAAAATTTAAAATAATACTAAACCACAAACAAATGTAATGAGAAATAAATATTAATTTTTCTTATGATGACTACATTGAACTGTTTTGAGATTACTGGAATTTCTTAAACTATCAATTATAAAATCTAAAATATATTTTCTAGCTCTTTTTCCCCCTGATGCCTCTGGTATGCTGATAATGGATAACCCTGCCTCATTTTTTAATTAGAGTTTAAGATATGACTTCTACCTTTTTCTCTTTTACCTTTTCCCAATAAACTAATTATCAGAATGCACTGCTGTTAATTAAACTTTTATTTTCTTCCTATTCCAAAATTCTATTGGTAGCATACAGAGGCCCTAATAATATACTTAACCAGCTACACTTCTGAGTGATTATTTCTTTTTAGCATTCTAAGCTATAGTTAAGTTATCCCAAATGTGACACAGGAACAAGAAATATATATCATCTCTCTAGGTTCTCTGTGGTCCATATCCATTTTATCACTTGCTAAAAGGAGCTTATAGTACAGAATATTTAGAATATACAGAAATAGTTCAGAATAAACTATTCAAAATAAAGTCATGACTCTTTATTTACATGCAAAAAAACAAAATGTTATGCTTACTATTTGATATTTGTTTATTGAACTTAAGGACATAAATGATAGTTCAATAATTGCTAAAATAATTAGTTGCAAATATTTAGTAAAGTCAAATCACAAAACCTAACCAAAGCCATTAATATTCTTACTCTCTGAGGTTGATGCTTATATTTAGTATCATTACATATTATGTAAAAAGTATAATAGAGGACCTTTTAAGTAATAAAAAAATTCTAACTTAATAATTCAATACATTTTCTCTACTTAAGATTATTTCTTTAATATCTGTGATATAAATAATAATTTTTAAAGTCACCATTATAGTTTTTATAAAATCAGTAACTAATAATAAACAAATACTGCTCTTCCCAATTACCCTGCACTCTCCACTCCCAAAGGACACATACTTTTATTATATAAAATAAATTAATTTTGTTGACTCTGTATACATGGCGATGTAATAGCATCAATATATGAAAACAACCCGCCAAGCAGACAGAAAATAATTGTTATATCCTGCTTAAATAATTTCTGATTGCATTATGTAGGTACTGAGTTTGTATCAGGGTGAACAATAGGCAGTAATCTAACCAGTGGCCACCAACATAAAGATCTTCTCAGCTTTAAGGAAACAAAAATGAGTCCCCCTATCTACCTGTGGGGAATACAGAGGATAGTCTATATCACTTTAGTTAGACTCAATGCTAAACACATTAACCCTTTTGAAATTTGTTGCTGTATTTCTATAGTAAAATTTTGGATGTGTACCTAAAATGATAAATACTGGATGCTATTTAATTAATTAATTAATTAATCAATCTATACATTGCCTGAAGGCTCAATTTAACATCAGTCTAACTTAATGATTACAAAGTAAAAGTCTTAGAATATCTTCAAACAGAGAACACATTCTGGTAAAGGAGCAGACATAACACATCTGTATCACCAAATGCAGACCTAGCCACAGAGATAGGCCTTGAAGATGTTTCCGAAGGTTCTCTGGATCTCGAGATGGCCTCCAGGGGACAAGCCTGAGAAAGGTGAAAAGTGTCTCAGGAGCATCCCTGCTCATTTTCACAGCAAGGGGAAAAAACTAGGGCTTGGAAACAAAAAGGGAAATAACTTTCCCAGTCAGAAGAGAGAACACTTGGCATTCCTGAGGAACAGCTGCTTGCTGGTAAAAGTTTATGATAATAAACTAAACTGGGTGAGCATTTCCTAAGAAGAAATATTTAATTATCCTGCTCACCATTATGAGGAACTTCTGCCACTCTTCAGGTTATTATACAGTAAATAACCATTTTTCTAAAGGACAGAGCTGTTTTAATTATATGACAATGAATGCATAATTATTGTTTGTTAGGAATGAATCACAAGACAACAGACTTGATATTGCTGCTCTGGTTAGTGCATCTTAATTACTTTTTCATTTATTTTGCATATAAAAGCTATTTGCTAATTGTCTTTGCTGTAAATATGCAAAATATAATTAGTCATTCATAATTCTTTATGTGTTATCTAACTGTACATTTGTTTCTGAGGAACATATATTAAAGTGTGAATATTTAACGGGCTTTTTTGTGTGGATGAATTCTTTTTTTTTAAACAAAGTTTTAAGTAAATATTAGGCACATAACAGTTTTAACCCTGCTCTTAGGAAAACTTGCTGTGAAAAACACAAAGCCTAACAAATATGGAGTTATGGAGTAAATGCCAAACTCTGTGGAATTTTTAAAACCTTCCATGTAAAGACAGTAATGATGACATGAAGTATCTTACTGAGTTTTTAAATTAACCTTTTAAATAATCTCCCTTGCTATTCAGATAAATCTTTAACCATTACCAATTTCAATTTAAGTTTTTACATATTTGTGTGGATACTTACCAGAAGGAGAAAAGAAACTCATGGATGTGCTTAAAAATGCATTTCTAAGTGCTTCAAAATGATTGCTTATATCTGTTTAAATCACTGGGTGAACACTTTCAAAATCTGAAAATCTTAACTGTGAGTACTTTATAAAATCTATGTAAATGGAAACATGAAGGAATATATATTTTATATATATATATATAATATATATGTTAATTCTTTAGTGAATCGTGCATGTTATCCCATGAACCCACAGTGAGGTTTCTGGCAGACATATTGCCATCTCAAAAGTGAATTGCACTAGCCACTTTTTCCACCTTAGGCACAATTAGTTGGACACAGAACTGGGGTTAGCTTCTCCTATGAGTGTCACTTCAATATGAACTCATATTGCTGGCAATGTCTTAATGCTCTCAGATTCATTACCGTGAATAACTGGTTAAACAGACCATGTGCTTTCAAAGTAGTACTGATATCAGGAGCATCAACCAATGATTAAATATTTTATTTCACTTGTCTCCATGAAATCCTGTCAGTCCATCCTGCTGATGCATGTCACATTCCACTTTCTTCACCTCAAACATTTGATTTACTAACCAGTTGTACTGTTAATCCCATGTCATGACACTTCTATTCACTTCTGCTTTTCAACTGAAAGCAGCTTCTTATGAAGATAAAGCTAGGTAAAATCTATTGTAAAGAGGAGAATAACTTGAATGCAGCTATCATATCAAAATGAAAACACACTTCTGCTCTCTTCACCCACTAGACATCCTGAATACTTTTCTTAATGATGAAGTCAAATAGAATAGCTGATGAGAATACAACCGATGATCATTTTTTTCTTCAGAAGTAATCCTACTCTGTAATTCTGTAATTATTCTTATTTATGTTTGGCAAATCTTTTTAAATGAACTTATATAAAAATACAATGGTGGCAGGGTGTGAATTAGAAAAGAACTAGTAAACATGCTTTAGAAAACTGTGATGTGAATAAATTATATTGATTTCTGTTTATAACAAAAACATTCCAAAGCAGCTTTAAATAAAGCTCTTTAAACCTGTAATTGCAAAACCCACAACTATTTTATAGATTTTTTTGTTTTTGTTTTTATTGTGGGATTGCCTTTTTGCTTCCTCAAATATGTTTTTATTCTGCCTTCAGAATAGCTAAAAGAAAGTGAAATATATATTTCAAATAACATTTCACTTATTTAGGAAAGTTGTAGGGGTAACACTAAAGTCACAATCTTAAAAATCTCGTGTTCTATATGAAATGGTTTTACTTGGATGAGGTCGTAAAATGGAGAGTATTGTATAAAAAGATAATTTTACTTTATAATATGAACTAATGAAATTCATATCAATTAATTCTGTAAAGAGAATGGTTCATACATTTTATGCATGTGTTGATAGCATGGGGTAGGTTTGAAGATTAAACTTTTCATTTATAATATTTTCAAATACTTTTATTATTATAAAAATAAACATAAGATTTATTTTGTTCATAATTTTGTAAACCTATAACATTCTCCAGTGACTCAAATATATAGGGATGACCAGAAAATTCTATGTGATTAATGTTTAAAAGAGACTATAGGCCTAAGGAAGAAAAAAAAAAAATCTAATATTTCACCTTAGCAAAAAACAGCCTTGATTTTATTTTGTGGCACAGAAGTATTTAAAACATTGAACAAGTCTAGCTTTGCCTTCAGAGATGACGAGTATCACTATCTTTCATTGTCTACAAGAAGTTTGAGAGGGTAATTACTTGAGGGGCTCTTGGTTTTTAAAAATAATCCTTATCAAGCACCTAGTTCACAAAGAATCACGTCAGAATAATAAACATAATCTTCATAGTAGCATTATGCAGTACAAAATTCAGAAGAATGTAAATGTAAGGAATGACTGATATTGAATAGATAGGAAAGTAAGAGCTATAAAAGCTTCCTAATCAGTGTCATGACTGAAAAATTTATGGTCTTTTGTATCTTTCAAGATCCTAGATATTTTTACATAGAGTTTTCTGAACTCTACTTGAGTTAAAAATCTTCTTGACAAGATCTAAGAAAAACTATCCCAATCTTGTGGGTTCTGAATTTCATGCTGTAGAAAGGAGCCATCCCATTGGCTTTAGTTAATTAACTATAGGATCTCAGTGCTAATTTCTAATGTTAAATACTCAAAGGAGGGATGGCAAATGGCCCGTGGAGATGCTTTAATTATGTTTATAAACTAGTAGAGATAATAGTAAATAAAAATTTGTGCAGTGAAAACCCCTAAGACATTACTAGAGGAAATATTGTTCATCTACTGCTATCTAACTGTCTAGAGGATGTGTGTGTGTGTGTGTGTGTGTGTGTATTATATAACATAAACAGGGTGGGACAAAAATAGGTTTACAGTTGTCTGTATAAAAAATAATACAATAATTAATAAATAATACATGAATAAACTCTGTATTTTGTGTACTCACATCTGTAAACTAGTTTTGCTCCACCCTGTATATATATATACATATTTATATATCACATTTTATATATCATATTTTTTATACATATCACATTATATACATACACATCTGTTTATTCTAACCTTCTTTAGGGGGAACAGGGTTTGATCTAAATCTACCAAATCATGAAATATCTCAATGGCAATCAGTATGACCTCCATGAATTCCTATCTCTTTACTTTAACACTTTTAATTACATTTGAATCAAAGAGATAGAGATGAGTTCACTTATCATTTTTTTTAAGTGCAAGCTCTACTTTCTTCTCTCCCTCATCAAAAAATTTGTAAACATTTACAATTTAATCAGCTTCTATCACATGGTGTCATTATTCTTCCCCTGAAAAATGGTCTCAGATGATCATCTGAAGAGCCAAACCTTAAATATCCTACTTCCTGGAAATAGAAACAGCATCTTTTTTTCTGACTTTAGACAAAGTCTTGGGCTTGGGGAAAATTATCTGCCTTGGAAAAACAAACACTCCTTCCACCTTGTGTTTGTGTTTGCATGGATCAATTGTGAGACAAACAACATTCATTGGCAGTTGCTGGCCATGAGTCTGCCGGTTTGAAATACCTTAGTCAGGAGAAGTATCACAAACTGAACCAAACAATCTCTCACAAAACATCTGCAACCATCTGACCCTGGCCTTAACCTTTAAATCTATCTTTTCATATTCATCTCAAAAGACCTTGTCAATGGCCAAGGAGACTCAAGAAAAGGATTCTTCAACAAACAAAAAAGATACAGAGGAAATTCAACCCAGATTAGGTGGCAGAAGATAATACAGTTTGCTCATTTTTATTCTGCTGCTCAAACTGGAGTTGAATTCATTTTCACTTTATCTTTATTCATGTTATTTAAACATAACATTCATTAGGATTGTGAACTGCAACAAATAGAAGAGAACAAAACTACTCGCCAAATTTGTTGGGCATCTGTTCCCACTAGAGGCGGCCCTTTGCCAGCTCCACATCATGTCATTTTTTTCTCCTGAATTCATTTCAAAGTCAATCCAACAGTTTATGAACTGTTTGATCAAACTTGTCATTAACCAAGTGAAACATTTAATTTGTATTAACAAAAATGGGACAAATAATTAGTATAGGGATTAGCCATTTTACTTTTTTTTGCATTCTTATTTATCAAACATGCTCATTGTTGATATAATTATTTTTTCATGTTGTGACACTATCTGGTTTCACCGGATATAACAGGAAACTTTTAAAAAATAAAACTATTTATCAACTGGCCATTTAAAAAAACCTATACAAATGTCTGGATCTTACAGCTACCACCACTAACTGCTCTTTCTAGTCACCAACTTCATTAAGATAGAAGGATTGGTTCCTCAAAGGCAAAGAGGCAGAATGAGCCAATTGGCCAAAGACTTAAGAGAAAATAACCACAGCTATATCAAGTATCAGAGGAGATTTAGTCTTCATTTTTTAATAAAACCAATATTTCATTTTAGCATCAAACCATACTCTAACAAATAGCAGAGGTAACTTACGAGAAGGGCTCTCCTCCTCTTGCCTACAATACAAATAAATACTTGCCTATAGTATTTATTTCAGTTTTTCTATTGTAATTTGCTATTTCTATAACCCATGAATTAGAAATGGAACCATTGCTGTTGGTGGGGATTTGTGTTCTTAGGAAGACTTAGTCATCGTCTCATGCAATCATTGTGACCGTGACCTCATTGGGCACTAGTCGGCCTAGCTAGGACAATTTGTTAATGAATTAGTTTTGTTTTTAATTGCTTACTTAATTATGAAGCACCAACATAATAGCATTCCTAATTTGTATCATAATTGCATGCAGAGATGAAATGTTGGTGTCTATCACATGCTTGCTTCTAATCATATCTTGTCTGTGGAAATTTTTCCAAAGAAATATCTTCTTTAATATAATGATATGGTGTCAGTTATCTGAAATGTGCTCCTCTTAAATGCAATTCTGTCTGTTGACTAATTTCAGTCTCTCTCTCTGAGTGTACATAAAAATGTGTATATATGTAAGTATATATATAATTACTTAGATGTTTTCTTATTTTCAATAAGATAAAAATACATAAAAATGAAAAAATACATATCATTTCCTAAATAATAAATATTGGCATTTTTGACAATGATACTTATGACCATAACAGTTTTAAAGAGTTTTTTATAAAAATAGTTAATTTAAACTGTAGAAAGTTCCCTTCATTATTGCATCAGTGTAACTGCTGCTGTAGAGAATGTTTAAAATTCACAACTAGTGTGTACTGTGTGAACCAGTTTTCAGTATGCTTCAAATCCACCAAGAAAAAATGAGGGCCATTATTAAAATTAAATCACTCATCGAATAACATGTCTTTCTTGTCATGATCTAAATTTGAAAAATGCATAGAATTAATCCAAATCTCTTGTAAGATAAAGAAAAAGTGGAAAGCAGGCTTCAGAAAGGAAGCCATGGGAGAGGCCACTGAAGTCACCACTGACCTATGTCCTTCTCCGTGAATTTTGTTCTTTACAGTTAGTTCCCCGTGGAAAAATATATTCAATGCAAAACATTAGTTATGGGCCTGATAGCACAGTTCCAAACATGTGTAGCTGATGTATGTTTTACCCCAAAAATACAAGTATTTGCCTGTTCATTGTCACCTACACAAAGAACTGAGACCTAAAATCCTTTACTCAACTAAATTCTTAATAAGTAAACTGAGACTAACCCTCTAATACCAGATTTGTTAAACAACATGATTTAGGTCCTTGCTATTCATGCACCTTGTACAATTAAAATGACTGGTAAAGCTAGAATCATGAAAGAGTCATTTTATGTAGCTGCTAAATTCCTCTCAAATCTCCTTGCAACTTAACGAGTAAAGAAAGCTCAATGTGTAATGCCGGCTAATGTGGTTTATGGTAGAAAATAGTATCAACCTATCTTTGTAGCTTATCTAAGCCAGGATAATACTTTTAGCCTTTATAGTACATCCAACTCCATTTTTTCAACTCTTGACTATGTATTTCCTGAAATCCTTTTCCAAAGAGTTAAATTGGATGTGAAATCTGTACTAGGCTATGGAGCTGTCTTTGTTCTAAGTCTCGCCAGCAAAGCCTCGCCTCTGTATCACTTTCATTGCGTTCTGATTGAGCTTGACAGTGTGACAGGAAAGCAAAGGGAGGCAATTCCAAATTGAATGAGAGCCTTTTTCAGCCACACAGCAGCCTCCTCCTTAGACTCTAAGAAAAAGAGGTAACAGATGCTGATAGCAAGGCATCCCTCACAAAGTCCTAACTTTGATGCAGGCAGAAGAAGAAAAACATGTAAAAGATTGTCTCAGTGCAGGACAACCTTGAATGGAACACAAAGAAAGCAGAATGAGAAAAATTGTGGCGTAGAAAATGGCTGGGAGAGTTATGTCGCTACAGCACATTTAAGGAATGCTTTTCCTCTGAAAGAGGTTAGGATCTTCAAACTCTGCTCTGCCAAGTATGGTGCAGCTGGAATAGTTACATTGGATGGGCCCTGAGCACAAGGTGCTTAATAATGCTGTGACTGCTTGGAGGATGTTCATGGGAATTAATAACGCTCTCTTCCTCGGGTGGAAGTTAAAACTCCGTTGAAAAGTCAACTTTAGTATAGCTTTTACCTTTGTACTCTGAGGAGTAGATATTTTTCTTCTTATTGAAAAAAGAAATATAGTCATTATTGTAATTTTTACCCCATATGTTCTATAATTAAATGTGTTGGAGCATTACTTACTTTCTACTGCTTTATCCTATGTAAGGATCAGTGGCTGGCCTCTTCAAAGTGTGACTTCTGAGAGGATGTTGATCTCAGAACTGGAACTAGTTTAGGGGCATAAAAAATTTATTGTAAGATATAAGCACTTAGAAAGCTTATGCTAGTCTATCTCACTTATTAAGAAACTGATTTAAAATATTAATATATGTGCAATCTGCCTTAATCCTTGAGGCAAGATCATGAAGCAAAGTAGACCAGATCTATCCAATTGGGCCTAAGCATCATTAATGCTTATATAGTGCTGAGTCCATTGCTAAGATAAAGGCTGGGAAACATGAATGATCACCTCATACCCACATACAAGCCTGGGGTTAGAACACCAGGTGCTGAGAGTTTGTAGAAATAACTCACTCATTTGATGGGAGGAGTGGGAGACGTAGACAGAGGAAAAAGAGGCTTAAAGTACTCCAGTCTGTATTTGTCTTCATTTATTTTCAGAGACTAAAAGAAAAATCAGTATGATATAAAGGTTGCTACACTCTATTATGTAAAAGAGTGGGGAGCAATTAAAAGAATTTCTTCCTTGATAATCCTCAGTGGCTGATGTACTCGGTAAAGCTCTGTGAATTCAAACCTCAGTGACAAGATAAACATCCCCTAAGGAGTCGTTATTGGCTATATTGATATCTACATGCACGTGGTGTGGTGGGATAAATAGAACTAGTGTTAGTCCTTGTTACAGACTACACCTAGAGACACCTTGGTTTATTACACAAAACACATTATTATTATTATTATTATTATTATATTATTATTTTGGATACAAATATCACACAGACTTTTTTCTTAAAGAACAGTTCTAGGTTCACAGCAAAATTGAGCAGAAAGTACAGCAAGTTCTCATATACTCACTGCCTCCACACATACATCATCACCACAGTTGACACCCTTCACCAGAAGAATTTTTTTAAAGTATATTTCATTGATTATGTTGTTACAGTAATCCCATTTTTTTTCCCTTTACTCCCCTCTGCCCAATACCACCCTTCCCTCCAGCAATCCCATCCTCCTTAGTTCATGTCCATGGGTCATGTATATAAGTTCTCTGGCTTCACCCTTTCCTATATTATTCTTAACTTTCCCCTATTTTGTACCAACCAATTATGCTTCTTAGTCCCTGCACCATTTCCCCATTTCTCCCCTTACCCTTTCCTGCTGATAACCCTCCAAATGATTCCCATACCTATGATTCTGTTCCTATTCCGGTTTGCTTAGTTGGATTTTGTTTTTATTTTTTAGATTCAGTTGTTGATAGTTGTGAGTTTGTTGTCATTTTAGTGTTCAGAGTTTTGATCTTCTTTTTCTTAAATAAGTCCTTTTAACATTTCATATAATAATGACTTGGTGATAATGAATTCCTTTACCTTTACCTTGTCTGGGAAGCACTTCGTCTGCCCTTGCATTCTAAATGATAGCTTTGCTGGATAGAGTAATCTTGTTTGTAGTCCTTGCTTTCATCACATTGAGTACTTCTTGCCAGTCCTTCTTGCCTGCAAAGTCTCTTTTGAGAAATCAGCTGACAGTCTTATAGGCACCCCTTTGTAGGTAACTCTGCTTTTCTCTTGCTGCTTTTAAGATTCTCTCTTTATCTTGAACCTTTGGCATTTTAATGATGATGTGTCTTGGTGTGGTCCTCTTTGGGTCTAGCTTGTTTGGGACTCTGTGCTTCCTGGACTTGTATGTCTATTTCCTTCATCAAATATGGAAAGTTTTATTTTATTATTTTTTCACATAAGCTTTCAATTTTTTGCTCTTCCTCTTCTCCTTCTGGCACCCCTATGATTCAGATGTTGGTGTTACAGAAACAGGGGAGTCCAAAAATCCCTGGAGTTCGCAGCTGGGGGATGGGGGGAGAAGGAAGCAGCTTTCAGAATGCCTCCACATGCCTGAGGCTGGTGGCTGGTGTCTTTCATTATGCAAAATTGCTTGGATGCTTCCAAGGCCTCGGGTGGATGGGAGGAATCTTGAACCAGGGGACGGTATGGAAAGCACACAGAGCCTACGTGGGGTTCTGTGAATGGTCAGAACTGTTGGCAACACCCACTGCATCAGAGGACGCAGTCTGGGATATATAGGCAGCTGCAAACACTTTAGGGGTGGCACACTCTGGGGCTGTCTCCCTCGCTGGTGGGTGTTCGCAGGGGTGCTCTGGAGAAGGAGAGGAGATCCACGCGGTTTACAGAAAGAAGACAGTTTGCAAGGAGGGTGAGAATCCCGGCGGTTTTGTATTGAGAGCTGAAGGGCACCACAGCACAGAAAGGATCTCCCCAATCAGATTGAATGATTGGTAGCCGCTGGTAAAGCTGAACTGTGTTTGGGAAGTAGGGAAACGGTGTTTCTGACCTTCCTAAAACTGGCTAGGTTTGGTAGGGGGGAGGCAAGGATATGTGTAACTGTTAAATAAACAATTTTCTTTTCACTCAACTAAAGTATTAAGAGTTGTAATTCTGGCAGCGGGCAATCGGACCCCTAATTAAAGAGCCCATGGGTTTGTTTTCAATTGGAGCAGCCCAGGGGTTCTGTAACATTGGCACGTTTAAAGTTGTCCCAGAGGTTCCTAAGCCTCTCCTAATTTTTTCAATTCTTGTTTCCTCATTCTGTACTGGTTGACTGTTTTTTTCTTCCTTACGTTCCAAATCATTGATTTGAACCCCAGTTTCCTTCCCATCACCATTGGTTTTGTGTAGATTATCCTTTGTTTCACTTAGCATAGCCTTCACTTCTTCCCTTCTGTGTTTGCTGTACTCGAGCATATCTGTCAAGCCTGTGATCATCTTTATCAACAATGTTTTGAATTCTTCATATGTTAGGTTGGCTATCTCCTCATTGCTAGGTTCTCCCACTGGAGCCTTGATCTGTTCCCTCTTCTGGGCCATACTTTTCTGTCTTCTCATCTTGACAGGCTCCTGTGTTTGTTTGCTTCTGGGTCTTAGGTAGAGCTGTTGCACCTGTTACATAGTAAGGGGCAGAGCCTTAGGTATTCGTCAGTATTGGGCGACCAATTTCAACACTTTGTGGCGCTATGTGTGGGGGAGGGGTCTGAGAAGTAATAATGCTACTTGCTCAGCAGTTGCCCCTTTTCCAGGCACCTCTCTTACCTCCGTACAGGACTGGTGCCTCTCTAGCTGTTGCCCTGGCCATCATTCCCAGAGTGGATGGGTTTGCGGATGTTCTAGGACCATGGGGGCCCTTTAAACAAGCGAACTCTGCTGAGAGACCAGCAGTTTATGTCTCCATCCCAAACCACTTGGTTTGCACAGTCAGAAACAATGAGGCTTGATTTTCCCCGGTGCTGGGACTGTGAGCTGTGTGGTCTAGTCTGGGGCTGGGAACGCTCCTCAGGTGTCCCTCCCAACTTTTTAAAACATGTGACTCCTCTTTCCACCAGCCTGCTACTGCTGCCGCTACTGCCACCGCCACAGCACATCCTCTCTGCCCTAGCTTCGCCCCTCCTACCTGTCTGGATGAGTATTTCTTCTTTATATCTTTGTTTGTTGGACTTCCATGCAGCTCAGTTTTCTGAAACTTCTCGTTGTCTATAGTTTTGAGGTAGTTTTATTCCTTCTTAGTTGTGGAGGGAGATGCAGCATGTCAGTCTATGTCTCCATCTTGACTGGAAGTCCTACAGAAGATATTTTTTTAAGTATATTTTATTGATTATGTTGTTACAGTAGTTCCAATTTTTTTCCCCTTTTCTCCTCTCTGCCCAGTACCCCCTTCCCTCCAGCAATCCCACCCCACTTAGTTCATGTCCATGGGTCATGCATATAAGTTCTTTGGCTTCACCCTTTCCTATATTATTATTAACATCCCCCTGTCTATTTTGTACCAACCAATTATGTTTCTTAATCCCTGCACCATTTCCCCATTTCTCCCCCTTCCCTCTCCCAACTGATAAGCCCCCAAATGATCCCTATACTTATGATTCTTTTCCCATTCTGGTTTGATTAGTTGGATTTTGTTTTTATTTTTTAGATTCAGTTGTTGATAGTTGTGAGTTTGTTGTCATTTTAGTGTTCAGAGTTTTGACCTTCTTTTTCTTAAGTTAGTCCCTTTGACATTTCATATAATAATGGCTTGGCGATGATGAACTCCTTTATCTTCACCTTGTCTGGGAAGCACTTCATTTACCCTTCCATTCTAAATGATAGCTTTGCTGGATACAGTAATCTTGGTTGTAAGTTGCTTTTCATCACATTGAATACTGCTTGACAGTCCCTTACTGCCTGCAAAGTGTCCTCTGAGAAACCAGCTGATAGTCTTATAGGCACCCCATGGTAGACAACTCTCTGCTTCTCTCTTGTTACACCCAGGACTCTGTCTTTATCTTTCACCTTTGGCATTTCAGTCATGATGTGTCCTGCTGTGGTCCCCTCTCGGTCCAGCTTGCTTGAGACCCTTCATGCTTCCCAGACCTGTATGTCCATCTCCTTCACAAAATTTGGGAACTTTCCCTCATTTTTTTCAATTCTTCCTTCCTCATTCTGCGCTGGTTGACTGTTTTTTTCTTCCTTAGGTTCCAAATCATTGATTTGAACCCTGGTTTTCTTCCCTTCACCATTGGTTTTGTGTGGATTTTCCTTCATTTCATTTAACATAGCCTTCCCTTCTTCCCTTTTGCGTTTCCCATACTTAAACATATCTGTCAAACCTGTGAGCATCTTTATCACCAGTGTTTTGAACTCTGTGTCTCTTAGGTTGGCTATCTCCTCATCGCTTAGTTCTCCCGCTGGAACCTTGATTTGTTCCCCCTTTCGGGCCATACTTCTCTGTCTCCTCATTCTTTCAGGCTCCTGTGGTTGTTAGCCTCGACACCCCAGGTAGAGCTGTCACTCCTGTTATGTTGTAAGAGGTGGAGCCTTAGGGATTCATCAGTACAGGGCTACCCATTTCACCACATTGTGGCACTGTATGTGGGGGAGGGGTCTGAGAGGGAACAATGCTGCCTGCCCAGTACTTGCCCCTTTTCCAGGCACCTCTCCCACTTCTGCACTGGACTGGCACCCCTCTAGCTGCTGCCCTGGCCATCGTTCCCAGAATGAGTGGGTCTGTGGTTGTTCTAGGACTGTGGGGCCCTTTAAGCAAGCGAACTCTGCTGAGACTGGCAGTTTCTGCTTCCACCCCAATCCCCGCTGGTCTGCACAGTCAGAAGGAATGAAGCTTGATTTTCCCCAGTGCTGGGACCATGGGCTGAGAGGTCTGGTGAGGAGCTGGGAATGCTTCCCAGGTGTTCCTCCTGACTTTTTAAAACATGTGACCGCTTTTTCTGCCGGCCTGCCACTGCCGCTGCTGCTGCCACCACCACACCAAACCCTGTCCGCCCTGGCTCCACCCCTTCTTTATATCTTTGTTTGCTGGACTTCCATGCAGTTTGATTTTCTGGAGCTTCTGGTTGTTAATAGTTTTGAGGTAGTTGTATACCTTCTTAGTTGTGGAGGGAGATGCAGCAAGTCTGTCTATGCCTCCATGTTGGCCAGAAGTACAGAAGAATTTTTAAAATACAAATTTTGTAGCATTTTTTTTCTTTGGAAATTTTATGACTACTTTTTTCTCTCTCATATATAATAATGCTGTTTTGTCTTAGGTCGACATGTTTCAATTGCATACTTATACTAAGTTAAGGTTGGTTAGAGTCAATGAAAATAAAGCCTGGGTCAGGAACATAGCTGAAGCAAGAAAGTGGAGCAGCATTAATGTTATCTGCACATTTTGCTAGAATAATGGTTGAAAATGTACTAAAGATAAATGTTGATGAAAACATGAGAATAACCTGAAGCTCTAGAACTCCTAGTTTAACTTATAAAGGATTATCTATCTATGATAAAATAAAGCATGTGTGTATTTCATTGATAATTGGATGTTGAATACATATATATTTGTGCATGAATACACATATATTTGTGCATGTCAGTTGCACAAATACATAATTCATATGTGGTTCGAATCTTTAGGTTAACATGTATATATATATATATGAGTTCTCATATACTGAAAATGTTAGGAGCTTAGCAGTGACTTAAATTATATCTCTCATACTCATACTCATATACAGATTATACTTCTAAATTTTCTGGGTAATTAATGTCCTCTGTCTATATTTAACATGATTTTATTTTTTAAAAATATAGCTAATGAAATAAAACAGGAACTATGAACAAGTTAAATCAATTATGTAATACTGCACGTGAAACATTAAACAAAAGGAAAGCACCTGCAACGAGCAAATTGCTTTGATGTGACTAAACATGTGGCTCTCTGTGTCACCATCACTGTGGCTCTGAGTCCAAGGTGAAGCTGCTGATCTAGACGTGCTGAATGAACATAGGATGAGCATACATTTTCTCACATAACTCACTTCTTGAGGATGGCAGTTCCATTAGAGTTGGGAGAGCTCAGGAGCTAAGGACAAGGTATGGAGATGGAAGACAACAAGGAGATGCAATCCATGGTCCATCTGGAAGATTTTAATTTCCTTCCTGAAACAACGAAACAGAGCATATTTCCCTGGTGCATTAGGGTGTTGTGTTACCTAAAAAGATGCTGGAAATGCAGAGCTGTTAGGGAATGGTGAGGATTCAGATCTTATCCTGTGGGTGGACCTGGTCCCTGGGACAATCTAACATGGATCTGATGAACTCAGAAGAATGCACATACAGACTTCCTCACCATCTGCGTGAGAAACTCCCAGGATTTACCCAGGATGCACCCAGAATGTGGATGGAAGAACACACCTTCTTTTTCCCCATGGCACAGGTGTCCCCCATGGCACAGGTGTAACTGTGGGCAAAGCCATATTGAGAGAACCAGTGGACATAAAGAAAAAAATCTTCAACATGTAAATGTTCACTTAGTAAAATAACATTAAAATTTTACTATTGTATATGTTAGTCACTGTTGTGTTTGACATGGGTTATCTCATTTAATCATCTCAAAAAAAAAAAAAAAAAACCCAAACAAACGCATGTTGAAGAGATACTATTTTTATCATTCTCAACTCAGAGATGAGGAAACAGAGGCAGAGAAAGTTCTGACAACTTGCTCAAGGTCACTCAGTGCCTTGGTAGAGGGCAGAGCTGGGATAATTGAGCAGGGTGTCTGGCTCATGCACCCATGCTCTTCTCCACTACACCATAGCTGCCATGAGGATTCCTAACCTGAGAACTCCTTGTTAAAGAAAGACAAGAAAAGCCCTGGCTGGTGGGTAGCTTAGTTGGTTAGAACATTGTCTGGATACACCAAGATCGGGGGTTTGGTCCTTTGTCAGGGCACGTACAGGAATCGACCAATAAGCGCATAACGTGGAACAACAAATCAATGCCTTTCTCTCTCTCTCTCTCTCAAAAATCAATTAAAAAAAAAAAGACAACAGAGTGGCATAATGGGAAAGAACAACAATTAGGATGTGTGCATTTTGAAAAACCAGCTAGATTTATGAAGGAACTGATCATGATGTCCAGATATTGAAAATGAAGAGTTCTGGATGTGATCACTACCAGGAAAGTAGATTTCCTTAAGATATTGGGAAGGAAAAGGGAAGGGGGACCAGCTAGAGCCATGGGCATTTGATGGGCTGAACACTACAAAGGAGTTGCTAGGATCCAGGAATGCTCTTGAGCATCATCTTCTTCAGGGCCTTGGCAACACTGGGAGGTAGATATTAAAGCCACATAAAAAAGTTTAATAGACTTTGTTTATTAGAGAAGTTTTAGGTTTACAGAGAAATTGTACAGAGGGTTCCCAGAGTTCCCACATATCACCTCCTCTCCCCAGTTTCCCTTATTGTTAACATTTTGCATTAGCATGGCATATTTGTTACAATTGGTGAACCAATATGGATACATAATCACTACCTAAAGCCATAGTTTACAGTACGGTTTAGTCTTTGTGTTGCACAGTTCTGCAAGTTTTCACAAATGCATAACCTCACGTATTTACCATTGCAATATGATACAAAGTAGTTTACTGCCCTAAAAATCCCTTGTATTTTAATTATTCATTGTTTTCTTTATACCCTCTGTCAATTGATTTTTTTTTTTTTTTTTACTATCTCTATAGTTTTTCCTTTTCAGGAATGTCATTTAGTTGGAATCATACTGTATGTAGCCTTTTCAGAATGATTTTTTTTTAACTTAGCAGTATGCATCTTAGGTTCCCCCACATTTTTTCAAAGCTTGATAGCTTATTTGTTTTTATCATGGATAAACATCCCGTTGTACATGTATATGACACTTTGTTTATCCATTTACCTATTGAAGGGCATCTTGAATGTAAAAGCCTCATTTTTAAATGTGGAAATGGAGACTCAGAGGTTCTCATGTGCCTACATTCCTGAAGCTAGATAGTGGTAGACCCAGACCTTCTGGTCCAAGGTGAGGTCTTTCCTCTTCCATGATAGCTGCTCAAAGAGGATTAGGAAAAACCAGAGTGGGAGTCAGGTAATAGTGTAAATTGAGGCACTTGATTAGTTAAACAACATGTCTCATTTTTCTTCTTAGATTGTGCAACTGTGTTTTCATTGTGCAAAATTTATGCTCTGGAAGAGCTAGCCCGAGAATATCATGTCTCCCAAAAGTGAGAGTTTTGAGTATGCCAGAAAATTTGCTTTAGGAAAGACAAATTCTCTATACCAGGTCCTGGGTTGACAGAACAAATATCTTGGTAGCACTGGCCAAGTAGATTCCCAGATAAGATGGCAATGTTTTCAGGAGCCCTACAAAGGATTTTTTTGACCACCCTTAATTCTACTACAGGACCTTTATTCCTCTCATTTAAAGGTTTTAAATTCCTGTTAAGGATCTGATCACCTGGGGAAGGAAGCAGTTATACCGTACTGTGAATAAGGCACTGAGAGCCAGTGAGAAGTGACAGATGGAGTGAAAGACTGACCAGGGCATCAGGGTGGGACTGGGCACTGAGTAGGAGTCACAAGTGTCTGAACTGAGCCAGCAGTTTCCTCCTTTGTGGCAGGAACTGTATAGTGGGCCCACCCATGGATGCACAGTGATGGCTAACTGGGAGCCTGGGGCATCCAACTCCCTCCTCACCTTTTCTCCTAGGAGTAAGTGCCTGACACAGAACTCTTGCATCCTTCCTTCTGGACTATGTGTGATAGGAGACCTGTCCCATGGGGAAGGTCTTTAGCCATCCAGTGTGGGCTGTGACTGTGGGTGGGGGGCAGGTAGGGTAGAGGTCTATTTGTCTGTGTTCTGTATTAGTAAGTATGGTTCCAGAAAAATCCATATTCTCAAAAATCATGTTTGCCAGTGATAGAAGGTGACATTTGCTCTTTGTGCATTGGTTCAGAATTAGTGAAGAGAAGAGAAATGATATTTTTAGGTGCTCATCAAAGCCAATTCATGGGAAATCATAGACTACCTTTACCCCTTTATAAACTTCCTTATTTATGGCTTTTTTCCCCCCAGGAGTCCTTAAACTTTGACAAGAGATGGGGCAGGGAGACAGAGAGTAACAGAAAAGCTTGAAGTCAGTCATCAATAATAATCATAACTACTATTGCTTCATTAAATCCTTATGAAAGTAATACCTTACATTGTTATGTAAGAGGCTGGCCCAAGGTCACAGAACTTGTAAGCGGCACCTCTTAGGTTGATTCATGCTGATTTCAAACCTCTGCTTTTCTACTGCATTTCTCCAAGAATTTCAATGTCTTCCTTCTGGCTGTTCCTTTTATCCCCCCTTCCCTTCCACTACTGCTGCCCCTTTCCCTGCCTCTGGCTCATGTCTGGACTATGTCCTCAGGTCCCTCAACCTCTCGCCTTCCACTGAGACCGTTCTGCACAGGACTACGATGATAGCCTTCCTAAAACTTGATTTAATACATGCCTTCTCCAATCTAAGGTCATTCTCATTTCTTCCATCACCTCCTGAAATATGACTAGCCCTTGAAGAAACAGAGTACTCATCAATAGCTCCAGATGAGAGCCCCGAATCTGACCTGGCATGAAATATTTACATTGAAGTCTGTATAAGTCATCTCACTTCTTTGAATAACAGCACTGATATTATTCCCTTCTGATGATGGTTATTATAATCCACTCAATAATCCCTTTTCTTAATGTGGAATTATAAATCCTCCCCCATGGGAGCACTACACCCTCTGCAATATTTACTTGTCCTTGAACTTCTCTGTAAACTAAAGGGAGATCACAAGTATCCCCTGAGACCAGCAGACCACAGGGAAGATAGAAATTGCCCCATAGACATCTGTTAAATGAATGAAATGAGTTCCCTTTTGCATTACTTAAAGTTTTAGGCATGATAGTTCCAACTTAATATGGGATCCTGAAGTATTTTTGGATAAGTGAAAGAATACTTATGTAATTACTTTAAATAGATAAAATATTGATTGTGCCTCTTTCCCAAATACTTCACCCAAACCATGCAAATATGATTTAAAATTTTATAACTCTTTTTTGCAAGTGGCTGCAAAGGTTGTCCTGGAAACTTCACTTTCTGTCTCGCTGATACTTAATTGCTTTGGGTTCTAAGGCAAATTACTTAAAACTGCGTGTGGCTTGTTTCCTACCTGAGACAATAATAGCAGGGGTGGGGGTGGTGTGTGTGTGTGTGTGTGTGTAAAGAGTTATACTAAAATGCTTAGAATAATGCCTAATTCAAAACAGGTACTCAATAAGTATTAATTATTATTATTATTAATAGAACAATTATCATGAATGATATGTGCACTTACATGTAGCATATTTGCAAAACTGCAAGGGATCAGAAATAGTTGTTCTTACATTTCTATCCTATAAACTGTCACCTTTTGAGATCCCTCTGTCTTATTCTCCACCTTAATCATTATCTTCAGTCTTCAGAGGTTCTTGGAGACTTGCTCAAGTGTTGCTCTGATGTGCAAGTTTTGGGTTTGGGGACCAGTTTTCCTCAGGCAGAATCACCTGCGAGTGATTTCTGAAGCTCATGCTAAGCAGATAAGGGTTCACTGGACTATCAGTGGGAACAGCAGTGATAACATGAGAAGGAAAATAGGAGAGCAGCCCGCAGCCCCTGGAGTTCAGAATTGGAGGAACATAGTACTAGTACTATGGTTAAACAATATTTTCTCTAGAAGAAAAAAATAAACAATTTGGAAGATTGATACCGATATTATCCTTCCATTTCCTGAAAGATTTTTAAGAAGAAAATCTTTGCTGATTAACTCCTAGGCATTCATTGGTTGCCCTTAAGATGTATCCACATCTGTTGTTTTAGGTGAATTATACTATCGGTGGAGAAACTAGGGTGAAGCCCTCAGACATGCTTGACACAACCAATATCAGGAAGAGTATACTGCGGTGATACAGAGCAAAAGCCTTAAAATGTGTATGTTCTTTAACTCACGTTCTCACCTCTAAGAATTCTTTCTGAAAATATATTTGGATAAGTGAGCAAAACTCAATGTAAAAGGAAGTTTACCATCGTAAATCACACCGCAGCAAATCTACTAGCAAATCATATGAAAGAAATATCCAGTAATAGAGGACTAGCTTAATAAATGTTGGGACATTTATTGGTTGAATGCTATAGCCATTTAAAGCAGTAATGGAAATATATGTTTATTGACATGGAGAGATTCTTATGCTGTACTATAAAGAAATAAAACAATATGTAAATTTGATCCTGCTGCAGACATATATTTTGTATCTGTGGATATAATTTTCTGGAAGAGAATTTGCTAAAATGTTAATGAGTATGACCTCTGGGTGTATTCAGATCAATTTAAGAAATATTTATTTGTATTTAATTTTTTTTCTCTGGGCTATTAAATACATGATGAAAGTAAAAAACAAAAACCATAAATGTGGTTTGATGGAGGCAGACTGTCTGACCTCCCAAGAGAAGCTGGCACAGGGCCGAAGCACCTAGAGGTGAATACTACCTCGTTCAAGACAATTCCCCTTTACAAAGAGGAATTTGGCTCTTTTACTGAAACATGCTTCATGCATCATGCTCTTCATCAAACTGGCCAAGATGTAGCCAGTTAGAATACCTTTAATAAGTAAACAGGAAAAATAGCCAAAATAACATCCTCACCCATCTTTCCCACTGGACAGTCAGCCTCCATGAGGGCAGGGCTCCTATTTGCTAGCTTGCAATATTTATATGGTCTATTCATAGTTAAGAGAATAAATCATGCTTACATTTGGTAAGTCATTTCAGTTATCTATGACAGAAGAAATTCATTCCCTGTGACAAAATAGAGAATGTAACTTGAGAATTGCATTCTTGGTGATATCACTACTCAGTTTCTTGTTTTGCAAGTCTTTCCTTTCTTCCCTTTTTCCTCTCTTAAAAAGTTCAATACATGTTTTTGAAAAATTATGAACCCTAAGCTATTTCCTGAATTGTGAACCATTATTGCCACTTGGCCTCTGGAGATTTTTATGTGAATACCTCATAGCCACCTCAGAGCCCAAACTGAACTCAATATATATTTCTTAAGTCTAGCTTCTCATTTTCAAGTTTTTCAACATAGGAACAGCGCAATATCTCTTCAGGTCCCTGGTCCAGAAAAGCAGAATCATCCCCGGTCCCTCAGACTTCATCCACTGCATTCTTCCACTGAATAAATCTCAAGTCCCATTAATTCTACTTCGTGACTCAATTCCATCCCCTTTTCTCAATTTCCACTGCAATTCATCAACTCAACAAATACTTATTAAGGACCTATCATGTTCCAGGCACTGTGCTATGCCCTGAAATTAGAGTGGTGAACAAAATAGGCAAAGTCTGCCGTCAGGGAGTTTATAATCTAGTGGGAGAGAGAGGTGATAAGCAAGGCTATCTGAAGTAACAATTTCAGGGAGTGATAAGGGCAAAGGAGATAAAGCAGAGGGTTATGGAAAGGTAGCAACTTCCATAGGATGGGAAATCCTGGCCTCTGTGGAGTGGACATTTGTGCAGGAAAACTGGCGGGACGTGAAGGGTGGAGCCATCTGAAAAGATTGAGGGGAAGGGGCACTCTGGCAGAAGGAAAATACAATGCAGGAATTTTAGGTAGGAAAATGTTTAATGTGTTCTAGAAGGCGAGAGTGTCTGGAGAGGAGTGAGTGAGAAGGGAGGGCTGGGGTGGGAATGCTAGGCAGGGGGCAGGCATTCAGGAGGAGGTCTACCACTTCCAAAAAGCTGGGGTTTCTAAGCGTGATGGGAAGCCATAGAGAGGTCTTAAGGGAGTGACAGCATTTGATTATTTTTGAAAGATCACCCTGACTGCAGTGTGAAGATTTTTGGAAGGCAAGAGAGAAACTAGAAGATCAGTTAGAAAGCTATAGAAATGCAGGCAAGAGGTGAGGGTGCTAATAGATGTGGAGGCAGTGAGAAGTGACCAGATTCAGGTGCATTTTGAAGGTAGAGGCAGAAGGACTCACAGATGGATAAAGAGATGGTAATGACGGAAAAAGAGCACATAGGTATTTGGACTGAGTCAAATGGCTCGATATAATTTATTAAATGATTTGTCTTTTGCAATCAGGAGAAAATAATCTTTCTCATGTATTTTGTTTTCTTGTAAATTTGGATGTATTTCTGGGTTTCCTTTCTGTTTCTTTGACTTATCTATCACTGGACCAGTATCACACTCTTTATTTCTAATTAAAATTAGAAAATTAATTTACATGATTAACATTATCAATATGTTATAAATAAAATTATTAATATATAATAAAATTAATCTTATAATCAGTAGTTCTCAGCTGTTTTTATTATTCTCACATGCTAATTATACAAATAATTTTAGAATCACTTTTATCAGGTTTCTTAAAAAAACTCCTGCTAGGAATTTGATTGTTTTTGCATTGTATTTATAGTTCAGTTAACTTGTAATAACATTTTAACATAGTTTTTCTTTCCACATTTACAATGTTTTTCTGTAAAGTTTTAAAATTTCCTTAATATATTAGACATTTCCTGTTATTTTTTGTTTTCTTTTGTAAACGGGAAATTACTTTATCTGTCATACTTTCTAACTAGTTATTGCAGGCAAGTAAGAAAGTTATTACTTTTGTATATTTGTATTTTAACTAGATAATCTACTAAAATCTCTCATGTTTCTTAAAGTTTTTCTTGATTAACTTGGGTTTTTCAAGACTATAATTTTTATAATCTGCAGATAATGATACTTCTGCCTCTTCCTATCCAATATTTATGCTTCTTATCTCATTCTCTCATCTAATTACACTGGTGAGCACTTCAAGAACACTCATTAAATAATTGTGCTTATAACAAGTACCCTTGTCTTGGTCCTTATTTTACTGAGCCTACTTCTAGGTTTTCACCAGTAAGTGTTATGCTGGCTGTCAGTTTGTGATATATATATATATATAAACTTTTAAAATATATGGCTTAAAAAGTATGTTCTATTACTGCAATATTACATTCTTTTAAAAAGTCATTTCTTGGGGGGGGAGGAAAGGGTGGCTAATATTGAAATAATCAAATGGTTCTAATTCTCTGATCTCTTTATAAGATAAAGTCATCTCTTAATAGATTTTTTATTATTGAACTATCTTCAGAAGTCTGGAATTAACCGCACTTAATTATGGTACATTCTTACTTTAGTTTACTATTCATATAGTATAATATGCTAATATTTTATTTGGTATTTTGCATCTTATTAAAAAATGAGATTGTAGTTTTTCTTTTCTATGCCATTTTTTGTCATGCTGGCTTTATGAGAATACTTTCCTCAACCTTTGATACAATTAAATAACAGTGAATGGAAAGTCATCTGGTCCTGGCCTCAGAGTGATACTCCCTTGACAACTTTAGAGCAGCAATGTAGGTTTTCTATCACTTTTTAAAAAAAACAAAATCTGAAGTTTTGTAGATATATATATTTTTAGGAAATGATTTATGTGACTCAGGTTTTCAAATTTATTTGCACAGGATCGTTAGGTATTGTTTAATATTCTACATAAAGTTGCTTACTTCTTTTTAGATTTTTTAGGTGTTCATACCATTTACATTTATTGTTATAGCATATATATTTGGCCTTATGTCAGTTTTCATATGATGCATTTTATGAGTTTCATGCTTTTTTCTGCCTTCTTTGTCACCATCTCTTGTAACAGTAGAGATTGTTTATCTAGAAATCTAAACATTGGAAATCCCAAACATCAGAACTGTTTTATAAGTCTGCATTGTCATTTATGGCAGCCGGATCCAAACAGCATGTACAAGATAGAGAGGCTATAATGGATAAAAAATAGTTTCTAGAAGTTGTTTCATGTTGTAAGATATTTCCTGAATTTCATGCAAAAAATAATGATTTGTTACTAAGAAGGAAATTCTCTATGTACATATAGAAAGAGCTATCTGAGAAGGAAAAGATTAGTAGATACCTCTTTCCAAGAGATCTTGTTAACTTCATCCATTTTCTTTTCTGGTTTGCAAAAGTTGTTACATCATATATGGCCTGATAACTTGTGATTTTGCCACTATATGAAGATCAATCAGGATTTCTTGGTGAATATAATTTTCATATATTTATATTTTTACATGCTGCTCCTTCCTCTGTCTCTGCACTTTTAAGGATATTTTTAAAAAAGTAAAATGTATTCATTGTACTTATATTGCTTAGTACTTAGGATTTTACATAATGTTAACTTTTCTGCTTTCAGGTAAGCCTAGATGTCTTAAATTGATGCAAAAATATGACAGAATATTCAATATTCAATTGTTTGGCATGATATATTTGCATTATTACAAAAAGATATTCAAAACATACTTTAAAAATAATTTATTAACTTGTCTTTTTTTTATCTTACATACCATATTTATAGACTAAAACTTCTTCACTTAGCTCTTTTGAAATGTAAGTATGTAAAATGTCAAATGTCATTAATCTGGAACAAAATACCTTCTGCCATAAATAATCTGTTTCTGCACATACCAGGCCTATTGGCATTATATTATTAAAGATATATATATTTTTTAATCAAAACAGTATGGTACTGGCATAAGAACAGACATATAGATCAGTGGAACAGAATAGAGAGTCCAGAAATAAACCCAGGCCTCTATGGTCAACTAATCTTTGATAAAGGAGGAAGGAACATAAAATGGAGTGAGAAGAGCCTCTTTAACAAATGGTGCTGGGAGAACTGGATAGGGACCTGCAAAAAAATGAAACTAGACCACCAACTTACACCACACACAAGAATAAACTCAAGATGGATCAAAGACTTAAATGTAAGCCGTGACACCATAAAAGTCCTAGAGGAAAACATAGGCAAGAAAATATCAGATATCTCACGTAACAATCTCTTCACGGATACATCTCCTAAAGCAAGAGAAATAAAGGAAAAAATAAATAAATGGGATTACATCAAACTGAAGAGTTTCTGCTCAGCAAAAGAAAACATCAGCAAGATGAAAAGGAAACCAACCATATGGGAAAACATATTTGCCAATGACATCACAGACAGGGGACTGATTTCCAAAATATATAAAGAGCTGATACGACTCAACATCAAGAAAACAAACAACCCAATTAAAAAATGGGCAAGGGACCTGAACAAACACTTCTCTGAAGAGGACATACAGAAGGTCCATAGACACATGAAAAAATGCTCAACATCATTAGCCATCAGGGAGATGCAAATAAAAACCACAATGAGATACCATTTTACACCAGTCAGAATGGCCATCATCAACAAATCAACAAGCAACAAGTGCTGGCGAGGATGTGGAGAAACGGGAACCCTACTGCACTGTTGGTGGGAATGCAGACTGGTGCAGCCACTATGGAGAACAGTATGGAATTACCTCAAAAAATTAAAAATGGAACTGCCTTTTAAACCAGCGATTCCACTACTAGGATTATACCCGAAGAATCTTGAAACACCAATTCAAAAGAACTTATGCACTCCTATGTTCATTGCAGCACTGTTTACAATAGCTAAGTGCTGGAAACAACCTAAGTGCCCGTCTGTAGATGAGTGGATCAAAAAACGGTGGTACATTTACACAACGGAATACTATGCAGCAGAAAGAAAGAAGGAACTCCTGCCATTTGCAACAACATGGATGGAACTAGAGAGAATTATGCTTAGTGAAATAAGCCAGGCAAAGAAAGAAAAATACCATATGATATCACCTAATATAGGAAACTAAAGAACACAAACAAAGGAACTAAATAGAACAAAGAGCAGAATAGCAGTCAATAGGGGGGAGGGGAGAGGGAGAGAAGGGGGATAAGTGAGGGAAGGGTTTAGTCAAAGAACCCGTATAAAAGACTCATGGACATGGACAACGGGGAGGGGTATGATTGCGGGAGAGGGGGTGGGTTGGGTGGGGGAGAGAAATTAGGGGAAAAGGGGACAACTGTAATTGAAAAACCAAAAAAGAAAAGATATATATTTTTTTATTCTAACGAACTTAAAACTTTAAATAGCATGTGTAAGTCTATATTTCTCAATTATCAACTTCAAAACAATAAAATTTCTATTGACTTCTTGTTAAAAATGAGAAAATTTACTCATTACATCTCCTTTAGCTTCTCTTTCCTTCTAGCCTACTTTTATTAATAGTGTGAAAGAGTCCCTTATATTATTTAAAAATATTATCTAGCTTTCATTTCAAGATTTTTAGGATTTAGTTTATGTTTTACAGGTACAGTAAGCAGTATCATTTAGACTTAATTCAATGTTTAAATTCATTTAATATTTACCTGGGGTCCTTATGTACCCAAGCTTCCCTATCTCTGAGTCATTTATTTTTACTTATGTTTTGGTTGGCTAGATTATATTATCAAATATGTTTTTCAGGAAGAAATTGTAGATAGTATCTCTTCAGTCTTTACATGTATGTCTTTGATATCATCTCTCATAGAATCCATGGTCTCTTTATGTCTAAGTATGGAGCATTTATATTGTCAAATTTCTTTCTGCTTCTAATTGCTCTTTTAAAGTTGCCTCTTCATTATATATCTTTAGTAGTCCCTCAGTCCCTCCCTCCATCCCTTTCATCTTCCTGTTTCTTCCTCCCCTCTCTCCCTCCTCCCCTCCTTTCCTTCCTGTTCCTCCCTGACCCTCCCTCCCTTCCTTTTCTTCTTTTAATAAAAATATCTGTCCAAATAAGCTTCATTTGCCACATACAATGCTCGTATATGTAAATACAGCTGCGATTATCCTCCCAGTCCTTGCTTGCCTCCTCTCTTACTCTCTCCACACCTGCTGACTTCCTCACAGGCCTCCGCTGTATCACAGAGGACAAGCAGTTTCAGCCCTTTGGGGAAGAACATTTCTTTTCTGCTCGTTACCCTCCATTAAGGCTTTCAATAGCACTGCTTTCCAGAATCCAAGTCACGGCAGTGTTCCAGCTCTTTGAATCATAAGCATTCAGATTTTTTCCCAAAGTACATGCGCAGTACTGTGCTGGGTGTGTTCCTAGCGTCTGAACCAGAAACCAGCACAACCCGGGTGATCCAGGCCCTGGCGTTGACTCTGGTCACCAGCCCCCCTCACATCTCTCACATGGTGAGCTTCCTTTAGGAGTCTCTCTGTCCTTGCAACGTGGCCTCAGTCAGACACCCTGGTTTATCAGATATATCTTAATATCTTTGAACTTCCATTGAGGTTGGAAGATTAGGTAGAATCTTAGTCTTTTTTTCCTACGGGACTGCTGCTGATGTGACATAAATTTAGGCTAACCAGCTGCCTTTGGTAGCATAGATGACCCGAATTCTTATAATGCTGAAAGATCAATAACATCTAACCCCACCTATTAACTCTATGCGTAAGGTCCGTGTGTTTCCTGTTTATACCTGGCATGTCCAAAGTTGCACATTCCAGCATAATGGGGGATTAAAATGATCTTTGCTCCTGTGCAAGCCCTGTGGGTTTGAGCAGCCAGGGACAACGCCCACATAATGTGGCTGTTCCACAGCCAGCCTAGGGGCTGATATACTTTCTCACACCTTCTTCAAATAAATTAATGTTGGCCAGCTGGTACCTAATTATTTTAGTTCTCCTTTCAAGGGCTAGAAAGCCACACTCATCCATGCACTAAAGTGAACATACGTTTATTAAACTTCCAGAGTAGAGGATAAAACTGTTCCTCCTCTTGCCATTGGTGCAGAGACTGTGTTCTTGCAGGTTGTAGGTAATACCAAAGGTGGCACCACCTCAAATGGGAGCAACACCAGGGACCTGGATTCTGGCTGCACAAGTTCATCTTTGTTCTGCAGACATCAACCTCCTTCCCTTTAAAAAATGGACTTAAAATATATTTTCTGAAGTTAATTCATGTATGAGAAAGTTCTGGAAATGCTGCCTGGGCCTGCAGGGCAAGTTAAGCATTAGCACCTCTTCTTGAGGCTTCATTTCAACACTCCACAGGTCTATTTGTAACCTGTAGTTTGAATCTGATTAGTTGCATAATAGCTCTTTACATTTTTATACAGTGTGGCACCTTTCTTCGGATGAGCTTAAAGTATGTTACAGTCATTATCCTATTAGCTCTCCCCCTAGGAAGTGTTGGGGGTGGCATGGGTATGTTATTATCTTTCTTTTATAGAAGGAACGTGATGGCACAAGGAAGTCAAGGAATTTGAGCAAGAGTACACACGACATTGGGTGGATCTGGGGACAGAGGCAGGTTTCACAAACAGGCTTCTGTTCCTCTGGCATAAACCTCTCTGCTTTTCTCTGTCAGAGAGAACCGAGTGGGCTTAATTGGTGACAGCGAAGGCCCGATCCTTTGTTGAAGAGAATGAGTTACATATATGCTGGGAGGAAGGAGCAGATGAATAAAGTTGAATTATCTAGGGCATGAGGAGCTGTTCAATAAACTCCTTGAAACAATATGGCTGTGCCTTTCATGCCCACTCACCTTTGTGGCACAATGCTGCCAAGTGCTGCAGGGGAAACCCAGGAAGTGCCCTGTTTGCCACAGTGCAGGTGCTAACTACATATTTGTTGAAGGAAAGAAGGAAGGAAGTTGGGAAGAAAGAAGGGAAGGCAAAATGTTGTTCCCATTTTCAAGGAGCTTACAACTGGGGTGGGAGAAACACTGCAAACTAACCAAGAACAATTATGTGCTGAACTACAGAGTATTGTCCATGGATGCAATAGGAGCATAGAGAAGAAAGAAACCACGGTGTCCTAGAGTGATACAGAAATCTGCTTGCAGTAAATGGATCCTGAATTAGCCTTGGAGAAGGGGCGGGCACGCAGATTCTGGGGAAGCAGAGAGGAGGAGCAAAGTGCAAGGGCCTGACTAGGTTGTGAGAGAGGGTACACATGGATTTTTCTTTTTTAAGTAAGAAGTGAGTTTTGTGAGGTTGAAAAGAGGGCTTTTTTTTTTCTTTCAATAAATATTGTGGAGTTCCTGCGAACTCTTAGATTCTGAGCTTGAAGGAGTACCAGCTTGTTGCTAATTTTCCGAGTGTGTAGTAACTGGAGGGCACCAATCTCAGCACACTTGTTTTGGTACTTTACAGCTGCCACCATTTGCCTGGAGTGTTTACTTCTCACTCAAAGGTGAGATTGAGCTCACAATTGTTTTCTTTTAGTGGTCCTTTTTTTATTTTTTATTTTTTACTGTTTTTGTATTTTTTTACTTAGTTTTAGGGAAGGAAATAGATAAATAAGTCCAGGAAGCACAGAGTTCCAAACAAGCTAGACCCAAAGAGGACCACACCAAGACACATCATCATTAAAATGCCAAAGTTTCAAGATAAAGAGAGAATCTTATAAGTAGCAAGAGAAAGCAGTTACCTACAAAGGAATGCCTATAAGACTGTCAGCTGATTTCTCAAAAGAAGCTTTGCAGGCAAGAAGGCACTGGCACCAAGTATTCAATGTGATGAAAAGCAAGGACCTACAACCAAGATTACTCTATCCAGCAAAGCTATCATTTAGAATGGAAGAGCAGATAAAGTGCTTCCCAGACAAGGTAAAGCTAAAGGAGTTCATCATCACCAAGCCATTATTATATGAAATGTTAAAGGGACTTATTTAAGAAAAAGATCAAAACTATGAACACTAAAATGACAACAAACTCACAACAACAACTGAATCTAAAAAATTAAAACAAAAAACAAACCAAGCAAACCAGAATAGGAAGAGAATCATAGGTATGGGGATCATTTGGTGGATTATCAGCAGGAAGGAGGATGGGGGAGAAATGGGGAGATGGTGCAGAGACTAAGAAGCATAATTGGTTGGTACAAAATACACAGGGGGAAGTTAATAATAATATAGGAAAGGGTGAAGCCAAAAAACTTATATGCATGACCCATGGACATGAACTAAGTGGGGTGAGGTAGCTGGAGAGAAAGAGGGTACTGGGTGGAGGGGAGCAAAGGGGAAAATAATTAGGACTACTGTAACAATGTAATCAATAAAATATACTTTTTAAAAAATGGTGATTTTAATTATTCGAGATTCTGAAGAAGGCAAGAGAGAGTCTAGCTCCAGTGTTTGGTGGTACTTGGGATTCTGAAGAGTCCCAACAGGGTGGTAAGGTTGGAAGCATTAATATGTGCCAATGCACAAAAATATGATCTGTGGATTTGCAGACCAGTTTCAGATATGACTGAGGTTGGGGGAGTACAAGAGCAAGAAGCTCAGTTTTCTGCATTTTTAGCATTCCAAACATATAGCAGCAGTGGGGGAGGGGCAGAATATTTAGAAAAGAGACTGGCAGAATTTTCTGAAGTTTATTTCCCATTTATTACCTTTCCATCTAACGGAGAGCCTGACTGAGAATGAGGTTCATATCAAATTCCTATTTCTCTTTTCTCTCTTTGAATGTTCCCAGTTTAATTTGGTCGCATGCATTATCAAACATCTGTTTTAATTACAGCCATTGTTAAGGTAGTTAATCAGTTGTCGTCTCTCATCAGCCAAAATCCTATATTGCTGAATTTTTGTACTATCAAAGATACAATAAATATAAAAAGAATCCTTGTATATGAGCATGGAAAAAAATGCAGACAACTTCTTTGCTCACTGATGCAACCAAAACACCCAGGAGTTATTATAATGTGCATTCCCCTGACACAGACTTTTATTTCATGCAAATTACTGTGATTAAGATTCAAATACTTTTTTTCCATTTTCACAATTACTTAATCAATGTGAAGTACTGTGTAAAAATTGCATCTCTTCATAACAGTGATTTTGACCAAGTCAAGTGTTGCTCCTAGAATTATAATCCAGACTTGTGATTCAATTATCATTTAGAGACTTTCTAAATTTAAATTAACCTCACTCTTTTCTCCTCCTCCCAACACTGTAAACTTAATATCAGTATGGATCATTTGTAAGGTGTGATCAAAATAACTTTCCAATTCAAGGAAATATACAATGTGATGTGTGCATTTTTCCCTTACTTGCAAAAAAGCGCAGCATCAATAGTAACTCACCATTAAAATGTATGAAATGCATGAAGTACAGTCTATTTTTCTATTTATGTTACACTTAGCTTTGAGGTTGAAGAATACTGACACTTCCCAGAATACTTATCTATTTAAACTTACTTGGAACAGTTGTACAAACTGCCATTTAAAAAGTTAGAAAAGAACCCAAGGAATACTTAAAGTTTGGCATCTCAGTTTGATGATTTAACTATTGCACATTCAAAAGCACATTCTTACAGGAATCAATAAGGAAGGAATGCATAAAATAAAATAGAATTCCAGAGGCCAACCAGGCCACTCTCATACAACTATAAAACATTGGTCTATTTACAATTTACTGCACCCATGCCAGGCGCTGCATCTTGTTTTATTATTATTTGTGACTACCTCTTTCTTGCTCATCTTGCACTTCATTTATACTAGAAGGAATATTAGATTTTGCCAATCCACATCCATTTTCTTAAAATATGTTCTTTAGCCTCTGAGTTGAAAATAAAATCTGATTTTAAATTGTCTTTCTTCTTTCAACACTCACCCAAAATTCCTCCTTTTGTGTCCAATAACAATGAGCAGAGAAAAACACTTATCTTTTATTCTCCATGGTTCCTAGAACACAATGCTATCTCTATACTTGAGCTGAATTTGTTGAATTTGAATAATTTTTTTTGAGAGAAGTAGAATTTGCATTTGATGGAGCTTGATGAATTCAAACAGAAAATGTTCACATCTGAAAATTCCTTGCTGCGTGTTGTTTCTTGACCATTTTTATGGAGATGTCCCCCTCTCCTGCCTGGAAAGGCTGGAGAGACTTTGGAGTTGGTTCATATGAGGGTCCCAGCTTGTAGAGATGCTGGCCAGGTGTAACCAAATGTCTAGTCCTAAATTTGGTAGAAGACTAGGATACACCTGTGAGGCTGAGGTGTTTCTACAGGATGAAGAATTATAAATTGTAGATTTGTTTAAGCAGCCAAGGTAGCATTCTGCAGGAATAAGAATAGCCAGCCATGTCTGGGTCTTTAAAGCTGGGTTATTTGAAGTCAGTCCAGGCTACGTACAGAGGACCAAAGGAACAATTCCTATTTATTCTGGTCCTGTCCAGGGGGTTCTACAAGGCCTTTGGGATAAAGCTTTTTGTGTGTGGGGTGACACTGTGTCAGAGACTATTGGCTGAGCGCTGATGTCTAATCTTCCCTATGTCATAGTAATCGAATTTTTGCTGGCACATGGCTGCCCAGATAAAGGCTACATTTCCCAGGTGCCCCTGTAGCTAGTAGTGAACCCATGACTAAGTTGTGGCCAATGGAGTATAAGCAAAGTAGAGATCCAAAATTCCTTATCCCAAATCCTTGGGGCCAGATATAGTTTGGAAATCAGATTTTTTCAGATTTTTGAAAGTGATATGATGCACATACTGCTTATTATGGAATATCTCCATTGGAGTTGGGGACAGTAACTCACCCATCAACTGCAGCAAGTCATAAAAAATATTCACTCTGAGTGGGATAAGTAAAGACCATGGGCTCATGTCAGTTCAGGTCCAGTTTTACATTCAAAGGAGTTTTTGCTGAAAACATATTTAAAAATTTATTGTTCAGATCCTTTTGGATTTTAGAATTATGTATCATATGGTAGTTTCTAGAAAACTGTAGAGACAGCTGACACATACCCTTTGCCCCATCCTTGTTCCTTCCTGCATCCAGCCTCTTGGAATGCGATGCGTCCTTAAACCAGGAAGACTGTGGTTATAAAGACAAACTAACTGCCTTTATTTGTTATTTTCATCAAAGAGCTATTGTCTTTAAATATGGATGTTGTTATGTTTTGCTGCATAATTCAATATTGAACACATTATGCTAAATATCTAATTTAATTCTATCATTAATTCCATTTTACAGAAGAGGAAACGGAGATATAAAAAACATTACTTAACTTGACCAGGCCCACACTCAGTAAGTGGCAAAACCGGGATTTGAAACAAAGAAATCTGATGCCATGTTTGTACATGGGACTATTCTTCTCTCAGTGAGACCATAGTCACCATAGAAAAAAAGATGGTGGGGACACATTATAGGTACTTAGGTCAAGTTGTGTTTTTCCCTGTCGTTTTAGAATTTCATTTTTTAGATGCCTTGTTAAGACATTGTACTTTTTTTCTGCTCCATTTTAATTTGACAAGTTTTGACTTGCAATTAACCAGCTTTCTAACCATGCCAACAATGGACTACCCCAAAAGAAATATTTTTAAATTTCATATTGTAATTGCTTTGGTGTGCTTTTTTCTTCTCTAGAGCATGAACCACTATAAGGGCACTTCTTTAAGGAGAATTAAAATTGGCAAATATAAGATGAAGTACAGCACCCTTGAAGGGACCTGTGCAAGAGAGCAGCACCTAGGTGTGCACTTTATTAGCTTCTTGGTCAACTTGCTTCTGGCAACAGGCCCCCTTCTGCGCTCTGCTCCAGGCACACTAGCCTTCTCTCCCCATCCAGAGCTTCCTCTTACCTTAGTGCCTTAGCAAGTGCTCTTCCCCTACCCCCTGCCCCTGGTCATTCTCTACCACAGCTCCCTGATTACTATGTTTTGAATTATGGTAAAATATACGTAACAATGTCGATCATTTTCATCATTTGTAAATGTACAATTGGTGACATTAAATACATTCACATGTTTTGCAATCACCATCACTATCCATACCCAAAACTTTTTTGTTATCCCCAGCATTAAACAATAACTCTCCTTTCCCTCTTCTTCCCACTCTCCTGGTAATCTCTGTTCTACTCTCTGTCTCTATGATTTTGCCTATTCTAGGTACCTCACATAAGTGAAACCATATAATATATATGTCCTTGTGTGTCTGGCTTATTTCATTTAGCATAATGTTTCCTAGGTCTCTTCCTGCTCTAGTATATATCACAATTTTCATTCCCTTTATGGCTGAATAATATCCCATTGCATGTATAGACCACCTTTTATTTATCTATTCATCTGACTTGGGTTGTTTCAGCCTTTTGGAAATTCGAATAATGCTGCTGTTAACATTGGTACACGAGGTTCAAGTCCCTGTTCTCCATTCTTTTGAATGCATACCTATGTGTGGAATTGCTGGGTTATATGTTAGTTCTATGTTTAATTTTTTGAGGAATTACTAAACCGTTTTCCATGGCAGCTTCATCATTTTACATTCTCATCAGCAACTAGAGGGTTTAAATTTCTCCACATCCTTGCCAACACTTGTTGTTGTTGTTTTTACTATTATTATTATTATTGCTGCTGCTGATGCTGCTGTTATTTTTGTCGTTATAGACATCCTAAGAGGTGTGAAGTTATACCACATTGCGATTTTACCTGGTTATTTTTTTCATAGCCTTTTACATTACCTAAAATGGTCTTATTTATTTATTTATTTATTTTTAATTAGTATACTAGTCTAAAAATTATTGAAGGCACTACCCCTTCTGTTATGTTCATTTCTATATTTTCAGCATCCAAAACTGTTCCTGTCACATACAGGCATATCTGTTGAATAGATGAATGTATGGATGGTCCCCTCATACAACTATATGGCTATCATTGTTAATTTATCTAGCCTAGGATCAATGTTTAAACAACACATGAATGAGATAACATGTCCACAGTTGTTTGTATCAGGCATCAGAAAAATCCTTCTAATAGCCTTGAAGCAATGGACACCATTATCTTAAGGCCTCCTAGAAGTGAAAACCAAACAATTTAAATGAAAGGATGTGTCCTAAAAGATGCACATGAATCTCAGTAATTGGAATTCATTCAAAGTGCATTGTTTAATAAACTTCATAAAGTTTGCATGGAGAAGGGCACACTGCTCCCTTTTTAAGCTGACCAACAGTAAGGTTGCTTTGCCCCAAGTGTAAATAGGAATAAAAATATTACACTGTGGTATTGGGAGGAGCAGTGTCACAGAATCCCAAGTCCTAAATTGCTACCTATTGAATCAAGTTAGGTTGAGAAGAAGTCACGGCATTGCCCGACTTTTCATTTATAACTGTGGAGAGAACAAAATTTCATTTCTTAAACAGAAGCCTGAAAATTACTGAGTCATTCAGAACAATATGGGATCTTAACTGAACACATGGCTTCTGTGCATTTTATAAACATGCAATTTCACAACTGAAAGCTTTCACTGATTCTATTCCCTGTCACTCAAGCCAGTCTCTGAGTGGAGAGATCCTGGAAATGGCCTGAGGAGCTGGAGCAAACAGGAACTGTGGGCAGCATTGCACCATGGTGAATTGCAAAGCACCCTGTCGTGTGTCATACCTGCCCATCTGGGCACCACCCCATGTCATGTGACCTGATGGCTAATGTTACAAACACAAACCAAGTTATGTCTAGTATGTGGTCCACAATGGTTCCTGGTCACTCTCTGAGTTATTAAATCAAGCCTCATAATGATTATATTTTGAAATCACAAAGTTTGGGTCTCTGAAGGGATCACACAGTGTTTTAATAGATGGTCAAATTAACTTCCATAAAGGAAGCAGGGGAAGGACCTGGATGGGCTCCTGAGCATGAAGCTAATGAAGGTGGAGCTTTAGAACCCTTACCTTGTAGGGATAACTTCCCAGGGAGGAGGTGAGAGGGAGCAAGTTTTTGTAATTGTGTATTCTTTTTCCAAAGAGGTTCTCAAATTGTTTCAGGCCCTACAGAACCTGAATCCACCCAACCTCTGCTTTCTCTTGGAAATTTTTGAAAATGCTTTCATTAGTCATTTCCTACAGGGAAATGTCAGTAGACATCAGGAAGGATTTGGGCATCTGTATAGGGTTTCGCACCAAGCCTTCCACATTGCAGGGCACAGGAAGCTATTGATAAAATAAATTAAATAAAATAAAGTATGCAGTTGGTTGTGATATGTGTGTGTGTGTTGCCAATACTCAGTTTGAACATTTGATTTTAGATGTACAGCGTTTACCAAAAAATGGAAAAAAAAAAAAGATGGGACTTGTTCACTGAAGACCTCTATAGGAGTTATCTGAAAGTTTATCTATGAGGACCAAGTGACAAGGGACTCAGGGAGAGACCTGTGCTTTTGTTGGATGACTATTTGTAGACAATGACTAATGAAATAATTTCCTATTTGTTTTTATTATTTGGCATATATTTATTATATATTTTTTTTATTCACTGACAACTAAGATAATAAAAATCTGTGACTTTAAGATTGAGATGTTATTTATTTCTACACAAATTTCATTTCAATTAAAATAGGTTTGTGCAAATTACTTTAAATGTGCTGCAAATCTCATTGCACAAAGTTGACTAATTGGGGTCAGAAGTGAACAATTTTAAATTCTAGTAGCTCCTATACCTCCCCAAACCTGCCCCTTCTGACCCTCCCAGACGTTGAAATTCAATCTGAGAAGAAACAAGCCCACTGTGAGAAGGCCTACCTGCGTCATTTCAAGTTAAATAGTCAATGTGAGTGCTCTCAGTAGGCCGCTAAGGGACGTGCAAAAAATTCTGAAAATGATCAATTTCTTAGAGATGCTTTGTAAACTTTCTCATCACACAAGACAAGCTGCAGCATCAACCAGGCCCTAGGGTTTGTGCCCAACACCCACTTGTATTCCTTGTGAGTGGCTCACTTTTTAAGGCCTTAACAGTAAAACTTGACCCTCTAGTGTCAGACTCCATCATTCATCTGCTAGATAGGAACTTGGTGAGCATTTCATATTTTCTTTTAGCCCTGCAAGAAGCATTAGCAGGGAAATTCAAAAGCTAGCAGAAAACTGGCATAGCTAATTTAGGCTAATTAGGATGGCGGAAACTGAGATTCATACTTCAGAGCTTCCCATGCCCTCCCATGTCTCCACCTGATTGCTTTGTCCAGGAGCAAACCCAGGAGGCACTTCCAATTACATCATATCCTCTTCAAACACCAAACCACTCAAGCTAATTTTATCCTATTAAACAGACTGAAGGATCCAGAAGAAAGGTTTTCTCCCCCTCCCTAAAAGCTTCAATTACCAAGGTCCCTGATTATCATCGCTTCAATCCTATATGCACTGCTAAATACTTTTTTTGCTTAGTGTTGCCTTCTTGATTCAGATGAAAAGCAAATATTATGAGCATGTCTTTACAGCTCTGGTAAGTGACATTAAGAGAAAAACTAAAAGGAAGCACCCTGGTTATTAGCATGGTTAATCAAAGTCAAGTTTGAAGTTTCCCAAGACATCAGAATCAGACATCTCAGCACCTCTTAATATTAGTAGTTAGAGAAAGCCCTGAAGATGTCTTTTCTTTCTTCTCTTTTCCCTTTCTTTCTCCTCCCCTTCCTCCCTCCCTTCCTCCTTTCCTTCTTTTCTTTCTTTTAAAGACTATCAAAACATTACTAGCAAGAAGAAATTTGTAACTCAAATATGGAATAAACAAACTGGTTCTGGAAGAAAATGTTAAGGAGGGTTAGAGAGATGAATAACATAGTCATTTATCATTAGGTCTCTGTCCTAGCAAACTAAGTAAATAGCATATTTTTCATGATGCATATACATAAAGCATAACTGTTACAGATTATGAACTTCTTAAATTTTTTTTTATTTCTTTACTTTTTAGAGAGAGGGGAAGGGAGGGAGAAAGAGAGAGAGAAATATCAATGTGTGGTTGTCTCTTTCACGCCCCCAGCTGGGGACCTGGATCACAACCCAGTCATGTGCCCTGACTAGGAATTGAACCAGTGACCCTGTGGTTTGGAGGCTGGTGCCCAATCCACTGAGCCACACCAGCCAGGGCCAGAGTATAAACTTTGAATTTTCAAACTCAAATCAACTTTCCATTCAATTTCAACCTAAGAAATCTTAATGTGATTTTTAAGTATATTTTATTGATTATATTGTTACAGTAGTCCCATTTTTTTCCCCTTTGCTTCCCTCTGCCAGTACCCCCCTTACCCCAGCATTCCACCCCCCTTTGTTCATGTCCATGGGTCATGCATATAAGTTCTTTGACTTCACCCTTTCCTATATTATTATTAACTTCCCCCTGTCTATTTTGTACCAACCAATTATGCTTCTTAATCTCTGCACCATTTCCCCATTTCTCTCCCTTCCCCCTCCCAGCTGATAATCCTCCAAATGATCCCCGTACCTGTGACTCTGTTCCTATTCTGGTTTGCTTAGTTGGAT
Source organism: Furipterus horrens (assembly GCF_987537825.1). NCBI lineage: Eukaryota > Metazoa > Chordata > Mammalia > Chiroptera > Furipteridae > Furipterus > Furipterus horrens. Next base: position 177,165,060 of record NW_028327173.1, read on the forward strand.
TTTGTTTTTATTTTTTAGATTCAGTTGTTGATAGTTGTGAGTTTGTTGTCATTTTAGTGTTCATAGTTTTGATCTTCTTTTTCTTAAATAAGTCCCTTTAACATTTCATACAATAATGGCTTGGTGATAATGAACTCTTTTAGCTTTACCTTGTCTGGGAAGCACTTCATCTGCCCTTCCATTCTAAATGATAGCTTTGCTGGATAGAGTAATCTTGTTTGTAGGTCCTTGCTTTTAATCACATTGAGTACTGCTTGCCAGTCCTTCTTGCCTGCAAAGTCTCTTTTGAGAAATCAGCTGACAGTCTTATAGGCACCCCTTTGTAGGTAACTCTCTGCTTTTCTCTTGCTGCTTTTAAGATTCTCTCTTTATCTTGAAACTTTGGCATTTTAATGATGATGTGTCTTGGTGTGGTCCTCTTTGGGTCTAGCTTGTTTGGGACTCTCTGTGCTTCCTGAACTTGTATGTCTATTTCCTTCACCAAATTGGGGACGTTTTCTTTCATTATTTTCTCACATAAGCTTTCAATTTCTTGCTCTTCCTCTTCTCCTTCTGGCACCCCCATGATTCAGATGTTGACACGTTTAAAGTTGTCCCAGAGGTTCCAAAGCCTTTCCTGATTTCTTCAATTCTTATTTTTTCATTCTGTACTGGTTGACTTTTTTTCTTCCTTATGTTTCAAATCATTGATTTGAGCCCCGGTTTCCTTCCCTTCACCATTGATTTTGTGTAGATTATCCTTTGTTTCACTTAACATAGCCTTCATTTCTTCCCTTATGTGTTTGCCATACTCTAGCATATCTGTCAAACCTGTGAGCATCTTTATCACTAGTGTTTTGAACTCTGCATCTGTGAGGCTGGCTATCTCCTCGTTGCTTAGTTCTCCCACTGGAACCTTGATCCATGCTCCCTTTTGGGCCATACTTCTCTGTCTCCTCAACTTGACAGGCTCTTGTGTTTGTTTGCCTCTGTCTTAGGTAGAGCTGTTGCACCTGTTACATTGTGTGGGGCGGAGCCTTAGGTATTCATCAGTATAGGGAGACCTGTTTCACCACGTTGTGGCGATGTATGTGGGGGAGGGGTCAGAGAGGGAACAATGCTGCTTGCTCAGCACTTGCCCCTTTTCCAGGTACTTCTCCCACTTTCTTATAGGACTGGCATCTCTCTAGCTATTGCCCTGGCTTTTGTTCCCAGAGTGGGTGGGTCTGTGGATGTTTTAGGTCTGTTGGGGCCCTTTAAACAAGCAGACTCTGCTGAGAGACCGGCAGTTTCTGCCTCTGCCCCAACCCCCACTGGTTTTCACAGTCAGAAGCAATGAGGCTTGATTTTCCCTGGCCCTGGGACTGTGAGCTGTGGGGTCTGGTCAGGAGCTGGGAATGCTCCCCAGGTGTCCCTCCCCACTTTTTAAAATGTGTGACTGGGCTTTCCACCGGCCTGACGCTGCCACTGCCACTGCTGCCATGCTGCCACCACACCGTGTCCTTTCTGTCTCAGTTCCACCCCTCCTACCTGTCTGGATGAGTATTTCTTCTTTATATCTTTGTTTGTTGGACTTCCATGCAGCTCGATTTTCTGGGATTTCTGGTTGTCTCTTGTTTTGAGGTAGTTGTATTCCTCCTTAGTTGTGGAGGGAGACCCAGCATATCTGTCTAAGCCTCCATTTTGGCCAGAAGTCTTAATGTGATTTTTAATATATATTTTTTCTGATTATAACAAGAATAGAACAATGTTCTAATTGTGAATGTAAAGTCCTTTCCATCAAAATGGAACTGTAATTGTTCTTGACTTTTTTCTTGGAAGATTCATGAAAGCAACTTTTAAAAAATCCTTGCTGAAGAAGACATGTCCAGTGAAGCTATGAAGGGAGTTATGGTGTCTAAAAGACTTGAAAATTATTTTTGAAGTTTAATACATTTACTGTGCATGCACTTTTCCTTTTCTCAAGGACAAGAAATAGATTTGACAAATCTTAAAAAATACAAGTGTGGCAAAGAAACGTTTTCCCACCTTCAATATCATCTAGGAAAAAGAAGTCATCCAGCAGCCTGGAGGATATTATTGCAATGCAAGAAATAATGATTTTTTATTTCTCCTAGAAATTGGTTGTAACTTAAAAAAAATTCTAAGACTTTTGATGGACCTCAAAGTATTTGTCAGTTTTAATTTCAGAAAATCTCATTTATATTCTTTGTAGTCAGTCCAAATGATTGAAATTAAAATTAAATGTTTGCCTTTTTTTTTTTTTAACAAGCTCTTCTCTGTAGCAGAAAATTTATCCAGTGGCTCTCACCAATCACCTTTTCACAGGTATCCAAAAGCCATTGTCTTGGGACAATTATCCCTTCTCCCCTCTCCCCAAAAGAAAGAGCTACTAAACAACAATCCATCCAAACTCTGTTTGGGCCAATTTTCTTAATGTTTCAGCAAGGCTTAATCTGTTGGCATAAGTGTTTAGTCCCATTAACTGCAAAAGTCACAGAGTCCACAACTCACTCTGCTGACAGTAAACAAGGAATTTGAGGAATGGCTTTTAAACAATGACTAAGCCTCAAGCCATTTTGTCTTCAGATGATGTGAAACTTGTCCATGCCAGAGTTGCCTCAATTCTGCAGCCCAACCTCTATATGAAACGCACCTTCCTCACACTGTCTTGTTATGTGTTCATTAGCTTTGTTGTTCTAACTTCACTCTCCTCTGATAGGCCATTGAGAACCAACATGATCATGAAGATAAGCCACTCATTATTATTTTTTGGAAGTTACAAGCTTTGGTAGAAATTGGAAAATGAGCAAGTTTGTTCACACTGACTTTTTCTCTGGAGAAGCAAAATCAGTCTCTTATGGGGCTTGTCCTTTGGGTAAAAGCAGGGATTTCCTGACCTCTAGTGTAGTCTGTTGTGCCTAGAGAGCAGAGAGCTCACTAAAATGTGTGGGAATGGACATACTCACTTACAGAAATGGTCCCATGGGGAGTCAAAGCATAATACTCACCAGAAGTGGTTAATTTTCTGTAAATATCTAACTTCATTTTGGTGCTTCTTCGATGTTTTAATTAGTGGATATTTCCCTAGCTAGTGTTTCTATATTTGTTACTTAGGCTACAAGAAACAGCCAAGAACTTGGCTTCTTTTTACAACTCCCCATTCTTTTGCTCTCTCCCCATCAACCCAGTGCCCACGCATGACTTCCAAACAATAACAAAGAAGAGTGTTCTTTGCCTCAGGATCTTCATTTGATTCCAGGATTAAAGCAATTCCCCAAGGGATCCAGGCTCCACTCTGGGGGCATTTTCACCTAGTGATCTTTTTAATGTGAGCTCAAATCTCCTACTTGGCCAATAAATATCAATTATTTCCCTGAACCTACCTTTTCCTCTGAAATGTCACACACCTGTTCAGACTCTCATGCATGTGGTCCAGGCTTGCTGAATAGAATGGGGTTATGTTAGGTGTGTGGTATTCTGGCACGCTGAGGTTGGACTTGTAAACCAAGGGGGTAAAGATAAAGACTTGAAGGAAGAAGTTGACAAAGCCAGTAGGAAAGTTTGAAACTCTTTTCTCAATCTCTAGCAAATTAAAAAGCATACAAATTAAGAGGCAGAAAGAGAGCAAGGAAGACAAGGGAATGATATAGTTCTTTAACCTTTCACCTTCAACAATGTTTAGCAAGTACCTCCTTCATGTCAGACGTTGTATATTATCTGTACCAGATAAAGAGGATATGGGTATGGCAAGGTGCATTTATCTATCCATAGTCTGGGAGAGGAAGTGGACCAGAAAATCAATCATTACTACCCATAGTGTTAAGGTGTTTTGGGAACCCAGGAGGGAGACCCAAAGGAGAGGCACCTAAGTCATCTGCGAGTTGGGTGGGCTGGGGGTTAGGGATGAAGGCTGATCAAAGGAGAGGGTGCTTTAGGTGGGCAATGAAGAGCAAATGTCAAGTACTAAGCAAATTGGGGTGAGGAGCTGTAGGGATGCAAGATGAGGAAAGGGGCATCCAGGGCAACAATAATAACAAAAAATGTAAATGCCCAGAGATATAGTGTATTTGGAAACTGGATGCATTTTGTTATGGCTAGGGACTAGGGGGGACAAGACTAAGCAGAACCCTAACTCTTAACTTATAGGAGCCTATAAATTATGAAATATGGCTATAGCTTATTTCCATATTTCATTTATTTTAATTTTGGGGAAAGAGTTAACATTCTAAGGTCTGTGATTTTACCCAGTTAACACTATTGTGTCTAAAAGTCTTGTGAATGTCAACTGTGAGTCTTATGGCTAGAACCTTAAGTTATCTTCATAGTTATCTTTGGTACCTCCAGAGTCTGCCAATTCTGAGACTAGGCTGCTCCTTCCCAGAAGCCACCCATTAAACATTGCTGTCCTGGACTTTACCCACTCTCACTGGACAATTTTAACCATATGCGTAGCTCCAACCAACAATAGAAGCCAGTGACTTCCAAATCTGTGCCTTAATCCAGATCTTTTGAGCGCTCAATCCTCATACCACTTCTTTCCCCAGATGGAACATATTCAAGATTGGACTCTTGCTTCTGCAAAACTCTTTCCCTTCTTCCATTCATTATCTTGTGGCACACCACCACTCATCTAAAGCTGAGATAATCTTGGACTTCCCATTCTCCGTTCTTTCACTCATTCATTTAAATCCAAAATCTTGTCCATTTTATCTCTGAGTAGCCTTTTTCATCTTTCTCCTCTCTCCATCTTGACTTACTACTATATTAGAGCAGTTAAGTTTAATTCAGTTCATAAACTTTTTATTGAAGGGCCATGGTTGATAGATATGGCCCCTTGAGGAACTAGACTAGGTGATGGATTACTGTAATTGCTGATCTCCCTGCCTCTGTCTTCTCCCTCTCCTATCACATTATTGCCTGCTCAAGAATTTTTGTACTCTAAAATCTAAATGCCCTAACATGAAGGAGCTTTAAGGTTGGTTCCTAACATTCTGTTCAGTTTCACCTCTCCACACACTCTATACCACAGCCATTCTGAGGAGAGCACTATGTATGTATGTATACATTTCATGAGCATACTATATTCTGGCAAATCTCTATGATGTGTTGTTTCTCTATCAGGAATATCCCACTAGACTCAAAAAATTTCCTTTAACCTTGAAGCCTCAGCACTTTGTTACCTCCTTTCCTTGACCCTCCCCACCAAAAACTCATTCAAGCAATTTCCACATTATGTTGTAAATAGCTTCTTAAAGGTTACAGCTATCCCCTCACTGAACATTAGCTCTGTGAGGGTGGGGCCTATGTTTGTCTCTTCATCTCTGTACAGAGGCTGGAACAGAATGGGTACCCAATGCATCATTTGAGCTCTTCTGTAATTAGATTTTTTTTCTTGTTTTTGAAGATTTTATTTATTTATTTTTAGAGAGAGGAACGAAGGGAGAAAGAGGGGGATAGAAACATTGATGTGTGAGAGAAACATAGATTGGTTGCCTCTTTCATGCCCCCAACTGGGGACTTGGCCCACAACCCAGGCATGTGCCCTGGCTGGGAATCAAACCAGCAACCTTTCAGTTGGCAGGCCAGCACTCAATCCACTGAGCCACACCAGCCGGGGCTAGATCTTATTAAGTAAGTACCTCAGGGCTTAATGAGAAATATTGGCTCCTGGGCAGAAGACTTTCACAAATGACTCAAATGATCCAGCCCCTAGCTGTAGGCACAGTGGAACCCAAGCCCCACGTGTTCCCTGGACACACATACCACATTCCCCTTCCAGGGGCATCAGAGAAAGAAGGCTAGTGGAGAACCACTCAGAGGGCAGTGTCTGCCATTGTCTCTCTTGGCCAGTCCTTCAAGGGACACGGTCCATTTCTCCAAGCTCCTTCAGCGTGTGTCCTCTTACTCCTCCCACAGCCCAGCCAAGCACAAGCACTTCTGTTCCTCGAGCATATTTCAGGCTTTCTCATCTCTTCAGCCTTGCTCATAGAACCTTTGCCTGGACCGCCTGGCTTTTGATTCTACTTCTGAATTCATGTACAATCATTTTTTAAATCTTAACTTTGCATACCATTTTGTTCATGAAGATTTCTCTATCCTCCTAAGTGGAATTGATCCCTACCCCGAGAGCTTTTTGTTCCTATGTAGTGGCTTGTTATTATTTGTGCCCTTCCTACAAGCTGGTGAGGCTAAGGCATAGTTGTTTTCACCCTCAGGATCTAGTTGGTGCTCAGTCAATTCAAGCCTCAATTTTGATGCTCGTTCCTCCAGGAGCCCTCATTAGTTTGGGTTTTGAGTCCCTTGTATGTTCACCTTTAGCAGCCTGTGTCACTCATTGGTCTGTCGGCTTTGATTGTAAGCATCTGTATTTCTCTTGTCCACAGTGATATTTTCAGTACATAGAATGGACTGATCTTAATACATATTTATTGAACAAACAAAGTAGCAATGTGGGTTGTTGAATAAGGAGAACTCAAGGTGAAGGAATGATCCTAGAACCCAGGAATGGCAGCCTTTTAATATATTTGCTTGAGTGGCTCTGTGCCTTTATTTCACTCTCCTGTAGATCCTACCTTCAACGTCAAGGGATGTCCCAGAGCTGGCCAGAGATATCAAGGAGTCCTGGATAACTAAGGATTGACACTGGAGGTGGGGGCGTGGGAGTGAGTTGGTGGGGATGATATAGATGGAACCATGGTAAGCCTCAAATCATCCCCAGCTTACCTTCCTTCACTGATTGGTAAAGTGTGCTCCCTCTCCCCTTGATACTCCATGAATGTCCATTCCTTAACTTCATATAATTTAGGCAAAACATGATGGGCTGAGAGAGGTCCTGCCACTGTAGCCTTAGAAGAACTTTCCCTGTCCTTTGAGTGTGCCCTACTCTTCATAGATTCAACTCATGGGTGCCCCTTGGCCAAGAAGCTTCAAAAAGGGTGGACGGTTTATCTGGGCTAGTGCTGGGGGCTGGGTGGTGGTGGTCCATCTTTCTTTGGAAACAAAGTCACTTCAGGAGGAAGTCTTTTTTTTTTTTCAATTTTAAAGTTACTTACACTTTATAGTCACTCTACCTTGTCCATCATTCTTCAAATAGTAAGATGCCCTTTTCCCAGCTTAGCCATAAGCCTCCAAACTTTACAACGCACAATTTTTACCCCAAATAGAAAAAATAGGCCATATTCAAGGCTGAAAATGAAAATTCATCACAAAACCTTCCCAAGGGCTCTATTATTAAAGTCACCATCATTCGGTTGGATATTATCAAGGCAAAAAACATTAAGGTAGAGATTGTGAATGGTGCTCCTCTTGCTTCCTCCCTTGCTTATAAATGAATGTTTTTCAGCCTCCACCATCCATCTTCATTAACACTGAGCAATTTGTATTGGCCCACACCACTGCATCTGTACATTGTGCAAATGCATGTGATGTTCTGGAAATGGGCAATTTAATATGAAAAGCACACCATGGCTCAGACTTTTTTATTTATTTTCTAAACAGTAATTTTTGCTAGGAATTATTCCATGATTTTTGCATAATTTCATGCAAATGGTTATTTAAATATAAATAGAGAAATCTGTCGTATAATACCGGGCCTACCTCTACTTGGGTTGGCATTCCTACATTTTTAGATAGTGCCATAAATAAAAGATTTAAAAAATCCCTAAGCCACACACTAGTCAGAAGATAATTGTGCCTGTTCGTTAATTGTCATTTGAGTGCCCTCCATTGAGCTTTCTTAATATTTTCCAGTTTCTTTAAAAAGAAACTTAATAAAGTGGGATGGGGAGGTAAAAGAGGGAATGGGGGTAAATGGTGACGGAAGGAGACTTGACTTAGGGTGGCGAACGCACAATACAATATACCGATGATATATTATAGAATTGTGCACCTGCAACCTATGTAATTTTATTAGCCAATGTCACCCCAATAAAGTCAATAAAAAGTACACTCACAATGTTGTAAAAGCCATCACCACTATCTGTTTCAAAACTTTTTTTTTATCACCCTGAGCGGAACTCCGTAACCGGCACCTGGTAACATCTGATCTACTTTTCTATCTTTGTGAATTTGTGTATTTTATATATTTCATATAGGTAGAATCATACAATACATGTTCTATTGTGACTGGCTTATTTCACTGGGCAATAGGGTTGCATGGTTTACCCATGTTGTAGCATGTACCTGAACTTCATTCCTTTTTGTAGCTGAGTAATGTTTCATTGCATATACACACCAAATTTTGTTTATTTACTTGTCTGTTGATGGACATTAGGGTGTTTCTATCTTTTGACTATTGTGAATAGCACTGCAATGAATATTGATGTAAAAGTAAAAAAACAAAAAACTTAAATGGGTTTTTTCTGTGAAACGTATTTATAAAATGTAAAATCTCTCTGCTTTCCTAAAGACTACATTCTCCTCACAGTAAAAACAGAACTCCTTTTTTGGTGACCAACCCACTTTTCCCTGCAAATGTTAACTTCTATCATTCAACTAATATAGATGTGATTGGGATATGAAGCCATGTACACATGGATGCAAAGCTGATCTAACCATCTTTAACTCAGGTATGTCTTTTGCAAAAATGCCACACTGTCATTTGCTTTGATGAGCTTTGTAAAAACTAAAATAAACAACTTGAGGAAAAAATGTACCTTGAAATTAACCTTCTTTGTTTGAATAAGATCTAATTTAATGGCAGCAGATTTAGAGTTAAGGATTTTGTGAATGCCACTCCAAAACATTGCTTAAATAAAATATCCTACAACACTCATTAATTTAAAAAACACAACTTTGAAAAAAAGATGAGAACTTACAAAATGGAGAAAGAAGCATATGACTTCTCTCCAAAGCTCTGCCTTCTGTTTTGTCACACAGCGTTCTGTTGCTTCATCTATTTCAGTGGAAGGATTAGGAAGATGTTTCCAGACCAAATGTACTTCTGAGAGAGTGCGTGGGAACCTCACTTAGAACAAAGGTGGTATTTTCCTATCCCTAAAAGACATCTTGTGGCAAGAAGTGAAAAGAGGGAAGACATGTGCATTTGTGTGCTTGCATGTATACATGTGTGCAAGATTAATTGGACCTCCTGATGCCAATGCTTGTGTGCTGTTGACACTCAGGTCTACATCTCTGGCCTAGATCTTTTCTTGTCTTCTATTTCCAGACTTCCTAATGGCAATAGGGCATCTCTACTTAGACAGCCATATTCCAATTAAAAGCAAGTATGTTAATATTCAGAAATTTATTTTCTGTCTTTGTCTCCCTTCCCAGTTTCACTGTTGCCTTAAAATTAAATGTGAAGCTTTTTTTCTCCTCTATTGTTCATATCAACTGTATTACCAGTTCAATCTTATAGACACTTGCTTTCACAACTTTAAGACATTTCAGCGATTTCTGTGCTTACCAGCAGGAGCAGACATTGCCTTCACACATATATTTTTGCCCACTTTGCCTGAAGTAGCTTAACTTTGAATACTTGAAAGGGTCCTGGTTTGGGTCTTCAGACTGGGAGTTCTTGTTCTGATTTTAACTCTGAGGGTGTAAGTCTTTTCACCTGTTGGGGCTTCAGTTTTTTTATTTGTAAAATAAAAGGGTTAGACATAATAAACTGTTGACTCCTTTCCAGCTCTCACACACCTTATGCATCTGGAGTCTGGATTAAAACTCTTGATAAGGAGTTTAGGGTCTTATGAGAATTACTGTCTATTGCTGGTCCTACTGACTCTGTCTATATCTTCCTCTGTTTCCTTGGGCATAAACCACTGTAATAACCCAGTAAGCCTCGATCTAATTTAATATTTTCAATTCTATTGAATGTGTGAAAGTCTAGTGTAGGGTGGTTAAAACAAACCTGAATCATGTAAACTTGTTTTGGCTCCAGCTTCACCATGTACCAGCTGCATGACTTTGAGCATATTACTTGACCTCCTTGAATCTCACTTTCTTCATCTATAGAAATGGTATAATAATAATAGCATTTCATAGGGTTATGAGGACTTGATGAGATGGCCATTGTAAAGCCCTGAGAATAATGCCTAGACCTTGGTTAGAGCTCAATAAATACTACCTATTGAAATAAAATAGCCTCTTGTTTTCACATTATAGATGAATCAGTAAAACATACAGAAACATGTTGGACATAAATGACTCATAACATTATCTTTTTTGGGGGGGGGCATTAACTATAACACCTGCCTTTAGAGCTATGCATGATAAGGAACTATATTTTCATCATGTCATAAAGTCATAAAAATTTTGCACGTGCATATCTTCATAACAGTTTCTATTTATAAGAGTAGAAAGTCTCCTCCTAATAGCTGTATACATACACACAGTCAAAAAAAGCCAGTTGATTTAGTAATACAGTGTAAATAATCCATTTAGAAAAATTAAAAAATTTTACACTGTAGCTGTAAAAGCAATTTAAAACATCCTAGTTGTATACATTAAAATGAACAAATATTTTTAAAATGAGAACTATATACCATTATTATAAGTTTAAAGTGTTAAGACTCTTTGTTCTTTTCTAACAGGAGGTGTGAGATTTGTTAGGCTAGAGTCATATTTTACACATCCACATTTTGGAGAACCTTATTTGTGTCTTTGAAAGTCTACCTAATCCAAGTAATACAAAATTATTTAGCTCACAGTATTGAATGACTGTGTTGTGCTAACCTGATGACATTATATTAAACAGCTCCTGCCATCGTGGAGGTTAAACTTTAAAAGGGACATTATTGATGTGCCATAGAAAGGTCAAATAGGTTAATTTGAATAATATGCTAACATGTACACAATGTAAAATGTATATGCAATATTCTATATGAAAAAAGTCACACTGCTACTGATACTTCGATGAGTAAAAAATATTAAAGACCTTTAAGATTAGCAATCAGTATATTTTTTATTAATATACAAATTACATTTTTTAAGGCTCAAACCTGATATTTAGAAAGATATTCTGGCTGTTTCTCTGTCTTTGGTGTTCACAAAACCTAAAATGTAAAGCTGGTCACCACCCTCTACCCTCTCCTTTCCCTCCACTCTGTTGCCTCTGTAGATTCTCTGTTCTGCACTGAGCTTTTGCTCCAGGCCACGCTCTTCCTTTCCTTGCTCACTGCTGACGTCATGCCACTCCTGGCTTCAGAATAACCTAAATCTTGCTTTACACAAAGACCTCTACAGCTCAATGCTTTTGCTTTCAAGTCATTAAAAAAAAGAAAGAAAAAAAAAAAAAGACAAAACAAATACAAAAATTTCAGGTTACCCAGCAGTCAGTGTTCTGTGTTCGTTTAACATTACATTTCTCTGAATTCAACAATTTGACCTCTAGATTTAAACATCGAACTCTTGTTTCTAGACTAAGAGCCATGTTTCCAAGAGTGGGTCCCCCGAAAGGACATCCACACCTCTGATCTGTGTGAGTGTGTACAAGGCCAGAATCGAGATGGTGTGCCCTAAGCAGGTGGAAGACCAAAAAAGTCTGCGAATAATTAAATAACTAGTGATTTGAGGACAGCATATCGTAAGTTTGATTAAACTGTGCCCTTAGAAATTTGCCAAAAGTGTTAATGACATAAAACTGTCTTAAATTAAAGCAACTGTGTATCTAGCTAGTTGTAGCCACTGACATTTCAGTCCACAAATAAATGGAAGAGAAAAATATAGATATTACAAATTATTCAAAATTGCAAAGACTGAAATAACAAAGAGTGATTTTTAAAAGTATTATTATGATCAGTTAAAAAAAGTTAAAGAATTAAATCTTTCACTCACATTTTTTACAGTAATTTTATTTTTACCCTTTCTTTCTTGCCATGTTGCTAATTCCACACACAGTCCTCCATGGAGACATAACCGATGCAAACTAAAGTGATTTTTCTTAAACGAAGACAACACAATTGAGTCCTCTGTACTATCTACACCCACGGTTTATGTCTAGCCAAGAGAGAGACATTTGACCAAAAATTCAAAGCCCGAAGAAATATGAAAATAAAGAGCCAGAGCTGAGTTCTCTAATTCCAAGGAAAAGCTCAGTGACATTTCCCCCCAGTATCTTAAGGGTTGTGAAACTTGAAAAACTGCATTCTGTGGCCTTAAGTGTCCACCGCCTCTTGTTATTAAAATGAACCAATTAAAAAATTTGCCACAAAAAGAAGCTAGGAGTGTCCACAGAAAATATACAAGGAAGTTGAACCAGAACCAAGACTGGGGGGTATATTTTGTGGGTGTTTTATTTGAGGGGGAGCAGTTGGACAAAATGATACAATCCACATGGGAGTAAAAAGAAATGGAGTGTTAACTATTCAAAACCAAGGATCTGGACGAATACAAATCCATTTAACCTCAGCTGTTAAACAAAAACATTAGCTATCTCAAGAAATTTAAAGTGAGATACATGTCGATTAGCACATTTCTGGTGAATATTTTGTTAATTCTTAAAAATATATTTTTGGAAAGAGGTTCTTTTCCCTTCTACCCAATATGTGCTTCTTTAAAAGCCTACATATCTGGAAATATAAATAGATATTCACCCAGTCAAAGATGAGTTAATTAGACAAATCTGCTTTTACCTATATGCTGAATGTAAAACTGCTTAACCACACAACTCTAAGAGAAAGGGGAAAGAGAGAGGATAAAAGGGATGTGATCCAAGACTTCCATTTTCTTACTTTCAGATAAATGTATTTATCATCCAAGAACGATAAAGGAAGTTTTAACCACTTTAAGCAAACCCCACAGAATTATTCACTAATAGATCCAAAATGCACATTTTACTGCCTTTGATTTCCCAATTACATTTTAAATTTCAGTCAAAGTACCTTATGCAGAGTGAAATGTCATCACCATGAGAAAAGCACACGTTTCCCTTTACTTCCCCTGTTGATAGAAGCTCTACGTTCATTTAATCCTGAATCTGATTTCACTGGTCTAAAATTTTGAACTTGTTCAACTACACGATATGGCCCTTTTAGAAAACCTGAAACAATGACAGGAATTCATAGTAAGTTTTCCCATTC